>NC_135236.1:49800386-51000386 GCF_051348905.1 Ranitomeya variabilis
TATATCTCCTCCTATTACTCCATATATTCTCCTATATCTCCTCCTATTACTCCATATATCCCCCTATATCTCCCCCTATTACTCCATATATCCCCCTATATCTCCCCCTATTACTCCATATATCCTCCTATATCTCCTCCTATTGCTCCATATATCCTCCTATATCTCCCCCTATTACTCCATATATCCCCCCTATATCTCCTCCTATTACTACATATATCCTCCTATATCTCCTCCTATTACTCCATATATCCCCCTATATCTCCCCCTATTACTCCATATATCCCCCTATATCTCCTCCTATTACTCCATATATCCTCCCTATATCTCCTCCTATTACTCCATATATCCTCCCTATATCTCCTCCTATTACTCCATATATCCTCCCTATATCTCCCCCTATTACTCCATATATCCTCCTATATCTCCTCCTATTGCTCCATATATCCTCCTATATCTCCCCCTATTACTCCATATATCCCCCCTATATCTCCTCCTATTACTACATATATCCTCCTATATCTCCTCCTATTACTCCATATATCCCCCTATATCTCCCCCTATTACTCCATATATCCTCCCTATATCTCCTCCTATTACTCCATATATCCTCCCTATATCTCCCCCTATTACTCCATATATCTCCCTATATCCCCTCCTATTACTCCATATATTTTCTCCCTTTATATATCTCTGTAACTGTTACTTGGAAACCACTGCATCATTATGTTCTAGTATGAGAGATGCTAGGGATTTTGGGTCATAGTGTTCTGTCCAGTGCAGTGCTTTCTGGGTCATATAGACCTGACCAGAGCAGTGCATTCTGGGTCATATAGGCCTGTCCAGTGCAGTGCATTCTGGGTCATAGAGACCTGTTAAGTGCAGTGTGTTCTGGGTCACATTGACCCAGAATGCATTGCGATCAACAGGCCTGAGACCTGTTCAGTGCAGTGTATTCTGCGTCACATAGGCCTGTCCAGTGCAGTGCATTCTGGGTCACATAGGCCTGTCCAGTGCATTGCATTCTGGGTGACATAGGCCTGTCCAGTGCAGTGCATTCTGGGTCACATAGGTCTGTCCAGTGCAGTGCATTCTGGGAGACATAGTCCTGTCCAGTGCAGTGCATTATGGGTCACATAAGCCTGTCCAGTGCAGTGCATTCTGGGTCAAATTGGCCTGTCCAGTGCAGTGCATTCTGGGTCACATAGGCCTGTCCAGTGCAGTGCACTCTGGGTCACATAGGTCTGTCAAGTGCAGTGCATTCTGGGTCACAGAGGCCTGTCCAGTGCAGTGCATTCTGGGTCCCTTTGGCCTGTATAGTGCAGTGCATTGTGGGTCACAGAGGCCTGTCCAGTGTAGTGCATTCTGGGTCACATAGGTCTGTCCAGTGCAGTGCATTCTGGGTCACGTAGGTCGGACCAGTGCAGTGCATTCTGGTTCATGTAGGCCTGTCCAGTGCAGTGCATTCTGGATCACGTAGGCCTGTCCAGCGCAGTGCATTCTGGGTTATATAGGCCTGTCCAGTGCAGTGCATTCTGGGTCACGTAGGTCTGACCAGTGCAGTGCATTCTGGGTCACGTAGGCCTGTCCAGTGTAGTGTATTCTGGGTCACATAGGTCTGTCCACTGCAGTGCATTCTGCGTCATATAGGCCTGTCAAGTGCAGTGCATTCTGGGTCACATAGGTCTGTCCAGTGCAGTGCATTCTGGGTCACTTAGGCCTGTCCAGTGCAGTGCATTCTGGGTCACCTAGGTCTGACCAGTGCAGTGCATTCTGGGTCACATAAGCCTGTCCAGTGCAGTGCATTCTGGGTCACATTGGCCTGTCCAGTGCAGTGCATTCTGGGTCCCATAGGTCTGTCCAGTGCAGTGCATTCTGGGTCACTTAGGCCTGTCCAGTGCAGTGCATTCTGGGTCACGTAGGTCTGACCAGTGCAGTGCATTCTGGGTCACGTAGGCCTGTCCAGTGCAGTGCATTCTGGGTTATATAGGCCTGTCCAGTGCAGCGCATTCGGGGTCACATAGGCCTGTCCAGTGCAGTGCATTCTGGGTCACATAGGCCTGTCCAGTGCAGTGCATTCTGGGTCACATAGGCCTGTCCAGTGCAGTGCATTCTGGGTCACATAGGCCTGTCCAGTGCAGTGCATTCTGGGTCACATAGGCCTGTCCAGTGCAGTGCATTCTGGGGCTGGTGGTCGATATGATGACCTGTGCGTTTCCTCCCCTTTCTCTGTGTATTCCTATGGCTGCTTCATGCATGGCTGACTCCTCGCTATGATGTTTATTTATGAATGTGCAATGCATTGTGGGTATGTGTTGGAGTCAGTGATGTAGCAGTGCCGAATGTTCCTTAAAGTGACAGTTTATTAATAATATCAATAGACTTTGTGAAGACGACTCATTGGGATTTTTCACACCCGCCCGTGAACGCATTTCGGGCATTGACGCCTTAGTTTACATCATCACTTACTCATCACGGCTTCACCGTAACTCCTGATTTTCCTTTTTTGGGCTTTTGTATTTCCTTCTTCCAAGAGCCATAACTTTTTTTTTGCTGTAGTTTTCCTTGGTATCACTTTGCAAAATGTCCGATGTTTTGATCACTTTGTATTGCAATATTTGTGTGAAGTGTGTAGACCGAAAATCGTCAATATTGGCTTTTTTATTTTTTTTTCTTCATTTTTAGGGTTCTTTTTATAAATATTTTTAAGTTTTAATAGTTTGTCTAATTATACACAGCAGTAAAAACTAGGTTGTTTTTTATTTATCTTTTTAAGTGTCACTATTTACATTAGTCATATAATGCAGCGATTTGCACTTTTAGTTATAATTAATAAAAATATTTTTTTCCTCTTTTTTTAAAAAAAAATCCCTTAACCCCTGGAGCTTTTTTGGTTTTGCGTTTTCGTATTCCGCTCCCCTTCTTCCCAGAGCCATAACTTTTATATTTTTCTGTCAATATGGCCATGTGAGAGCTTGTTTTTTTGCGGGGCAAGTTGTACTTTTGAAAGAAACCATTGGTTTTACCATGTCCCATGAAAAAAAATTCCAAGTGCAGTGAAATTGCAAAAAAGTGCTATCCCTCACTTGTTTTTTGTCTGGCTTTTTTGCTAGGTTCATTAAATGCTAAAACTGACCTGCCGTTATGATTTTACAGGTCATTACGAGTTCATAGACACCAAACATGTCTAGGTTCTTTTTTTATCTAAGTGGTGAAAAAAAATCAAAACTTTGTTAAAAAAAATAATTGTGTCATTTTCTGATACCCGTAGCGTCTCCAATTTTGTGATCTCAGATTGGGTGAGGGCTTATTTTTTGCGCGCCGAGCTGACGTTTTTAATGATACCATGTTGGTGCAGATACGTTCTTTTGATTGCCCGTTATTGCATTTAAATGCAATGTCGCGGTGACCCAAAAAAACGTACTTCTGGCGTTTTTACTTTTTTTCCCTCTATGCCGTTTAGCAATCAGGTTATTCCTTTTTTTAATTGATAGATCGGGCAATTCTGAACACGGCGATACCAAATATGTGTATGTTTGATTTTATTTTTATTGGTTTTTTATTGTTTTATTTTTAATGGGGCGAAAGAGGTGTGATTTGAACTTCTATATTTTTTTAAATATTTTTAAAAACCTTTTTTTTTACTTTTAGCATGCTTTAATAGCCTCCATGGGAGACTAGAAGCTGCCACAGCCCGATCGGCTCTGCCACAACCCGATCAGCTCTGCTACATACATGCAATGATCAGATTGCCTTCATATAGCAGATTTACTCACTTGCTATGAGTGCCAACCACTGGGTGGCGCTCACAGCAAGCCGGCACTGACAACCATAGAGGTCTCCAGGAGACTTCCGCGTGTCATGCCAACACACCTGTGACCCGCGATCATGTGACGGGGGTCACCATTGTGCGTATTTCCGGCGCGATTGCTGGAAGCGCTTGTTAAATGCCGCTGTCAGAGTTTGACAGTGGCATTTAACTGGTTAATAGCCGTAGGTGGATCATGATTCCACCCGCGGCTATTGCGGGCACATGTCAGCTGTTCAAAACAGCTGACATGTCCACAGAAAGATGTGGGCTTACCGCTGGAGCCCACATCAAAGAGAGGGAGTCCGACATCGGCGTACTATTACGCGTGATGTTGGAAAGGGGTTAATTAGTCCCCGCAGGAAATTTGAACCTGTGATCTATTGATCTCCTATTCACTACGCTGCAGAAATATAGTTTTGCAGTGAATTTTGAAATTGCCAATGAATACAGCCGGCATCCGCAGTTTAGAGTGCGAGCTCAGCTCCTGAGCCTGCTCCATATACTGATATCGCACATGGCCTCCATTAAAGGGGTTAAATGACTTTTGAACTAAGAAATGGTGTTCTCCGTGTGGCCGGTGATGGTGCAAGCTTCTCTACTTGACCAGAATTAAGATTTCTGGTGCCTGGTACTGCAGCCGAGACTTTACTTCATCGATCTGTGGAAGTCCCAGGGGTTTAACATCCACTTGTCACAGGGATACCATGACAAAGAGGGGCCAGAAGATTGCAGAATCTGGTTTCATGAATTCCAGCATTGATTAGAACCGCTTCACCATCTTATCAAAAAATGCAGTTCAGTTGATCTCCTGGAGATCTCCAACCTGGATTGTCTCAGCTGTTCAGTGTTGGCCACTCCCCTCTGCCATTTATAGCTCGCCACTTGCACTTGGGAATTGTCAGTGATAGTTCTTACTGCCTGGTTAGGAGTTGGAGGTGAAGTTTGTGTTTTGAGTAGGTGCTTGGAGAGTTGTTCAAGAGATAGTTGCGTGACGTTTGTATGTTCATCTTTGTCCTCTATTATTTAGTTTCACCTTCCTATACCTCCCCTGTGTTCTACTTTGTTGTTTGATGAGTGTATTTTGTATGATTATAGTTTTCATTTATCCCTGTCATTCTTCCCTTGTTTGTCTAGTTTGTGTTATCCTATACACTTCAGCCTCACATCTCCCTGGTTGGGGGAGGGAACAGATAAGGGTTAATATAGGAGTAAAGCAAGGCACGTGACCCTGGCCTCTCCACGTTCAGGACTAATCCGGGGTACAGGGATAGACTAGAGCACCCCTAGTTTGAGGATTTGAGTAGGCGTCCACAGTCTATAGCAGAGGTTTCAAGCTGCATTCCTCAAGGGCTGCAAACAGGTCATGTTTTCAGGATTTCCTTGTATTGCACAGGTGATAATTTAATCACCTGCACAGAACCTAGTGCAATACTAAGGAAATCTTGAAAACACGCATGGTTTGCAGCCCTCGAGGAATGCCGTTTGAGACCCCTGGTCTATAGTCACTACCAGACATTATCACTGGCTATACCTTTTTGGATCCATGATGGATCCTGTGGTGGCTCTGCCAGGGCAGCTACAACTAAGCCTGAAAGTGGCAGACTTACGCTTTGCAGCGTCCATTGACTCCAGGTTTTGAGCCTGCGGATCCTGGGTAACCCCTGGAGGAGCCCAACATTGGGCCGTGGGTCAGGACACATTTATGGTCCCAGGGAGGCCTGCAAACTTTAAGTTACGTCCTCACTCTTCGGGTTCCGAGGAGCAACAGGTGGAGATTGTAACCTCACTGCTCCGTAGAGGGGTTTAATCTGGTTGACGCCTAGTTCATCCAGGAACTTATTCCTGATGAGTTGTCAAGACCTATTCAAATACTCGCAATAGATTCTGCACCCCAGAGTCAGGGGCATTTCACTCAGGTCATTCAGGATATACCTCTTCAGGAAGGGGCCATGCACACTGAATCCATAAAATGTTATGTGTTAGAGGGCTTGCCCTCCCTGGTGGTTCTAGGCCTACCTTGGCTGACATTACATAATCCTGTAGTGGAGATAGTGAGGTGGAGGAATTATTGCCAAATTAACTGCATGTGACTTGTTAACTGCATGTGACATGGTAGTTACCGTGTTTATCCATGGTAACTACCATGTCTCTACTGGAATATTTGTCTGATTATGGGGATGTGTTTTCGGGAAAAGGGTGTCAAGAACTACCACCTCACCATCCTTATGATTCCTCAGTGGATTTGATTCCTGAGGCTAAGTTGCTTAAGAGCAGGTTGTTTAATATTTCTGGTCCTGAGAGGCAGGCCATGAAAGATTACAGTATATTATGAAGAGCTTGGCTAAGGGACATGTCAGACCTTCCTCACCTCCGGTGGCAGCTGGATTTTTCTTTGTTAAGATAAAAGATGGGGGGCTGCGCCATATCCACCCCCTCTTGTTCGAGATCTGCAATCAGATTGTCGGGGCTAAATGGTTTTCCAAACTGGATCTTTAGGGGGCATATAATCGCATCCATATAAAGGAGGGGGTGAGTGGAAGACTGCTTTTAATACGCCAGTAGGACATTACAAATTATTTTTTATGACTTCTGGGTTGACTAATGCTCCCGCCATTTTTCAATTCTTTGTACATGACATTTTCCACCACCTGGCCGGTAGATTTGTAGTAGTCTATCTTGATGACATATTTAGTTATTCCCCTGACCTCGAGTGATACATGTCAGGCAGGTCTTACAAATACTTAGCGACAATAAATTATAAGTCAAATCAGAGAAATGTATGTTCTCGGTTCAGGAGATCCCTTGTCTGGGATTTTTATTATTGTCCACCGGTTTTCGTATGGATCCGACGAAAGTCTGGGTATTACTGGATTGGGATCACCCTGAAGACTTAAAAGCTTTACAAAGGCTTTTAGGGTTCGTTAATTATTACCGTAAGTTCATCAAGAACTTTTCAGTAGTGGCCAAACCACTGACGGATATGACCAGGAAAGGGATGGACTTTTCTTAATGGTCCAGTCCGGCCAGTGAGGTGTTTGCTACTTTAAAGAGATGTTTTGCTTCTGCGCCAATTATTATACTGCCTGACGTCCCTCAGTCATTCATTGTAGAGTTTGATGCATCAGAGGTGGGGCTATGTTGTTGCAGAGTTCATCACCAAGTAAATGGTGTCCATGTGCATACTTCTCCAAGAAACTATAATCCGCTGAGAGTAGCTAAGACTTTAGTCATAGGGAACTCTTGGCAATAACGTGGGCCTTTGAGGAGTGGTGTAATTTTTTGAAGGGGCAGTTTATCAGGTCATGGTAATCAGCGATCATAAAAATCTTTTGTATTTGAAATCTGCCAAATGTCTGACACCTAGACAGGCAAGATGGTCATTGTTCTTCACCAGATTCAACTTTGTTGTGACTTATAGGCCGGGGGATAAGAACATTAAGTTGGATGTTTTATCTCGTTGTTTTCTGGGGGGAGGAAGTAATTGCGAACCGGTTCCTAAATTACAGAAAGGTGTAGTTATTGCTTCTATATGTTCTGATCTGGGGAAGGAGGTCATAGAGGCTCAGGGGCACACCATGCTGCCTATTCTTCAGGTAAACCTCTGCCTTAAAGTCTTGAGGGAAAATCATGATTCGGTCTTGGCTGGGCATCCTGGTAGTAAAGCCACCACAGATCCTCTTGTCATTTTTGGTGGTCTATGGTGCATCAGGATGTTCGGGATTATGTAGCTGCCTGCAGTACTTGCGCGCGTTCTAAGACCCCACATACTCGTCCGTCCTGGTCTCTTCAACCATTGGCGATTCCCTGTAGACCATGGACTCATTTGTAGATTTCATCACTGATCTACCCATATCAGCAGGTGACACTGGAATATTGGAAGTGGATAGGTTCAGCAAGATGGCTCATTTCATTGCGCTGCCTGCATTAACAAATACCAAGCCTTTGATTAAAATTGTTATTAAAGAAATCGTAAAATTACATGGGATTCCATCGGATATTGTTTTTGACCATGGGGTTCAATATATTTCCAAATTTTGGAAAGCATTTTGTGCTCGCTTGGGGATTCATGTTTGATTTTCATTCGCCTTTCATCCACAGCCTAATGAGCAAACTGAACGATTGAACCAGAATCTTAAGACATATCTTAGGTGCTTTGTGTCCGAGAATCAGGAGGAATGGGTTTCTTATTTACCTCAGGCTGAGTTCACCGTGTATATCCGTTGTCATAAATCTACTGGCAAGTACCCGTTCTTCGGGGCATACAGTTTTCCTTCTCAATTCTGTTCCTTCAATAGGAATTGTTCTTCAGGAGTATCTGGGGAGGAACGTTTTTCTTCGCCTATGATGTCGGTGTGGCAAGGTGTTCTTAATAAGTTGAGGATGGGGCCCAGATACAAGAGTATGGCTGATCGGAAATGATTAGTGGGTCCGTACCTGAGTGTTGGTGATTTGGTGTGGTTGTGTTCAAATAACATTAAGTTGAAATTTCATTCTTGGAAACTTGGCACCTATAAAATAATTGCCTTAGTTAATCCAGTAGCATTTTGCCTTGCTTTACCACCTACTTTCAAGATAATGTGTTTCACCAATGACGTCTCAAGAAATATATTGCATCCTCTGAACCATTGTCACCACTACCTCCCAGAGTCATTGTTGATGGGAGTCTGGAATTCCAGATAGCAAATATTATCAATTCTTCTTTCTCTATGGAACTGCCGGAAATTGACAAGTGCAGTATTCGCCTGTCTCCGGCAGTTCCATAGAGAATGAATGGAACAGAGGAGAACATGCTTGATCTTCGCTACATTCACCCATGGCTCTGCAAAACCAATGGTCGGACCCCAACGATCAATAAGTTATCCCATATCTATAATGTATACTTGATATAGCCCCTTTTAAAGCTCCAGTTGTGGCTAAGGTAAGCAGCAAACATCAGGATTGCTCTGTGTAAGCGCTCTACGAGAAGCTGTCGTATGTTCCCCTGAAGCTATTTTGTTACTACGAGAGTACTTGGCGATTCTTAGCCTCCGGGGAGTCTGGGTCTTTGCTTTTATCCTCACTGAAAAAAACAATGATGGCTGGGTTAGGAGGATGCCGGGAAATGACTGGAGGACAACGAAAAATGTTCAGAGCACAAATCCTGATGTCTGGATCATTAAAGTGGTTGTCCAGGCTTGGGTTTCAAGTCTGAAATCACTCTATGTGACTTCAGAATCGTGAATCCTCACTGCGAACAGTGTGCGTGCTGTCAGGATTGTACATGCTGACGAAGGGAGTGGCGGGTGTGCGTGCTGTCAGGATTGTACGTGCTGACGAAGGGAGAGGCGGGTGTGCGTGCTGTCAGGATTCTACGTGAAGGGAGTGGTGTGTGTGCATGCTGTCAGGATTCTACGTGCTGACGAAGGGAGTGGCGTGTGTGCGTGCTGTCAGGATTCTACGTTCTGACGAAGGGAGTGGCGTGTGTGCGTGCTGTCAGGATTCTCTATGCTGGCGAAGGGACTGGTGCGTGTGCATGCTGTCAGGATTCTACGTGCTGACGAAGGGAGTGGCGGGTGTGCGTGCTGTCAGGATTCTACATGCTGACGAAGGGAGTGGCGTGTGTGCGTGCTGTCAGGATTCTCCATGCTGACGAAGGGAGTGGTGGGTGTGCGTGCTGTCAGGATTCTCCGGTGCTGACGCAGGGAGTGGCGGGTGTGCTTGCTGTCAGGATTCTCCAGAGCTGGCACAGGAAGCGGTGGGTGTGCTTGCTGTCAGGATTCTCCAGAGCTGGCTCAGGGAGTGACGGGTGTGCGTGCTGTCAGGATTCTCCGGAGCTGGCGCAGGGAGCGGCGGGTGTGCGTGCTGTCAGGATTCTCCAGTGCTGGGAGTGGCAAGTGCGTCAACGCACGTATGTGATTTGCATGCATGCGGTCACGTGCCAACTAGACATATGCAGCCTAGTGAATTGAGTGAAGCCAGGCACGTTATGCTTGTGGTCACATGACCACACTTACATCGGAGATTCCTGACGGTGTGCACTGTGAGGATTCACGATTCTGCAGTCATATACAGTGACTGTAGACTTGAGACCCAAGCCTGGACAACCCCTGTAATGACACAATGCTACCTGAGATGTAAGTAAGGGAGGTATAGAGGGCAGGAAAGCATGGTAGAACAGAAAGGGGAGAAGAACATAGACGGCAGAGGAGCAAGACAACGGGAAGAAGAGAAGCAAGGCAGAGGAGCAGGATAGAGGGTAGAGGAGCATGGCAGAACAGGAACAGAAAAAGCACAAAGAGGGCAGCAGGACAGAGGGTAGAGGAGCAGGACAGAACAGGAAGAAGAGAAGCACATAGAGGGCAGAGGAGCAGGATAGAGGGTAGAGGAGCAGGACAGAATGGGAAGAGAAGAAGCACATAGAGGGCAGAGCAGCAGGACAGAGGGTAGAGGAGCATGGCAGAACAGGAAGAGGAGAAGCACATTGAGGGCAGAGGAGCAGGACAGAGGGTAGAGGAGCATGGCAGAACAGGAAGAGAAAAAGCACATAGAGGGCAGAGGAACAGGGCAGAGGGTAGAGGAGCAGGACAGAATGGGAAGAGAAGAAGCACATAGAGGGCAGAGCAGCAGGACAGAGGGTAGAGGAGCATGGCAGAACAGGAAGAGGAGAAGCACATTGAGGGCAGAGGAGCAGGACAGAGGGTAGAGGAGCATAGCAGAACAGGAAGAGGAGAAGCACATAGAGGGCAGAGGAGCAGGACAGAGGGTAGAGGAGCATGGCAGAACAGGAAGAGAAGAAGCACATAGAGGGCAGAGGAGCAGGACAGAGGGTAGAGGAGATGCATAGAGAGGGAAGATGAGCAGGGCAGAACAGGAAGAGGAGGAGTAGAGTAGCAGGGCAGAACCAGAGACGGCAGAGAAGCAGGACATATCGCTAATAAGCTGGACAGAGAAAAAATGAGTATCACAACAAAGGTGGATGATGAACAGGTTATAGAAGGAAGAGGAGCAGAACAAAGAAGAATGTAGAAGTTGAACAGAGAGGAAGTGAGAAGCAGGACAAAGAGACTGAACATGGAGAAAAAAAGGAGGAGGGAAGAAGAGCAGCACAGAGAGGGAAGAAGAAGCAGGACGGCTTTGTGTTGCTCCTCTTCCCTCCCTTTCCTTTTTCTCTTTTTCTTCTAGGACAAAGGGGGAAGAAGCAGGAAACAGAAGGAAAAGAAATAAGAGTAAATAATAAGAGAAGCAGGGCACAGAGGGAACAGGGCTAGTACAAAGAGGGAAGACGACCACAACAGAGGAGGAAGAGAAACAGGGCAGAGAATTAAAGAGTCTTAGGCCAGAGAAGGAAAGATAGAATGGCACAGTGAAGCACCTCATGCCTGACAGAGAGGAAAAGAAAAGAGGAAAAGAAAAGCAGAACATAGCGGGAAGAGAACCTGGATAGGGAGGAAAAGAAAAGCTGGACAAAGAGGGAAGAGAACCTGGACAGGGAGGAAAAGAGAAGCAGGACAAAGAGGGAAGAGAACCTGAACAGAGAGGAAAGGAAAAGTAGGACAAAGAAGGAAGAGAACCTGGACAGGGAGGAAAAGAAAAGTAGGACGGAGAGTCAAGAGAACCTGGACAGGGAGGAAAGGAAAAGTAGGACAAAGAAGGAAGAGAACCTGGACAGGGTGGAAAAGAAAAGCAGGACATTATGGGAAGAGAATGTGGACAGGAAGGAAAAGAAAAGTTGGATAAAGAGAAAAAAACTGGTCAGGGAGGAAAAGAAAAGTAGGACAAGAGAACCTGGACATGGAGTAAAAGAAAAGTGGGACAAAGAAGAAAGAGAACCTGGACAGGGAGGAAAAGGAAAGTAGGACAGAGATGAAAGAGGGGTGGAACAGAAAGGGAAGAAAGGCAGGATAAGGAGGAAAAGAGGAACAGAATAAACAGAGGAAAAGAGGCATGACATCGAGGAAGAAAGGAAAAGAAACTCAGAAAAGAGAGGAAAGAAGTTGTATATTGATTTAGAAGCATAGCAGAGTTCTGAAGTCAGGGAAGGTGTAGCCTCTTCTCACACAAATGACTGTGCCTTAATGCTCCTGACATTATTGATATGGCGCGGGCATTTGGTTTGGTTGTGCCCTAGTGTAGGAGCAGCATATTTCTGTCTCCCATTCACAACGACCCTCCTACTAAGCAGCGATGTGATGTGCATCCCAAGAGGGAGACTCTGACTGCCACCCTAATATCTTTCTGAGCTGTGACTGTGGCCTGCGTGTGAACACGTGCCTGTAGCAGCCAGTTGGCATGGCTATGGGCGTCATACACCAGCCAACCCTCTGCAATTTGACAAATGGCTGTGCCTTGTGCATTGTTTCGGACCACCTCTCATCACAGAGTCGTTCGGTCATCAGCACTCCCAAATTAATGAATAGAGAAGCAGAGGCTTTGTTGGCTCCATTCACACAGCGATGTTCAGAGCCCTGGGTTTTGGGATCAGCGGGGGCCCAACCCCAGTGATTGGGAAGTTATCCCCTGTACCACAGGAGTAGTATTTTCCAGGCGACATGTCATTCTTCAGCATACCCAGCCTAAACATTCCGCACCTGTCCCGCTTCCCTCTTCTAAATAGGGGTCAGTCCGCCTGAAATGACCTCACTTTGGTCCGCCTGAAAAAATAATTTGGGAGCTACTGGTCTGTGCAGTGTTGAGGTGAGAATGCGGCACCAGCCTCCAGTCTGCACACCCCCTCCAATGAAATCATGGTAAATAATTAATTGTGAATTTAAAAAAAATAATTCTGGCATCTTCACGTGATGTGAAGCAGGCAGCCAGCCACCATAGACGAGCTCTGCCAGCAGCTATAAAAACTACATTTCCCATGAGAGGCAGCCGGCTCGCTCTGGTCTCTCAGCGTGATCACATGAATATGCAGGAGGCTTCTTGCCGCCATTGTAGGCCATCCATATGCAATGAGTCTTGGTAATGATGTGCAGGATGGGTGGCTGCCTTCCGCTGCACTGGCCTCCGTCATCCCGGATCATGTGGAGTTGTCCGCGATCCACGTCTAGCTGTCAGTCAAGCCTGATAATGCATTATCAACAAATTTATTCTGTGCGCTGATACCTGAGGCATCCCGAATTTACATATTGATAGGCCTGATGGGAGCCGGCGGAAAATAATTCAAGTGCATAATATAGATGGAAGATAACATACAAGCTTTTGTGTCTGATCTGTATACAGAAATAGGAAATTCTGCGCCCAGGAGTATATATACTGTATATACTCCACTGAGGACCACAGAGCTTTGTGATAAAGCTCTACTTTTATTAACTATTGGGATAAAAATGCTCTTTTTTTTCCTTAAAAGGGCTCTCCACCAAAATACTTCTGTGTAGCATCAATCAGACGGGCCATAAAATTGTGATTGTTGGATTAATTATTTCACTCTGGTCCATCAAAGTCAAATTTCCAGAGATCCATACAAACTATGGGAAAGAACTAGCGCTACAGAGCTTTTTCTAGGAGGTTACCTAGATGGCGCCACCGACTTTGACATCACTTCCTGCTCTGCAGCTATTGGATAAAGACTCCCTCTGCCCGCCCCTTACAGGAAGTCTGCACCAGAGGTGGACATAAGCATTGGTACACAGGGGCCCAAGAGGTAAAGGGCCCACCTCCACCTCCAAAGCAGCTTCTATTACAGACATAAAGGGGTACATCACAATAAGATATTGGACTCCAATGGGCCCATAGGCTGTTGTTGCACAGGGGCCCATTTCTGCCTGTGTCCTGCCCCTACGCACGTAATGATAATACTGTAATAATTTATTGGGTTTTTTTCAATCCAAATACAAGAGGGCGCTCCTAAAATAAATCAGTGACTTCCAGTGTTAAGTGCAGAGTATCAGCAGGAAGTGCAGAATTGTGCAGCCTAAGCTAATAGTTGCAGAGCAGGAAGTGATGTCACAGAGTGGGCGTGGCTGTGACACCTCCTGCTGTAGAGCTCAGTAGCTTGCAGCGCTAGTTGCTGTCTGTGGTATTAAGGACTTGTAGTGCACACAGCACCTTGGAAACTTGCATAATTAAAAAAAAATGAATGGCTCTGGTTTGTCACGTGAGCTTAGATACTGAATATTACTATATGCAAATTGCCTCTTCTGAGAAAAAGAGGACTTAACTCTATAGCGCCACCTGTTGGAAGTAGCGATCCTACAAGTCACAATCAACCCTTTAACGAGTCGTGCAATATGACTTAGGATAAAAGCCAAATCAGTATCTCAATTCGCAGACACGGTGTTTCGGGCTGTTGGCCCTCGTCAGTGCGAAGCATGAGAACTGATTTGGCAAACAAGCCAGCTGGTATGTCACTCTCCATAAGGAGAAACGTTACCCCTTAGACCCCAGTCCAGAGCCTCTCACCTAGCCAAATCAGTTCTCATGCTTCGCACTGATGAGGGCCAACAGCCCGAAACACCGTGTCTGCGAATTGAGATACTGATTTGGCTTTTATCCTAAGTCATATTGCACGACTCGTTAAAGGGTTGATTGTGACTTGTAGGATCGCTACTTCCAACAGGTGGCGCTATAGAGTTAAGTCCTCTTTTTCTCAGAAGAGGCAATTTGCATATTTAATTTCCCAGAGGAGCATTGCAAGGCGAATAAGCCTCCTTACCTTGACAAGCCAGCTGGTATGTCACTCTCCATACGTAGACCCCTGAATATTACTATTAATTGTGAAAATGACATTTTACTTTAAGTTGTCCTTCTTTGATAAATGTTGTCAGCTGACTAGACTGGGAAAAAGGGTAATAAGGGGGCAGTCACCTAGGGCTAATTTGCCTCTCCTACACATTAGCTGGCAAGTATTGTTTAACAAGTACTCTTTTCAAAGCTCATAATATTAGTTCTGCCTGTGGACACTGCGGGTGCTGCTGATGGGGACACTGTGGGTAGTGCTGATGAGGACACTGTGGGTGGTGTTGGGGACACTCTGGGTGGTTCTGATGGGGACACTGTGGGTGGTGCTGATGGGGACACTGCAGATGCTGATGGGGACACTGCGGGTGGTGCTGATGGGTACACTGCAGGTGGTGCTGATGGGGACACTGCAGATGCTGATGGGGACACTGTGGGTGGTGCTGATGGGGACACTGCAGATGCTGATGGGGACACTGTGGGTGGTGCTGATGGGGACACTGCAGATGCTGATGGGGACACTGCGGGTGGTGCTGATGGGTACACTGCGAGTGGTGCTGATGGGGACACTGCGGGTGGTGCTGATGGGGACACTGCAGATGCTGATGGGGACACTGCGGGTGGTGCTGATGGGTACACTGCAGGTGGTGCTGATGGGGACACTGCAGATGCTGATGGGGACACTGTGGGTGGTGCTGATGGGGACACTGCAGATGCTGATGGGGACACTGTGGGTGGTGCTGATGAGAACATTGCGGGTGCTGATGAGGCACTGCGGGTGGTGCTGATGAGAGCATTGCGGGTGCTGCTGATGGGGACACCGTGGGTTATATGTGGATGTCAATTTCCAATGAGAGACATTATGTCTGGCAGCAATGACTGCTTTTTATAGGGGCACTGTGTGGTGACAGCATCCTGTAGTGGAGCGGCAGCCATTATTATAGGGTCACTGTGGATTACAACTCAAGAACTTCTATCCACCACAGAATTTACTTATTTAAAAGATAAATGCTCCTCACTAAGCTGCTAGCAGGAGCAGTATGCGTGCAGCTACAGAGAGACAGAAGTGTAATAGTGAGGTAGGTGCAGTGCTGCGCTCCTCACATTCATGCTCCGCAGCACATTCTTGTAAACAGGCAGAACGCTGCTCTCCTGGGCGGGAGGTAATAGGTATTCTGCTGCAGCCCAGGGAATTGGCAGGGGAGGAAAATCTACCACTGGCAAATTTTCTCATGGAGATAGAAGAGACTGCACCAGCTGCCAGCTGACTCTGTGACGGGGCCAATGGAAGGCAGAGAGGTATTGATCCACAAGGATTATTGGTCTCTTGTCATAGGGGGAAGGTGGTGCCATGAGGTTCATTTATGTCCAACCTTTTTAACCCCTTTACCCCCAAGGGTGGTTTGCACGTTAATGACCAGGCCAATTTTTACAATTCTGTCCACTGTCCCTTTATGAGGTTATAACTCTGGAACGCTTCAACGGATCCCGGTGATTCTGACATTGTTTTCTCGTAACATATTGTACTTCATAATAGTGGTAACATTTCTTTGATATTACCTGCGTTTATTTGTGAAAAAAATGGAAATTTCCAACTTTGAATGTTTATGCCCTTAAATCACAGAGATATGTCACACAAAATACTTAATAAGTAACATTTCCCACATGTCTACTTTACATCAGCACAATTTTGGAACAAAAATTTTTTTTGTTAGGGAGTTATAAGGTTTTAGGGTATGTGCACACGCTGTGGATTCTGCTGCAGTTTTCCCAAAGTTTACAGTACCATGTAAACCAATGGAAAAAAAAACCGCTGTGCACATGCTGCGGAAAATTCCGCGCGGAAACGCAGCGGATTATTTTCCGCAGCGTGTCACTTCTTTGTGCGGATTCCGCAGCGGTTTTCAACCAGCACCAATAGGAAAGTGCAGTTGAAAACCCGCAGAGGAATCCGCAGAAGAAACCGCGTGAAAATCCGCAGTGAAAACCGCAGTGGTTTTGCACTGCGGATTTTCCAATTCCGCTGCGGAAAAATCCGCAGCAAAATCCGCAACGTGGGCACATACCCTAAAAGTTGACCAGCAATTTCTCATTTTTACAACACCATTTTTTTTTTAAGGACCACATCACATTTGAAGTCACTTTGAGGGGTCTATATGATAGAAAATACCCAAGTGTGACACCATTCTAAAAACTGCACCCCTCAAGGTGCTCAAAACCACATTCAAGAAGATTATCAACCCTTCAGGTGTTTCACAAGAATTTTTAGAATGTTTAACAAAAAATGAACATTTAACTTTTCTAAACAAAAAATGTAATTCAGCTCCAATTTGTTTTATTTTACCAAGAGTAACAGGAGAAATTGGACCCCAAAAGTTGCTATACAATTTATCCTGAGTACGCTGATACCCCATATGTGGGGGTAAACCACTGTTTGGGCGCATGGCAGAGCTCAGAAGGGAAGGAGCGCCATTTGACTTTTCAATGCAAAATTGACTGGAATTGAGATAGGACGCCATGTCGCGTTTGGAGAGTCACTGATGTGCCTAAACATTGAAACCCCCCACAAGTGACACCATTTTGGAAAGTAGACCCCCTAAGGAACTTATCTAGATGTGTCGTGAGCACTTTGAACCACCAAGTGATTCATATAAGTTTATAATGAAGAGTCGTAAGAATAAAAAATCATATTTTTTTCACAAAAATTATCTTTTCGCCCCCAATTTTTTATTTTCCTAAGGGTAATAGAAGAAATTGGACTCCAAAAGTTGTTGTGCAATTTGTCCTGAGTACGCTGATACCCCATATGTGGGGGTAAACCACTGTTTGGGCGCATGGCAGAGCTCGGAAGGGAAGGAGCACCGTTAGGCTTTTCAATGCAAAATTGGCTGGAATTGAGATCAGACGTCATGTCGCGTTTGGAGAGCCCCTGATGTGCCGAAACAGTGGAAAACCCCCAATTCTAACTGAAACCCTAACCCAAACACACCCCTAATCCCTACCCTAACCATAACCCTAACCACACCCCTAACTCTAACAAACCCCTAATCCCAACCATATCCCTAACCACACCCCTAACCCTGACACACCTCTGACCCTAATCCCAACCGTAAATGTAATCCAAACCCTATCCCTAACTTTAGCCCCATCCCTAACTTTAGCCCCAACACTAACCCTAACTTTAGCCCCAACCCTAACTGTAGCCCTAACCCTAACTTTAGCCCTAACCCTAACATTAGCCCCAACCCTAACCGTAATGGGAAAATGGAAATAAATACATTTTTTTTATTTTATTATTTTTCCCTAACTAAGGGGGTGATGAAGAGGGGTTTGATTTACTATTTATAGTGTTTTTTTTAGCGGATTTTTATTATTGGCAGCTGTCACACACTAAAAGACGCTTTTTATTGCAAAAAATTGTTTTTGTGTCTCCACATTTTGAGAGCTATCATTTTTCCATATTTTGGTCCACAGAGTCATGTGAGGTCTTGTTTTTTTGCGGGACGAGTTGACGTTTTTATTGGTAACATTTTCGGGCATGTGACATTTTTTGATCGCTTTTTATTCCGATTTTTGTGAGGCAGAATGACCGAAAACGAGCTATTCATTAATTTCTTTTTTTTTTTTTGGGGGGGGGGGGGGGTGCGTTTATACCGTTCCACGTTTGGTAAAATTAATAAAGCAGTTTTATTTTTCAGGTCAGTACGATTACAGTGATACCTCATTTATATCATTTTTTTATGTTTTGCCGATTTTATACTATAAATACTGTTTTACATAAAAAATAATTATTTTTGCATCGCTTTATTCTGAGGACTATAACTTTTTTTTATGTTTTCGCTGATGATGCTGTATGGCGGCTCGTTTTTTTGCGGGACAAGATGACATTTTCAGCAGTGCAATGTTTTTTTTATTTCCCTCTTTCTGATCCACATTTTGTTCGGCAGTATGATAATAAAGCGTTGTTTTTTTGCCTCTTTTTTTTTTACGGTGTTCACTGAAGGGGTTAAGTAGTGGGACAGTTTTATAGGTCGGGTCGTTACGGACGCGGCGATACTAAATATGTGTACTTTTATTGTTTTTTTTTTGATTAGATAAAGAAATGTATTTATTGGAACAATATTTTTTTTTTCTTTATTTAGGATTTTTCTTTTTTTTTTAAACATGTAAATATTTTTATTATTTGCTTACTTTGTCCCAGGAGGGGACATGACTATATAGTGTCACATCGCTGATCTGACACTTTGCAGTGCACTGTGTCAGATCAGCGATCACACAGGCACTGCAGGAGGCTTGCTGGCGCTTGCTCTGAGCAGACGCTTGCAAACCACCTCCCTGCAGGACCCGGAAGGAGCCCTGCGGCCATTTTGGATTCGGGGCCTGCAGGGAGGAGGACGGAGGAGACCCTCAGAGCAACGTGATCACATCGCGTTGCTCCGAGGGTCTCAGGGAAGCACGCAGGGAGCCCCCTCCCTACACGATGCTTCCCTATGCCGCCTGAATGCTGCGATCATGTTTGATCGCAGTGTTCTGGGGGTTAATGTCCAGGAGCGGTCCGTGACCACTCCTGGCACATTGTGCTGGATGTCAGCTGTGATAGTCACTACGTACGTGATGACGTACTATCCCGTCGGTGGTCATACGGGCCCATACCACCTCAACGGGATAGTACGTCATATGTCAGAAAGGGGTTAATATCTGGCTGACATTTTCCTTACAAGTTACGTGGAAATGTGCTCTTGATTATATGGTGTCCATACTCCATACTGAATAAAGTTGTGCAAAAATTTTGCGTCTTTGGTGTTTTCACACCAGTCTCAGCTCCTGTTAATGAACAAGATGCAACTTACTCCACTACACCAATTCATTAAGACTGGCGCACAAATTGGCCTATTCATGAGACCCCACCAGCCATGACAAGGCGTACTTTTGTACTCTGACCCAATATTTATCAAATAGGCCTGCAATATTAAAGCACAGCACTAAATAGAATGATCCTTAGACATATTCAATATTTTCCTATAACTTGCACTCATTGGTATGTATGTACTGCAATCACAGCATCCTGCACCCGTTCACACTTGTTTCTTTCAGTTAGGTGGTGCTGATCACATTTGTGATGACCATGACCCTGTCAGGCTGAGCCCTCCTCCATCATTTTCAGGACGTTATTAATTTTTGCTTGCTAGATCCTATCTGTCCTTTAAATGTCATGGTTAGGACATGGTTAATGTCCTGTTCTCTCAGGGTTAATTTTGCTGGCCTCTCTTTCGATCTGGGAGGGGTATTTATACTCACTCCAGACTAGGATTCGCTGTCAGCTATACTTTCTGTTCTAGTCTGTGTGCCTGACCTCTGGAGTGTGTGCTAGGTTTTCACTTGTTTTCCTTGCTCTCCGTGCGTTACTCTGTTTGTTTGTTCTTCTGGACTTCTGACCTCTGGCTTCACTTCTGACAATCCCCTGTCTCACCCCTTTGGTACTTCGTGATCTCCTGGCTCCGATCTTAGCTTGTTCGACTACTCTCGTGTTTATCCTTTCTCTGTTCCCTGGCATCTGGCTCTACCCCTGATCACCTCCCACTCTGTCACATAGTTCAGGTCCTGTTTGTACCTGGTTAGTAACCCGGCGCTTTGCTCAGCTCGCTTGCTGCTGTGTGCAGCGTTTCCCACAGCAGTATTACCCGGGAGCCATGACATTATAACTGACCATACAGTCTTTTCCCTGGTGGGGGGTGTTGGTATGCCATGGATCCGGTATAGGCTCTCATGGGGCAGCTTATGCAGAAACTGTCCATGGAGCAGCAAGCCCTGGATCACTCACACTGACAGGTGCAGAGAGATGTGGCAGGTGCTTTACAGAGGTCTGCTCCGTTGGGGTTCCAGGAGGGGGGCCCCACTGATGTATTCCTAGTAGACCCCGAGCCACCAGTAAAGTTACTCGACAGTTTTTCCGGAGATAAAAAATTGTTTAGGGCCTTTAAGGAGGAATACAAGTTGTTCTTTGAGTTGCATTCCCGGGCCTCTGGAAATGAAAGGCAGAGGGTGGGGGTCGTATTGTTAAGGGGGGCTCCACAGGCATGGGCTTTCTCTCTCTCTTCCTCTGCTCCTGAACGTATGTCTGTGAACCTGTTCTTTGAAGCTCTGGGGCACATTTATGATGAGCCTGATAGAGTGCTTCTGGCAGGGGATATGGTGATGAGTGTGACACAGGGGAGGCACTCTGCTGAGTGGTACTGTTCGGAGTTTAGGCGTTGGGCAGCTGAAGTATCTTGGAAAGACGCCGCCCTGAGGGGGTTGTTCCGCAAGGGTCGGTCTGACTGTCTGAAGGACGCTCTGGCACTTCATCCTCCTCCTGATACCGTGGAGGACGCCATGATGCAGGCGGTCGGGATGGACCGGAGACTCCGTGCAAGAGGAATGATGCAACAAGAGACTCCCTTGTACTCCAAATTGGAGATTGGGTCAGTCTCGATTATGGAGAAAGAGAGAAGGCACCGTAGACAACTGTCAGGAACATGAGTTATTTGATTGTGTACTATCACGCACACTGAGCTCTGCTAAGTCCCTTAAATCTGAGCCGACACACGCTGCGGGCCATTCCAACCGCCCCTCTTCTCACTCTGCCTGCTTATGTGAGTGTGAATCCTAAACCCCTCTCAAAAGAATGTTTATTGCTTTTAGCTGCAAATAGCAGACATCTCTGTTGTGAATTCCGTTCTCGGACTCCCTCCTGTGGTCATGAATGATACTTCGGCGAGTTCTGTCCGTGGACTCCCTCTGATGGCTGTGAGTGGAACTGCTGGTTCTGAGGTTGCTTCCTCAGCTGCCCTCGTTTGCGGCTTGGCTGGCTTCTCTATTTAACTCCACTCAGATCGTTACTCCTTGCCAGCTGTCAATGTATCAGTACTGGTTCAGATCTCTCTCGGATCTTTCTGATGACCTGTCTACTCCAGCAAAAGCTAAGTCCCTGCTGGTTCATTTGTTGTTCATTGTGTACTGAATATATTTCTTAGTACTTGCTAAGTTCTAGTCCAGCTTGCTAACATGACATTGCCTTGCTAGCTGGAAGCTCTGGGTTGCAGAGTGGCACCTCCGCACCGTGAGTCGGTGCGGGGGTCTTTTTGCACACTCTGCGTGGCTTTTTGTAGTTTTTTGTGCTGACCACATAGATCCCTTTCCTATCCTCAGTCTATTTAGTAAGTCTGGCCTCCTTTGCTGAAACCTGTTTCATCCCTGTGTTTGTGACTTTCCTCTTAACTCACAGTTAATATATGTGGGGGGCTGCCTTTACCTTTGGGGAATTTCTCTGAGGCAAGGTAAGGCTTATTTTCCTATCTTTAGGGGTAGTTAGCTCTTAGGCTGTGAAGAGGCGTCTAGGGAGAGTTAGGTACGCTCCACAGCTATTTCTAGTGTGTGTGTTATAGGATCAGGATTTGCGGTCAGCAGAGTTCCCACTTCCCAGAGCTTGTTCTGTCTTCTAGTTTAACCATCAGGTCATTCCAGGTGCACCTAGCCACCAGGTCCATAACAGTACAGCTGGCCCACAAAGTGTTAATGCATCTCAATAGAGGGATAAGAGAAGTTCTGAGACCATTTTTTTTCTCTGCAGTGTGTTTTGTCTTTCTTTTCCCCTTAACCTCTGGGTGGTTCAGGACTCAGGTGTAGATATGGACATTCAAGGTCTGTCCTCTTGTGTTGATCACCTCACTGCGAGGGTACAAAGCATTCAAGATTATGTAGTTCAGAATCCTATGTTAGAGCCTAGAATTCCAATTCCTGATTTGTTTTTTGGAGATAGATCTAAATTTCTGAATTTCAAAAATAATTGTAAACTGTTTCTTGCTTTGAAACCCCGCTCCTCTGGTGACCGCATTCAGCAAGTAAAAATCATTATTTATTTGTTACGTGGCGACCCACAAGACTGGGCATTCTCCCTTGCGCCAGGAGATCCTGCATTGCTTAATGTAGATGCGTTTTTTCTGGCGCTTGGATTGCTTTATGATGAACCTAACTCTGTGGATCAGGCAGAGAAATTCCCCAAAGGCAAGAACACAGACGTCAGAATGGGCTGTGTTTTTACTGTGGTGACTCCACTCATGCTATCTCTGATTGTCCTAAGCGCTCTAAGCGGTTCGCTAGGTTGGTCACCATTGGTACTGTACAGCCTAAATTTCTTTTGTCCGTTACTCTGATTTGCTCTTTGTCGTCCTACTCTGTTATGGCATTTGTGGACTCAGGCGCTGCCCTGAATTTGATGGACTTGGAGTTTGCCAGGCGCTGTGGTTTTTTCTTGGAGCCCTTGCAGTATCCTATTCCATTAAGGGGAATTGATGCTACGCCCTTGGCCAAGAATAAACCTCAGTACTGGACTCAGTTGACCATGTGCATGGCTCCTGCACATCAGGAAGATGTTCGCTTTTTGGTGTTGCATAATTTGCATGATGTGGTCGTGTTGGGTTTGCCATGGCTACAGGTCCATAATCCAGTATTGGATTGGAAATCAATGTCTGTGTCCAGTTGGGGTTGTCAAGGGGTACATGGTGACGTTCCGCTGTTGTCAATTTCTCCTTCTACTCCTTCTGAAGTCCCTGAGTTTTTGTCGGATTACCGAGATGTATTCGATGAGCCCAAATCCAGTGCCCTACCTCCTCATAGGGATTGTGATTGTGCTATTAATTTGATTCCTGGTAGTAAATTTCCTAAGGGACGGCTTTTCAATTTATCTGTGCCGGAACACGCCGCTATGCGGAGTTATATAAAGGAGTCCTTGGAGAAAGGGCATATTCGCCCGTCGTCGTCACCGTTGGGAGCAGGGTTTTTTTTTGTGGCCAAGAAGGATGGTTCTCTGAGACCTTGTATAGGTTACCGCCTTCTCAATAAAATCACGGTCAAATTTCAGTACCCTTTGCCTCTACTGTCTGATTTGTTTGCTCGGATTAAGGGGGCTAGTTGGTTCACCAAGATAGATCTTCGAGGGGCGTATAATCTTGTGCGTATTAAACAGGGCGATGAATGGAAAACAGCATTTAATACGCCCGAGGGCCATTTTGAGTACCTGGTGATGCCATTCGGGCTTTCTAATGCTCCATCTGTGTTTCAGTCCTTTATGCATGACATCTTCCGAAAGTATTTGGATAGATTCATTATTGTATATTTGGATGATATTTTGGTCTTTTCGGATGATTGGGAGTCTCATGTGAAGCAGGTCAGAATGGTGTTCCAGGTTCTTCGTGCTGATTCTTTGTTTGTGAAGGGGTCTAAATGTCTCTTCGGAGTTCAGAAGGTTTCCTTTTTGGGTTTCATTTTTTCCCCTTCTACTATCGAGATGGATCCTGTTAAAGTTCAGGCCATTTATGATTGGACTCAGCCTACATCTGTGAAGAGCCTTCAGAAATTCTTGGGCTTTGCTAATTTTTACCGTCGCTTCATCGCTAATTTTTCTAGTGTTGTTAAACCGTTGACTGATTGGACCAAGAAAGGTGCTGATGTGGTGAATTGGTCCTCTGCGGCCGTTGAGGCTTTCCGGGAGTTGATATGTCGTTTCTCTTCGGCCCCTGTGTTGTGTCAGCCAGATGTTTCGCTCCCTTTTCAGGTCGAGGTTGATGCTTCTGAGATTGGAGCAGGGGCCGTTTTGTCTCAAAGATCTGATGGCTCTGTGATGAAGCCATGTGCTTTCTTTTCTAGAAAGTTTTCGCCTGCTGAGCGTAATTATGATGTTGGCAATCGGGAGTTGTTGGCTATGAAGTGGGCGTTTGAGGAGTGGCGACATTGGCTTGAGGGAGCCAAGCATCGCGTAGTAGTCTTAACGGATCACAAGAATCTGACTTATCTCGAGTCTGCTAAGCGGTTGAATCCTAGACAGGCTCGATGGTCGCTGTTTTTCTCCCGTTTCAATTTTGTGGTTTCATACCTTCCGGGTTCTAAGAATGTGAAGGCCGATGCCCTTTCAAGGAGTTTTGTGCCTGATTCCCCAGGAGTTCCTGAGCCGGCTGGTATTCTCAAAGAGGGGGTAATTCTGTCTGCCATCTCACCTGATTTGCGGCAGGCGCTGCAGGAGTTTCAGGCTGATAGACCTGACCGTTGTCCAGCAGAGAAACTGTTTGTCCCTGATAGATGGACTAGTAGAGATATCTCTGAGGTTCATTGTTCGGTGTTGGCTGGTTATCCTGGGATTTTTGGTACCAGAGATTTGGTGGCTAGGTCCTTTTGGTGGCCTTCCTTGTCACGGGATGTGCGTTCTTTTGTGCAGTCTTGTGGGACTTGTGCTCGGGCCAAGCCCTGCTGTTCTCGTGCCAGTGGGTTACTTTTGCCCTTGCCAGTCCCGAAAAGGCCTTGGACGCATATTTCCATGGATTTTATTTCAGATCTTCCTGTCTCTCAACGGATGTCGGTCATCTGGGTGGTTTGTGATCGCTTCTCTAAGATGGTCCATTTGGTACCCTTGCCTAAATTACCTTCCTCCTCTGATTTGGTTCCACTATTTTTCCAGCATGTGGTTCGTTTGCATGGCATTCCGGAGAACATCGTGTCGGACAGAGGTTCCCAGTTTGTTTCAAGGTTTTGGCGGTCCTTTTGTGCTAAGATGGGCATTGATTTGTCTTTCTCTTCGGCTTTCCATCCTCAGACAAATGGCCAAACCGAACGAACTAATCAGACTTTGGAGACCTATCTGAGATGCTTTGTTTCTGCTGATCAGGATGATTGGGTGACCTTCTTGCCATTGGCTGAGTTTGCCCTTAATAATCGGGCCAGTTCGGCTACTTTGGTTTCGCCTTTTTTTTTGTAATTCTGGTTTTCATCCTCGTTTTTCTTCAGGGCAGGTTGAGCCTTCGGACTGTCCTGGTGTGGATTCTGTGGTGGACAGGTTGCAGCAAATTTGGACTCATGTAGTGGACAATTTGACATTGTCCCAGGAGAAGGCTCAACATTTCGCCAACCGCCGTCGCTGTGTTGGTCCCCGACTTCGTGTGAGGGGATTTGGTTTGGTTGTCGTCTCGTCATATCCCTATGAAGGTTTCTTCTCCTAAGTTTAAGCCTCGTTTCATTGGTCCTTATAAGATTTCTGAAATTCTCAATCCTGTGTCGTTTCGTTTGGCCCTTCCAGCTTCTTTTGCCATCCATAATGTGTTCCATAGGTCGTTGTTGCGGAGATATGTGGCGCCTATGGTTCCCTCCGTTGACCCTCCTGCTCCGGTGTTGGTCGAGGGGGAGTTGGAGTATGTGGTGGAGAAGATTTTAGATTCTCGTATTTCGAGACGGAAACTTCAGTACATGGTCAAATGGAAGGGCTATGGTCAGGAGGATAATTCCTGGGTTTTTGCCTCCGATGTCCATGCGGCTGAGTTGGTTCGTGCCTTTCATTTGGCTCGTCCTGATTGGCCTGGGGGCTCTGGTGAGGGTTCGGTGACCCCTCCTCAAGGGGGGGTACTGTTGTGAATTCCGTTCTCGGACTCCCTCCTGTGGTCATGAATGATACTTCGGCGAGTTCTGTCCGTGGACTCCCTCTGGTGGCTGTGAGTGGAACTGCTGGTTCTGAGGTTGCTTCCTCAGCTGCCCTCGTTTGCGGCTTGGCTGGCTTCTCTATTTAACTCCACTCAGATCGTTACTCTATGCCAGCTGTCAATGTATCAGTACTGGTTCAGATCTCTCTCGGATCTTTCTGATGACCTGTCTACTCCAGCAAATGCTAAGTCCCTGCTGGTTCATTTGTTGTTAATTGTGTACTGAATATATTTCTTAGTACTTGCTAAGTTCTAGTCCAGCTTGCTAACATGACATTGCCTTGCTTGCTGGAAGCTCTGGGTTGCAGAGTGGCACCTCCACACCGTGAGTCGGTGCGGGGGTCTTTTTGCACACTCTGCGTGGCTTTTTGTAGTTTTTTGTGCTGACCGCATAGATCCCTTTCCTATCCTCAGTCTATTTAGTAAGTCTGGCCTCCTTTGCTGAAACCTGTTTCATCCCTGTGTTTGTGACTTTCCTCTTAACTCACAGTTAATATATGTGGGGGGCTGCCTTTACCTTTGGGGAATTTCTCTGAGGCAAGGTAAGGCTTATTTTCCTATCTTTAGGGGTAGTTAGCTCTTAGGCTGTGAAGAGGCGTCTAGGGAGAGTTAGGTACGCTCCACAGCTATTTCTAGTGTGTGTGTTATAGGATCAGGATTTGCGGTCAGCAGAGTTCCCACTTCCCAGAGCTTGCTCTGTCTTCTAGTTTAACCATCAGGTCATTCCAGGTGCACCTAACCACCAGGTCCATAACACATCTCCCTAAAACTACTCATTCCCCCTCCCATCGAATACAAGCCAAAACTGGTGTAGAAGCCCTGAGTTCCTTTGTTCTATTAATGTGATATATATGGGCACCGACCTGAGCTAGGGTTATAAGAAGTATATATTCCGTCTGTCCATCGATAGAACTATCACTCACTGAAAGCGCGAGCAGCTAAACGCAACAAGTGCAAAGTGCGGATTTCTCAGAAAGCGGTTCAGGTAACTGCTCCGTATTTACACTTAAAAGAACGCCCCTGACGTGGGGAACATCATGAGCATGGTGTCGTCTTTATGCGAGGTTCACACAGCAAGTTATGCAAAGATAGATTTCATATCCTAAGTAAAGGGGAGGTGTCAGCCCCTAAGTGATGTCACCACAGGGGGAGTGCCTGGGTTTTGGGCTAGACTAACTTAGCAAGACCAGCATTCTGGAGCGTCTTGTCTCCGGGGTCCAGCTGCTCTCTACATGTGTGCTATGCATCTAGATGTTTTTATACTCCTAAGCCACAGGCCAGCCAAGATGATACCATGACATAACGACCTGCAAGCGTTTTTTTCACATTTAATCCCATTTTATTTGTAATCTGTAATGTACGCATGATTTTGTTTTCTTTATAATATCTTTTATACTTTGTAAACACTGCCTACCCTTTTTATGGAGTAAAATGTATAATTTACTAGCTTGTCTCTCCCTTCTCTATAAATGAACTGTCGCTTCCTCTGAAGTGAATTACGCTACTGATTTGGGTTGGCTCCGGGCCCGTTGATCCTTTGAAAATCGGAGCTGGTGGCAGCATACTTTGTCCTGTGCGATTGGGAATCTTTGTAGCGATGGCGGCATTGATAAATATTGTTCCTGCCTGTGTGGAAGTAGTTATATTGCCCTTGCTGCAGTGTACCCAATAGCCAGTACATAGCAAGCAGCCTTTCTGGCGACTAATTACCCTAGGTGGAGTACCTAGTCTGACCTGAGGGTAACGGGGACTCCAGAGAGCTGCAAGTTCCAGACCGGAACTGGGAAGTGGGATATAGATAAGTCCCCTTCAGAAGGAACCAGGGGCAGCCAAACCACCCCGGTTCGTGACAAATTGGTGTGAGTAGTGGGGACAATAAAGGTATCTGTGACGCCCCAGGGTCCTGGTTGTCACGGTGGCATTGCTTTTCTCACGGGGAGAGTGATGTCACGCTTGGAAGCGATGAAGGATTCCTTTTATCAGGTCACATACACACATGTTCATACTTCAGGCCAGAAGGGCCTGAACCCAGATTAAGTGGAACCTCCCTATATTCTGGTCTGGAGAGAAATCTGTCAGAGGACAGAGAAGAGAGCAGTCATACTTTGAGTGTCCGAAGGACTGAAGGGACTGTGTAGCCAGAGTTGCTGCAGCTCCTAGAGGAAGAGAACTAAGAAAGGACAGTTTGTAGAAAGTGTGCAGGAGAGCAAAGCACAGGAGAGAGACACCAGGGGAGGACAGCTGTTACTGGGCTACCTCTCTGGAGAGCTCAGATTCCGGTAGCCGGAAGACCGAGGTTCTGATGGACTCTAAGAGGCACAGCAGAAACCGACAGGACAGCTGAAATGCAAGTTACCTGTCCGCCCTAATACCCAGGAGGCACAGTGGCACATAAAGCTTGGGTCATGATAGAGACCCTATAAAAAGGTTCGAGCCACCTATCATACGGGTTCGTGTCATAACCTATATGGAGGACAGAGAGGAACTGTGAGGACCTTATCAGAAGCCATAGGCAGTAAGGGACTACAACACCACTGCGCTTTGAGGAAGGCTTTCATCTCCACCTGGTAAAGGGGACTCTGGATTCGCTTCCAAGCCGGCCGGACCCTGCCTGTACCTGTGATCTGGTGCCCTGGATTGCGGTTGCCTGAAGCTACAGTAAACCAGGTAAAGAGACTGCAAACCTGTGTCATCGTTCTTTACTTCACCATTCACCATCTCCAACTATACATCGGGAGCCCTGAGGACCTACTTCACCTGTGGGAAGTTATACCATCTAGCTGCCATACCATTACCCCAGAGGACCCCTTTAAGCAGCGTCGGTCCCTACTGACCGAATACCACAGGTGGCATCACGAACAATAGACTTTATTTACAATTCCCCTAAAAAGACCTTTCACTTTAATTGGGCGCCCAGGGCTACGGACCGGGTCGCAGCCACCGTGACATCCCCTTTAAGTACCAAACCCAGTACCGAGTACCCCACGGCCCTGGCGGGCGACTCATATCCTCCCTGGAATCCCTGACATATGGTAGGCATCCGTGACCTATTGTTGGCAGCACGGTGTGAATCGTGACAACAACCAACTATGCTTTTACTGTGGAGCCTCCGGACATTGGAAAAGGAACTGCCCCTCTTGTCCTTCTTCAGTGAAACCGTCAGAGAAACGACTGAGTCTGGGCAACAATCGAGGAGGTTGTCTAGACTCCCAGGTACATTTTTTCAGGCTTGCAAAAATTGTGCTCCAAGTGAAATTGGAACTTGCTGGTGGTCCTGTGGTGACCACCGCCTTTGTTGACTGCAGTTCTTCCATTAATTTGATTGATGCCCAAGTTGTAATAAGATAGAGACAGTCAGGCTGAAAGACCCTGTTAAGGTTGTGGCTGTTGATTCATCCCCTCTTACCCGGGATGGAATTTGTTTCAGGACTGATGTTTTTTCTCTGAAAGTGGGTTCCACTCACGTGGAAAAATTTAAGTTGTTTTGCTATGAATAATCTGCCTGCAGGACTGGTACTGGGGATGTCCTGGCTGCAACCACACAATCTTGTCATTAATTGGATGGCGGGGGAGATCACTCAATGGGGATGTAAGGGTAATGGTCCGTGTTGTAACCTGGGACCTTTTGTTAACCCGGTAAAGTCTGTATGTGTGTTGTCTGTCGGTCTGGAGGGTATTCCGGAGTACCTGAAAGACTTCGAAGACGTGTTTTCCAAAAGCAAGGCTGAGGCGCTTCCACCACATCGACCTGGTGATTGTGCTATTGATTTAGTCCCTGGAGCCAAATTACCCAAGGCTCGTCTGTATAATTTGTCCGGGCCTGAGCACCAAGCCATGAAAGAGTACATCACAGTCTCCGCAAGGGGCATATTCGGCCCTCTGTCTTTAAAAAAAAATACAAGAGCTCTTTGGGGCTGGATTCCAGTTATGAATATTGTTTTTTTGTGACAGGCATTGATTTTATAGTTATGGGAGACATATCTTCGGCATCGCGAAGAAGTGGCGGACACAATGCGTTTACTTGCATCACCCTGCAATCTGCTGATCAGTCCTAAAATAATATCGGCCAGATGGACAAAGTTGGATCTGCCATGTCTCCTATCTATAGAAAACTAAAATTGTTAGAGGAAATATAGCATTAGTATCTCTCACCTGGGACCTCCAGGGGGGCAGATATCCTTAAGATCATTGATCTCGTAATTTTTAGTACCTGAGCAGCATCCTATATACCAGCCCCCATGTAAGGTCACCAAGGGCAGTGGCTTATACCTACTAAAAGCTCCCCTCCCCTCCATAAAGACCGGCGCCATTTATGTGACGTGACATCAGGTCTAGTAATTTTCTTTTGTTTAGTATTTTTATTTTCATGTGATTTTACATGCTGTATTGTTTTGTTCACTTTGTAAGATCTTTTATATATTTTTGTAAATTCTGCCTAATTTTTCAGATGAAATATGTAAAATTTTATAGTGGGATATCTGCGTGATCCTTGGCTGTTCCCTGACAAGCACTACCGCTGTATTCATTCTTATGGAAGTGCTGAAGACGAGCTGAGCTGGTTCCTATATAATCACAATGAATGGGTACTGTCCACCCACACTGGGTATTTTTTCCCAATTTTCCGCATTAGACTCATTTACTGCCAACTTCTGTTTTCTTTTTTTTTTTCTATCAGCGCGACTTACCAGGAAACTGCCAAAATAGGTGTCTGTATTGTGACTGACCGTCTGTGATGTGTCTGCTCATCTCCATATGGCAGCTCATTGTCTGATATTTCCGGACTGTACAGCAGGACCACAGAGCTGTCAATCACATTTTAGAAACCCTGCCCACATCCAGTATCTTACATTGCAAACATAACACCCTACCTGCCAATTCCCATTGTCGCAAAATCAGAATTAATGAGGTACACATTTTTATGCACAGAATTTCAAATACTTGCAATTACCATGTGTCCTATTATTTTGGTTAATTTTTATTGACGTCAAGGTTTTTTTTCCATATAAACAGAACATAACATTGAATTTATTTTATAAGTAAGTTTTTTTGCATCTGTACTGAGTTCCAAGTGTAAAAACCTTAAGTTCTGTCATTTTTTACACATTGTTTAAAAGGGTCAAACATTTCCTTTTTATTTACCTATGCTTAGTGGGTGTGGCTCATGTGATCCTCTGGGGCGTGTCTGCATAATTACCCTGTCAACCACGCCCCCTTGTACAGCCCATCAAAAGTAGCACTAAATAAAAAGGCCTCATATCTCTGGAACCGTATGTCGGATTTTTGAAAATAAAAAAACGTAATACTCAGGGGAACAGTGAGAATAACATAAGAGTAAATATTGGCCACTTTTCATCTGGTGACAGGTCCTCCTTAAATTACTTATTTTTATGTTATCTTTTTACTAGACATCATTATAATTATAGTATCTCTATTATATTTGTGGTTGTTTTTTTGCAATTTTTTTTAAATAATAATGTAAAAAGACAAAATCTCATCAAAAAAGGAAGTTTTTGGTAAACTTTAGTAGACTTTAAATAAAAAAAGAATAAGTAATTGTACCTAGAAATGCACAAACGTAGCAGCAGTAGCCATAGCAGCAGCTCGGGAACAGAAATGTTGCGTGTGGCTATTTGCTGTGTAATACTACTTTGTGGCCTTTTGCTCTGATTTTCATCAGTTTTTGGTCCGTGTCAGGTTTTACCATCAGTGATTTTAGCCGTGTGCATAAAAAAAAATAAGTATTCATAAAATTATTCTGCCCATTGCATTGTTAGAAATGGATTACGCCCGGATGGCAATGTGTGATGTGATGTCCGTGATTTTATCGGACCCGTAGACTTGGATAGGTGTTTTTGATTCCTAATAAAAAAATGGACGTCTCCTTGATTATTTTACAAATACAAAATCTGTAAAAAAAAAAAAATCATGGATGTGTGAACGGCCATAGACTATAATGGGAACGTGATCTATCTGTGAAACATGGGTGTCTGAATGAGGCCTTATTTGCGGTATCTGTTCAGACGTTGCTTATAAAACCTCCTTATGTAAAGCTGATAACATACAGATCGCACAGGGACCGATGCAAGGCGACACGTTACATGCAGAGCATCGCAGCGGGCACTTCTGATCCATATTTCGGATCGGATTCGCCCATTAAAGTGTAATGGATGCAAAAAAAAAAAAAAACAGGTCACATGCGGGTCAACATCCATCTGTCATGCATTGTTTTACGGATCCATTACAGTCATTAACATAGGAAACTGTATGCGACTAATATTATTTACTACATTGTTCATGCAAAAAAAATGGTGACACATAGCTCAAAGCAATCAGTAATCAACGGACATACGGGTGAGATACGGCTGAAAAAACGGACATAAAGATGAGATACAACTGAAAAAAGGACATACGGGTGAGACACTGCTGATAATACGACATACGGATGAGTTACGGCTGATAATACGACATACGGGTGAGATACGGCTGATAATACGGACATACGGGTGAGATACGGCTGATAATACGGACATACGTGTGAGCTACGGCTGATAATACGGACATACGGGTGAGATACGGCTGATAATACGGACATACGGGTGAGATACGGCTGATCATACAGACATACGGATGAGATACGGCTGATAATACGACATACGGATGATATACGGCTGATAATACGGACATACGAGTGAGATACGGCTGATAATACGGACATACGGGTGAGATACGGCTGACAATACGGACATACAGGTGACATACGGCTGATAATATGGACATACGGGTGAGATATGGCTGATAATACGACATACAGAAGAGATACGGCTGATAATACGGACATACGGATGAGATACGGCTGATAATACGACATACGGATGAGATACGGCTGATAATATGGACATACGGATGAGATACGGCTGATAATACGACATACGGATGAGATACGGCTGATAATATGGACATACGGATGAGATACGGCTGATAATACGGACATACGGATGAGATACGGCTGATAATACGACATACGGAAGAGATACGGCTGATAATACGGACATACGGATGAGATACGGCTGATAATACGACATACGGATGAGATACGGCTGATAATATGGACATACGGGTGAGATACGGCTGATAATACGGACATACGGGTGAGATACGGCTGATAATACGACATACAGAAGAGATACGGCTTATAATACGGACATACGGATGAGATACGGCTGATAATACGACATACGGATGAGATACGGCTGATAATATGGACATACGGGTGAGATACGGCTGATAATATGGACATACGGGTGAGATACGGCTGATAATATGGACATACGGATGAGATACGGCTGATAATATGGACATACGGATGAGATACGGCTGATAATATGGACATACGGGTGAGATACGGCTGATAATACGGACATACGGATGAGATACGGCTGATAATACGACATATGGATGAGATACGGCTGATAATATGGACATACGGGTGAGATACGGCTGATAATACGGACATACGGATGAGATACGGCTGATAATACGACATACGGATGAGATACGGCTGATAATATGGACATACGGATGAGATACGGCTGATAATATGGACATACGGGTGAGATACGGCTGATAATATGGACATACGGGTGAGATACGGCTGATAATATGGACATACGGATGAGATACGGCTGATAATATGGACATACGGATGAGATACAGCTGATAATACAACATACGGATGAGATACGGCTGATAATATGGACATACAGAAGAGATACGGCTGATAATATGGACATACGGGTGAGATACGGCTGATAATATGGACATACGGATGAGATACGGCTGATAATATGGACATACGGATGAGATACGGCTGATAATATGGACATACAGAAGAGATACGGCTGATAATATGGACATACGGGTGAGATACGGCTGATAATATGGACATACGGGTGAGATACGGCTGATAATATGGACATACGGATGAGATACGGCTGATAATATGGACATACGGATGAGATACGGCTGATAATATGGACATACGGGTGAGATACGGCTGATAATATGGACATACGGATGAGATACGGCTGATAATATGGACATACAGAAGAGATACGGCTGATAATATGGACATACGGGTGAGATACGGCTGATAATATGGACATACGGATGAGATACGGCTGATAATATGGACATACGGATGAGATACGGCTGATAATATGGACATACGGATGAGATACAGCTGATAATACGACATACGGATGAGATACGGCTGATAATATGGACATACAGAAGAGATACGGCTGATAATATGGACATACGGGTGAGATACGGCTGATAATATGGACATACGGATGAGATACGGCTGATAATATGGACATACGGATGAGATACGGCTGATAATATGGACATACAGAAGAGATACGGCTGATAATATGGACATACGGGTGAGATACGGCTGATAATATGGACATACGGATGAGATACGGCTGATAATATGGACATACGGATGAGATACGGCTGATAATATGGACATATGGGTGGCATATTATTTCTGGATGGATAACGGACGATATTGCAGACACTCTTAGACTTAGAAGTTGACACGAATGTCTGACATTTCGCCGTGTTTCCTCCAGAAGATGTCTGACCGTTCTCCGTCCGTCTCACATCTCTCTGGCAGTTTCTGACATCTGTTCTTATAAATCAATAATTACAAGATTCCACAATTCCTCTGTGAACGTTCACAATAGATGCCACATAGACGGTGTCCTTTTTCTGGCCATGCCTTGTGTGCGTCCATTCAAGTACGGGCGAGTCTCTCGAAAAACGGATCAGGCTGCGATTTTCTTTTTGTTTTACCTCAGACCGTTGGGTCCGTGTGATGTGAACGAACACATAGTGGGGCATTGGTCCATGTGGGCCACTACAGCCTCTGCCCCCCACTGTTTATAGGCCCAGATCCCAGGACCCCGAGGCCCGGTGTAACAGGCCAAAGTAACCCCGTCCCAGATTAACCCCGGGTATAATTTGGCCTAGGCCAGAGTATACCCCGGGGTATAAAATGGCCTAGGCCAAACTATACCCCGGGGTGTAAAATAGCCTAGGCCAAACTATACCCCTCCAGGCCACATTATACCCCCCAGGGTTAAAGTGGCCTAGGCTACATTTAACCCTGGGTATATTTTGGCCTAGGCCAAACTATACCTAAGGATGTAAAACAGCCTAGGCCAAACTATAACAGGCCACACTATACCCTCAGGCCAGACTATAGCCTTTTACTGGTTGCTATGGGATTTTACATGGCCACTTTATCCTAGCAACGCCCTGGATACGGTTGGAAAAGGGGTTTATCTACCTTGGGGGCACCCTCACAGCACTGCGGGGAAGCCGGGGAACCCTTTTACTGGTTGCTATGGGATTTTACATGACCAATTTATCCTAGCAACGCCTTGTATACGCTTGGAAAAGGGGTTAATCTACCTTGGGGGCACCCTCACAGCACTGCGGGGTGGGTGGGGATCCCTTTTACTGGTTGCTATGGGATTTTACATGGCCACTTTATCCTAGCAACGCCCTGGATACGGTTGGAAAAGGGGTTTATCTACCTTGGGGGCACCCTCACAGCACTGCGGGGAAGCCGGGGAACCCTTTTACTGGTTGCTATGGGATTTTACATGACCAATTTATCCTAGCAACGCCTTGTATACGCTTGGAAAAGGGGTTAATCTACCTTGGGGGCACCCTCACAGCACTGCGGGGTGGGTGGGGATCCCTTTTACTGGTTGCTATGGGATTTTACATGGCCACTTTATCCTAGCAACGCCCTGGATACGGTTGGAAAAGGGGTTTATCTACCTTGGGGGCACCCTCACAGCACTGCGGGGAAGCCGGGGAACCCTTTTACTGGTTGCTATGGGATTTTACATGGCCACTTTATCCTAGCAACGCCTTGGATACGCTTGGAAAAGGGGCTTATCTACCTTGGGGGCACTGTCGCAGCATTGCATGGAGGCTGGGGAACTCTTTTCCTGGTTGCTAAGCGATTTCAAATGATCAATCTAAGGTACTTACACCATGTAAAACCCTATAGCAAGCAGGGTGCCCCCAAGGTAGATAAACCCCTTTTCCAAGCATATACAAGGCATTGCTAGGATAAAGTGGTCATGTAAAATCCCATAGCAACCAGTAAAAGGGTTCCTCGGTGTAACAGGCCAAAGTAACCCTGTCCCAGATTAACCCCGGGTATAATTTGGTCTATGCCAGAGTATACCCGGGCATAAACTGGCCTAGGCCAAACTATACCCCGGGGTGTAAAATAGCCTAGGCCAAACTATACCCCTCCAGGCCAGATTATGTAACTAATCTGGGGTTAAAGTTGCCTAGCCCAATTTATACCTCTCAGCTCATATTATACCCCAATGAAATCATTTGCATTGAGTGATATACACAAGAATTACTTAATGCTTCAACATTTTATTGAGAAACCAAACTGACAATTCTTAAAGAGTACCTCCCACTATACAAAACTTTTGCCCATGGCAAAAGTAGTTGTAAAGGGGGGTATTTGTAATGCATATGCATTACAAATACCCCCCCATTTTATAGTTACCTTAGGGGGGCTGCCCGATTACCCCCCCTCGCTAACCGCCGCTGCCCGTCTCCTGGTAGACGGGGTCCCCCTCCTGCCGCTAGGTGGCGCTGCCTCTCCATGCGCCGACGTCACAGCCAGGCGCCATAGAGGAGAGCGGCACCTGGCTAGTGCCGTTGGAGCTTGTAGAAGCAGAGCCAGCACCACCTAGCGGTGGGAGGGGGGGCAATAATTTCTCATTAGCTATAAGTCACTTATCATGCAATGCAATTATCTGGGGCAACAAATCGCCCAACAGTCATTCTGTGTATTATGACATTTAGTCTAGCATGTCCTTGCTACCAAATTAACGTTTAAAGCTAAACACTGATAACAACATTGAAATGATCGTGCTTATTTTCAAGATACAGTGCATGTTCAGTTGTTGACTGCAGATTGAAGCTTGCAGGATATGTCAACCAATCCATGGAGTCACCGACGTTTGTGTAGATTATTATGTCGCAACTCAACAGATTCGCCGTGGTCATGATCTCTGCATCAGTTGCCCAGACTCCATCACGAGAGATTCCAGAGATGTTCACATATTCATTCACATTTTGGTTCAAGTAGTCCTGTAGTTTTTTTGTCAAGTCAGTTTTCATATGGTGGATGACTTTATCTCTGAGAAGGGAATGGTTGTCCTCTGTTCCTGTCAAGATGTAGCTGATGGCCCGGAAGAAGCAGTTTCCATCACCTTTGGTTTTATATGTACGCCGTGGTTGTTCAAGGTCTCGTCTGCATCCACAGTATACAACCTTACTAAACGTAAGGCCAAGAGTGGTGCTAAGATACTTCCTTCTTGAACTTGGTAGTAGGTTGAAAGCCTTAGTTTGCTTATTTTTCTGTGTGGCAGAGTCACTGGAATAATCATCATCGGATGGTGGAGAAGCCTCTTTATCCTGGTAAATCTTTAGGTTGCTGGTGTGGTATGTGTTGCTTAATATCTTGCCAGTTTTGTTGTTCTTAAGTTTTACTCGTCCCTTGGTCAAGGATTCCACAACTAAATAAGGTCCAATCCAGCGTGGTTCCATCTTTGAACCTATGCGTTGAATACGGCGCTGATTCTTGATATAAACTATGGTACCAGCAGTGATTTCTTTGTTGCTTTTGTGTCGGCGATCAAAGGCACACTTCTGGTGTTCTTGAGCAGAGTGGATGTTGGTACTGACGTCTGAGTGCAGCTTTTTAAGAATGCTTGACAGTGTATTTAGCACATCAGGGGTGGCATGATCTGAAATGGGCATGGGATCCACCGTATCATCTTTTGAGGGATTAAGGTCCATGGGAAGCTTGGCCTTCCGTCCATACATGACCTCAAATGGAGTAACCTTGGTTGAAGCATGCACAGATGTGTGATAGGCAAACAGAACACCAGGGATGAATTGATCCCAGTTGTTTCCTTGGTCATTGACAAGCTTACTAAGAGCTTCTTTAAGTGTCCGATTATCACGTTCCCGCTGGCCATTTGTTTGTGGGTGGTATGCAGATGAAATACGGTGATCTGTTTGAAAATGTTCCATCAGGTTGTCAATGATCGAGTTTACAAACTCTCGTCCCTGGTCGCTAATCAGAGTCTCCATACAGCCAAGGCGACAGATAACGGAGTACAAAAAATTTGCCACTGACTTGGCACTCTTATCTGGGACAGCTGTTGCTTCAGTCCATTTGGAGAAATGATCAGTGGCAGCAACTATATATTTGTTGCCATTTGATGTTTCCTGAAGAGGGCCAATCATATCAATCCCAACTAAGCTCCATACTTTTCCAGGCACTGGTATACTGTTGAGTGGTGGAGCTTCCTTTGTGATTTTGGGATTTATAACAAAACATTTTTGACAGGCTTTCACATACTGGTGAACGTCATTTTTCATTCCCTTCCAGTAAAACCGGTCAGAGATTTTGGCTAAAGTTTTATCTCTGCCAAAATGGCCCCCAGATATTGGGTTGTCATGACAGGCCTTCAGGATATTTGGCAGTCGACTTTTAGTAAGAACCTCCTTTTCCCTATGATAAACAATTCCTCCTTGGGCTCGATATGGCTTTGCTGTTTGTCTAAACTGGGACTTGGCATTTGCACGTTTCTCAGGAGGTAGATCGTAGGTATACTGAGGGTACCTTTGTTCTGTTGCAGTGTAGAATCTCAAAAGCTGGTCATACAATTGATCTTCCATGGTTGTCAAAATTGGAAAAGATTTGGTGTCATAGAGAGCAGAGAGGTGTCATAGAGAACATACAAAACAAGTTATCATTAACTATGCACTGACAGGACAGCGCCATCTACTGTCAGTTCAGATCTGCACACTTTTCAACAAATAAGCAATAGGGTGAGAAAAACAGTGAAGTGATAACATTATGGCCTAGAGAAATACTATAAAAACTATTTTATACCCCCTGGTATAAAGTTTATCCCCCGGGGGTATACTATGGCCTAAGTCAGCTTTTGAATTTTTGTGCTGTTTCCTTCCTCAGTAAAAGGGTTCCCCGGCTTCCCCGCAGTGCTGCGAGGGTGCCCCCATGGTAGATAAACCCATTTTTTAAGCGTATCCAAGGCGTTGCTAGGATAGAATGGCCATGTAAAATCCCATAGCAACCAGTAAAAGGGTTCCCCACCCACCCCGCAGTGCTGTGAGGGTGCCCCCAAGGTAGATTAACCCCTTTTCCAAGCGTATACAAGGCGTTGCTAGGATAAATTGGTCATGTAAAATCCCATAGCAACCAGTAAAAGGGTTCCCCGGCTTCCCCACAGTGCTGCAAGGGTGCCCCCAAGGTAGATAAACCCCTTTTCCAAGCGTATACAAGCCGTTGCTAGGATAAAGTGGTCATGTAAAATCCCATAGCAACCACCTAAGGGGTTAACCACCTATCCTTAAGTGCTGCGAGAGTGCCCCCAAGGTAGATAAACCCCTTTTTCAAGCGTATTCAAGGCGTTGCTAGGATAGAGTGATCATGCTATATCCCATAGCAACCAGTAAAGGGGTTCCCCACCCACCCCTCAGTGCTGCAATGGTGCCCCCAAGATAGATAAACCCCTTTTCCAAGCGTATCCAAGGTGTTGCTAGGATAGAGTGATCATGCTATATCCCATAGCAACCAGTAAAGGGGTTCCCCACCCACCCCTCAGTGCTCGTCAGTGCCCCCTAGGTATACAAAGCCCTTTTCCAAGCATATCCAAGGCGCCAAGACAACGAGCTGGCACGAGCAGGGCTGAAGATTTCATGTCACATGTGACTATAGGGAGGGGGTGGGGCTTAGAAAGGGAGATCCCTGGCGTCACCAGAGGTGGAGGAGCTTGAAAAGGAGCAGTGCCCGATGGGAGGGGGAGCTGTGACCTAGAAGAATGAGCAGCTTTCCCTCAGCTTACCCTGGGGGGTATAATCTGGCCTGGAGGGGTATACTTTGGCCTAGGCTATTTTATACCCCGGGGTATAGTTTGGCCTAGGCCAAAGTATACCCGGGGTATAATCTAGCCTAGGCCACTTTAACCCCGGGTATAGTCTGGCCTGGGGGTATAATCTGGCCTGTTACACCGGCACTGACAGGATTTGTCCCTCAGCCATTCTGGTTTCCCGCCATCTCCATGGTGCACGTTACTGACGCCATCACACATCTCCACATGGACGGGCAGATTCTTGTTCTCCTCGGTGCTATGGTCGCTCTGTGGGGCCTGTCAGCATTTCCTGTGCTGCTCGCCCGTCTCCCTAGAAACAGGGATCCCATACAGCAAGGTCTGGGAATATGGGAATATTACACATGAAAGGGGAAAGATATTTCTGTCTGTCTGGATCCACTGTAAGTTTTGTATATGTGTCGCTAGACGACGACTCGATCAAATATCAGATAATATACCCTATTATATCATTATTATCATGTAGATGGGAAAAAAAAAAAAAACCTGGAGGATTTGCTTCTGTGTGAGTCATCAATTAATGTCTAAAAATACAATTAAAAAAAAGTGCGCTTTTTATATTGACCACTAGATGTCAGCACTTCAGCAGAAAAAACGACTCGCTTTACAGCCTGCAGTGAAAATGACTCTTAAAGTTCAATAGACAGAGAGTGACGTCTCCATTATACAGTGGAGCCTAAAGGACTCAGATTTTCTTCATTATCTTGAAGAAATAAATATGCACTTCATAAAATAGGAAGATTAAGATGAGCAGAGCCTTCTAGGAGAGTGAGGGAAATGCTGCCATCTTCAGGCATTTGTATTATGAAATTCTCCAACTCAGTCGTCTTGTAGGCTTGTACAGTGGCACGGTCCGCTGGGGCTAATTTGGGCTACATGGGGCAACCTGGTAACCTAATTACTGTAGGACTTTATATATTGATTTTTTTACAATCTCCTAATCTTTGTTTTGTTTTTTTTTGTCTCCACAGGATCTGCCCCTGCCCAGAAAGAGCAGCGGGTAAGTACCTCAGATCTATATCCGTATGGGGGGTGATTGTTTGGAGTGAATGGAAGTATTAGGAGTACATGGGGGGCATGTATGTACTGTATAATGTATAAAGCTGGGTATGAAGGTATATAGGGTATCATATATAGAGGTAAATATAACTGGAAAAAGCTAGTCCCTGTATGCTTACTGATACAGGGAAGGATGTCAGCCACTGATTATGACCTTAGGACCGCCCACTGGACTCCTAAGCCCAGAATGAGCAATATATATATATATATATATATATATATATATATATATATATATATATATATATATATATATATATATGCTGTATATGAATCTGTTCAGCTCCTCCTGCTACATATCATACTGACCTGTGATTCTACAGAGTGTCCAACTGTGTAGATGGCAGCACTGCTGGTAATAGTGGTGCATAATTAGGGTCCTAACCGCAGCCTTGTATTCAAAAAGAACTGGGCACTCGGAGATGATTAGCAGAATATTTATCTATTTTTTACTGTAGTGCAATCCTAAAATAATGACGTTTCGGCCTAAAAATTAGACCTTCTTCAGAAAAACTATGGCACAATAAATTGATTTAAATCAGAAAAATATGAATATAGCTAACAAAAAAGTAACAGCAAAGAGATTATGAATCAACTAGATGGTGGCCCAATTCTAACGTATCGGGTATTCTAGAATATGTAGGTAGTATATAGCACAGGCTACGTACTATATTGCACAGTGACGTAGTGTATAACACAACCGACGTAGTATATGACATAGCTACGTAGTATATAACATAGCCACGTAGTGTATTGCACAGGCACGTAGTATATTGGTCAGCCACGTTGTATAGAACAGAGCCATGTAGTATATAGCAGAGACACGTAGTATATAACATAGCCACGTAGTATATTGTAGAGGCACGTAGTATATTGCATAGCTACGTAGTATATTGCACAGCTGCGTAGTATATAACAGAGCCACGTAGTATATTGCACAGCCACGTAGTATATAACAGAGCCACGTAGTATATTGCACAGTCGACGTAGTATATAACAGAACCGACACAGCCACATAGTATATTGCACAGCTACGTAGTATATAACACAGAGCACGTAGTATATTCACAGCCACGCAGTATATAGCACAGCCACGTACTATATAACAGAGCCACGTAGTATATAACATAGCCACGTAGTATACTGTAGAGGCACGTAGTATATTGCATAGCTAAGTAGTATATTGCACAGTCGACGTAGTATATGACAGAACCGACACAGCCACATAGTATATTGCATAGCTACTTAGTATATAACACAGAGCATGTAGTATATTGCACAGCCACGCTGTATATTGCACAGTCACATTGTATATTGCACAGTCACTTTGTATATTGCACAGTCATGTTGTATATTGGCCAGCTACATAGTATATAGCACAGAGATGTAGTATATAACAGCCCACGCAGTATGTAACACAGCCCACGTAGTATATAGCAATGTGGGCACTCTATGTGTGGTTAAAAAAGACTTAAAATAAAAAATAAACATATACTAACCTTCCGAAGGCCCCTTGAAGTCCTGGCGCCGGTGTGCGGTGCACGCGGCAGCTTCCGGTCCCAGGGTTGGTATGAGCGCAGGACTTGTGATGACGTCATGGTCACATGACCGTGACGTCATGGCAGGTCCTTCTCGCATGGCATCCTTGGCATTAGATCCTGCCGCTTACACTGCCGAGGACAGTGCGCGACGTCTGAAGGTGAAAATAACCTTTTTTTTTTATTATTATTATTTGTAACATTAGATCTTTACGCAGATAGATACGCAGCATCAATAGTAAAAAGTTGGTCACACAGGGTTAGTAGCTGCGTTAACGGAGTGTGTTACACCGCGGCTCGTTAACGCTGGCATTAACCCTGTGTGAGCGCTCAGCGCTGACTGCAGGGCAGTAAAGCAGCGTGTTATGACCCCAATGGCGAGGGTCTCAGAGGAACGTGGAAGTCTGCAGAATACAAAAATCCAGCTCATAGGGCAGTGGTAACTGGGTTGACCATATATCTACTCCTAACGCCAACACTAGCAGTAGCCGGGGATCATTCCTACGTTGATTCTAGATGACACGCGCCAGCCGGAGAATCTAGCTACCCCTAGTAGAGGAAAACAAAGACCTTTCTTGCCTCCAGAGAAGGGGACCCCAAAGCTGGATAGAAGCCCCCCACAAATAATAACGGTGAGGTAAGAGGAAATGACAAACACAGAAATGAACCAGGTTTAGCACAGAGAGGCCCGCTTACTGATAGCAGAATAAAGAAAGGTAACTTATATGGTCAACAAAAACCCTATCAAAATCCACACTGGAAATTCAAGAACCCCCGAACCGTCTAACGGTCCGGGGGGAGAACACCAGCCCCCTAGAGCTTCCAGCAAAGGTCAGGATATAGTTTAGAAACAAGCTGGACAAAAATACAAAACCAAAACAAATAGCAAAAAGCAAAAGGCAGACTTAGCTGATATAACTGGAACCAGGATCAGTAGACAAGAGCACAGCAGACTAGCTCTGATAACTACGTTGCCAGGCATAGAACTGAAGGTCCAGGGAGCTTATATAGCAACACCCCTACTAACGACCCAGGTGCGGATAAAAGGAATGACAGAAAAACCAGAGTCAAAAAACTAGTAACCACTAGAGGGAGCAAAAAGCAAATTCACAACAGTACCCCCCCCTTAGTGAGGGGTCACCGAACCCTCACCACGACCACCAGGGCGATCAGGATGAGCGGCATGAAAGGCACGAACTAAATCGGCCGCATGAACATCAGAGGCGACCACCCAGGAATTATCCTCCTGACCATAGCCCTTCCACTTGACCAGGTACTGAAGCCTCCGCCTGGAGAGGCGAGAATCCAAGATCTTCTCCACCACGTACTCCAACTCGCCCTCAACCAACACCGGAGCAGGAGGCTCAGCAGAAGGAACTACAGGCACAATGTACCGCCGCAACAAGGACCTATGAAATACATTGTGAATAGCAAACGACACAGGAAGATCCAGACGAAAAGATACAGGATTAAGGATTTCCAATATCTTGTAAGGCCCAATAAAACGAGGTTTAAATTTGGGAGAGGAGACCTTCATAGGAACAAAGCGGGAAGAAAGCCATACCAAATCCCCAACGCGTAGTCGGGGACCCACACCGCGGCGGCGGTTGGCAAAGCGCTGAGCCCTCTCCTGTGACAACTTCAAGTTGTCCACCACATGATTCCAGATCCGCTGCAACCTATCCACCACAGAATCCACCCCAGGACAGTCAGAAGGCTCCACATGACCCGAAGAAAAGCGAGGATGGAAACCAGAGTTGCAGAAAAAAGGCGAAACCAAGGTGGCGGAACTAGCCCGATTATTAAGGGCAAACTCAGCCAACGGCAAGAATGTCACCCAATCGTCCTGATCAGCAGAGACAAAACACCTCAAATAAGCCTCCAAAGTCTGATTGGTTCGCTCCGTCTGTCCATTAGTCTGAGGATGGAAAGCAGACGAAAACGACAAATCAATGCCCATCCTACTACAAAAGGATCGCCAGAACCTGGAAACGAACTGGGATCCTCTGTCTGACACAATATTCTCAGGGATGCCGTGCAAACGAACCACGTTCTGGAAAAACACAGGAACCAGATCGGAAGAGGAAGGCAGCTTAGGCAAAGGAACCAAATGGACCATCTTGGAGAAGCGATCACATATCACCCAGATAACGGACATGCCCTGAGATAGCGGAAGATCAGAAATGAAATCCATGGAGATATGTGTCCAAGGTCTCTTCGGGACAGGCAAGGGCAAGAGCAAACCGCTGGCACGAGAACAGCAAGGCTTGGCTCGAGCACAAGTCCCACAGGACTGCACAAATGACCGCACATCCCTTGACAAGGAAGGCCACCAAAAGGACCTGGCCACCAGATCTCTGGTGCCAAAAATTCCCGGGTGACCTGCCAACACCGAGGAATGAACCTCGGAAATGACTCTGCTAGTCCACTTATCCGGGACAAACAGTCTGTCAGGTGGACAAGACTCAGGCCTATCAGCCTGAAATCTCTGCAACACACGTCGCAGATCCGGAGAAATAGCTGACAAGATAACTCCATCTTTAAGAATACCAACAGGATCAGCGACTTCAGGAGCATCAGGCACAAAGCTCCTAGAAAGAGCATCGGCCTTCACATTCTTTGAACCTGGTAAATACGAGACAACAAAATCAAAGCGGGAGAAAAACAATGACCAGCGGGCCTCTCTCGGATTAAGGCGTTTAGCAGACTCGAGATACATCAGATTTTTGTGATCAGTCAAGACCACCACACGATGCTTAGCACCCTCGAGCCAATGACGCCACTCCTCAAATGCCCATTTCATGGCCAACAACTCCCGATTGCCCACATCATAATTTCGCTCGGCAGGCGAAAACTTCCTAGAGAAAAAGGCACAAGGTTTCATAACAGAGCAACCAGGGCCTCTCTGCGACAAAACGGCCCCTGCTCCAATCTCTGAAGCATCCACCTCAACCTGAAAGGGAAGTGAGACATCGGGCTGACACAAAACAGGCGCCGAAGTAAACCGGCGTTTCAACTCCTGGAAAGCCTCCACGGCAGCAGGAGCCCAGTTAGCTACATCGGAGCCCTTCTTGGTCATATCCGTCAAAGGTTTCACAATGCTAGAAAAATTAGCGATAAAACGACGGTAGAAGTTAGCGAAACCCAAGAACTTCTGAAGACTCTTAACTGACGAGGGCTGAGTCCAATCAAGAATAGCTCGGACCTTGACTGGGTCCATCTCCACAGCAGAAGGGGAAAAAATGAACCCCAAAAAGGGAACCTTCTGTACACCAAAGAGACATTTTGAGCCCTTGACAAATAACGAATTTTCACGCAAAATTTTAAAGACCAACCTGACCTGCTCCACATGCGAATCCCAATTCTCAGAAAAAACCAAAATATCATCCAGATAAACAATCAAAAATTTATCCAGATACTTCCGGAAAATGTCATGCATAAAGGACTGAAAAACTGAAGGCGCATTGGAGAGCCCAAAAGGCATCACCAAGTACTCAAAATGACCTTCGGGCGTATTGAATGCGGTTTTCCATTCATCCCCTTGCTTAATGCGCACAAGGTTGTACGCACCACGAAGGTCTATCTTGGTGAACCACTTGGCACCTTTAATCCGGGCAAACAAGTCAGACAACAGCGGTAAAGGATACTGAAATTTGACAGTGATCTTATTTAAAAGCCGATAATCAATACAAGGCCTCAAAGATCCGTCCTTTTTTGCCACAAAAAAGAATCCCGCACCAAGAGGGGAAGAAGACGGACGAATATGTCCTTTCTCCAGAGACTCCTTGATATATGAACGCATAGCGGTATGTTCAGGTACCGACAGATTAAACAGTCTTCCCTTAGGAAATTTACTGCCTGGGATCAAATCTATAGCACAGTCACAGTCCCTATGAGGAGGCAATGCACTGGACCTGGACTCGCTAAAGACATCCTGATAATCAGACAAATACTCCGGAACTTCCGAAGGCGTAGAAGAAGCAATAGACACAGGCAGGGAATCCCCATGAATACCACGACAGCCCCAACTTGAGACTGACATAGCCTTCCAGTCCAGGACTGGATTATGGGTCTGTAACCATGGCAGCCCTAAAACAACCAAATCATGCATTTTATGTAAAACCAGGAAACGTATCACCTCGCGGTGTTCAGGAGTCATGCACATGGTAACCTGTGTCCAATACTGCGGTTTATTTGCTGCCAATGGTGTAGCATCAATACCCCTAAGAGGAATAGGATTTTCTAATGGTTCAAGAGTAAAACCACAGTGCTTAGCAAATGACAGATCCATAAGACTCAGGGCAGCACCTGAATCTACAAACGCCATGACAGGATAAGACGACAGTGAGCAAATCAAAGTTACAGACAGAATAAATTTAGGTTGCAAATTACCAACGGTGACAGGACTAACAACCTTAGCTATACGTTTAGAGCATGCTGAGATAACATGTGTAGAATCACCACAGTAGTAGCACAAGCCATTCCGGCGTCTATGAATTTTCCGCTCATTTCTAGTCAGGATTCTATCACATTGCATTAAATCAGGTGTCTGTTCAGACAACACCATGAGGGAATTTGCGGTTTTTCTATCACATTGCACCGAATTAGGTGTCTGTTCAGACAACACCATGAGGGAATTTGCGGTTTTGCGCTCCCGCAACCGCCGGTCAATTTGAATAGCCAGTGCCATAGTATCATTCAGACCTGTGGGAATGGGAAAACCCACCATAACATTCTTAATGGCTTCAGAAAGGCCATTTCTAAAATTAGCGGCCAGTGCACACTCGTTCCAATGTGTCAGCACGGACCATTTCCGAAATTTTTGGCAATACACTTCAGCCTCGTCCTGCCCCTGAGACATAGCCAGCAAGGCCTTTTCTGCCTGAATCTCAAGATTGGGTTCCTCATAAAGTAAACCGAGCGCCAGAAAAAACGCATCAATATCAGCCAATGCCGGATCTCCTGGCGCCAGCGAAAAAGCCCAATCCTGAGGGTCGCCCCGTAAGAACGAAATAACAATTTTCACTTGCTGAGCAGAGTCTCCAGATGAACAGGGTCTCAGGGACAAAAACAATTTACAATTATTCATGAAATTCCTAAACTTAAACCTGTCTCCGGAAAACAGTTCAGGAATCGGTATTTTAGGTTCTGACCTAGGATTTCTGATAACATAGTCTTGTATGCCCTGCACACGAGTAGCCAGCTGGTCCACACTTGTAATCAAGGTCTGGACATTCATGTCTGCAGCAAGCATAGCCACTCTGAGGTAAAGGGGAAGAAGAAAAAAAAAAAAACTCAGAATCTTCTTTCTTATAATCCCTCTTCTGCAATGCATTAAACATTTAATACGGGCCTGGCAAACTGTTATGACCCCAATGGCGAGGGTCTCAGAGGAACGTGGAAGTCTGCAGAATACAAAAATCCAGCTCATAGGGCAGTGGTAACTGGGTTGACCATATATCTACTCCTAACGCCAACACTAGCAGTAGCCGGGGATCATTCCTACGTTGATTCTAGATGACACGCGCCAGCCGGAGAATCTAGCTACCCCTAGTAGAGGAAAACAAAGACCTTTCTTGCCTCCAGAGAAGGGGACCCCAAAGCTGGATAGAAGCCCCCCACAAATAATAACGGTGAGGTAAGAGGAAATGACAAACACAGAAATGAACCAGGTTTAGCACAGAGAGGCCCGCTTACTGATAGCAGAATAAAGAAAGGTAACTTATATGGTCAACAAAAACCCTATCAAAATCCACACTGGAAATTCAAGAACCCCCGAACCGTCTAACGGTCCGGGGGGAGAACACCAGCCCCCTAGAGCTTCCAGCAAAGGTCAGGATATAGTTTAGAAACAAGCTGGACAAAAATACAAAACCAAAACAAATAGCAAAAAGCAAAAGGCAGACTTAGCTGATATAACTGGAACCAGGATCAGTAGACAAGAGCACAGCAGACTAGCTCTGATAACTACGTTGCCAGGCATAGAACTGAAGGTCCAGGGAGCTTATATAGCAACACCCCTACTAACGACCCAGGTGCGGATAAAAGGAATGACAGAAAAACCAGAGTCAAAAAACTAGTAACCACTAGAGGGAGCAAAAAGCAAATTCACAACAGCAGCGGCCATTTCGCTGCCAGACTATGGCCATTGCTGATTGGTCGTGGCAATTGTCGTGGGCGTTTTGCCACGACCAATCAGCGACTTGGATTTCCATGACAGACAGAGGCCGCGACCAATGAATATCCGTGACAGACAGACAGAAGGACAGACAGAAAGACGGAAGTGACCCTTAGACAATTATATAGTAGATATACAGATGGTTACATACATATTCGTTATGTGAGTAACACAAAATAGACTGTAATATACAATACTTAATGAATAACCATCGTTTTCATTATTTTGTTTACATAAATCAATACTATGTATGAAAAAAAAAAACTTTATAATATATCTAATTAGAAAAATCCTCTTTTTTCTCCTCCACGACTAGTCAGTCAGTCTCAAAATTCTCAGTTCACAGGAAAAATCTGTCTTCAGTTGGTGCTCATAAGTTTTATGGAGAACTAGCAATGGAACATCTGTGTCGGCCTTTAGCTCCTCTCTCCTCCATAGAATATTAAACGCACCAACCGTCATCTCCTATCTCAGTAATGGGAAAATCTTCACTGAACACAGATTTTACCCATGAATTGAGAGTGCAAGATCAGCCCAGGAGGAGAAAGAAGCCGATTTCCCTAATATGTTAAATAGTTTCTTATTGTTATATATGTTATTGATTTGTTAAATAAAAATTAAAATAACAGCTATTAAATTCACCATATAGTTCCTTAGATGTGGACCTTTTTATTTATGTTAATTTTTATGGCATTTTCCTAGTGGGCGGTGCCCACAGGATTATAATGCAGAGCAGCCTAAGGACACGCCCCAGAGGATCTTTGAGCCACGCCCCTAAAAATAAACACATCCGCAGGGAATAAAAAAAGCCCATATCAGTGGAACCGTATGTCGGATTTAAAAAAAACAAAAAACAAAAAAAGGCATATTCAGGAGAGTGGAGGGAATAAAATTAGAGCAAAACTGCAAGTGGAGCGCCCGCTAGGGCCATTAGGTACTCGGGCTGGGTCGGACAGTTCTTTAAGGGGATATGTCACAGTGGCAGTGACCCGGTCTGTGGCCCTGGGCGTCCAGGAAAAGGGGGATAATGAAAATGGGAAGAAAGTCTGACGTAGTAGTGTTCGTGACGCCACCTGTGGTACTCGGGCAGGGGTGGCCGACGCTGCTTAAAGGGGTCCTCTGGGGATGATGGTATTGCAGCAGAGATGGTTTAGTTCCCCAGAGGTAGAACTTAGTCCCCAGGGCTCCCGGTATAGTTGGTAAGGATGATAGATGGTGAGGCGCAGGAAAGAAATAGAGGACACAAGGTTGCAGTCTCTTTACCTTTTACTGGTAGAATGCAGCCACAGTCCAGGGTACAGGTGATAGTGTGGTCCGGGCAGCCTGGAAGCGATTCAGAATCCCCTTAGCCAGGTGGGGTTGAAAGCCTTCCTTTCTGCACTGTGTTCTAAGTCCCTTGCTGCCTGAGGCTTCATACAAGGTCCTCTCTGTCCTTTTAGGTGGACACTACCCGCATGACAGGCAACTAGAGCTTTTTTACAGGTGTCCCTTCTCGTGGTGACTCCGGGCTCTATCTGCTGCTGTCCCTTCGGGTGTTAATGGTGGCCAGGAGACTTGGAATCTCCTGCCCACCGGTTTCTGCTGTGGGAAATACAGCTACCCCCACAACCTCGGAATTCCGGCCTCTGGTATTCTTGCGCTGATTCTGGAGTGAGCCCACTCGCAGCTCCACTCCCAGTATCTCTCCTCTCCTGTGCCTCTTCTCCCCTCACAGTCTCTTACAATCTGACTGACTCCTGTCAGGAGCTGCAGAACCTCATGTCTGCACGGCTCCAGCCCTCCTCTTGACTGACCTCCTAACTCCTCCTCCAGCCAGAATATATAGTGAAGCTACCCTCAAACCGGGTCTAGAGCTCCCCCTTCTGGCCTGGAGTCAGAACAGTGTTGTGTGTACGTGTTACCTGTTAAAGGGATCCTTGTCGCTTCCAGGCATGGCATCACCTCCCCCGTGAGGAAAGCGAGACTGCTGTACTAACCGGTTTCCTGGGGTGTTACACAAGCTTGTGACCTGGTGACAAATCCTAAGTATGTGATCATTATGAACAATGCCAGGTAGCCAATAACTATTACTCAGGAGTGTGTGAGATTTATTTATTATGAGATTCCATCTTGACAAGTTATTATTGCCTTTGTCTATCTATACCTGCCATACTAAGGCTTATCGCAGCTATGCCATTAATAATCTCTTTGTGTTACTGTTATTATTTTTTGACTTATATCAATTTGTTTTGCCACCATTTATCTGAAGAAGGTCTAATTTTTGGGCTGAAATTATAATTTTTGGATTACACTACAGTAAAAAGAAAAAGATTCTGATAATCTTCCTTGAGGGCCAAGTTTTTGATGAATGCTAGATTTCCTTTAAGTCGTGTGACACAGTAGTACGTGCACACATATATTCTCGGTCAGTCACACGTCAGTATTTGCACACAAACAATACTGTGACAAAATGTTAGGCAGGTGTGACAAAAATGCTGCAAAGTAAGAATGCTTTAAAAATCAGAAGCGCTATTAGTTTTCTTTTCTTTTTTTCCGAAAATTAATTAACTAAAGAGAAATCTAAATCACATCTATAATTGATATGATCTTTGTCTTGACCGGTACTTTAAGATACACTTACGCACAGATTTTGAAGGATCTCGGCAGGAGGTTGTTCCAAACATCTTGAGATGTGACCCCGGATCTTCTGTGTATGAGGCTTGTGTGGATCCTATGTCTCTTCATGTGATCCCAGACAGACTGGATGATGTGAGATCAGGGCTCTGCGTGTCGGATCATCACTTCTAGGACTCCTTGTTCTTCTTTACTCTGGAGACTGTTCTTAATGACATTGGCTGGATGTTTGGGAACTTTTTCCAGCTTCAGAATAAATTTGGAGCCAATCAGACGCCTCCTTGGTGCTACTCAATAATGGAGAACTATCTACCTGGGTTTCTCTATTGAGAATACTACTAATCTTCACCATATTCCCATCTCCATTTCCTCAATTCTTCCATGAAAACCACTTGTGGCCAGAGTTCTCCGAACAATAGACAGGTGTAGCTTGGTCCCGATTTTTGCTGCCAGTTCTGAGTTGATGGCACTGCTGGACATCTTCTGATTTGAAGGGGAAGTAATCATGATGTTGTCTGCTGCACTAAGTTTCCTTGGCCGACCACTGCGTCTACGTTGCCCATTTCATGGTGCTTGAATAACACATCTTGAAACCCCAGTTGGCTTTGAAATATTTGCTTTGGACAAACCTTGCTGATGCAGTATGATGACCTTGTGTCTTTTTGCTGTGCTCAATCTTGCCATGGTGTATGATCAGTGACGTGAGAGAACAGAGACTTGGAAGTGATGGGCCGGCACCCAGAGAGCCTTGATCTCACATCTTCTAGTCTGTCTGGGATTATAAGAAGACACTGAAGAATCTGCACAAGAGACATCCACAGACCTTCTGTGGTCAGACCTCCAAGATGATTGGAACAGCCTCCTGCCGAGTTCCTTCAAAATCTGTGTGAAAGTGTAACTGGAAAAACTGATGTATTGAATGTGAAGGGCGGTCACTAAATATTGAAGATCTCTCTTTTGTTCATTCACTTTGCATATTGTTAATTGATAAAAATAAGCCTTTAACTCTTCTATTTTTCAAAACCATTCTTGCTATGCAGCATTTTTTCAGCATCTGTCTAAAATTTTTGCCCAGTTCTGTATACTCTAGGTCAGTGACACAGTGGTATGTGCACACATACAGTGGGGAAAAAAAGTATTTAGTCAGCCACTAATTGTGCATGTTCTCCCATTTAAAAAGATGAGCGAGGCCTGTAATTGACATCATAGGTAGACCACAACTATGAGAGTCACAATGAGAAAACAAATCCAGAAAATCACCTTGTCTGATTTGCCAAGATTTATTTTGCAAATTATAGTGGAAACGAAGTATTTGGTCACCTAAAAACATGCAAGATTTCTGGCTCTCACAGACCTTTAACTTCTTCTTTAAGAGGCTCCTCTGTCCTCCACTCATTACCTGTAGTAATGGCTCCTGGTTGACCTTCTTATCAGTATAAAAGACACCTGTCCACAACCTCCAGCAGTCACACTCCAAACTCCACTATGGTGAAGGCCAAAGAGATGTCGAAGGACACGAGAAACAAAATTGTAGCCCTGCACCAGACTGGGAAGACTGAATCTGCAATAAGCAAGCAGCTTGGTGTGATGAAATCAACTGTGGGAGCAATAATAAGAAAATGGAAGACATACAAAACCACTGATAATCTCCCATAATCTGGGGCTCCACACAAGATCTCACCCCGTGGGGTCAAAATGATCACAAGAATGGTGAGCAAAAATCCCAGAACCAAACAGGGGACCTAGAGAATGACCTGCATAGAGCTGGGACCACCATAACAAAGGCTACCATCAGTAACACACTACGCCGCCAGGGACTCAGATCCTGCAGTGCCAGACGTGTCCCCCTGCTTAAGCCAGTACATGTCCGGGCCCGTCTGAAGTTTGCTAGAGAGCATTTGGATTATTCTGAAGAGTATCAGGAGGAAGTAATATGCTCTGATGAAACCAAAGCAGAACTGTTTGGTAGAAACAAAACTCGTTGTGTTTGGAGGAGACAGAATGCTGAGTTGCATCCAAAGAACACCATACCTACTGTGAAGCATGGGGGTGGCAACATCATGCTTTGGGGCTGTTTCTCTGCAAAGGGACCAGGATGACTGATCCGTGTACATGAAAGAATGAATGGGGCCATGTATCGTGAGATTTTGAGTGCAAACCTCCTTCCATCAGCAATGGCATTGAAGATGAAACATGGATGGATCTTTCAGCATGATAACAAGCACACAGCCAGGGCAACGAAGGAGTGGCTTCGTTAGAAGCATATGAAGGTCCTGGAGATGCCTAGCCAGTCTCCAGATCTCAACCCCATAGAAAACCTTTGGAGGGAGTTGAAAGTCCGTGTTGCCCAGCGACAGGCCCAAAACATCACTGCTCTAGAGGAGATATGCGTGGAAGAATGGGCCAACATATCACCAACAGTGTGTGCCAACCTTGTGAAGACTTACAGAAAACGTTTCACCTCTGTCATTGCCAACAAAGGATCTAACAAAATATTGAGATGAACTTTTGTTAATGACCAAATAGTTATTTTCCACCATAATTTGCAAAATAAATCAGACAAGGTGATTTTCTGGATTTGTTCTCGGTCGGTCACACAGCAGTACATGCACACATATGTCCTATGTTGGTCACACCACAGTACATGCACACATATGTTCTATGTCGGTCACACAGTAGTACATGCACACATATGTTCTATGTCGGTCACACCGCAGTGCATGCACACATATGTTCTGTGTAGGTCACACCGCAGTACATGCACACATATGTTCTATGTCGGTCACACCGCAGGACATGCACACATATGTTCTATGTCGGTCACACAGTAGTACATGCACACATATGTTCTATGTCGGTCACACCGCAGGACATGCACACATATGTTCTATGTCGGTCACACCGCAGGACATGCACACATACGTTCTATGTCGGTCACACCGCAGTACATGCACACATATGTTCTATGTCGGTCACACAGTAGTACATGCACACATATGTTCTATGTCGGTCACACAGTAGTACATGCACACATATGTTCTATGTCGGTCACACCGCAGGACATGCACACATATGTTCTATGTCGGTCACACCGCAGGACATGCACACATACGTTCTATGTCGGTCACACCGCAGTACATGCACACATATGTTCTATGTCGGTCACACAGTAGTACATGCACACATATGTTCTATGTCGGTCACACAGTAGTACATGCACACATATGTTCTATGTCGGTCACACCGCAGTACATGCACACATATATCCTATGTCGGTCACACCGCAGGACATGCACACATATGTTCTATGTCGGTCACACAGTAGTACATGCACACATATGTTCTATGTCGGTCACACCGCAGGACATGCACACATATGTTCTATGTCGGTCACACAGTAGTACATGCACACATATGTTCTATGTCGGTCACACCGCAGGACATGCACACATATGTTCTATGTCGGTCACACCGCAGGACATGCACACATATGTTCTATGTCGGTCACACAGTAGTACATGCACACATATGTTCTATGTCGGTCACACAGTAGTACATGCACACATATGTTCTATGTCGGTCACACCGCAGTACATGCACACATATGTTCTATGTCAGTCACACAGTAGTACATGCACACATATGTTCTATGTCGGTCACACCGCAGTACATGCACACATATGTTCTGTGTCAGTCACACCGCAGGACATGCACACATATGTTCTGTGTCGGTCACACAGTAGTACATGCACACATATGTTCTATGTCGGTCACACAGTAGTACATGCACACATATGTTCTATGTCGGTCACACAGTAGTACATGCACACATATGTTCTGTGTCGGTCATACAGCAGGACATGCACACAGTGGCAGCATAAAGCACATCTGCAGACGCACACCTCTCCATCTTCCCATCTGCTCCCCCTCCCATCCTCCGATCTCTCTGCTGTTTCCTTTTTCCTCTGCTTGTCCTCAGAATATCCTTGTCATCTCTCTCCTTTCGTCCCTCGCTCTCCCCTCTGCAGATTTCTTCCTTCCCGGATCTCCCCCTCCCCAATCCTCTTTATTATCCGTTTCCTGAGGATCTAATCCCATCCTCCACCTGCTCACCTTCCCTGCTCTCCTCCGCGGCTTCCTCCCCTCCTCATCCCTGCATCCATTATCCCTCCTGCCCTCTCACATCCTACCGTTATTCTCTCTTTTCCCCCCCGCACCTCTTTTGATCCTTTTAGGAAGCCCCCCTGCCTTCCGTCTCCTTAGCCCACCATGTCCCTCCTAATCTGTCTCTGATCACCGTGTCCCATCCCCCACCAGCTGTGATCCTCACACTCACCTGGACGAGGTCACCTACCCGCCACAACCTCCGCCATGTTTAGACGAACCAAGAGGTAATTGGGGCTCGGGATGAGCAAGGGGTTAAATCTCCGGAGACAGGGGGCTTATATGGGAGAGGGACGTATGTGCATGTGGCCATATACCTGCATGTTATATACCGTAACTAGGCGTCAACAATCCAGCGATCCGCGAGGAGGAACCTATACTGGGCTGAAGAGCGAACACCTAGGTAATGAAATCTAGGCCTGACATCATTAATGCTAAACACTGTCGCCTCAGAGCTCACACTCTAATCAGGCCGTAATCTATACCGCCAAACCGGGCAGATACCATCCATCAGATAAGTGTCACAGCTCCGCTGATAGAAGACATCATTGAATGTGCCAGATCAAAACGCGCTGGGTCTAAGGCCAGGTAATGGGCAGACGGCCTGCTCATTGGGGATCCAGATAAGATCCAGCTAGGGGGGATCAGAAGAGCTGACGCTCGGTGTGACTGTGTGCCGCAGCAGCCGGCGTGTCATGTATTATTCATCGCTGTCTGCGGTTGTGTGTGCGCCCGCCATACTACATGTATGTGGGAGTGTAACATGGCCCGGGTCTCCCTTGGGGTGTCACGCTGTGACTCGGATCTGAAAGCCGAGCTGTCTCGTCTGACTCTCCAGTCTGCCTGCGCTCATCTCCCAGCGCTGTGTGTCAGCTCTTTGTTCCTAAGCTGGTACCTGCTATGGCTTGGACTGGCGCACTGGAGAACAGGAGAATCCTCCGGCGGGCCCCTGTGCAGGATAGGGCCGCCACCCTCTTATACGAGCAGTTCCCGGCGACACTATATACATGTATCACTATGAGGTGGCTTCTTATTCATCTAACAATCTGCCCGGCTCATTGCTATATAGGTCTGTGATTGAGGATGATGTCACATGTGCATGTAGCTGAATGCGGGGCCCCGGAGCCGGTTACTGGTGGGCCCCTGGCTCCCCAGTCCGACAGCGCTGCCATATATTACTGTCCGTACAGGAGGAGATACAGCGCGCTAATCACACGTCTCCTGTAGTTGTAGGAGCAGCAACCGGAAAAGTTTAATCCTGACGAGCAGCAGCTCTCCCACCCTCCCCCGACCGCACTCCCCCCTGCCCGGGCACATAGGTAAGTGGTCCTGTAATCCGCAACCATGCTGGTATAACCTGGGTATAATTATATGTACAGCTGGTATAACCTGGGCATCTCCTGTATATTATATATGTACATCTGGTATAACCTGGGCATCTCCTGTATATAATATATATGTACAGCTGGTATAAAATGGGCATCTCCTGTATATAATATATATGTACAGCTGGTGTAACCTGGGCATCTCCTGTATATCATTATATATGTGCAGCTGGTATAACCTGGGCATCTTCTGTATATAATTATATATGTGCAGCTGGTATAACCTGGGCATCTTCTGTATATAATTATATATGTGCAGCTGGTATAACCTGGGCATCTCCTGTATATAATTATATATGTACAGCTGGCATAACCCGGGCATCTTCTGTATATAATTATATGTGTACAGCTGGTATAACCTGGGCATCTTCTGTATATAATTATATATGTGCAGCTGGTATAAACTGGGCATCTCCTGTATATAATTATATATGTACAGCTGGCATAACCCGGGCATCGCCTATATATAATTATAAATGTATCTCCCTTCCCGTGCGTGTTAGAATGACTCGAGACCCAGGCTGACGCTTGCCCTGTTCTGGGGATCTTGGAAATATACACAATGTACAGCTAGGTCATATAGTATTTCCATAACTCCTTTATGCAATCCTAGCTTGTTGAACAAAGGCCGCAGGCCGCATGGCTTTGATCCACAGGGGTCTTCCTGTAGAAGGTTGCATACCAGCTAGCTAGTGGGAGTGTGAATCCCTTTGTTTGAAGCTGACCAGGTGTCATGTTACCACAGCACGTGCTGAAGGCGTTTTTACAATTCTATGCCAAATAGGATACAGATGATTGACATGGAATTATGTCTCCAATATTCTTCACAGGGTCTATGCCGGTATAACCTGGGTATTCTCTGGTACATAGTACAATGTCACTATAACCTGGGTATACTCTGATATATAGGACTATGCCGCTATGTACTCTGATATATTGGACTATGCAGGTATAACCTGGGTATACTTGGATATATGGGACTATGCCGGTATAACTTTGGTATACTCTCGTACATAGGGCAATGCCGCTATAACCAGGGTATACTCTGATAAATAGGACTATGCAGCTATAACCTGGGTGTACGCTGATATATAGGACTGTGCCAGTATAACCTGGGCGTACTCTGATATATAGAACTATGCCACTATAACCTGGGTGTACTCTGATATATGGACTATGCCGCTATAACCTGGGTACCTGGGTGTTATCTGGTCCTGACTATGCCAGTATAACCTGGGTGTACTCTGATATATAGGACTATGCTACTATAACCTGGGTGTACCGTGATTTATAGGATTATGCCAATATAACCTGGGTGTTCTCTGATGTATAGGACTATGTCGCTATGTACTCTGATATATAGGACTATGCCGGTATAACCTGGGTGTACTCTGATATATAAAACTATGCCGCTATAACCTGGGTATACTCTGATTTATAGTACAATACCACTATAACCTGGGTGTACTATGATACATGGGACCATTCTTGTATAACATGGGTGTACTCTGATATATAGGACTATGCCACTATCACCTGGGTGTACTTTGATATATAGGACTATGCCGCTATGTACTCTGATATATTGGACTATGCAGGTATAACCTGGGTGTACTCTGATATATAGGACTATGCCGCTATAACCTGGGTATACTCTGATATATAGGACAATGCTGGTATAACCTGGGTGTACTATGATACATGGGACTATTCTGGTATAACCTGGGTGTACTCTGATATATAGGACTATGACACTATAACCTGGGTGTACTATGATATATAGGACTATACCACTATAACCTGGGTATACACTGATATATAGGACAATGCTTGGGCTCCCCACTCACATTGGATCCTGCAGAGTGGGGAAGACAAATTATATTGTGTGCAGCGCAGTCCTCTCCCTATAGGGGGTGCAGTGCAGTCCTCTCCCTATAGGGGGTACAGTGCAGTCCTCTCCCTATAGGGGGTGCAGTGCAGTCCTCTCCCTATAGGGAGTGCAGTGCAGTCGTCTCCTCTCTCTATCAGTGGTGCAATGCAGTCCTCTCTCTATAGGGGCTACAGTGCAGTAATCTCTGTATAACGGGCACAGGGCAGTCCTCTCCCTATAGGGGATGCAGTGACGTCCTTGCCCTATAGAAGGTGCAGTCCTCTCCCTGTAAGGGGTGCAGTGCAGTCCTCTCTATAGGGGGTGAAGTTCAGTCCTATTCCTATAGAAGGTACAGTCCTCTCCCTGTAGGGTATGCAGTGCAGTCCTCCCCCTATAGGGGGTGAAGTGCAGTCCTCTCCCTATAGAAGGTGTAGTCCTCTCCCTGAAGGGAATGCAGTGCAGTCCCCTCTCTATAAGGGGTGCAGTGCAGTCCTATACCTATAGGGGGTGCAGTACAGTCATCTCTCTATAGGGGGTGCAGTGCAGTCCTCTCCCTATAGAGGGTGCAGTACAGTCCTCTATCTACAGGGGATTCAGTGCAGTCCTCTATCTCTATAGGGGATGAACTGCAGTCCTCTCCCTATAGGGGGTGCAGTGTAGTCCTTTCCCTATAGGGGTGAAGTGCAGTCATCTCTCTATAGGGGGTGCAGTCCTCTCTTTATAGGGGATGCACTGCAGTCCTCTCCTTATAGGGGGTGCAGTGTAGTCCTCTATAGGGGGTGCAGTGCAGTCATCTCCATATAGTGGGTGCAGTGCAGTCCTCTCCCTATAGGGGGTGCAGTGCAGTCCTCTCTATAGGGGGTGCAGTGCAGTCCTCTCCCTATAGTGGGCGCAGTGTAGTCCTCTCCCTATAGGGGGTGCAGTGCAGTCCTCTTTATAGGGGGTGCAGTGCAGTCCTCTCCCTATAGTGGGTGCAGTGCAGTCCTCTCTCTATAGGGGGTGCAGTGCAGTCCACTCTCTAAAGGGGTTGCAGTGCAGTCCTCTCCCTATAGGGGTGTAGTGCAGTCCTTTCCCTGTAGGGGTGCAGTGCAGTCCTCTACCTATAGGGGGTGCAGTGCAGTCCACTCTCTAAAGGGGTTGCGGTGCAGTCCACTCTCTAAAGGGGTTTCAGTGCAGTCCTCTCTCTATAGGGGGTGTAGTGCAGTCCTCTACCTATAAGGGGTGCAGTGCAGTCCTCTCTACAGTGGGAGAAGTGCAGTCCTTTCCCTATAGAAGGTGCAGTCCTCTCCCTGTAAGGGGTGCAGTGCAGTCCTCTTCCTATAGCGGGTGCAGTGCAGTCCTCTCTCTGTAGGGGGTGAAATGCAGTCCTTTTTCTATAGGGGGTGCAGTGCAGTCCTCTATAGGGGATGAAGTACAGTTATCTCCTTATAGGAGGTGCAGTGCAGTCCTCTCCCTATAGGAGGTACAGTGCAGTCCTCTCCCTATAGGAGGTGCAGTGCAGTCCTCTCCCTATAGGGCATGCAGTGCAGTCCTCCCTATAGGGCATGCAGTGCAGTCCTCTACCTATAGGAGGTGCAGTCCTCTCCTTGTAGGAGGTGCAGTACTCTCCCTATAGGAGGTACAGTGCAGTCCTCTCCCTATAGGAGGTGCAGTGCAGTCCTCTCCCTATAGGGGGTGCAGTGCAGTCCTCTACCTATAGGAGGTGCAGTGCAGTCCTCTCCCTATAGGAGGTGCAGTTCAGTCCTCTCTCTATAGGGGGTGTAGTGCAGTCCTCTCCCTATAGGAGGTGCAGTGCAGTCCTCTGCCTATAGGGGGTGCAGTGCAGTCCTCTCCCTATTGGAGGTGCAGTGCAGTCCTCTCCCTATAGGGGGTGCAGTGATCTCACTATAGGGGGTGCAGTCCTCTCTCTATAGGGGGTGCAGTGTAGTCTCCATACCCTCTAGGGGGTACAGTGCAGTCCTCTCTCTATAGGGGGTGTAGTGCAGTCCTCTCCCTATAGGGGGCTCAGTGCAGTCCTCTCCCTGTAGGGGGTGCAGTGCAGTCTCTATACCCTATAGGGGGTACAGTGCAGTCCTCTCTCTATAGGGGGTGTAGTGCAGTCCTCTCCCTGTAGAGGGTGCAGTGCAGTCCTCTCCCTATTGGAGGTGCAGTGCAGTCCTCTCCCTATCGGGGGTGCAGTGATCTCACTATAGGGGTGCAGTCCTCTCTCTATAGGGGGTGTAGTGCAGTCCTCTCCCTATAGGGGATGCAGTGCAGTCCTCTCCCTATTGGAGGTGCAGTGCAGTCCTCTCCCTATAGGGGGTGCAGTGATCTCACTATAGGGGGTGCATTGCAGTCCTCTCCCTACAGGGGGTGCAGTGCAGTCCTCTCCCTATAGGGGGTGCAGTGCAGTCCTCTCCCTACAGGGCGTGCAGTGCCTGCACCAGTGTGATATGGAGGCGTATAACAGTAATGATGGGGGTCTTCCTTTCCTGGTACATTCTGCATGTCTCAGTGTACAGTAATTTGGGGGTCTCTTTGCTCCATCGCTGGGGGACATGATCATGTGCCGACCTCCTCTGACCCTGGCTCCTGTCTGATTTCAGGGGGCAGCCCTATGGACAGTCCCAGGAACTTTTCTCCGAGTGCAGCCGCTCACTTCTCTTTTGCATCTTCACGCAGGTAACGGGGGGTTCACAGTACGCGATCATTAGAAATCGGGGGGTTGTGCGCTCGTGGACGCCCTCTCCGTGGTTTGTACATGTGTTCTCCTTTCAGCAGGACAGATGGCCGTCGCTGGTCTCTTGCTTCGCTTCCATCATCCGGATATGGGACGAATACTCCGAGCTCCACCGTATCGGTGAGTGGGGACTGTGCCTTTATGGAGCCCGCCTCTGTGCCTCGGTGGCTCTGTGCCTCAGTGGCTCTGTGCCTCGGTGACTTATCTGCATAGACTAAAGCTATGAAGAAGGGGTCTTCCAGTAGCGGACGCACCTCTCAGTCACATCTCCCACATTTCCTCATTAACCGCCATCTTGTTTCTTTCTCTTCTCTGTATCCCACTCTCTTTGTCTTCCTTGGGGGTCCCCTCCATTTTTCTTCCCGCAGTCGTCCTCCTCTTCTCAGGAACGCCTTCACCAGTTACCATTCCAGCCCACCTTGGATGAACTCCACTTTCTTTCCAAGCATTTCGGCAGTACAGAGAGTATCCCCGATGATGACGGTGGTCGCAGGTCACCTGCAGTCAGACCACGATCTCGAAGTCTAAGGTCAGTCCGCTACCAGAGGTAATTATTATCCCAGTGTGTTAGTGACCAAGGTGGTGGTCACCGTTAGTAGCCAAAACAATCAAATTGGTATGTAAAGAGACTCCGGTCTTTACAGAAAGATGGCAGTGTTGCAGTACTGAGCATGTGCGACCAGACAGGAGCTAGAGCAGTGAGTGGTCGCACATGCTCAGTAGCGCTTAATTCACACAGAAGGCTTTGGGGTGTGTGGGGTTTCTTTCGGTTGAACCACCAGCGATCATACACTTATGGGACAACCCCTTTAATAAGTAATACGCTCCAATAAGTGGAGATGCCTGACTTTGTTATACACCATGGTCACTCAGTGCCGTTTTCTATCCTCAGCCCCGGACGATCGCCTTCCTCTTATGATAACGAGATTGTGATGATGAACCATGTGTACAAGGAGCGGTTCCCCAAGGTAAGGAAGGAGCACCCAATAATGCCTAGCAATTATCACCCTAATTATCACCCTAAGGACTCTTTCTCACTTGCGTGAAATACGACCGAGGCTCGCATTTGGGAGCGGAGCGTGCAGCTCCATGTATTGCTATGCGGCCGCACGCTCCGCTCTAAAGTGCCAGCGACAGAGCCGGGTTTTAACCTGCGAGACTCGGCCGTATTTCACGCAAGTGAGAAGGAGCCCTTACACACATGGTACTGTGACTAAAGAAGCACTCCGCTAATTCCGGAAGACCATGTAATACTAATGCCACATGTAAAGATAAAAGGCATACACAGTATGATGCAGGATCCACCATTCACAACAGGGGATGTCACAGCTCACCTCCTCCTTCTGTACAATGACTTATAATACCTCTATATACAAAAGATAACACAGGATCCACCATTCACAATAGGTGACGGCACAGCTCACCTCCTCCTCCTGTACAATGACTGATAACACCTCTATATACAGTAGATAACACAGGATCCACCATTCACAATAGGTGACGGCACAGCTCACCTCCTCCTCCTGTACAATGACTGATAACACCTCTATATACAGTAGATAACACAGGATTCACCATTCGCAATAGGTGACATCTCAGCTCACCTCCTCCTGTACAATGACTGATAACACCTCTATATACAGTAGATAATACAGGATGCGCCATTCACAATAGGTGATGTCACAGCTCACCTCATCCTGCTCCTGTACAATGACTGATAACACCTCTATATACAGTAGATAACTGTTGTGAATTCTGCTCTTGGGTTCCCTCCGGTGGTTGTTGGCGGTAATACAGTTGTCCCTGGGTTGCAATCCTGAGCAGGTGTCCCTGCTGATTGCAGCTCTCTCTGGGTATTTAGGTTTGCAGGATCCATTAGCCCTTGCCAGTTGTCCATTGTTCTTGAAGGTCTTACATCTCTGTCTGTTTCCTCCTGCCCTGCTGCCAAATCAGCCAAGATAAGTGTCTGGGTTTTGTTTCTGCAGCACACATGCTGTGTGCTTTACTATTCAGTACTACTCATTGTTTTTTCTTGTCCAGCTTAGACTGTGTTTGGATTTTTTCAGTCATGTTGGATTCTCAGGAGATGCAGATATACATTCCATGTCTTTAGTTAGATGTGGAATTTTTTTATTATCTGCTGTGGATATTTTTAGGGTTTTAATACTGACCGCTTAGTATTCTATCCTATCCTTTTCTATTTAGCTAGAGTGGCCTCTTTTGCTAAATCCTGTTTTCTGCCTGCGTGTGTCTTTCCTCTAATACTCACAGTCAATATTTGTGGGGGGCTGCCTATCCTTTGGGGTTCTGCTCTGAGGCAAGATAGAATTCCCATTTCCATCTATAGGGGTATTTAGTTCTCCGGCTGTGTCGAGGTGTCTAGGATGTGTTAGGTACACCCCACGGCTACTTCTAGTTGCGGTGTCAGTTTAGGGTTTGCGGTCAGTACAGGTACCACCTACTCCTGAGAAAGTCTCATGCGGCTCCAAGGTCACCGGATCATAACAGATAACACAGGATCCACCATTCACAATAGATGTAACAGCTCACCTCCTCCTCCTGTATAATGACTACTAACACTTCTATATACAGTAGATAACACAGGATCCACCATTCACAATAGGTGATATCACAGCTCACCTCCTCCTCCTGTGCAATGACTGATAACACCTCTATATACAGTAGATAACACAGGATCCACCATTCACAATAGGTGATGTCACAGCTCACCTCCTCCTCCTGTATAATGACTGATAACACCTCTATATACAGTAGATAACACTGGATCCACCATTCACAATAGGTGATATCACAGCTCACCTCCTCCTCCTGTACAATGACTGATAACACCTCTATATACAATAGATAACACAGGTTCCACCATTCACAATAGGTGATGTCACAGCTCACCTCCTCCTCCTGTACAATGACTGATAACACCTTTATATACAGTAGATAACACAGGATCCACCATTCACAATAGGTGATATCACAGCTCACCTCCTCCTCCTGTACAATGACTGATAACACCTCTATATACAGTAGATAACACAGGATCCACCATTCACAATAGGTGATATCACAGCTCACCTCCTCCTCCTGTACAATGACTGATAACACCTCTATATACAGTAGATAATACAGGATCCACCATTCACAATAGGTGATGTCACAGCTCACCTCCTCCTCCTGTACAATGACTGATAACACCTCTATATACAGTAGATAACACAGGATCCACCATTCACAATAGGTGATGTCACAGCTCACCTCCTCCTCCTGTATAATGACTGATAACACCTCTATATACAGTAGATAACACTGGATCCACCATTCACAATAGGTGATATCACAGCTCACCTCCTCCTCCTGTACAATGACTGATAACACCTCTATATACAATAGATAACACAGGTTCCACCATTCACAATAGGTGATGTCACAGCTCACCTCCTCCTCCTGTACAATGACTGATAACACCTCTATATACAGTAGATAATACAGGATCCACCATTCACAATAGGTGATGTCACAGCTCACCTCCTCCTCCTGTACAATGACTGATAACACCTCTATATACAGTAGATAACACAGGATCCACCATTCACAATAGGTGATGTCACAGCTCACCTCCTCCTCCTGTATAATGACTGATAACACCTCTATATACAGTAGATAACACAGGTTCCACCATTCACAATAGGTGATGTCACAGCTCACCTCCTCCTCCTGTACAATGACTGATAACACCTTTATATACAGTAGATAACACAGGTTCCACCATTCACAATAGGTGATGTCACAGCTCACCTCCTCCTCCTGTACAATGACTGATAACACCTTTATATACAGTAGATAACACAGGATCCACCATTCACAATAGGTGATATCACAGCTCACCTCCTCCTCCTGTACAATGACTGATAACACCTCTATATACAGTAGATAATACAGGATCCACCATTCACAATAGGTGATGTCACAGCTCACCTCCTTCTCCTGTACAATGACTGATAACACCTCTATATACAGTAGATAACACAGGATCCACCATTCACAATAGGTGATGTCACAGCTCACCTCCTCCTCCTGTATAATGACTGATAACACCTCTATATACAGTAGATAACACTGGATCCACCATTCACAATAGGTGATATCACAGCTCACCTCCTCCTCCTGTGCAATGACTGATAACACCTTTATATACAGTAGATAACACAGGATCCACCATTCACAATAGGTGATATCACAGCTCACCTCCTCCTCCTGTGCAATGACTGATAACACCTCTATATAGAGTAGATAACACAGGATCCACCATTCACAATAGGTGATATCACAGCTCACCTCCTCCTCCTGTACAATGACTGATAACACCTCTATATACAGTAGATAACACAGGATCCACCATTCACAATAGATGATGTCACAGCTCACCTCCTCCTCCTGTACAATGACTGGGGAAATGTGTTGGGGAAAATACCCTTAAAGGGGCGTTATCCTGGATCTAATTGTTATTTTTTTATATAAAGGTAAGTGATGATCACAAATATAAAACCTGAAAGCATCATTTATTCCTTCCAGGCCACAGCTCAAATGGAGGACCGGCTACGAGTATTTATCTCTAATTTCTCCCCCGAAAACATCCTTCCTCTGGCGGATGGCGTCCTGAACTTTATCCACCACCAGATTGTGGAGCTGGCCAGAGACTGCCTGACGCGGAGCACTGAGGGAATGATCACGAGCCCCTACTTCTACCAGCTGCAGGACAACCTGGACAAGCTGCTGCAAGACGTAAGGGGCAGAGCAATGGTGGGGGATCATTCTACTATTGTCCAGGGTAATAGAGAGCTGACGTCTCCCGTGTATTATAACTTTCTGGCTGTGGCGGTCACCACTAGGGGGAGCTCAGCAGCTCACTGCATACTGTTCACACTCCGCAGTAAAGCAGCATGCAGTAATTCTGGGGAGAAGATAAGGGAATAACCTCCTCTGTGCTCTGCAGGCAGTGGAACGCTCGGACGGATCGGAGGTGGCTTTTATCGCCCAGCTGATGAAGAATCTGCTCATTATCATCTCGCGGCCGGCCCGTCTACTGGAGTGTTTGGTGGGTCAATGATCTAGCAGAAAAGTTTACAGACCATGAGCGGAGCGCCCCCTTTTCTAACTCAACATTTGGAGCTATGATTGCACCAAACAGGATCTGTCAGGACTCAAGAAAATAGTGGGGGAAAGGCGTGAGTGCAGAGATGCGACCTTACCGATGGTTTGATTCAGTATTTTCTTATAAAATTATATTTACATGCTTTCAGGATGAGACTCCTGTTTCCCCTGTCCACTCATAGGGAAAGGCTGTGAGTTTTGCTTTCCACGGCCACTCAAATCAAAAGCATGTGAGTCCTGCTTCTCACACCCACTTATAGCAAAAGCCTGTGAGTCTTACATCCACCGCCTCTCATAGAAAAAATCTGAGCCCTGCTTCTCCCGCCCACTTATAGAGAGAGTCTGTGAGTCCTCATTCCCCTGCCCACTTACAGAGAAAGCCTGTGAGTCCTGCCTCCCACATTCACTGATAACAAAAGCCTGTGAATCCTGTTTATTCCACTCACTTATAATGAAAGTCTTGAGACCTGCTATATACATGCACTTATAGCAAAAGTCTGTGAGTCCTGCTTTTTCCACCCACTTACTTTCCCTGCCCACTTATAAAGAAAGCCTGTGTGTCCTGCCTCCTACACCCACTTATGACAAAACCCTGGGGGTCCTGCTTCTTCCACCCACTTATAGAGAAAGTCTGTGAGTCCTACTTCTGGTGCCCACTTATAGAGAAAGTCTGTAAGTCCTGCTTCTGGTGCCCACTTATAGAGAAAGTCTGTGAGTCCTGCTTCTGGTGCCCACTTATAGAGAAAGTCTGTGATTCCTGCTTCTGGTGCCCACTTATAGAGAAAGTCTGTGAGTCCTGCTTCTGGTGCCCACTTATAGAGAAAGTCTGTGAGTCCTGCTTCTGGTGCCCACTTATAGAGAAAGTCTGTGAGTCCTGCTTCTGGTGCCCACTTATAGAGAAAGTCTGTGAGTCCTGCTTCTGGTGCCCACTTATAGAGAAAGTCTGTGAGTTCTGCTTCTGGTGCCCACTTATAGAGAAAGTCTGTGAGTTCTGCTTCTGGTGCCCACTTATAGAGAATGTCTGTGAGTCCTGCTTCTGGTGCCCACTTATAGAGAAAGTCTGTGAGTCCTGCTTCTGGTGCCCACTTATAGAGAAAGTCTGTGAGTCCTGCTTCTTTCACCCACTTATAGAGAAAGTCTGTGAGTCCTGCTTCTGGTGCCCACTTATAGAGAAAGTCTGTGAGTCCTGCTTCTGGTGCCCACTTATAGAGAAAGTCTGTGAGTCGTGCTTCTGCCTCCCACTTAAAGAGAAAGCTTGTGAGTCCTGCTTCTGCCTCCCACTTATAGAGAAAGTCTGTGAGTCCTGCTTCTGGTTCCCACTTATAGAGAAAGTATGTGAGTCCTGCTTCTTCCACCCACTTATAGAGTAGCCTGTGAGTCCTGCTTCTGCCTCCCACTGATAGAGTAGCCTGTGAGTCCTGCTTCTGCTGCCCAGTTATAGAGAAAGTCTGTGAGTCCTGCTTCTGCCGCCCACTTATAGAGAAAGTCTGTGAGTCCTGCTTCTGCCGCCCACTTATAGAGAAAGTATGTGAGTTCTGCTTCTTCCACCCACTTATAGAGAAAGTCTGTGAGTCCTGATTCTACTGCCCACTTATAGAGAAAGTCCTGTCTCCCACACCTACTGTTGACAAAAGCCTGTGAGTCCTGCTTATTCCATCCACTTCTAGAGAAAGTATGTGAGTCCTGTTTCTGCCGCCCACTTATAGAGAATGCCTGTGAGTAGAAATGGGCAAACCTGAATAGTAAAGTTCAGGGCCCGTACCGAACACCTACTGTATGGGGACGGACCCCGAACACAGATTTCACCAGAAAGTACATGTACCTGTTTGAGTTTGCCCCCCCAAACACCAGGTGTTTTTCGCACTGTCATGTGCATGATAGCACGGCAAGCACTGCCTCTGATCGGCGGTAAAATTATTACCACTGTTCAGAAATCTGCAGTTCCCACGCTGTCAGCGTGAGCCCGCAGATTTGATCGAAGTTAAAAAGTTGGCGACCGGCGCCTGCACTCTAAATAAATAATTAAAAGAAACAAAAGCAGCTTGGGTTTCCCTGTTGTTTTAATAACCAGCCAGGCAAAACTGACAGCTGTGGGCTGCAAACCTCAGCTGTCAGCTTTAGCAAGGCTGGTTATCAAGAATAAAGGGGACAAAAGACAGTGTGAGCGCATAGCTGTGCTCGGAAGTATAAAGTTTACCTCCGGTCACTGCTGTCGGCTGATGGGAGTACAGCTCCCATCAGCCGACGCCTGCTGCCACTAGTAACAGTGAGAGCAGGAGCAGCTGATGGGAGTATTCTTCAGCCCGCCCCCGCACTGTAAATAAACAAAACAGTGTGGGTTCCCCTGTATTTTTGATAACTAGTCAGTCAAAACTCACAGCTGGGGGGTGCAACCCTCAGCTGTCAGCTTGAGCAAGGTTGGCTATCAAGAATAGAGGGGTCCCCACTCCGATTTTTTTAAATTATTTAAATAAATAATTTAAAAAAAGGCATGGGTCACTCACTTGACAACCAGCCTTGCTAAAGCAGATAGCTGGGGGCTGGTATTCTCAGGCTGGTAAGGGGTCATGGATATTGGCCTCCCCCCAGCCTAGAAATAGCAGCTGCCTAGAAAAGGAGCATATAATTCTGGTGCTTTGCAAGTGGGGTTCATATTTGTGAGGTTGATGTCACCTTTTGTATTGTCAGGTGACATCAAGCCCACGGATTAGTAATGGAGAAGCGTCTATAAGGCACCCTATCCATTACTAATCCTATAGTTATATGGTAAATAAACACACAGCCAGAATAAAGTCTTTTATTTGAAATAAAACATTTTTCCATTTTTATTTAAAAATAACAAAACACAGTTATACTCACCTAACGCCCATTCCATTGAAGACCTCGTCTCCTGTAAAAAAACAAAAATAAAAAACAACAAAATCCCTCACCTGTCCGTCGTTCTGTCCCACGCCGTAATCCATGTCTGGGGATAAACAATTTTCAATTTGGATGGGGCCAAGATGCGTCTGTCCAGGCTGAGAACCACTGGGAAATGAGCTGCGGGGAACGCAGCGTCAGTGACTGGGGGTGACATCATCGAGGTTACGGCTGGTCACAGAGGCTGCATTCCCAGCCAGGCCAATGAACTATGGTGACCTCAATGAGATCCCCGCTAGCATTGTGAGGAAAAAGTCTCACGGTGCAGAGGCGACTTCACTGGGAGAATTTCACTATGGTGACAGCGAGTGAATGGGTTCTGGGTTCGGATTCGAGTACTGTTCTGGTACCCGAGCCAAACTTTTTTTTACCTGTTCGGCCGAACCTGCTAGACCCGAACATCCAGGGGTTCACCCATCACTACCCGTGAGTCCTGCTTCTGCCGCCCCACTCATAGTGAAAGCCTGTGAGTCCTAATTCTCCTACCCACTTATAAAGAAAGCCTGTGAGTCCTGCCTTCTACACCGATGTATGACAAAAGACTGTGAATTCTGCTTATTCCACCCTCTAATAGAGAAAGCCTGTGAGTCCTGCTTCTGCCGCACACTAATAGAGAAAGCCTGTGAGTCCTGCTTCTGCCACCCAGTAATAGAGAAAGCCTGTGAGTCCTATATCTCCTACCCACTTATAAAGAAAGCCTGTGAGTCCTGCCTTCCATACCGACATATGACAAAAGACTGTCAATCCTGCTTATTCCACCCACTAATAGAGAAAGCCTGTGAGTCCTGCTTCTGCCGCACACTAATAGAGAAAGCCTGTGAGTCCTATTTCTCCTACCCACTTATAAATAAAGCCTGGGAGTCCTGCCTTCCATACCGACATATGACAAAAGACTGTAAATCCTGCGTATTCCACCCACTAATAGAGAAAGCCTGTGAGTCCTGCTTCTGCCGCACACTTATAGAGAAAGCCTGTGAGTCCTACTTCCCCCACATACAGTAACGGATTTTCCTATCTCTCTGTCCAGGGGTTGTGTGTAGTTTTGACATTTTTGTTCCAGTGAAAGGCAAAATAAAAAAAAGCAATTGTGGCCTAATTTCTTTTTCATATAGTGTTCACAGTACAGATTATATTACACGATAATTTCATAATTTGTGTAGTGATAATAAATACATGTATTTTTTATATTCTTTTACATAATACTGCAATTTTAGGTGGCATTTCTTTTTTAGTCGCACTTGGGGTAATGATCTTGATTAATAATATAACAGACTGAAATTGTATGGTGTCATAGGATGAGAGACCGTAATTGTGAGACAAATAAGGTGACAACGGAGCCCACTTCCATTTGTCGAACTGTTTAGATGCCGTATTCACTGTTGATCGCGGCATCTAAGGGGTTATTCAGCTGGAATTGGAGTTATCCCTGATCCCGGGTTTTGCAGCCATGTGCCGTAAATTATCATCCTCTGCGGATTCAGCACCCGAGCCTGCCCCATCGTAGTGCTGTACATGACTCATTTAAAGGGCCAGCACTACGAAGGACTTTATTTGTCTTGATCACAGGAAGATTTGTTGATGTTTTCTGAGATCTAACAGAGAATGCAATAATTAATATTTGGGCAATTTTTCCATATTCAGGAGTTTAACCCTGAGGAGTTTTATCACCTACTGGAAGCAGCTGAGGACCAGGTGAAGGAAGGGAACCTTAAGACGGACATACCCCAATACATCCTGCGCCAGCTGGGACTGACAAGAGACCCGTTCCCAGGTAAAGTCCCTTTTACGGTCTCCATTACTGTTGTGTACTGCGCAGTTTATTCTATAACCAGAGGCGTATTATTCTTCAGAGGTAGCTGCTGAAGAACCTCTTACCTTGGAAACACACACACCAGAGAGTGAAGATACTGGAGAGGTAAGAAACCGTATCCTGCTCTGTCGATGATTCATTAAATGATGTTGACAACTTTTTGGGATTTTTTTTTTACTTCAATGAATGTATATTGTGCTAAAATAATTTTTGCAATAGGCTCTCATTAAAAATTTGTCAGCAATTGGCTTTTACATTCTTATTTCTTTCCCTGCACATTGCCGGCTGCAGAACGAGTTAACTGAGAATCTATCAGTGAGCTTTAGGAGTTCGTAACGCATCTATCTGTCTTCGCTGGTTTATGAATACAGACCACATCAAAGTGGCGTAGTCATAAATCAACTGTCAGGAACTCAGAAAAAGACAGATAAAGGAGTTACAAACGCCCAAAGCTCACTGACAGATACTCAATGAATTCATTCTGCAACCTGTAAAAGCCAAACGGTGCAAAATGTTTACGGAAACCCAATTGCAAAAATGAATTTTAGTCTAAAAAACATGCATTTAAGTAAAAAAATATTGCTTCTTATGGTGTCCATATCAATTAAGTACTCCCTACCTCCAAATACACGTTTAACACACCGAGTTTCTTACTTTCTTTAGGGAAAAGGAGCCTCTAAGCCAATAAGACCCCCCGAAGAGAGCGATTTTGAAAACATTAAACTTATCAGCAATGGCGCCTACGGGTGAGTGGATCAGGAATGACCCCACATAGCAGAGCAGGGGTGCAGAAATGGAGAACATAGGGTCCCTCGGTAATAGCACCTTCACATTGACCACAGCAGCTGATTAGCCGACTACTGAGACTTCCTGCTGAGAGAGGGGGGAAAGGGCTGCCTCCTTCACAGGCGGGACACAGAGTATGTCCTATAACTGCTACTAGGGCTTCACACTGTAAGATAGTGATGAAAGAAACAAAAAACTCTAGGATAGTCCTCATAAATATTACATTAAAGGGGTTGTCCGAATTTGGAAACTTTTTTTTTATTTAAAGGGAACCTTTCATTGCCCCAAATTAATTAATTAATAGCGTTACAATGCTCCTTACTGGGAGGAAATGAGCTTTCTTCCTCCTGAGACCCGCTGGCTTTCAGTTATAGAGATGGTGGCATTGTAGCACTATTTACCTACAGATTCACCCCATATCTGCAGGTTAGTAGCAACTAGGGACATGACATGTTTCCTTTAAATACATGGATTTGGGGATAAAATTCATTTTTTGCAATTGGGTTTCATTAAACGTTTTGTTTAATTTGCCGTCCACAACCTCTGTGTTGCACTGTCTATTGCTGACTGCAGTATGAGTAAACTGAGAATCCATCAGTGAGCTCATGCTAATAGGAGAGTTTCCAGCTCTTCTATTTCTATTTCTGAGCTCCTCTGAGCAGATTTATGACCACATCAAAGTTGATTGTGTAGGGAAACATAGGCCCGATTGATCAAGCAAGTTTTAATGTTTTTCCGGTGTGAAATTGCTTTGCAACTTTTATGAGCAACACGTAATGGTGCAAAAGTTTTGTGACTTTGCGACATCAGTGTACTCCAACTTCTGACTACCCTGCATTTCTTGCAGCAGCGCATGCCTTTTAATGAATCTGTGCACCTTACTCCAGCCCACAGTGCAGAACTCCAGTCTTGATGAATCCGAAAGAGACTGGATGAGTCAAACGGTGCAAAATTTGTAATGAAACCCTATGGCAAATATTATTTTTAGCCCATTTTAAGAGCTAAAACAAAGGACCTCAAAGGTGGACAACCCCTTTAACTGTGTGTTTACAAACTCAATGTATTCTGGACCTTCCTACTAGGTCAGCATTAGTAAGATACCAAGCTCTGTGGGCCTGAACTCAATGATACAAGCAGGGAAGATATGGCAGCAGGTTGACATTTAGGTGGACCTGTTATTTTTCTGGCTGCGGGTCATGGTCTTTCCTCTTACAGAGCTGTGTATCTGGTCCGGCACCGGGAGACACGCCAACGATTTGCCATGAAAAAAATCAACAAGCAGAACTTGCTGCTGAGGAATCAGGTGCACCAGGCCTTCGTTGAGCGAGACATCCTGACGTTCGCGCAGAACCCATTTGTGGTCAGCATGTTCTGCTCCTTTCAGACTCGGAGACACCTGTGCATGGTCATGGAATATGTGGAAGGTGAGATATACAGTGTTCTGGACATTAATAGAAATATTTTGGTTCAGCGGGCCATTGACGTATTGGAGGTACCCAGAGGGAAACCACCTTGATACTTACCAGACCCCCATCGCTTCCCTACTGACATAATGTAAGGCATGAAGAAGCAGTTTGGCAGACACTTCCACCTACTGGTTCTCAAGCCACCTCTGCCTTCTGGTTCTCAAGACACCTCAGCTTCCTGGTTCTCAGGACACCTCTACCTCATGGTTCTCATGACACCTCTACCTCCTGGTTCTCACAACACCTCTACCTCCTGGTTCTAACGATACCTCTGCCTCCTAATTCTCACGACACCTCTGCCTCCTGGTTCTCACAACACCTCTGCCTCCTGGTTCTCAAGATACCTCTGCCTCATGGTTCTCAGGACACCTCTACCTCCTGATTCTCAGGACATATCTACCTCCTGGTTCTCACAACACCTCTGCCTCCTAATTCTCATGACACCTCTGCCTCCTGGTTCTCACAACACCTCTGCCTCCTGGTTCTCACAATACCTTTACCACCTATCACCTGGTTCTCAAGACATCTCTGCCTCCTGGTTCCCACAACATCTCTACCTCCTGGTTCTCACGACACCTCTGCCTCCTAGTCCTCAAGGCATGTCTACCTCCTGGTTCTCATGACACCTCTACCTCCTGGTTCTCATGACACCTCTATCTACTGTTTCTCAAGACACCTCTACCTCATGGTTCTCACAACACCTCTCCGTCCTGGACATCACGACACATCTGCCTCCAGGTTCTCCTGACATCTCTGCCTCCTGGTTCCCAAGACACCTCTACCACCTGGTTCTCATGACATCTCTGCCTCCTGGTTCTCATGATACCTCTGCCTCCTCTTTCTCACAACACCTCTGCCTCCTGGTTCTCATGACACTTCTACTACCTGGTTTTCATGACACCTCTACCTCATGGTTCTCACAACACTTCTGCCTCCTAGTCCTCAGGACAGCTCTACCTCCTGGTTCTCATGACACCTCTACCTCCTGGTACTCATGACACCTCTACCTCCAAGTTCTCAGGACACCTCTACCTCCTGGTTCTCACAACACCTCTACTTCCTGTTTCTCATGACACCTATGTCTCCAGGTTCTCATGACACCTCTACCACCTGGTTGTCATTACATCTCTGCCTCCTGGTTCCCACGACACCTCTACCTTCTGGTTCTCATGACACCTCTACTTCCAGGTTCTCATGATACCTCTGCCTCCTCTTTCTCACAACACCTCTGCCTCCTGGTTTTCATGACACCTCTACTACCTGGTTTTCATGACACCTCTTCCTCCTGGTTCTCATGACAACTCTGCCTCCTAGTCCTCAAGACATCTCTACCTCCTGGTTCTCACGACACCTCTGCGTCCTGGTTCTCACGACACCTCTGCCTCCTGGTTCTCATGGCACCTCTACTACCTGGTTTTCATGACACCTCTTCCTCCTGGTTCTCACTCCATATCTTCCCATCTTATGCCCGACAGGAGGTGACTGTGCCACTCTCCTGAAACACATTGGTGCTCTCCCTCTGGAGATGGCACGCTTATACTTTGCTGAGACGGTCCTGGCCTTGGAGTACCTACATAATTACGGGATCGTCCACCGGGATCTGAAACCAGATAAGTGAGTAGAGCTGTGTTCACACATACAGCTAAAATATGAATACCTAAGGCTGGTTACACACATCACCCGTTTTACGGCATGACTACGGGCTGCTATGTCCAAGCGGTCCATGGGTCTACTGCCCCGAAATCAACAGCCTCATAGGCCTACATGATATGACATAATTGGAGAGCTCGGGTCAGAAGACCGTTGGTCGGCCTATCTTGAAACCATGAAATGCAGGCGTGTGAAACCGGCCTTAGTCATTTGGTACAGACTGCCTGACAACCTTCTTTTGTTATATGAGGTTGTCGGGGAGCAGTTCCCTAGCAACGAGTCTGCGTCCTGTGGGTCATGTCTTCCTTGTACAAACCTACTATTGTGGTTGGCTCTTTGGTGTCTTCTCTTCTGTGCCGTAATGTTTTTTACTTCTTTCATCTTCAAAGTCTCTTAATAACTTCGATGGGCCACGTGAAGCTCACTGACTTTGGCCTATCTAAAATGGGGCTCATGAATCTCACTACTAATTTATACGAAGGACACGTTGAAAGTGAAGCCAGAGAATTCCTGGACAAACAGGTGAGTTTGGTGTGTGTATCTCCTCCGGGGTGTCACCCTGTGGTGGGAGGATCAGACTCCATGTCACATAGCTCCTCCCTCCTGACTGTCATCCTGTGGTGGGAGGATCAGACTCCATGTCACATAGCTCCTCCCTCCTGACTGTCATCCTGTGGTGGGAGGAGCAGACTCCATGTCACATAGCTCCTCCGGGGTGTCACCCTGTGGTGGGAGGAGCAGACTCCATGTCACATAGCTCCTCCCTCCTGACTGTCATCCTGTGGTGGGAGGAGCAGACTCCATGTCACATAGCTCCTCCGGGGTGTCACCCTGTGGTGGGAGGAGCAGACTCCATGTCACATAGCTCCTCCCTCCTGACTGTCATCCTGTGGTGGGAGGAGCAGACTCCATGTCACATATCTCCTCCGGGGTGTCACCCTGTGGTGGGAGGAGCAAACTCCATGTCACATAGCTCCTCCCTCCTGACTGTCATCCTGTGGTAGGAGGAGCAGACTCCATGTCACATAGCTCCTCCCTCCTGACTGTGTCACCCTGTGGTGGGAGGAGCTGACTCCATGTCACATAACTCCTCCCTCATGACTGTCACCCTGTGGTGGGAGGAGCAGACTCCATGTCACATAACTCCTCCCTCCTGACTCACCCTGTGGTAGGAGGAGCAGACTCCATGTCACATAGCTCCTCCCTCATTACTGTGTCATCCTGTGGTGGGAGGAGCAGACTCCATGTCACATAACTCCTCCCTCCTGACTCACCCTGTGGTAGGAGGAGCAGACTCCATGTCACATAGCTCCTCCCTCATGACTGTGTCACCCTGTGGTGGGAGGAGCAGACTCCATGTCACATAACTCCTCCCTCCTGACTGTGTCATCCTGTGGTGGGAGGAGCAGACTCCATGTCACATAACTCCTCCCTCCTGACTGTCACCCTGTGGTGGGAGGAGCAGACTCCATGTCACATAACTCCTCCCTCATGACTGTCACCCTGTGGTGGGAGGAGCAGACTCCTTGTCACATAGCTCCTCCCTCCTGACTGTCACCTCATAGTGAGAGGAGCTGACTCCATTTACCGTAGATCCTCCCTCCTGACTGTGTCACCCTCTTGTAGGAGAGCAGACTTTATTACACAGTTCCTCCCTCCTATACATCACCCTGTTGTGAGAGGGGCAGAGGCCATGATTTTCCTCTTGTAAATCTTCTAGGTGTGTGGGACACCGGAGTACATAGCACCAGAGGTAATCTTGCGTCAGGGCTACGGAAAGCCGGTGGACTGGTGGGCAATGGGCATCATCTTGTATGAGTTCCTTGTGGGCTGTGTCCCGTTCTTTGGCGACACCCCTGAAGAGCTGTTTGGTCAGGTGATCAGTGGTGAGCATATAGACTGATTTCTATGGGTTAGTAGCCCCACAGTGACTGTTGATGAGACGTAACTGTCGTCCATTGCTCACATGTCTGTACTCCCTCTCATCTAGATGACATTGTCTGGCCGGAGGGTGAGGAGGCCTTACCAGCAGATGCCCAGACTCTCATCTCCAGCCTGCTGCAGACTGACCCCTTACTCCGGCTCGGCACAGGTGAGACGTGCAGCTGTACATGACCTCTAGACACCACTGATAATTCTGCTCCGCATTATCCACAAAAGTCAGCAAATTCTAAACATCTTTCCTCGGATAGAAACTTCCGCCCATAATTAAATTCTGCAAAGTGAAATTTCCATTTTGCATGAGTGTGCAAGGCTGGAATTATAAAAGTGCTGGACTGGCACCATTACGGTACAATCGCTATAATCCTGCATCATCGGGGGTCATGCTGAATTATGAGACGCTCAGGATTACTGGGTCATACTCTCCTCGACACTGAAATTGTAACACCGAGCAGGAAAAGTGGTGGAGTTATGGAGATCACTGGATGGAGATGATACTGATCTGCAAATCATGAAAACAAAATAATCCAAACATCTGTATTTCTTCAGTCCGAAGTATGAGCCAGGTGTAGAAATCCCTGCACTTACAGCCTCGGCTGCTATCACTTGTCTGAGGAACGTTGTGCCACGCTAAATGTACTTGGGCAAATCATCAAGATCCTCCGCTGGCAGCTCCTGTGTAATTACCGACCAATGACGTCCCCGGGGTGCGCCATGGGAAACCAGGCGTTCAACACAACAGTGCCAGGCCGCATGTTGCTCGTGCTACTGTGTGCAGCCTGCGTGGCCTAAATGTGCCCCCATGCCTAGAGCGTCTCCAGAATTGTCTCCTGTTGAGCACATCTGAGACCTGAAGGTCAAAGGGAGGAGTGCAGTGTCAGAGCAGAGGGAGCCACATCCTCCAAACTACCGTATTTTTCGGACTATAAGACGCACCGGACCATAAGGCGCACCCCAAATTTGGGGTGAAAATTGCAGAAAAAAAGATTTTTTATAAGATGGGGGTCCGTCTTATTGTCCGAATTTACAGTATCTTACCTGAGGGCTGGCGGTGGCAGAGCAGGGTCACAGGAGGCATGGTGTCGGCAGAGGTGGGGTGATGCGGTACGGCGTGCACCTGAGCAGGATCCCTTCCTGCTTAGGTGGGCAACGCCACGGCCTGGTGTCCATGGGAGGGTTGCAGCAGTGGTTACAGGCAGAGGTGCTGGGACGAGGAGGTGCTGGGATGAGGAGGTGCTGGGATGAGGAGGTCCTTTGATGAGGAGGTGCTGGGATGAGGAGGTGCTGGGATGAGGAGGTGCTGGGATGAGGAGGTCCTGGGATGAGGAGGTGCTGGGATGAGGAGGTCCTGGGATGTGGAGGTGCTGGGATGAGGAGGCGCAGTGAGAGGTATGGCGTCAGAGGGGTCCCTTTCCCCGGTGAGGTGATTCAGCAGCCCGGTAAGCAGCAGAGCCGGGTGAATACTGTTGTTAGCGGTGGTGGCGGCCATCTTCCCGAGGCCGCGGGTGCGCAGATGAAGCGCTCTGCTTCCCGGGGCTTCAGGAAAATGGCCGCGGGATGCCGCGCGTGCGCAGATGGAGATCGCGGCGGCCATTTTCGGGTCATTCCATATCAAGTGATCCAAATATGAATATTTTTTTTACCTGACATCTTTAAATATTTTCTATTTCTTGTTTTTATGAAGTACAACTTTAGTTAATTACAAATTAAAAGTTTAGAATTTTTTCCTTCATCAGTTAATTTTTTACAGATTTTTAAAGTTTTAAAAAAGCGCAGATTTTGGCCTGGTATGGCTTTACATTTTTTATCATATCTCGGGCTAGAATTAAGATAAAGAGGTGGGAGAGGCAGCATTTTTCTCAGAACGGTACCCGCTTTCATTTGATATGTCACAAGACTATGTTTCTTTATATTTTGTTTTGGTGAAATCAAATTAAACATTTTGATGCGCAATTCTGAAAAAAACGTATGTTTTAAAATTTTGAAAACATGCATGTGTGTTACTTGTGTCCTTGTTTATATTTATACAGGGATTCAACTTGGGACCTATCACATTTGTATTTTTTTTTTAAGCCTTGAATCATCTGATTTTTTGTTTGTGTGAGTTTCTTCCCTTTTTCTTTTCAAATTACAACTTATTGCATTCAACATTTATATGTAACAATAAAGAAACACAAAAAACAATTACCAAAGTGCCAGAATAAATACATCTTAATCATCATAACAACTTGCTCAGCATTTTCAACCTGAATTCATTGAACAAGCCAAAAGAAAAAACGTGATCATATCCTCAAGTGTCATTTTCTAAATACAGTCTCATCCTGATTATATGTTAAAAACAAGATTAAAAGAACCAATATTTCTACCACCCATTTATACATGGAACAATTTTTTTTCTACTATATCACTAAACATGTCATTTCTGAAGTGTTTAAGAAGAATAGTCCAGTAGTTAAATCCTCGTACTATAAAATATGAACTAATCAAACAATTAATAGTAGGTTTTTACACTGGCCTTCTATCATCAATGTGTCCCTTCTAGAGGATGAAATGTGACCTTGTCCATCAGCGCTCACTAGCAATGGCCGTTTCCTTCTGTGTCAGAGTATGTGCGGCTGTCATGGTGCTCGGCTCCACCTGAGTTATAACTGATTTTTGTTCACTTTTACAATGTCTGGTTTTCTTGGATACACAAAGGACGGCGCTGGACCAGAAGGTGCAGAAAAGTCACTTCTACGTCTTCATTTTCACAATCTTTGGAGAGTCCAGTAGCCACCACCAGCGCCGATCATATTCACAGGTCACATAGCCAGTTGTGTCATCCATTGCCGATCTTGTGCCGCCTTCTACCACGTCATGGACGTCACTGTCTTTATTTCCACTACATGGGATGACAGTCCGGTATTGCTGAGTCCCTGTGATGGGTTCTGCTTCCTGTAACCGATATAACAAACTCTCCTCCTCCCCGTAGTCCTGGTTTGTACAATACATGGACTGGATGGTAAGAATATTTTTCTCCCTCCATTTGAGGAGTTGCCTCTCCTGGGTGATAAGATTTGGTGTGAATACGGCCTGTGGAGGCCCGAGCTGCCGGCCGGTCATCTGCTCTGCAGTCACCGTCTACCCCTGGTCATCCTCAGCCCTAACAAAGCTTCTCCTCTGTCCTCTCCTGCTTCTAAGCTCTAACATAATAAAATAATACAGGAATATCTAACAATCATGGATTATTTGGTAAATATAGACCCCACACTGTTAGACCACAGGCTGAACAGATCTGAGATCAAGATTTTTGAACTGACACTGTAATAGTTTTATTTTTTTAAATATGATCCCACCACCATCCCAGCTTGTATTTTGGTGCAGACGTGGCTAGGAGCATAACAGGCACATGTGCAGTTTTTGAAATTTTTAAATTAAACGTTTTTTTTTCGGAAATGCGTTTTAAAGTTTTGCGCTTGCGTTCGCATACGTAAAATATTATTAAAGATACTCTTGTGACATATCTGGTGAAAGCATGTACAGTTCTGAGTAGAATTGTGTTTATTTTGTTTCTCTATCTCTTTTCTAGCCTGAGTTATGGGGAGAAATGTAAAGGCAGGCAACACCAAAATTCGCAGTTTTTCCGAACTTTGAAAATCAATAAAAAATAAAAAAAAATATCTAGAATTTTTTTTTCTTCACATTTTGCATTCTCTGACACACTATTACCAAATAACAAAATCTCAAAAGAATTAAAAATATAGTGGTAAAAATCATTGGTTCACTTGACATGGAATGACCCTTTCCTGAAGCCACGAACTTCAGGAAAATGGCCACCGCAATCCCCATCTGCGCACGCGCGGCATCCCGCGGCCATTTTCCTGAAGCCCCGGGAAGCAGAGCGCTCCATCTGCGCACGCGCGGCCTCCGGAAGATGGCCGCCACCACCGCTAACAACAGGATTCACCCGGCTCTGCTGCTTACCGGGCTGCTGCATCACCTCACCGGGGAAAGGGACCCCGCTCACTGCGCCTCCTCATCCCCGCACGTCTGCCGCCGCACCTCTGCCACCACACCTCTGCCACCGTACCTCTGCCGCCACGGTAAGCCTGCATTGCGACTATTAGACGCACCCCCCCATTTTCCCCCCTTTTTTTGGGGGGAAAAAGTGCATCTTGTAGTCCGAAAAATACGGTAGCTATACAAAAGCTCTGACACTGCACTCCTCCCATTCACCTGCAGGTGTTCTCAACCAATTCTACTTGCCCATTCAAATTGTCGGCTTGCAGCCCAGGAGAGACATGTTTGTCCATTATTGTAGGCTTTTTAGCCCGAAAGCGGCATGTACAGTAGGATAGGGAAGGGTTATGGAAGGACCCATCAGAGAAGTGTCACCTTGTCATGGTTGATGGGCTCACATGAATTGGCCAAAAGAACCTTCTCTTTTTTTGTAAGTACATATTGCTGAGGGACAATGCAGATGAAAGTTATTATTTCCATTGACACTACGCACGTGGTCAAAATTGTTGGTAGCCCTCGTTTAATGACAGAAAAACTCACAATGGTCAAAGAAATAACTTGAATCTGACAAAAGTAATAATGAATAAAAGATCTATGAAAATGAACAAATTAAAGTCAGACATTGCTTTTCAACCATGCTTCAACAGAATTAAAAAAAAATAAATAAAACTCATGAAATAGGCCTGGACAGAAATGATGGAACCCTTTAAAATAAGACATGTTATATCGCGGTGTGTCCACTAACTAGCATCACAGGTGTCTACAATCCTGGAATCAGTGAGTGGCCGGTATATAGGGCTACAGATACTCACTGTGCTGTTTGGTGACATGGTGGGTATCACTCTCACCATGGACCAGAGGAAGCGAAGGAAAGAGTTGTCTCAGGAGATTAGAAAGAAAATCCTAGACAAACATGTCAAAGGTAAAAGTTATAAGGCCATCTCCAAGCAGCTTGGTGTTCCTGTGACTACAGTTGCACATATTATTCAGAAATGTAAGATCCATGAGACTGTAGCCGACCTCCCTGGACGTGGACGCAGGAGGAAAACTGATGACAAATCAAAGAGACGGATAATACGAATGGTAACAAAAATGCTCAGAAAAACTTCTAAACAGATATTAAAGGTGAACTTCAAGCTCAAGGAACATCAGTGTCAGATCGCACCATCCGTCGTTGTATGACCCAAAGTGGACTTCATGGGAAAGGACCAAGGAGGACACCATTGTTGAAAAAAAAAATCATAAAAAAGCCAGACTGGAAGTTGCCAAACTACATGTTGACAAGCCACAAAGCTTCTGGGAGAATGTCCTATGGACAGATGAGACAAAAATGAAACTTTTTGGCAAGGCACATCAGCTCTATGTTCACAGATGGAAAAATGAAGCATATCAAGAAAAGAACACTATCCCTACTGTGAAACATGGAGGAGGCTGTTATGTTCTGGGACTGCTTTGCTGCATTTGGCACAGGGTGTCTAGAATCTGTGCAGGGTACAATGAAATCTCAAGACTATCAAGGGATTCTAGAGAGAAATGTGCTGCCCAGTGTCAGAAAGCTTGGTCTCAGCCACAGGTCATGGGTCTTGCAACAGGATAATGACCCAAAACACACAGCTAAAAACACCCAAGAACGGCTAAGAGGAAAACATTGGACTAGTCTGAAGTGGCCTTCTATGAGCCCTGACCTAAATCCTATTGAGAATCTTTGGAAAGAGCTGAAACATGCCGTCTAGAAAAGGCAACCTTCAAACACCAGACAACTAGAGCAGTTTACGCCTGAGGAGCGGGGGCCAAAATACCTGTCGAGAGATGCAGAAGTCTCATTGGCAGTTACAGGAATCGTTTGATTGCAGTGATTACCTCAAAAGGTTGGGCAACAAAATATTAAGTTAAAGGTTCCATCATTTCTGTCCAGGCAGATTTAATTAGTTTTATTTTTTTTTAAATTCTGTGGAAGCATGGTTAAAAAGCAATGTCTGACTTTCATTTGTTCATTTTCATAAATCTTTTATTATTATTTTTGTCACATTCATGTAATTTCTGTGACCATTGTGGGGTTTTCTGTCATTAGCGAGGGGGACCAACAATTTTGACCACGTGTGTAAATGTCTAGGCATTCAGAGTGCTGCTGTGCTTTTTTATACATATTTTGCAGTCACTACAGCTTGCACCTATCCACACTTGGGAGGTGCATTGGCCCATCTTCTTTCTTGTAATGTTAAAAGTGTAAAAAAATGACAATATATATTATTTTTTGCCTAAACTGCAAAGGAAATGTGTCTTCTTTAACTTTAGACCATCTAGAGATCATTTTATCTTCATCTTGCTTAAGCGTTCATAATGACATAAAGTTTGACCAAGGGTTCAGAAACTTTTATATACCACTCTATCTATCTATCTATCTATCTATCTATCTATCTATCTATCTGTCTGTCTGTCTGTCTGTCTGTCTGTCTGTCTGTCTGTCTGTCTGTCTATCTATCTATCTATCTATCTATCTATCTATCTATCTATCTGTCTATCTATCGTGGGTACAGAAAATATTCAGACCCTTTTAAATTTTTCACTCTTTGTTTCATTGCAGCCATTTGGTAAATTCAAAAAAGTTCATTTTTTTCTCATTAATGTTCACTGTGCTCCCCATCTTGACTGAAAAATAACAGACATGTAGTAATTTTTTGCTAATTTATTAAAAAAGAAAAACTGAAATATCACATAGTCATAAGTATTCATATTTCAGTTTTTCTTTTTTAATATATTTGCAAAAATTTCTACATTTCTGTTTTTTTTTTTTCAGTCAAGATGGGGAGCAGAGTGTACATTACTGAGAAAAAATGAACTTTTTTGAATTTACCAAATGTCTGCAATGAAACAGAGTGAAAAATGTAAAGTGGTCTGAATACTTTCCGTACTCACTGTCTCTATCTATCTATCTATCTATCTATCTATCTATCTATCTATCTATCTATCTATCTATCTATCTATCTATCTATCTATCTATAGATCTATCAGGAAAGGACTATACACAGTTTAATAACATATTTGTAAATTTAGAAATCCATAAAAGGCAGACACAAACCTTCCATTAACAATAAAAACAAAACTCCAAAAAACAATTCATTGAAATAAATCCTAATTCTCCCCCCTTTTGGCCTCTAGGTGGCGCTATTGAGGTGAAGGCTCACAGGTTTTTCACAGATCTGGACTGGAACGGCTTGCTGAGGCAGAAGGCAGAATTTATTCCCCATTTGGAGGCTGAGGACGACACCAGCTACTTCGACAGTGAGAATAACAATTGTGATATGATCTATATATACATGTACACTGGGGTACTGATTCTCCTTGTGGAGATCCAGTAAAGTAGAGCAATGGATTCTGGGTAACAATATACAAATTATCTTTCGGCTATGAAAAAAAAAGTGTCCTTCTAGCACCACCTATATGTTGCAAACCTGTAAATCAGGGTGACAGAATTCTTTTTGCTTTTGTAGCTCGGTCAGATCGTTATCAGCACATTAATTCCTACGATGAAGATGATACAAACGATGAAGATTCTGTGGAGATCCGGCAGTTTTCATCCTGTACTCCGAGGTTCAGTAAAGTAAGTGCCCCCTTATGTATATGTCGTACATGTGACAGTAGTGCTTTTTATCTTTTCACTCGCTGCGTGGCTTCTCTCCAGGTTTACAGTAGCATGGAGCAGCTGTCCCAGCTGGAGCAGAAGCCCTCCACCCCAGCCCAAGACTCCACCAAGCAGGAGCGGTCCGAGAGGACAAGCAAGAGAGAGACCCTTGGCGGGGTGACCCTGAGAGACCGCTGCTGGAGGACCGTGTCTCCAGAAATGTGAGCGTGTGGTTAACCGACAACCTCCCCTATTGAGGCTCTTAGGGAAGACCTTGTCTTTCCTATATCTCTGCTTTCAGTCAGTGAATGGGTCCATTCATTTATGGATTGTCAGGAAGGATAACATTGTATGCAATGTCGTTCTTCTTGTCAAAATTTTAGACAGCACATCCGACAGACTCTATAGTAAGTGATGGGCGCAGGCGGACAATGCTCTGCGAGTACCTCGCTCTCCTGTTTTGATAGTTTGTTACATTGTATCAATGCAGGTGTAATGCATGATTCCACACTGTTTAGCTCATAGAGGATTGTCTAGATTGGATACAATTGCAACAAACCTTCTGCTGCAAGACTCAGAGTTATGGCTCTCATGGTACAGTGGATTCGCTAAGCTGTAGGTCTGAATCTGCTGCTCAGATCGAAGGCATTGGCTCAGCGAGATATGATCGAATGGGATGAAGCATACAGAATGTGGAACAGCAGACTGGGATTTGCAGGTCAGCACCCGGAGCAGTGTGGTACTGTAGAGCTCAGTATTGTGGACGTTATGTGGAACAGCGGAGATTGATGTGCTAGACGGCACATGGAACAGCAGAGCTGCATTTGCAGGTTGACACCTGTAGCAGTTTGCTACTGTGGAGATGGATATGCTGGACGGCATGTGGAACAGTGAAGCTGGACGACACGTAGAACAGCAGAACTGGATTTGCAGGTCAGCACCCGAAGCAGTGTCGTACTGTAGAGCTCAGTATTGTGGACGGCATGTGGAACAGCAGAGCTTGATATGCTGGATGGCACGTGGAACAGCAGAGCTGCATTTGCAGGTTGACACCTGTAGCAGTTTGCTACTGTGGAGATGGATATGCTGGACGGCATGTGTAACAGTGGAGTTGGATGACACTTAGAACAGCAAAACTGGATTTGCAGGTCAGCACCCAGAGCAGTATGGTACTGTATAGCTCAATATTGTGGACGGCATGTGGAACAGCAGAGCTTGATATGCTGGATGGCACGTGGAACAGCAGAGCTGGATTTGCAGGTTGACACCTGCAGCAGTGTGCTCGATATGCTAGATGGCATGTGGAACAGTGGAGCTGGATATACTAAATGGACGTGGAACAGTGGAGCTGGATATGCAGGATGGTATGTGAGACTGCAGAGTTGGATATGCAAACAGGCATACCTTAAAACAGCAGAGCCGAGTGTGCAGGCAGGCAAGTTAGGACAGCAGAGATGAATGAGAGAACAGATACAGTGGAACAGCAGAGGAGAATATGAGACCAGGCACCTTGGAACAGTAGAAGAGAATGTGAGAACAGGCATTTTAAAACAGCAAAGTAAAATGTGAAGACATTCACTTGGGAATAGCAGAGGCGAGTGTGAGGGAAGGCACCTTGGAACAGCAGAGTAGACTATGCAGACAGGTAACTTGATACAGCAGAGCCGAATTGAGGCATCTTAGAATAGTAGAGCCGTATTTGTCAAGTTACACAAGCACGTGTTAAAAAGCATGGACGCTGCACGACGTGAATACCTGCAGTGACATTCGCGGTGCATGCCGGATTACCATGAGAGTAGAAGGAGCTGGATACTGGGGAGGGAAGACGCAAAGCCTGGTGCCGGAGCCAGGACAGGTGAGTAACACATAGAAAGTCTGCACAAATAAAATAATGTTCCTATTCACTGACAGCAAGCAGCGAAACATGGATAGAACTCAGATTGGAGGTAGGACTCTACAGCTTTACATATACATTGAATATCTGCATTGCAGGAAGCATTTTTCGGATGCCACCGACGCTGACTCCAGCCCCCCATTAGCCGCCAGGCGCCGATTCTCGGCTTTGGTGGATACAGCTCGTTTTGTGGCTCCTCTAGAAGGAGAAGGAGAGGGAAGAGTTAAAAGCAGCAGCGGGACTCAGCTGGGTCAAAGCAAAATCCCTCTAGGAGAGCTGGAAGGAGGTGAGTGATCCCACCCCATGAACCTGTTATGGTGGGAGAGATAAATCGTGGCGTTACCCTTTGTCACATTCACCCCGTGCAGACAAGTCTTCAGAATCACAGATGCATCAGGACACAGACTCGTCTCCCCGCGCCACCAACGACCTCGTCCTGCGGAGAGCTCGCCACCAGCACCTCTCCGGGGACAGCGACCGCAGGAGAACCGGAGGGAAGGTCATCAAATCCGCCTCCACCACCGCGCTGTCCGTCATGATCCCTACAGGTGAGCGCCGTCCTATAGTCCAGGTGTCATCATACAATGATGGGGCGTTTGACCTTTACGTTTTCAGGCCTCCCCAATATTTGCAATAAAGCATCGGCGGTGGTTTCTAGGGATAGATTCTGCTGCCAGGTTCCCATAAAGGAGCTCGGTATGACAATTTTTGTAATTTTTTTTTCTCCCCGCAGTCGAGCAGCACACCAGCTCACCCCTGGTCAGCCCCATGTCTCCCCGATCCCTCTCATCCAATCCGTCCTCGCGAGACTCATCTCCCAGCCGCGACTACACCCCAGCCGTCAGCAGCCTCCGCTCCCCCATCTCCATCCAGCGATCGGGAAAGAAGTACGGCTTCACCTTGAGGGCCATTCGAGTGTACATGGGGGAGAGCGACGTGTACAGCGTCCAACATATAGTGTGGGTAAGTCCGAGAATTGGGGCCACATTAACATACAGTCATTAATTTTTTATACTTTACACTTAGGCATATTTTTAAAACAATTTTTCTTTTTGTATAACTTTTTTTTTTTGGCAGCAAAGGTATATGGAGGCGCTTGTTTTTTGGGGGGAATTCTAATTTGGAGCAAATACAACTTTTTTATATCTTTTTATTGCAAGTTTTGGGCTGGGGGGGTCAACAAAAAACCCCCCAATGATTATCATATTTTTTATATCAATATACATAATATACATAATAAAATTACGGGTAGTTTTTTTAAAAAATTTTTTCCTCCCATGTTTTGTAAAGCACTTTGGAAGGGAAAAAGGATTTAATTTTTTTCTATTTTTCTCAATACTTTCTTGATGGTTTTAATGCTTTTTTTTAAGCCTTTTCTATAGTCTCATCACTATCATGATTAGTGTGCTGTGCTATTAGCATTAGGCCAAGTTCACACCACCGTATTTTTGGTCTGAGCAATGTTTGCGGGAAAAAAAGTTAGCACACGGACTAATGTTATTCAATGAGCAATTTTTTTCACGGTCCTAATCTGAGCATTAAAAAAATCACAGTGTGCGCTAGTGTGCTGGATGAGACTCGTCTATTGAAGTCTATGGGTGCTCCTAAAAAAATAGAAATTTTGTATGGAGCCAACATATAGCATCTGATAGATTTGTATGTGATCAAATCTGAACTGCAAACACGTGAACCTAATTTGTCCTAATTTTCCCAGGGAATTAACCCTTCCCGCTTCTGTTTTCCCAGCATGTAGAGGATGGCGGTCCCGCTCATGAGGCAGGGCTCTGTGCTGGTGATCTTATTACTCATGTTAATGGAGAACCAGTCCATGGTCTCGTGCACACAGAAGTGGTGGAGCTGATCTTGAAGGTAGGTGTTTTGTGGAATAGTCAAAAACATTGGTCTTCAGGGGTTCAGCTAATGCCAAAAAGCACAGATGACCAACAATGTTATTCCCGCAGAGTGGTAACAAGGTGCTGGTCACCACAACACCTTTTGAGAACACATCAATCAGAACTGGTCCAGCCAGAAGAAGCAGCTACAGGTCCAAGATGGCCCGGAGAAGCAAGAGGAGTATGGGAAGAGAAGGACAGGAGAGGTAAGACATGTAGAAGCAGAGGGAGCAAAAAACATCCAAAGATCTATGAAAGGTAGAGAAGAAATACAGGGAATGGGGGAAAAACTGCAGGACAACAATCCATGGGGTGCACCTTAGTGACAGAAACCATGAACCACCATTGCGAAGTATGAAGACCCAAACAGAGGTTGGGTTAACCAAAAGCTAAATGTAGAGACAAATTTTGGGTAAGGGGTCATCTAGAATTTCTTCTCTTTTTTTCCATTCCTTTTTCTTTCTGTCCTGTCTCTCTCTTCCCTTAACAGCAAGAAGCGCAGTTCTCTCTTTCGTAAGATCACCAAGCAGTCCAATCTCCTGCACACCAGCCGCTCTCTCTCTTCTCTCAGCCGCTCTCTCTCCTCTAGTGACAGTCTGCCAGGATCTCCTACTCACAGCCTCTCTGCCCGTTCTCCAACTCACAGCTATCGATCAATGGATTCTGCATATCTAGGTAGGGTTGATGCTCTCTAGGTATTAGGGGGTTGCACTTGTCTCTTTGCAAGGTGCAGAGGACTTTATACTTTTTTGAAGACCAAACTAATATTCTCCTCTTTCTTGTTCTTGTACAGGTGCATCTTCACAAGGCAGCTCCCCTTCTTCCAGCACTCCTAATTCCCCTGCACCTCCACCTCCATCTTCCTCCACATCTTGTGCCTCCACATCCTCCTCCACATCCTCCCCTGCACCACCCTCTCCCCACATTCGCCCCAGTACACTCCATGGCCTGTCCCCGAAACTTCATCGCCAATATCGATCTGCACGTTGCAAGTCAGCTGGTAACATGCCGCTTTCTCCTCTAGCTCATACTCCTTCACCCACTACGGCCTCCCCTCCTCTGCTTCCAGGCCACAGCGTAGGGAGCAGCCTTACCACACAGAGCTTTCCTCCAAAGTTACATCCTTCCCCTCCTGTCTCCCGTCCACGTCCTAAGAGTGCTGAACCCCCACGTTCCCCGCTCCTGAAGAGAGTACAGTCCGCAGAGAAGTTGGGAGGAGGGGGTAGTGGCGGTGCACCTAGGAAACAGGAGCCAGGAGGTGGCGGTGGGACTCCAGATGGAGAATTAGGAGAAACCCTTGGCGGTAGATCACAAGCAGTTAGAAGAGTAGGTAGACAGGAGTCCCCACGGAGCTTATGTGCAAGTGATCTTCTAGTAGACAGTCTAGAGAGACTGGAAGGAGACCTGGGGGCAGGAATATTACAACAGACAGACGGACATAAAAATACCGAGGGTAAGGTTCAAGTAGTAGGAAAATTAGGCACGGTAGTGCGAAGCCCTGCTACATTTTCACCACAAGAGCCTTCGTCTACTTCAACGTCTGCCCTTCCACCACAAGGTGACCCTTCCCACTCCATGGTGGGTAGATGCCAAGTGAAGACTCTGAGTCCTGTACAGGAACATGAGGGCAGAAGGGGTGAAGGGGAAGAAGGTGTAGGAGAAGGAGAAGGAAAAAAAGGGGAAAAGGGAGAAGAGGATGAAGAAGATTGTGGAACCATGAGAGAACGTTGGTATTTGGAAGTGGTGGAAGAGTTGACTACAGTTGGCAAAAGTGCACCCCATGTCACCACGAAAGGAGCCCACTCCCATCTTACAGACTGTTCACATCCGGTCAGGTCCAAGAGTGTTGAAGTTGACCACGTGAAGAGCTCATCCACTTTTTTTCCTGATGTCTTGCACTTTGCAAAGAATAAAGACCTTGGGGTTTCCTTGGTGAAGGCTTCAGCACCTAAAATGTCAGCTACATCAACTCAGCAAGCAGAAACAAAGTGGCCTGACCCCAACAATACAAAATGTGATCCACTCTGCAGTATTAGGGATGAGAAGCCGGTGAATGACATCGCAAAATGTCCATCTCGATCCAATGGAAAACACCCTGAAACATTCCAGTCTGCGTCTTCCCATCCTGTAAGATTAAGGGAGGATTCTAAAGTTTCCACCTCCAGCACAAACATTGTAAAGCCCGGACCAACTCAGACCATCAGTCTACTCCCGGATAAGACCAGTGAACCTGCAAAATCTCCTCAGTCTATCTCCAACAAGGAAAATGTGAAAGGAACCGGGTTGACAGCTGAGATACCTCCGTTCCTTTCACCTGGTCCACCAGCTGTGTCTCCCATAAGTATCCAGATAACCAAAGCTGAAAATGAACAAATACGAGGGACTACAACAGTGACTAATATTATCACTCTGGCTGGGAAGGAAATGAGTCAGCCCAAGGTGACCAACATCCTCCCGACTGTTAAAGTTAATGAAGGAGAAGGTAAAGTAGTGTCCAGCCATACTTCTCCAATTACTCCAAGTGCAACTGAGAAGAGCCAGGGGAGCAATACCACAACCAAAAGCAAGACAAGTGGTCCAGAAAGTGAGAAGACCAAAGGGGCAATGACTACTTCAGCAACTAATAATAAGGTAATTTGTACCGAAGCTGGGAAGACCGCCTTTACCAATAACACCCAAGGTATAAGTAAACCTCCAGGAACAGAACATGACAAGAATAAGGGGACCACCAGGCCATCGAATACACTGAAGACTAACGAAGAAGCACATGCCCGGGCAAAGATGCCCACAGCTGCTTCTGACAGTAGCATCAGCAAAATTCTGAGCGATCAGTCTAAGAAGGCCACCATCTCTCCAAGCTTTGATAGAGTAAGCATGGTGGACACCAGCCAAGCCAAGGTTCCTCCTGTGCTATCGTGTAATAAACTTGCGACCGGAGTAGGTGACCAGATGACCAAAACTGTTACGGGAAGTTCTGACACCGAGAAAAAGCAGAGTAAGATGTGCGCAGCCTCTGCTAAGACGACAGAAGGAGATCATCCAAAGGAGTCATCAGTAACAATCAGGATCAGTAGGGCCGAGAGCGATACCCAGAGCCCAACTGCGAAATCTCCAAATTCCCAGACGGCGACACCAGTCACAAGTCAGCGCCGCTCCTAAGGAAAGCAGTTTCTTGTCTTCGTCAGGGTGAAAGACTAATGATGATATTATGAAATTAGCCCCTCTGTATTCAGGAGAGAGTAATGGCAAAGGGGTCGGGAGTCCTATCTGACCCCACACTGGATTCTTGAAATGAGCCTTATTGCCCCCCTCTACGGCCTCTGAGAGAGGTGGGGGCTGCACAGGCGTGTATGTGTGTGTCTGTGTGTGTGTCTGTGTATCTGTGTGTTTGTGCTGTGCCTTAATTGTTATTTAGTTGGGAGAGGGGGGAAATATTTAAAAAATAAATAAAGTTACCGCACATACACACACACTTAGCGCTAGAAACTAAAGAAATCATAGAGTGACACTTCGCAGGTCCGTCCATGGAGGTCCAGCAGGTAGAGACGACACTATAAATGGACCCATTGTCAATAAACATTGGAGGCAGAGATCTTGGTTGCCAGAAAAGAGTGGCAGCCTCACTCCGCTAAATGGCCGCCTCCCGTCCTTGTTAGTGACCAGTCCCTCTAAAGAGGGGTCAACAGATTAACGAACTGCAGGTTTCTGCCATGCCCCCCTGCATGACATCACTGCCACCACCATTACCCTTTTCCTGAGACCTCATTCTGTGCTCAAACCGTCCGATCTATGACATCAGCTCCCAGCCGATGATGTCATCATGAGCCTGTGCCACGTCTGGTGATGTCCTGCCATGCCTTGTCTTATCTACATATAGAAACATACGTCTATACATATGGAGTATATTTATCTGGACGCACTATATATATAGATCTATATAAATATATAAATATATTGTCTATAGGGGCTCCACTATTTCTATGCAAGAAGATTTATGGTAAATTAAACCCTGTCAGTTCCTGGCTGGCCGCTTTGGTTTGCTGTTGGCACTGCGGAGGTTAGTTTGTGAACTATTGTAATTTTTTTTTTAATTTATTTACTTTTGTGTATTTTTTTAATCAATAAAGCTCTGCCCCGCTACCTTTATGTCCCACTCACATTTATTCTATGAATTTTTGGATATATGCTTCCTGGATTGCCTTACTTTCCCCTCAGGGGCTGGCTGTAGGCATCTCATTGGCCGATTTTAAGCGGGGGTGTGGCTTTTTTTTGCTTTTTTTTAAGCAAATTGGTAAATGGTGACCACTGTTGCAAAGAGAACATCATTTGGGCACCATCACCAAAATGTAACCTAGGGTTAGGTCACAGGGGTGCAAGAAAATCCTGACATTACAGCAACTTGGGCTGCAACGGCTCTGTTCTCTAAGGAAAATATGGATCATGCCACTGTCGCAAAAATTCAAAGGCGTGGAGATGTGTACAATACAATCGGTCCCATATCACCTGCTGTTTCTGATATTGGGCTTACTTCTATGTACAGAACGGACCATTTTGCGCTCCATACAAAATATTTTACTTGGTGGGCCAGGGCTTGGGATAAGCCTGTCCAAGCCTGTCACTGCAATGACATCACATCACCTGCCAAGAAGTAGGTGACTCTCAGGGATTTGTTTTTTTAGTTTTTAGTACTGCAAGAGGGCACAAGACGACACAGGGATGGTGGGGCTTTGCCACTGTACAGAGGACAATAATAATAATAATTTTATTTCTATAGCGCCTACCTTCTTCGCAGCCCTTTACATTTCAGAGAGGACGTGCGCAGGCAATAAAGACATAACAGAGTAACATATAATTGAATTCAACAGATACCAAAAGGAATGAGGGTCCTGCACACAAGCTACAATCTATGAGGAAAAAAGGGGAGACACGAAAGGTGAATGGTAAAAAGTGCTTGTACTGTATTGTTGAGGCCATATTCCTAGGTGGAGGCACAAAGGTGGGCCATATTCCTAGGTGGAGGCACAAAGGTGGGCCATATTTCTAGGTGGAGGCACAGAGGTCTGTAATATCCCTAGGTGGAGGCACACAGGTGGGCCATATTCCTTGGTGGAGGCACAGAGGTGGGTAATATTCCTAGGTGGAGGCACAGAGGTCTGTAATATTCCTAGGTGGAGGCACATAGGTGGGCCATATTCCTTGGTGGAGGCAAAGAGGTGGGTAATATTCCTACCTGGAGGCACAGATGTGGGTAATATTCCTAGGCGGTGGCACAGATGTGGAATAATATTGCTAGACGGAAGCACAGAGGTGGGTAATATTCCTAGGCGGAGGCACAGAGGTGGGTAATATTCCTAGGCGGAGGCACAGAGGTGGGTAATATTTCTAGGCGGAGGCACAGAGGTGGGTAATATTCCTAGGGGGAGGCACAGAGGTGGGTAATATTCCTAGGTGGAGGCACAGATGTGGGTAATATTCCTAGGTGGAGGCACAGAGATAGGAAATATTCCTAGGTGCAAGCACAGAGGTGGGCAATATTACTAGGTGGAAGCACAGAGGTGGGCATCATTACTAGGTGGAGGCACAGAGATGAGCAATATTCCTAGGTGGAAGCACAGAGGTGGGCAATATCACTAGGAAGCACAGAGGTGGGCATCATTACTAGGTGGAGGCACAGAGATGAGCAATATTCCTAGGTGGAAGCACAGAGGTGGGCAATATTCCTAGGTGGAGGCACAGAGGTGGGCAGTATTCCTAGGTGAAGGCACAGAGGTGGGCAATATTACTAGGTGGAGGCACAGAGGTGGGAAATATTCCTAGGTGGAGACACAGAGGTGGGTAATATTCCTAGGTGGAGACACAGAGGTGGGTAATATTCCTAGATGGAAGCACAGAGGTGGATAATATTCCCAGGTGGAGGCACAGAGGTGGGTAATATTCCTAGCTGGAGACACAGGTGGGTAATATTCCTAGGTGGAAACACAGAGGTGGGTAATATTCCTAGATGGAGGCACAGAGGTGGGTAATATTCCTAGGTGGAGACACAGAGGTGGGTAATATTCCTAGGTGGAGACACAGAGGTGGGTAAAATTCCTAGATGGAGGCACAGAGGTGGGTAATACTCCTATGTGCAAGCACAGAGGTGGGTAATATTCCTAGGTGGAGACACAGAGGTGGGTAATATTATTAGGTGGAGACACAGAGGTGGGTAATATTCCTAGGTGGAGATCCAGAGGTGGGTAATATTCCTAGATGGAGGCACAGAGGTGGGTAATATTCCCAGGTGGAGGCACATAGGTGGGTAATATTCACAGGGGGAGGCACAGAGGTGGGTAATATTCCCAGGTGGAGGCACAGAGGTGGGTAATATTCCCAGGTGGAGGCACAGAGGTGGGTAATATTCCTAGGTGCAAGGAGGAACAGAGGTGGGAAATATTACGAGGTGGAAGTGAAGCGATGGCCGGGGAACCACAACGGTGCAGGAAGACTATCGTACACAAGATGAGGTGCAAACAACAAAGGGTAGATTTATTGGAAGGTAAGGAATGAAGTGGATGAGGAAGATGCAAACAGGTATGCAATGGCAAAAGATAATTTACAAGAGTCATATTCTTTAGCTTGTCCGTAAAATAGCACGGTGCTCTAATCTGTTATAGACTCAATATATGTCACACAAGTAAATGCAAACAATAAAGAATAATGCTACTCTACGTATAACCTCCCTGGCCTTTACTAAGCAGGCCTCACGGCTGCCGTGTTCTAGCTATTGAAGCCTACACTAGGCCCTGACCTGTGCACAAAACAGGAACAAACTCACGATGAAGTTGGGGACTCAGATCCAGTCCCGGGGGGCTCCCAGCAGTCTAGTACAGTGGTGTGCATGGCTTTCTGCCATCTCCGTGAAATGTGGTCTTCTCCTTGCTTCGGGGTCCTGGAGGTGCTCCTGGAAACTAAATCCCTTTCTCTGTATCTTTGTGGCTTCTCAAACTCACACAGGACAGCTACTCTTGCTGCACCTGGAAAAGTCTCAAATTTCACAAGTTCACTTTGATACAGGCTGTGGGTCCTCTCGACTCTTACAGCAAACAGCACAAAGTTCTCTCAGCAGCAGCTTCAGTTCTAACACGCTGTTCAGGCTCCACCCCCACCCTCTGCACAGTCCAGTTTATTCACACAGTCTATTGCAGGGGAGAAGCAGAACATTCCATCACGCCAGACAAGGGGGTGCAGTCTCTTAAAGTGACAGCGTGTTCCTTACAGTCCATAACAGCACCACCCTCTTACATGCCTCCCTTCTTAATGATGATCGTCCTCGGGCATCACAGCATCAAGGTCAAAGTGTAATGAAGGAACGTGCAATGCGGAAACAGCACCTAGAGAGGAAGTAACAAAGTTGGAAAAACAAACAGAGTACACTGTTCTACATATCGGACTGGTGGAACCCCTGCATTAGACCTATGGGATCTCCGGAGCTCTTGACTGTCAGGCAAGGCTTGACTATCTTCAAGAGGAACACTTGCTGCAGGAGTCATCATGGGCTCTTGTCTGGTCTCGTCCTCACGTACTAGTACATCCATGGGATTACCGTCTCTGTGCGGCTGAGGACCCCCTACCGTGTCAGGGACAGTCCACCACTCATCATCGATTTCACCATCAGGCATGACAGATTCAGGAAGTGGAGTAGCGCCTTTAGGCGACCATTGCGTAGAACAGATCTCAGACTGGCAATGCCGCAGCATATTTCTGTGAAGTACTCTAGGGGCGGACGCCCCACTCTCAATCTGCACCTTGTAGACAGGGCCGTTAGCATACACTGGCTCAATTACTCTGTAAGGCTGTACTTCCCATCTCTCACTTAGTTTTCCCTTGGGGCGTTTCTCTCTGACTAATACTCGGTCTCCGAGTTGGAGCAGTAACTCTTGAGTCGGTTTACGGCCCGTATGTTCTTTTTATTGCAGCTGCTGACCCGCCAACCGCCGTATTGTTTGTAATCGTTGCCGATGCTCTTTCACCCATGAGGTGACAGTTCACTCCATCAGTTCCTCTGGCTGTTCCAAATTCAGCTCAATGATCTCTCGTCCAGCTCTTCCAACCAGCAGTAAATAGGGTGTATAACCCATGGTGGAGTGGACCCGATTGTTATAGGTCCAGACCAACTCTGGCAGGTAGTCTGGCCAACACGCCTTCTTATCCTCCTCCAACGTTCTCAGCATATGAAGTAAGGTTCAGTTGAAGCGTTCACATGCTCCGTTGCCTTGAGGATGGTAAGGGGTGGTCTGGGACCGCTCGATGCCATACATATGGTACAGTTCTTGACCACCTTGCCTTGGAAACATGCAACTTGGTTGGAGTGGATGCGCTTTGGGCACCCATACACCCGGATGAAGTCTTGACAGATGGCTCCCGCCGCCGATTCCGCAGTCTGATCTCTAGTCGGGGTGACTACTGCGAATTTAGAGAAATGATCGGTCATCACCAAGCAGTACTGTAGCCCCCGGGCCGAGTGTCCCACGAGGAGATAGTCGATCATCAAGACTTCTAGCGGCTCCTTAGTCCTTAGTTTGTATGGTCTGGATGGGTGCCCTCTGTTCGGCACTCCTAATGAGGTCACATACTCGACATTGCCGTCAAACCTCTTCCACCACAGACTCCAACCAGGGGCAATACACATACCGCTGTAACCATTGGTAGGTCTTTGTGGGCCCGAAGTGAGCTCCAAATTCGTGGGCTTTACTTCTTGACCCATTCTTCCTGGGATTACCACCTGCCACCTTACTTCCATATCTTTTGGCTGTTTCTCTTACGATATAGCACTGACTTTCGCACTTCCAGTCTATCCCACTGGTGTAACACACTCTTCATTTCAGAGTCCAGATCATCTCTCTCTTGTTTGCCAGGCTTCCGCTTCTGAGTTACCCACCATTTTATCTGTCTCAGCCCTTCGTCTTCATCCTGAACATGTCCCCATTTCCTCATTGGTTCTCCCTAGAGACCGGGGTAATGTGCAGGCCTCCCTTCTTGACTGGGCCGCAACCACTGGGGGCTTAAACTTACGAAAGTCTGGGGTTTCCTCCTCTTCGAGTTGCTCATTGAGATCCCCCATTGGAGTCTCCACAGTCACTCTTGACAGCCCATCAGCCTTTGCGTTTTCGGTAGCAGAGCGATAACGGATGGTAAAGTCAAACTTGGCTAGGCGAGCCACCCACCGTTGTTCTAAGGCCCCCAATTTAGCATTCTCAAGGTGGGCCAGGGGATTATTGTCTGTTCAAACTTGAATCTTGTTCCCTGTCAGGAAGCCCGCAAACTTCTCTGTCATGGCCCACACCAGGACCAGGAGCTCTAACCAGAAGCTGTAATTGTGAAGGTTTATTTCGCTGTCTCGCAGGGACCTGCTGGCATACCCAATGACTCTCTCATGTCCATCCTGTATCTGAGAAAGTACTGCACCGAGTCCATGAAGGCTACCATCTGTGTACAACAGGAACGGTTGATTGAAGTCTGCGTATGCCAAAATCGGGGCTGAGGTAAGGGCATTCTTTATAGCCTGGAAGGCCTCATCTTGTTTTTGGGCCCAAGAGATGTACTGGGTCTTCGGTACTCCAGTGGTCCCCCTCAGCAGCTCATTGAGAGGACCCGCCACCTTCGTGAAGTCTTTAACGAACCGGCGGTAGTACCCGGCGAGCCCCAGAAAGGCCTGGAGTTCTCTCACTGTTCGAGGGACTGGCCACTTCTGGATAGCAGCCACTTTTTCTGGTGAGGGTAGAACTCCATCTTGTGACCCTATGTGGCCTAGGTACTCGATCTCTCTCTTGAAAAGGTGGCACTTCTTTGGCTTCACCTTCAGGTTATGAGCCCGCAGTCTTCCGAGTACCTGTCCAAGCCGGGCAAGGTGTTCTTCGAATGAGGCCGAAAACACAATGATGTCATCCGGATAGATCAGGGTAGCCTCAAAATTTAAGTCTCCCAAGCACTTTTCAATCAGCCGTTGAAACGTGCCCGGAGCATTGGAGAGCTCGAAGGGCATCCGGTTAAACTCAAACAGCCCTATAGGGAGGATGAAGGCGGTTTTTTCTTTGTCTTTCTCTGCCATGGCTACTTGCCAGTATCCGCTTTTTCTTGACAAGCACCACCGGGGCTGCCCAAGGGCTCTGACTACTCTGCACCACTCCTGAATCCAGCATCTGCCTCAGTAATGTTTTCCCCTCTTGATACATCTTGTGCGGGATCTGCCGGTATCGTTCTCGAATTGGACGAGCTTCTCCGGTCGGTATCTCATGCTTGATGGCTTCAGTACAGCCGAAATCCTTGGCGTGATGGGCAAATGCGGCCTGATTTTCCTACAGCATAGCTTCTATTGCTTGCACATGCTCAGGGCCCAGAGCCTTCACATCCACTTCCATTTGATCAAGGATGACCCGTCCACTCCGGGGATGGTGTCTCTTCGGTCCCCACAGCAACTGCTAGGGTCCACCTCGCACATTCTTTTGTCGATAAAGACATCTCCTTCTGACTCACCACTTCACCCTTATGTAGGTACACCAGGGCCAGATCTGTCCCTCGTGGCAGGGTGACCTCCCCGGGGCCCACATTCAAAGCTCTAATGGGGACGTGTCCTCGCTGGACCACAGCTATCGTACGAGCTATCATGACTTCTTGGTCCACTCCTCCGCCTACCACAGGCTGAACAATCACTTCCAACCCGTCAAAGTTGCAACGCGTCCCCACTGGAAGGTATACTATAGTTTCTCGCTCGGGAGGCAGTATTACAGGTTCTTTACCAGAAGCCCTGATGACCCCTACCATCTGATAGGATGGCACACTCTTCCACGTCCCACAGACGCGGATCAGTCGTTGAAGGGCTTTTTGAGTAGGCTTATGTGTAGTAGCCTTCTTCCAATATCCAGGTCCTCATTTGGTAAACATAATCTGATCGAGTTCACATAGGATATTCATTCCCAGTACTACAGGCACATCTTCTTTGATAGGCTCAGGGACTAGCAGGATCCCTTTTCCCCCCACTTCTTGCCACCGATTTGAATATTCATCCACTCAACCCCTATGACTGGGATCGGTTTGGGTCTCTTTTTCTGGCTCGGCCAGGGCCTGAAATGCTGCTTGAAATACGTTTATGGCATCGTTGTCACTTGTGACCCGGTATCTATCAGGCAATCCACTAGAACTCTCTCAAATTCAGCACACAGGATTGGACACCCAGCAATCAAGTGTTTATTATACGGAGCGGCCTCTATCTGCGCCTCCCCCGCAGAGTGCCACACTACTGCGGGGGTTGTGTTATGGACTGGTAATTTAGGAGCGACATGCGACTAGCTCTGGGCAGGTGGTAACTATACAGACCGCAGTTCCTGATCTTAACACAACACTAGAAGTAGCCGTGAGATGTTCCTGTCACTCCCTGGACACCTCGTCACAGCCGGAGAACTAGCTACCCCTAAAGGTAGAAACAGGAAAGCTATCTTGCCTCAGAGAAAATCCCCAAAGGATAGGACAGCCCCCCACAAATATTGACTGTGAGAGGAGAAGGAAATGACATACGTAGTATGAAACAAGATTTAGCAAAGGAGGCCAATTCTAGCTAGATAGACAGTAAGGAAAGAAACACTGTGCGGTCAGTAATAAAAACTAGAAAAAGTCCACCGCAGAGATATGCAAAAATCTCCACACCTGACTAAAGGTGTGGAGGGCAAAAACTGCAGCCCAGAGCTTCCAGCTTAGCTAAATAGATCCATACTGATAAACTGGACAAATTAGTAAAACATAGAATGTGCTGAACAATATAGTCCACAACAAGTGGACTGCAAAAGGACAAAAGGACTTATCTTTGCTGAACTGGACAGTGTCAGGGAAAACCAAAAGAGCAGTGGCTCCAAGCAGGAACAATTGACAACTGGCATTGATTGAGGAATAAGGCCAGACTAAAATAGCCGAGCCAGAAAGACGATCAGTGGGAGCAGCTGCTGATGCTAAATCCAAGAAGCAGCTATACCACTCAAAACCACAGGAGGGAGCCCAAGAGCAGAATTCACAAAAGTGCTACTTACAACCACCGGAGGGAGCCCAAGAGCGGAATTCACAACAGTACCCCCCCCCTTGAGGAGGGGTCACCGAACCCTCACCAGAGCCCCCAGGCCGATCAGGACGAGCCAAATGAAAAGCACGAACCAAATCGGCAGCATGGACATCGGAGGCAACCACCCAAGAATTATCCTCCTGGCCATAACCCTTCCACTTAACAAGATACTGAAGCCTCCGCCTCGAAAAACGAGAATCCAAAATTTTCTCAACCACATATTCCAACTCCCCCTCAACCAACACCGGGGCAGGAGGATCAACAGAGGGAACAACGGGTACCACATATCTCCGCAACAAGATCTATGGAAAACATTGTGGATGGCAAAAGAGGCTGGAAGGGCCAAACGAAAAGACACTGGATTGATAATCTCAGAGATCTTATAAGGACCAATAAACCGAGGCTTGAACTTAGGGGAAGAAACCTTCATAGGAACATGACGAGAAGATAACCAGACTAAATCCCCCACACGAAGCCGAGGACCAACACACCCACGGTGGTTAGCAAAACGCTGAGCCTTTTCCTGAGACAACGTCAAATTGTCTACCACATGAGTCCAAATCTGCTGTAACCTGTCCATCACAGAATCTACACCAGGACAATCAGAAGGCTCAACCTGCCCTGAAGAAAAACGAGGATGGAAACCAAAATTACAAAAAAAAGGCAAAACCAAAGTAGCCGAACTGGCCCGATTATTAAGGGCAAACTCGGCCAACGGCAAGAAAGCCACCCAATCATCCTGATCAGCAGACACAAAGCATCTCAAATAGGTTTCCAAGGTTTGATTAGTACGCTCAGTTTGGCCATTTGTCTGAGGATGGAACGCCGAAGAAAAAGACAAATTAATGCCCATCCTAGCACAAAAGGCCCGCCAAAACCTGGAAACAAACTGGGAACCTCTGTTAGACACAATATTTTCCGGAATGCCATGCAAACGAACCACATCCTGAAAAAACAATGGAACCAAATCAGAGGAGGAAGGCAATTTAGGCAAAGGTACCAAATGGACCATTTTAGAGAACCGGTCACAAACCACCCAGATAACAGACATCCTCTGGGACACAGGAAGATCCGAAATAAAATCCATGGAAATATGCGTCCAGGGCCTCTCAGGGACAGGCAAAAGCAACCCACTAGCGCGGGAACAGCAAGGCTTAGCCCGGGCACAAGTCCCACAAGACTGCACAAAAGAACGCACATCCCGCGACAAGGAAGGCCACCAAAAGGACCTAGCCACCAAATCTCTGGTACCAAAAATCCCAGGATGACCGGCCAATACAGAACAATGGACCTCAGAAATTACCTTACTTGTCCATCTATCAGGAACAAACAGCTTCCCCACAGGACAGCGGTCAGGTTTATCAGCCTGAAATTCCTGAAGCACCCGCCGTAAATCAGGGGAGATGGCAGAAAGAATCACCCCTTCCCTAAGAATGCCAACTGGCTCAAGAACTCCAGGAGAATCAGGCAAAAAACTCCTAGAGAGGGCATCCGCTTTAACATTCTTAGATCCCGGAAGATATGAAACCACAAAATCAAAACGGGAGAAAAACAGGGACCATCGCGCCTGTCTAGGGTTCAGCCGCTTGGCCGACTCGAGGTAAATCAGATTCTTATGATCGGTCAAGACCACAATACGGTGCTTGGCCCCCTCAAGCCAATGTCGCCACTCCTCAAATGCCCACTTCATAGCCAACAACTCCCGATTGCCGACATCATAATTGCGTTCCGCAGGCGAAAACTTTCAAGAAAAGAAGGCACACGGTTTCATCAAGGAACCATCAGAATTCCTCTGAGACAAAACGGCCCCTGCCCCAATCTCAGAGGCGTCAACCTCAACCTGAAAAGGAAAAGAAACATCCGGCTGAAGGCAACACAGGGGCAGAAGTAAATCGGCGTTTAAGCTCCTGAAAGGCAGCAACAGCCGCAGAGGACCAATTCGTCACATCAGCGCCTTTCTTCGTCAAATCGGTCAGGGGTTTAACCACACTGGAGAAGTTGGCAATGAAACGGCGATAAAAATTAGCAAAGCCCAAAAATTTCTGAAGGCTCTTCACGGATGTGGGTTGAATCCAATCATGAATGGCCTGAACCTTAACCGGATCCATTTCTATAGATGAGGGAGAAAAAATGAAGCCCAAAAAAGAAACCTTCGGTACTCCAAAGAGGCACTTAGACCCCTTCACAAATAGAGCATTATCACGAAGGATCTGGAATACCATCCTGACCTGCTTCACATGAGACTCCCAATCATTGGAAAAAATCAAAATATCATCCAAATACACAATCAAGAATTTATCAAGATAATTGCGGAAAATGTCATGCATGAAGGACTGAAATACAGAAGGAGCATTAGAAAGCCCGAAAGGCATCACCAGGTATTCAAAATGGCCTTCGGGCATATTAAATGCAGTTTTCCATTCGTCACTCTGTTTAATACGAACAAGATTATATGCCCCTCGAAGGTCAATCTTGGTAAACCAACTAGCCCCCTTAATCCGAGCAAACAAATCAGAGAGCAAAGGTAAAGGGTATTGGAATTTGACCGTGATCTTATTAAGAAGGTGATAATCAATACAGGGTCTCAAGGAGCCATCCTTCTTGGCAACAAAAAAGAATCCTGCTCCCAATGGTGACGAAGACGGCTGAATATGCCCCTTCTCCAAGGACTCCTTAACATAGCTCCGCATAGTGGTATTTTCTGGCACAGACAGGTTGAAAAGTCGGCCCTTAGGGAACTTAGAGCCTGGAATCAAGTCAATAGCACAATCACAGTCCCTATGTGGAGGAAGGGAACTGGACTTGGGCTCATCGAATACATCCTGGAAATCTGACAAAAATTCAGGAACATCTGAAGAGGGGGAAGAGGAAATTGACATTAAAGGAACGTCACTATGTACCCCTTGACAACCCCAACTAGTCACAGACATCGATTTCCAATCTAACACTGGATTGTGTACTTGTAACCATGGAAAACCCAGTACAACAACATCATGTAAATTATGCAACACCAGAAAACGACAATCTTCCTGATGTGCTGGAGCCATGCACATAGTCAGCTGAGTCCAATACTGAGGTTTATTCTTGGCCAACGGTGTAGCATCAATACCCCTCAAAGGAATAGGGCTCTGCAAAGGCTGCAAAGAAAAACCACAGCACCTGGCAAATTCTAAGTCCATTAAGTTCAGGGCAGCGCCTGAATCCACAAATGCCATGACAGAGAAAGATGACAATGAGCAAATCAGGGTCACAGACAGGAGAAACTTAGGCTGTACGGTACTAATGGTAACAGATCTAGCGACCCTCTTAATACGCTTAGGGCAATCAGAGATAGTATGAACTGAATCACCACAGTAAAAACACAGCCCATTCTGACGTCTGTATCCCCTCTGTTCCGCTCTAGTCAGAATCCTATGACATTGCATAGGCTCAGGACTCTGTTCAGAGGATGCTGCCATATGGTGCACCACTTTGCGCTCGCGCAGGCGCCGATCGATCTGAATGGCTAGAGACATAGATTCGCTCAGAACCCCACCATAACATCTTTAAGGGCTTCAGAAAGACCCTTTCTGAAAATTGCTGCCAGAGCGTCCTCATTCCATTTAGTGAGCACAGACCATTTTCTAAATTTCTGGCAGTATAATTCTGCCGCTTCCTGACCCTGGCACAGGGCCAACAAGGTTTTTTCCGCATGATCCACAGAGTTAGCTTCGTCATACAATAATCCGAGCGATTGAAAAAATGCATCTACATTAAGCAACGCCGGATCCCCTGACTCAAGGGAGAATGCCCAGTCCTGAGGGTCACCACGCAGCAGAGAAATAACTATTTTAACTTGCTGAGTGGGGTCACCAGAGGAACGGGGTTTCAGAGCAAAAAACAATTTGCAGTTATTTTTAAAGTTCAAAAACTTAGATCTATCCCCGTAAAACAAATCTAGAGTAGGAATTCTAGGCTCTAAGGCTGGAGTCTGAACAACATAATCTTGGATACTCTGAACTCTTGCAGCAAGCTGATCCACACGAGAAAACAAACCCTGAACATCCATGTCCGCGCCCAAATCCACCCAGAGATTAAGAGGAAGGAAAAAGACAAAACAGACTAAAGAAAAAAAAATGGCTCAGAACTCTTTTTCTTTTCCTTCTTTTGAGATGCATTCAACTCATTTTTGGCCAGTTGTACTGTTATGGACTGGTAATTTAGGAGTGACATGCGACTAGCTCTGGGCAGGTGGTAACTATACAGACCGCAGTTCCTGATCTTAACACAACACTAGACGTAGCCGTGGGATGTTCCTGTCACTCCCTGGACACCTCATCACAGCCGGAGAACTAGCTACCCCTAAAGGTAGAAACAGGAAAGCTATCTTGCCTCAGAGAAAATCCCCAAAGGATAGGACAGCCCCCCACAAATATTGACTGTGAGAGGAGAAGGAAATGACATACGTAGTATGAAACAAGATTTAGCAAAGGAGGCCAATTCTAGCTAGATAGACAGTAAGGAAAGAAACACTGTGCGGTCAGTAATAAAAACTAGAAAAAGTCCACCGCAGAGATATGCAAAAATCTCCACACCTGACTAAAGGTGTGGAGGGCAAAAACTGCAGCCCAGAGCTTCCAGCTTAGCTAAATAGATCCATACTGATAAGCTAGACAAATGAGCAAAACATAGAATGTGCTGAACAATAAAGTCCACAACAAGTGGACTGCAAAAGGACAAAAGGACTTATCTTTGCTGAACTAGACAGAGTGTCAGGGAAATCCAAAAGAGCAGTGGTTCCAAGCAGGAACAATTGACAACTGGCATTGATTGAGGAATAAGGCCAGACTAAAATAGCCGAGCCAGAAAGACGATCAGTGGGAGCAGCTGCTGATGCTAAATCCAAGAAGCAGCTATACCACTCAAAACCACAGGAGGGAGCCCAAGAGCAGAATTCACAAAAGTGCTACTTACAACCACCGGAGGGAGCCCAAGAGCGGAATTCACAACAGGGTTGGTAGTTTAACGGCGGCTTCCGCTGACCTTGAGTATAGTTCCGACAGTCTCTGGCAAGGTGACCGGTCCTCCACATTCCCAGCATTGGATGCCTCCTCCTCGCCGGGGGCACCTCGAGCCTGTCCTCGTGCCTCTGAAGCCTGATGGGAGGGGGCTTGCTCCCACTGATCCCTTATTGGTCGGGCCGAAGAATGGCTGCATGAGTACGGTGGGTCAGACTGTTGTAGTTCCCCCACTCTTCGCTCCATCTGGGTCAGTTTCTCTTGCATGTTGACAAGGGACCACTGCAAGTCTTGCACCACCTGGACCAGCACCTCCTGATGGTTTGGGTCCCCTCTGGTATTAGCGCCCTGGACACGCATCACCCCAGACACGTAGCTTTCTTCTTTCCTTCAGGCCACTGTTTCCACCAGGATTTGATGAAACGTAAGAGCCGGATCTGCCCGGACCCGTTCTGACAGTGCTCGCCTCAAGGATGTGCTGTGCAGTCCCAGAATGAATTGCTCCCGGAGTATCCGGTCTTTAGAGCCCATGCCGTCAAATCCTTCCACCTCCTTTCTCTGCACTTCCGCTAACAATTCTTGCAATGCTGTTGCATACTGAGAAATTCCTTCTTCTTCCCGCTGCAGCCTAGAGGAAAATTTGGCGCGAAGGTGTCCGGCGCTAGCAGTCTCGCCGTAGATCTCTTCCAGGAACTTAACTAGCTCCTTCAAGGTACTGCGGGTGAGTTCTGGTTGTAGGCAGACGTTTCTACGGGCTTCTCCCTCTAGGGCAGTTAACGCAATGTCCACTTCAAGGTTTGGGCTGATGTTATAAATCTTCAGGGTGCTTTGCAGCTGGGACACCCAGTCGGACAGTGGCATATTATTGCCGTCAAACTTTGGTAGCACACTAAATATGGTGCCCATGGGGAGTGTCCTTGCAGGGGTTCCACCATTGCCCACAGCATCTCCATTAACATTCCCGCTGTTGCTGTCTGCTGCCTCCATCTTGGTGACAGTACCCTGCTCGCAGCACCACTTGAAGTACACCGTACACAAGATGAGGTGCAAACAACAAAGGGTAGATTTATTGGAAGGTAAGGAATGAAGTGGATGAGGAAGATGCAAACAGGGGTATGCAATGACAAAAGATAATTTACAAGAGTTATAATATTCCCAGGTGGAGGCACAGAGGTGGGCAATATTCCTAGGTGGAGGCACAGAGGTAGGAAATATTTCAAGATGGAGGCACAGAGGTGGGTAATATTCCTAGGTGCAAGCACAGAGGTGGGAAATATTACTAGGTGGAAGCACCGGAGAGGGAAATATTCCTGGGTGGAAACACAGAGGTGGGAAATATTACTAGGTGGAGGCACAGAAGTGGGAAATATTCCTATATGGATGAACAGAAGTGGGCAATACTACTAGGTGGAGGCAAAGAGGTGGGCCATATTACTAGGCGGAGGCACAGAGGTGGGCCATATTACTAGGCGGAGGCACAGAGGTGGGCCATATTACTAGGTGGAGGCACAGAGGTGGGCCATATTCCAAGGTGGAAGCACAGAGGTGGGCAATATTCCTATATGGAGGCACAGAGTTGGGCAATATTCCTAGGTGGAGGAACAGAGGTGGGCAATACTACTAGGCAGAGCCACAGAGGTGGGCAATAATACTAGGTGGAGGCACAGAGGTGGGCAATATTCCAAGGTGGAAGCACAGAAGTGGGCAATATTCCTATATGGAGGCACAGAGTTGGGCAATATTACTAGGTGGAGGCACAGAGGTAGTCAATATTCCAAGGTGGAAGCACAGAGGTGGGCAATATTCCTATATGGAGGAACAGAGGTGGGCAATACTACTAGGCAGAGCCACAGAGGTGGGCAATATTACTAGGTGGAGGCACAGAGGTGGGCAATATTACTAGGTGGAGGCAGAGAGGTGGGCAATATTACTAGGTGGAGGCACAGAAGTGGGCAATATTACTAGGTGGAGGCACAGAGGTGGGCAATATTACTAGGTGGAGGCAGAGAGGTGGGCAATATTACTAGGTGGAGGCACAGAGGTGGGCAATATTACTATGTGGAGGCACAGAGGAGGGCAATATTCCAAGGTGGAAGCACAAAGGTGGGCAATATTACTAGGCGGAGGCAAAGAGGTGGGCAATATTCCTAGGTGGTGGCACAGAGATGGGCAATATTCCTAGGTGGAGGCACAAAGCGGGCATTATTACTAGTTAGAAACACAGGGTGGGGTATTAATACTATATGGAGGCATAATGCGGGCATTATTACTATATTAAGACACAATGGGGGCATTATTACTAGGTGGATGCACAGAAGGGGAACTATTACAATATGAAGGCACAATGGGGGCATTATTTCTAGGTGGAGGCACAATGGGGGCATTATTACTAGGTAGAGATATAATGGGGGCATTATTATATGAAGGCACAATGGGGTATTAGTATATGAAGGCACAATGGGGGCATTATTACTAGGTGGAGGCACAGATGGGGCATTATTATTAGGTAGAAACATCATGGGGGCATTATTACTGTATAAAGGCACAATGGGGGCACTATTGCTAGGTGAAGAAAACTGGATTATGGGGGCATTATTACTAGGCAAATACATAATGGGGGCATCATTACTAGGTGGAGACATAATGTGGGCATTATTACTAGGTGAAGGCACAGAGGGGACATTATTATTATTAGGTGGAGACATAATTGGGCAATGTTACTATATGAAGGCACAAATGGGGTACTATTAAGCAGAGACATAATGGGGCATTATTAGATAAAGGCGCAATGAGGGCATTATTGGAAGCTGGAGGCACAGAGGGAGCATTATTATTAGGTAGAAACGTAATGGAGGCATTATTACTCTATGAAGGCACAATGGGGGAATTATTACTAGCTGGAAGCACAGAGGGGGCGATAATATTATGTGGAGCAAATAGGGGGTGTTATTATGTGGAGACAGTGGGCATTACTACTAGGTGGATGCATATAAAGCATACTATTGGCATTATTTCTGTGTAGAGATGGGGGTATTACTGTCTACACTAAGGATGGTCATGGCAGCATGTGGTTTGGGTAGAGGTGGAGAAAAGTAAAGTGGCTGATGAAAAAGCGACACGCCAAAGATGTCATGGATGGAAGAAGTCTTCATTGTGATCTGAGCTGACTGTAAGCAAAGCACTCGAGTAGAATTAGTCTCGTCACTGTAAGGTCACTGTGTGGTGATAATATTGGGTGTAGTACATCGATGTTTGCCCCGTTGGCCAGGTTTCCTAAAATCTGCCCTTAAGCAATGGCTTGACCAGAGGTAGATAACTGCCAATGACTAAAACAGTGGTCTGGAACTTGTGAGACTTTGCCCATCCTGCTGGCAATCTCTGCAGCAGCCTCTCCTTCCCTCCTACAGTTTCGGTGTCACTCTTAATCCAGTTTTGTGCCCTCCTGCAGCTTATTCTCTCATTTGCCATGGAGCAGTCACTCATGCACAAGTCTCCTCGTCGTCTCTTCGGTGGCATCCGTAGCCATCAGCATACATAGTAAATATAGAAAAACTGACTGAACAGCCATCTAGTCTGAACTGGTGCATAACCAAAAAGTCTTACATAGCAAATAGATAATGGCTGCACTCAAGTTTATTGTGCTAAAGCAAGGAAATGTGCAATACATGAAATGTGAACAGCATAATGGCTTGTGAAATTTATGAAAAAACACATGAGATTTTTAGCACAAAATTTGGCCAAAAGTTGTGAGCCCATTCACCAAACGTCAAGGTAATCTCAGATCGAATGGGTAACTAACCTGTCTGCCTAGTGTGAACACTTACCTATGGCTAATAAAATGGTAAAGCCTGCATTTATAGAGGAGGTTAGAACCAACTGTGTTTGGAGGTAATTAAAATCACAGCATGGTGAAGGGCGGGGCGTTCAAGTCAGAAAAAGCAATACATAGTAAATATAGAAAAACTGACTGAACAGCCATCTAGTCTGAACTGGTGCATAACCAAAAAGTCTTACATAGCAAATAGCAAGGAAATGTGCAATACATGAAATGTGAACAGCATAATGGCTTGTGAAATTTATGAAAAATTAGCCATAGGTAAGTGTTCACACTAGGCAGACAGGTTAGTTACCCATTCGATCTGAGATTACCTTGACGTTTGTTCACATTTCATGTATTGCACATTTCCTTGCTATTTGCTATGTAAGACTTTTTGGTTATGCACCAGTTCAGACTAGATGGCTGTTCAGTCAGTTTTTCTATATTTACTATGTATTGCTTTTTCTGACTTGAACGCCCCGCCCTTCACCATGCTGTGATTTTAATTACATCCAAACACAGTTGGTTCTAACCTCCTCTATAAATACAGGCTTTACCATTTTATTAGCCATAGGTAAGTGTTCACACTAGGCAGACAGGTTAGTTACCCATTCGATCTGAGATTACCTTGACGTTTGGTGAATGGGCTCACAACTTTTGGCCAAATTTTGTGCTAAAAATCTCATGTGTTTTTTCATAAATTTCACAAGCCATTATGCTGTTCACATTTCATGTATTGCACATTTCCTTGCTTTAGCACAATAAACTTGAGTGCAGCCATTATCTATTTGCCATCAGCATACAGACTCCATCATTTCTACTTTCTTGCCCCTTGTAAGCTGTTAATCTTCGCCATTTATGTTGGATCCACTCTTCACTCACAGGAATAAGCCTTTCGGTTCCTCTGTGGTGACAATTTTCACTCCACATGCAGGAGGCTATTCTCTCTCACCTGGGACAGACTACACAGATGGCAGCTTCCTGTTATGCTCATTTGGGGTCCTCGCCCTAGGGTAACACACAAGGAGTACACCGAGTGCTACTCACCCCCACTACTAGCTAGCTATGATGCTGAATTCTTCTTCGTTCTGCTAGGTTACACCCGACCTCTACATTTTACACACTGTGGGTGGGTGTACTACTCCATCTATGGGAAAACATCTCTTCTGAGTTAGAGGGTCCGATTTACTTTCCCTTCAGCTAAATGGACCTGTCTTATGATGATGCTTCTGAGAATCAGACATTCTGGTATATCGAATCTGTCAGTAGGATTCACCCTCCTAAGCCGTCTATATGGGCATGGAGGTCATAGGAAGTTGTATAAAATGATACCGTGATATCTGTGATCTGATCTATGTTTTTCCAGAGCTTATTTTAAATTAAAGGAGGAGTCACCAGTGTGAGCTCTTAACAGCTCATTTACATATAAGAAAAATGTGGATTTCTCTGGAATAAGATATCGGATCACAGATATCAGGGTATCATTTTCTACCGCTTCATAAGACCTCCACGACCATATAGGCAGCTTACGAGGGTTCATCCTGCTGAGATTCCCTTTAAGTTTAGTATTTTTTTGACGATGATGTACAATAACAAATTGTATTGTGGTACCGTGTTAGCCAGAAAAATTGATGTGAATACTTTTCTGCCCAATGATGACAGAAGTATTCTAGGAGTGACACCTTTATTGTTTAACCAGAAAATAATATGTTTGCAAGCTTTCAGAGCACAGTGGCTCCTTCTTCAGGCAAAAATCACTCCTAGAATACTTCTGTCATCATTGGGCAGAAAAGTATTCACCGTATTTTTTTGACAAAATGTATGGGTTGAAGTTTTGCAGTTTGTCCAGCAGATGGCAGTGTTACATTGTTACCATATATGCGCAACAAAGGAAATATGTGCTGCTGACCTTATGTCCTGTACCCCCAGTGTCAGTCATAATCTTGTACCCCAAGTTTTAGTATAATTGTCCTATAACCACATGTCAGTGTCATTATCCTGTACTTCCAGTGTCATTTTCCTGTACCCAAAGTGTCATTATCCTGTACCCCAAGTGTCAGTGTCATTATCCTGTACCCCCAGTGTCAGTGTCATTATCCTGTACCCCCAGTGTTAGTGTCATTATCCTGTACCCCAAGTGTCAGTGTCATTATCCTGTACCCCAAGTGTCAGTGTCATTATCCTGTACCCCAGTGTCAGTGTCAATATCCTATACCCCAAGTGTCAGTGTCAATATCCTGTAACCCGAGTGTCAGTGTCATTATCCTGTACCCCAAGTGTCAGTGTCATTATCCTGTACCCCGAGTGTCAGTGTCAATATCCTGTACCCTGTCAGTGTCATTATCCTGTACCCCAAGTGTCAGTGTCATTATCCTGTACCCCAAGTGTCAGTATCATTATCCTGTACCCCCAGTGTCAGTATCATTATCCTGTACCCCCAGTGTCAGTGTCAATATCCTGTAACCCGAGTGTCAGTGTCATTATCCTGTACCCCAAGTGTCAGTATCATTATCCTGTACCCCCAGTGTCCGTGTCAATATCCTATACCCCAAGTGTCAGTGTCATTATCCTGTACCCCCAGTGTCAGTGTCAATCTCCTGTACCCCCAGTGTTAGTGTCAATATCCTGTAACCCGAGTGTCAGTGTCATTATCCTGTACCCCAAGTGTCAGTGTCATTATCCTGTACCCCGAGTGTCAGTGTCAATATCCTGTACCCCGAGTGTCAGTGTCAATATCCTGTACCCTGTCAGTGTCATTATCCTGTACCCCAAGTGTCAGTGTCATTATCCTGTACCCCAAGTGTCAGTATCATTATCCTGTACCCCCAGTGCCAGTGTCATTATCCTGTACCCTGAGTGTCAGTGTCAATATCCTGTACCCCGAGTGTCAGTGTCATTATCCTGTACCCTGAGTGTCAGTGTCAATATCCTGTACCCCGAGTGTCAGTGTCATTATCCTGTACCCCAAGTGTCAGTGTCATTATCCTGTACCCCCAGTGTCTTTATCCTGTACCTCCAGTGTCAGTGTCATTATCCTGTACCCCAAGTGTCAGTATAATTATCCTGTACCCCCAGTGTCAGTGTCATTATCCTGTACCCCAAGTGTCAGTGTCATTATCCTGTACCCCAAGTGTCAGTGTCATTATCCTGTACCCCAAGTGTCAGTATCATTATCCTGTACCCCAAGTGTCAGTGTCATTATCCTGTACCCTGAGTGTCAGTGTCAATATCCTGTACCCCGAGTGTCAGTGTCATTATCCTGTACCCTGAGTGTCAGTGTCAATATCCTGTACCCCGAGTGTCAGTGTCATTATCCTGTACCCCAAGTGTCAGTGTCATTATCCTGTACCCCAAGTGTCAGTGTCATTATCCTGTACCCCCAGTGTCTTTATCCTGTACCCCCAGTGTCAGTGTCATTATCCTGTACCCCAAGTGTCAGTGTCATTATCCTGTACCCCAAGTGTCAGTGTCATTATCCTGTACCCCAAGTGTCAGTATAATTATCCTGTACCCCCAGTGTCAGTGTCATTATCCTGTACCTCAAGTGTCAGTGTCATTATCCTGTACCCCAAGTGTCAGTGTCATTATCCTGTACCCCCAGTGTCAGTGTCATTATCCTGTACCCCAAGTGTCAGTGTCATTATCCTGTACCCCAAGTGTCAGTATCTTTATCCTGTACCCCCAGTGTCAGCATCATTATCCTGTACCCCTAGTGTCAGCGTCATTATCCTGTACCCCGAGTGTCAGTGTCATTATCCTGTACCCCGAGAGTCAGTGTCATTATCCTGTACCCCTAGTGTCAGTGTCATTATCCTGTACCCCCAGTGTCAGTGTCATTATCCTGTACGTACCCCCAGTGTCAGTGTAATTATCCTGTACCCCGAGTGTCAGTGTCATTATCCTGTACCCCCAGTGTCAGTGTCATTATCCTGTACCCCGAGTGCCAGTGTCATTATCCTGTACCCCCAGTGTCAGTATCCTGTACCCCCAGTGCCAGTGTCATTATCCTGTACCCCCAGTGTCAGTGTCATTATCCTGTACCCCAAGTGTCAGTGTCATTATCCTGTACCCCTAGCGTCAGTGTCATTATCCTGTACCCCCAGTGTCAGTGTCATTATCCTGTACCCCCAGTGTCAGTGTCATTATCCTGTACCCCGAGTGCCAGTGTCATTATCCTGTACCCCCAGTGTCAGTGTCATTATCCTGTACCCCAGTGTCAGTGTCATTATCCTGTACCCCAAGTGTCAGTGTCATTATCCTGTACCCCCAGTGTCAGTGTCATTATCCTGTACCCCCAGTGTCAGTGTCATTATCCTGTACCCCAAGTGTCAGTGTCATTATCCTGTACCCCGAGTGTCAGTGTCATTATCCTGTACCCCGAGTGTCAGTGTCATTATCCTGTACCCCGAGTGTCAGTGTCATTATCCTGTACCCCCAGTGCCAGTGTCATTATCCTGTACCCCCAGTGTCAGTGTCATTATCCTGTACCCCAAGTGTCAGTGTCATTATCCTGTACCCCTAGTGTCAGTGTCATTATCCTGTACCCCTAGTGTCAGTGTCATTATCCTGTACCCCTAGTGTCAGTGTCATTATCCTGTACCCCCAGTGTCAGTGTCATTATCCTGTACCCCCAGTGTCAGTGTCATTATCCTGTACCCCGAGTGCCAGTGTCATTATCCTGTACCCCCAGTGTCAGTGTCATTATCCTGTACCCCAGTGTCAGTGTCATTATCCTGTACCCCAAGTGTCAGTGTCATTATCCTGTACCCCCAGTGTCAGTGTCATTATCCTGTACCCCCAGTGTCAGTGTCATTATCCTGTACCCCCAGTGTCAGTGTCATTATCCTGTACCCCAAGTGTCAGTGTCATTATCCTGTACCCCAAGTGTCAGTGTCATTATCCTGTACCCCTAGTGTCAGTGTCATTATCCTGTACCCCTAGTGTCAGTGTCATTATCCTGTACCCCCAGTGTCAGTGTCATTATCCTGTACCCCCAGTGTCAGTGTCATTATCCTGTACCCCGAGTGCCAGTGTCATTATCCTGTACCCCGAGTGTCAGTGTCATTATCCTGTACCCCCAGTGTCAGCGTCATTATCCTGTACCCCCAGTGTCAGCGTCATTATCCTGTACCCCCAGTGTCAGCGTCATTATCCTGTACCCCCAGTGTCAGCGTCATTATCCTGTACCCCCAGTGTCAGTGTCATTATCCTGTACCCCAGTGTCAGTGTCATTATCCTGTACCCCCAGTGTCAGTGTCATTATCCTGTACCCCCAGTGTCAGTGTCATTATCCTGTACCCCGAGTGTCAGTGTCATTATCCTGTACCCCGAGTGTCAGTGTCATTATCCTGTACCCCAAGTGTCAGCGTCATTATCCTGTACCCCCAGTGTCAGTATCCTGTACCCCCAGTGTCAGCGTCATTATCCTGTACCCCCAGTGTCAGCGTCATTATCCTGTACCCCCAGTGTCAGTGTCATTATCCTGTACCCCCAGTGTCAGTGTCATTATCCTGTACCCCCAGTGTCAGCGTCATTATCCTGTACCCCCAGTGTCAGTGTCATTATCCTGTAACCCGAGTGTCAGTGTCATTATCCTGTACCCCAAGTGTCAGTGTCATTATCCTGTACCCCCAGTGTCAGCGTCATTATCCTGTACCCCCAGTGTCATTATCCTGTAACCCGAGTGTCAGTGTCATTATCCTGTACCCCAAGTGTCAGTGTCATTATCCTGTACCCCCAGTGTCAGCGTCATTATCCTGTACCCCCAGTGTCATTATCCTGTACCCCGAGTGTCAGTGTCATTATCCTGTACCCCCAGTGTCAGCGTCATTATCCTGTACCCCAAGTGTCAGTGTCATTATCCTGTACCCCCAGTGTCAGTGTCATTATCCTGTACCCCCAGTGTCAGCGTCATTATCCTGTACCCCGAGTGTCAGTGTCATTATCCTGTACCCCGAGTGTCAGTGTCATTATCCTGTACCCCCAGTGTCATTATCCTGTACCCCAATGTAACTCTTCTGTACCCCCAGAGTCGGTGTCATCTCCCTTTTGGTCAGTACATAGCCGCCCTGTCTCCAGCCTGCACAATGCCCTGTTGTACCCATCAGCACTAATCTCTCTTTCGTCCTGACAGTTTGTTGCAATGTATCAGCCTGGAGTCTAGATATAACTGTAACAAACCCTCAGCGCTGTGAGTACATGAGAGCTGAGCATGGGACGGGAGCCGCATTTATATACCGTCTCCTCTGTCTGTGCCCCCCGGCCTGAGTGCCCTCCTCCCGGTGTAATCGGCAGGTCACGGTGTCACTGGGTCTTTCCGCTCAGGGGACATGAGACTATTCCCTCACGTGTCCCTGGTAGAGATGGAGGCGGCTCAGCCCCGGGGCTGTGACATGTAGTGACGCAAGCAGCGGCCCGTCCGTCACCACAGCCCTGTCCTGGGCCTCTGTCGCCAGTGTACACCGTCCTCTGTCACCGGTAGGAATGGGGCCCGGACCACCACAGTGATGAGTGGCGGCCGACCCCCACATATGTGGTACGGTAGAGGACGGCGCCCCCTAGTGGCCGCTCATCAGCTCCGTGCTTACTGTGCCATGGTGGTTGTCTGAGGTGAGCGCGGTGCATTGTGGGCCGCTACCTGAGGCAGCAGGTGACCCGCCAGTCTCGTGTTCGCTGCCGCTGGACGCCCGCCAGCCATTGTGTAAGCGGCGCAGACAAAGGCCCCAACACTCGCGGCTTTCTTCCTGCAAATAGCTTCTGTTTTCTTTGCTCCAGTTCAGACCTGACAACTTGACCCATTTCTGGTTCCCGCTCGTCGTTCCTCTCGGGGCTATTTTTAAGCTGTGTAAAAAGTCAAGGATTTTAGGTTTTCACCGCGAGGTCACGTGTGTGTAGGGGGCAACGAGACCCCCGCAGAGGGTCCTGGGCCAGAACTGCCCGTCCATTGCACCCGCCACCCTGGCCATAACCCACATACGGACACTGGCACCGGGGCTGCGGCTGTAACCTGACCCCTCATAGAGTGTCAGCTCTGCGCTCAGGACTGATATATATCAGTATTCTGTATATTACAGTGTCAGCTCTGCGCCCAGGACTGATATATATCAGTATTCTGTATATTACAGTGTCAGCTCTGCGCCCAGGACTGATATATATCAGTATTCTGTATATTACAGTGTCAGCTCTGCGCCCAGGACTGATATATATCAGTATTCTGTATATTACAGTGTCATCTCTGCGCTCAGGACTGATATATATCAGTATTCTGTATATTACAGTGTCAGCTCTGCGCTCAGGACTGATATATATCAGTATTCTGTATATTACAGTGTCAGCTCTGCGCTCAGGACTGATATATATCAGTGTTCTGTATATTAGAGTGTCAGCTCTGCGCCCAGGACTGATATATATCAGTATTCTGTATATTACAGTGTCAGCTCTGCGCTCAGGACTGATATATATCAGTATTCTGTATATTACAGTGTCAGCTCTGCGCCCAGGACTGATATATATCAGTGTTCTGTATATTAGAGTGTCAGCTCTGCGCTCAGGACTGATATATATCTGTATTCTGTATATTAGAGTGTCAGCTCTGCGCCCAGGACTGATATATATCAGTATTCTGTATATTACAGTGTCAGCTCTGCGCCCAGGACTGATATATATCAGTATTCTGTATATTACAGTGTCAGCTCTGCGCCCAGGACTGATATATATCAGTGTTCTGTATATTAGAGTGTCAGCTCTGCGCTCAGGACTGATATATATAAGTATTCTGTATATTAGTGTCAGCTCTGCGCCCAGGACTGATATATATCAGTATTCTGTATATTACAGTGTCAGCTCTGCGCTCAGGACTGATATATATCAGTATTCTGTATATTAGAGTGTCAGCTCTGCGCCCAGGACTGATATATATCAGTATTCTGTATATTAGTGTCAGCTCTGCGCTCAGGACTGATATATATCAGTATTCTGTATATTACAGTGTCAGCTCTGCGCTCAGGACTGATATATATCAGTGTTCTGTATATTAGTGTCAGCTCTGCGCCCAGGACTGATATATATCAGTGTTCTGTATATTAGTGTCAGCTCTGCGCTCAAGACTGATATATATCAGTATTCTGTATATTACAGTGTCAGCTCTGCGCCCAGGACTGATATATATCAGTATTCTGTATATTACAGTGTCAGCTCTGCGCCCAGGACTGATATGGATCAGTATTCTGTATATTACAGTGTCAGCTCTGCGCTCAGGACTGATATATATCAGTATTCTGTATATTACAGTGTCAGCTCTGCGCTCAGGACTGATATATATCAGTATTCTGTATATTAGTGTCAGCTCTGCGCTCAGGACTGATATATATCAGTATTCTGTATATTACAGTGTCAGCTCTGCGCCCAGGACTGATATATATCAGTGTTCTGTATATTAGAGTGTCAGCTCTGCGCTCAGGACTGATATATATCAGTATTCTGTATATTAGTGTCAGCTCTGCGCTCAGGACTGATATATATCAGTGTTCTGTATATTAGTGTCAGCTCTGCGCTCAGGACTGATATATATCAGTATTCTGTATATTACAGTGTCAGCTCTGCGCTCAGGACTGATATATATCAGTATTCTGTATATTACAGTGTCAGCTCTGCGCCCAGGACTGATATATATCAGTATTATGTATATTAGAGTGTCAGCTCTGCGCCCAGGACTGATATATATCAGTATTCTGTATATTAGAGTGTCAGCTCTGCGCTCAGGACTGATATATATCAGTATTCTGTATATTACAGTGTCAGCTCTGCGCTCAGGACTGATATATATCAGTATTCTGTATATTACAGTGTCAGCTCTGCGCCCAGGACTGATATATATCAGTATTCTGTATATTACAGTGTCAGCTCTGCGCTCAGGACTGATATATATCAGTATTCTGTATATTAGAGTGTCAGCTCTGCGCTCAGGACTGATATATATCAGTATTCTGTATATTAGTGTCAGCTCTGCGCTCAGGACTGATATATATCAGTGTTCTGTATATTACAGTGTCAGCTCTGCGCTCAGGACTGATATATATCAGTATTCTGTATATTACAGTGTCAGCTCTGCGCTCAGGACTGATATATATCAGTATTCTGTATATTAGAGTGTCAGCTCTGCGCTCAGGACTGATATATATCAGTATTCTGTATATTACAGTGTCAGCTCTGCGCTCAGGACTGATATATATCAGTGTTCTGTATATTACAGTGTCAGCTCTGCGCTCAGGACTGATATATATCAGTATTCTGTATATTAGAGTGTCAGCTCTGCGCTCAGGACTGATATATATCAGTATTCTGTATATAGAGTGTCAGCTCTGCGCCCAGGACTGATATATATCAGTATTCTGTATATTAGTGTCAGCTCTGCGCTCAGGACTGATATATATCAGTATTCTGTATATTAGAGTGTCAGCTCTGCGCTCAGGACTGATATATATCAGTATTCTGTATATAGAGTGTCAGCTCTGCGCTCAGGACTGATATATATCAGTATTCTGTATATTAGTGTCAGCTCTGCGCTCAGGACTGATATATATCAGTATTCTGTATATTACAGTGTCAGCTCTGCGCTCAGGACTGATATATATCAGTGTTCTGTATATTACAGTGTCAGCTCTGCGCCCAGGACTGATATATATCAGTATTCTGTATATAGAGTGTCAGCTCTGCGCTCAGGACTGATATATATCAGTATTCTGTATATTAGAGTGTCAGCTCTGCGCCCAGGACTGATATATATCAGTATTCTGTATATTAGAGTGTCAGCTCTGCGCCCAGGACTGATATATATCAGTATTCTGTATATTACAGTGTCAGCTCTGCGCCCAGGACTGATATATATCAGTATTCTGTATATTACAGTGTCAGCTCTGCGCCCAGGACTGATATATATCAGTATTCTGTATATTAGAGTGTCAGCTCTGCGCTCAGGACTGATATATATCAGTGTTCTGTATATTACAGTGTCAGCTCTGCGCTCAGGACTGATATATATCAGTATTCTGTATATTACAGTGTCAGCTCTGAGCTCAGGACTGATATATATCAGTGTTCTGTATATTAGAGTGTCAGCTCTGCGCCCAGGACTGATATATATCAGTATTCTGTATATTACAGTGTCAGCTCTGCACTCAGGACTGATATATATCAGTATTCTGTATATTAGTGTCAGCTCTGCGCTCAGGACTGATATATATCAGTATTCTGTATATTAGAGTGTCAGCTCTGCGCTCAGGACTGATATATATCAGTATTCTGTATATTAGAGTGTCAGCTCTGCGCCCAGGACTGATATATATCAGTATTCTGTATATTACAGTGTCAGCTCTGCGCTCAGGACTGATATATATCAGTATTCTGTATATTAGTGTCAGCTCTGCGCCCAGGACTGATATATATCAGTATTCTGTATATTACAGTGTCAGCTCTGCGCTCAGGACTGATATATATCAGTGTTCTGTATATTAGAGTGTCAGCTCTGCGCCCAGGACTGATATATATCAGTATTCTGTATATTACAGTGTCAGCTCTGCGCTCAGGACTGATATATATCAGTATTCTGTATATTACAGTGTCAGCTCTGCGCCCAGGACTGATATATATCAGTATTCTGTATATTAGTGTCAGCTCTGCGCCCAGGACTGATATATATCAGTATTCTGTATATTAGAGTGTCAGCTCTGCGCCCAGGACTGATATATATCAGTGTTCTGTATATTAGAGTGTCAGCTCTGCGCCCAGGACTGATATATATCAGTATTCTGTATATTAGAGTGTCAGCTCTGCGCTCAGGACTGATATATATCGGTATTCTGTATATTACAGTGTCAGCTCTGCGCCCAGGACTGATATATATCAGTATTCTGTATATTACAGTGTCAGCTCTGCGCTCAGGACTGATATATATCAGTATTCTGTATATTACAGTGTCAGCTCTGCGCTCAGGACTGATATCAGTATTCTGTATATTACAGTGTCAGCTCTGCGCTCAGGACTGATATATATCAGTATTCTGTATATTACAGTGTCAGCTCTGCGCTCAGGACTGATATATATCAGTATTCTGTATATTACAGTGTCAGCTCTGCGCCCAGGACTGATATATATCAGTATTCTGTATATTACAGTGTCAGCTCTGCGCTCAGGACTGATATATATCAGTATTCTGTATATTAGAGTGTCAGCTCTGCGCTCAGGACTGATATATATCAGTATTCTGTATATTACAGTGTCAGCTCTGCGCTCAGGACTGATATATATCAGTATTCTGTATATTACAGTGTCAGCTCTGCGCTCAGGACTGATATATATCAGTATTCTGTATATTAGAGTGTCAGCTCTGCGCTCAGGACTGATATATATCAGTATTCTGTATATTACAGTGTCAGCTCTGCGCTCAGGACTGATATATATCAGTATTCTGTATATTACAGTGTCAGCTCTGCGCTCAGGACTGATATATATCAGTATTCTGTATATTAGAGCGTCAGCTCTGCGCCCAGGACTGATATATATCAGTATTCTGTATATTAGAGTGTCAGCTCTGCGCTCAGGACTGATATATATCAGTATTCTGTATATTAGAGCGTCAGCTCTGCGCCCAGGACTGATATATATCAGTATTCTGTATATTACAGTGTCAGCTCTGCGCTCAGGACTGATATATATCAGTATTCTGTATATTACAGTGTCAGCTCTGCGCCCAGGACTGATATATATCGGTATTCTGTATATTAGAGTGTCAGCTCTGCGCTCAGGACTGATATATATCAGTATTCTGTATATTAGAGTGTCAGCTCTGCGCTCAGGACTGATATATATCAGTATTCTGTATATTACAGTGTCAGCTCTGCGCTCAGGACTGATATATATCAGTATTCTGTATATTAGAGTGTCAGCTCTGCGCTCAGGACTGATATATATCAGTATTCTGTATATTACAGTGTCAGCTCTGCGCTCAGGACTGATATATATCAGTATTCTGTATATTACAGTGTCAGCTCTGCGCCCAGGACTGATATATATCGGTATTCTGTATATTAGAGTGTCAGCTCTGCGCTCAGGACTGATATATATCAGTATTCTGTATATTAGAGTGTCAGCTCTGCGCTCAGGACTGATATATATCAGTATTCTGTATATTACAGTGTCAGCTCTGCGCCCAGGACTGATATATATCAGTATTCTGTATATTACAGTGTCAGCTCTGCGCTCAGGACTGATATATATCAGTATTCTGTATATTACAGTGTCAGCTCTGCGCTCAGGACTGATATATATCAGTGTTCTGTATATTACAGTGTCAGCTCTGCGCCCAGGACTGATATATATCAGTGTTCTGTATATTAGAGTGTCAGCTCTGCGCCCAGGACTGATATATCAGTGTTCTGTATATTAGAGTGTCAGCTCTGCGCCCAGGACTGATATATATCAGTATTCTGTATATTACAGTGTCAGCTCTGCGCTCAGGACTGATATATATCAGTATTCTGTATATTAGAGTGTCAGCTCTGCGCCCAGGACTGATATATATCGGTATTCTGTATATTAGAGTGTCAGCTCTGCGCTCAGGACTGATATATATCAGTATTCTGTATATTAGAGTGTCAGCTCTGCGCTCAGGACTGATATATATCAGTATTCTGTATATTAGAGTGTCAGCTCTGCGCCCAGGACTGATATATATCAGTATTCTGTATATTACAGTGTCAGCTCTGCGCCCAGTACTGATATATATCAGTATTCTGTATATTAGAGTGTCAGCTCTGCGCTCAGGACTGATATATATCAGTATTCTGTATATTAGAGCGTCAGCTCTGCGCTCAGGACTGATATATATCAGTATTCTGTATATTAGTGTGTCAGCTCTGCACTCAGGACTGATATATATCAGTATTCTGTATATATTACAGTGTCAGCTCTGCGCCCAGGACTGATATATATCAGTATTCTGTATATTAGAGTGTCAGCTCTGCGCCCAGGACTGATATATATCAGTATTCTGTATATTACAGTGTCAGCTCTGCGCCCAGGACTGATATATATCAGTATTCTGTATATTAGAGTGTCAGCTCTGCGCTCAGGACTGATATATATCAGTATTCTGTATATTAGAGTGTCAGCTCTGCGCCCAGGACTGATATATATCAGTATTCTGTATATTACAGTGTCAGCTCTGCGCCCAGGACTGATATATATCAGTATTCTGTATATTACAGTGTCAGCTCTGCGCTCAGGACTGATATATATCAGTGTTCTGTATATTACAGTGTCAGCTCTGCGCCCAGGACTGATATATATCAGTATTCTGTATATTACAGTGTCAGCTCTGCGCTCAGGACTGATATATATCGGTATTCTGTATATTAGAGTGTCAGCTCTGCGCTCAGGACTGATATATATCGGTATTCTGTATATTAGAGTGTCAGCTCTGCGCTCAGGACTGATATATATCAGTATTCTGTATATTACAGTGTCAGCTCTGCGCTCAGGACTGATATATATATCAGTGTTCTGTATATTAGAGTGTCAGCTCTGCGCCCAGGACTGATATATATCAGTGTTCTGTATATTACAGTGTCAGCTCTGCGCCCAGGACTGATATATATCAGTATTCTGTATATTACAGTGTCAGCTCTGCGCCCAGTACTGATATATATCAGTATTCTGTATATTAGAGTGTCAGCTCTGCGCTCAGGACTGATATATATCAGTATTCTGTATATTAGAGTGTCAGCTCTGCGCTCAGGACTGATATATATCAGTATTCTGTATATTAGAGTGTCAGCTCTGCGCCCAGGACTGATATATATCAGTATTCTGTATATTACAGTGTCAGCTCCGCGCCCAGGACTGATATATATCAGTATTCTGTATATTACAGTGTCAGCTCTGCGCTCAGGACTGATATATATCAGTATTCTGTATATTAGAGTGTCAGCTCTGCGCCCAGGACTGATATATATCAGTATTCTGTATATTACAGTGTCAGCTCTGCGCTCAGGACTGATATATATCAGTATTCTGTATATTAGAGTGTCAGCTCTGCGCTCAGGACTGATATATATCAGTATTCTGTATATTAGAGTGTCAGCTCTGCGCCCAGGACTGATATATATCAGTATTCTGTATATTACAGTGTCAGCTCCGCGCCCAGGACTGATATATATCAGTATTCTGTATATTACAGTGTCAGCTCTGCGCTCAGGACTGATATATATCAGTATTCTGTATATTACAGTGTCAGCTCTGCGCTCAGGACTGATATATATCAGTATTCTGTATATTAGAGTGTCAGCTCTGCGCCCAGGACTGATATATATCAGTATTCTGTATATTACAGTGTCAGCTCTGCGCCCAGGACTGATATATATCAGTGTTCTGTATATTACAGTGTCAGCTCTGCGCTCAGGACTGATATATATCAGTATTCTGTATATTAGAGTGTCAGCTCTGCGCCCAGGACTGATATATATCGGTATTCTGTATATTAGAGTGTCAGCTCTGCGCCCAGGACTGATATATATCAGTATTCTGTATATTACAGTGTCAGCTCTGCGCTCAGGACTGATATATATCAGTGTTCTGTATATTACAGTGTCAGCTCTGCGCCCAGGACTGATATATATCAGTATTCTGTATATTACAGTGTCAGCTCTGCGCTCAGGACTGATATATATCGGTATTCTGTATATTAGAGTGTCAGCTCTGCGCTCAGGACTGATATATATCGGTATTCTGTATATTAGAGTGTCAGCTCTGCGCTCAGGACTGATATATATCAGTATTCTGTATATTACAGTGTCAGCTCTGCGCTCAGGACTGATATATATCAGTATTCTGTATATTAGAGTGTCAGCTCTGCGCTCAGGACTGATATATATCAGTATTCTGTATATTAGAGTGTCAGCTCTGCGCCCAGGACTGATATATATCAGTATTCTGTATATTACAGTGTCAGCTCCGCGCCCAGGACTGATATATATCAGTATTCTGTATATTACAGTGTCAGCTCTGCGCTCAGGACTGATATATATCAGTATTCTGTATATTAGAGTGTCAGCTCTGCGCCCAGGACTGATATATATCAGTATTCTGTATATTACAGTGTCAGCTCTGCGCTCAGGACTGATATATATCAGTATTCTGTATATTAGAGTGTCAGCTCTGCGCTCAGGACTGATATATATCAGTATTCTGTATATTACAGTGTCAGCTCTGCGCTCAGGACTGATATATATCAGTGTTCTGTATATTACAGTGTCAGCTCTGCGCTCAGGACTGATATATATCAGTATTCTGTATATTAGAGTGTCAGCTCTGCGCCCAGGACTGATATATATCAGTATTCTGTATATTAGAGTGTCAGCTCTGCACTCAGGACTGATATATATCAGTGTTCTGTATATTAGAGTGTCAGCTCTGCGCCCAGGACTGATATATATCAGTATTCTGTATATTAGAGTGTCAGCTCTGCGCTCAGAACTGATATATATCAGTATTCTGTATATTACAGTGTCAGCTCTGCGCCCAGGACTGATATATATCAGTATTCTGTATATTAGTGTCAGCTCTGCGCCCAGGACTGATATATATCAGTATTCTGTATATTACAGTGTCAGCTCCGCGCCCAGGACTGATATATATCAGTATTCTGTATATTACAGTGTCAGCTCCGCGCCCAGGACTGATATATATCAGTATTCTGTATATTACAGTGTCAGCTCTGCGCTCAGGACTGATATATATCAGTATTCTGTATATTAGAGTGTCAGCTCTGCGCCCAGGACTGATATATATCAGTATTCTGTATATTACAGTGTCAGCTCTGCGCTCAGGACTGATATATATCAGTGTTCTGTATATTAGAGTGTCAGCTCTGCGCTCAGGACTGATATATATCAGTGTTCTGTATATTACAGTGTCAGCTCTGCGCTCAGGACTGATATATATCAGTATTCTGTATATTAGAGTGTCAGCTCTGCGCCCAGGACTGATATATATCAGTATTCTGTATATTAGAGTGTCAGCTCTGCGCCCAGGACTGATATATATCAGTATTCTGTATATTACAGTGTCAGCTCTGCGCTCAGGACTGATATATATCAGTATTCTGTATATTAGAGTGTGAGCTCTGAGCTCAGGACTGATATATATCAGTATTCTGTATATTACAGTGTCAGCTCTGCGCCCAGGACTGATATATATCAGTATTCTGTATATTAGAGTGTCAGCTCTGCGCTCAGGACTGATATATATCAGTATTCTGTATATTACAGTGTCAGCTCTGCGCCCAGGACTGATATATATCAGTATTCTGTATATTACAGTGTCAGCTCTGCGCTCAGGACTGATATATATCAGTGTTCTGTATATTAGAGTGTCAGCTCTGCGCTCAGGACTGATATATATCAGTGTTCTGTATATTACAGTGTCAGCTCTGCGCTCAGGACTGATATATATCAGTATTCTGTATATTAGAGTGTCAGCTCTGCGCCCAGGACTGATATATATCAGTATTCTGTATATTACAGTGTCAGCTCCGCGCCCAGGACTGATATATATCAGTATTCTGTATATTACAGTGTCAGCTCCGCGCCCAGGACTGATATATATCAGTATTCTGTATATTACAGTGTCAGCTCTGCGCTCAGGACTGATATATATCAGTATTCTGTATATTAGAGTGTCAGCTCTGCGCTCAGGACTGATATATATCAGTGTTCTGTATATTAGAGTGTCAGCTCTGCGCCCAGGACTGATATATATCAGTATTCTGTATATTACAGTGTCAGCTCTGCGCTCAGGACTGATATATATCAGTGTTCTGTATATTAGAGTGTCAGCTCTGCGCTCAGGACTGATATATATCAGTGTTCTGTATATTACAGTGTCAGCTCTGCGCTCAGGACTGATATATATCAGTATTCTGTATATTAGAGTGTCAGCTCTGCGCTCAGGACTGATATATATCAGTGTTCTGTATATTAGAGTGTCAGCTCTGCGCCCAGGACTGATATATATCGGTATTCTGTATATTAGAGTGTCAGCTCTGCGCTCAGGACTGATATATATCAGTGTTCTGTATATTACAGTGTCAGCTCTGCGCTCAGGACTGATATATATCAGTATTCTGTATATTACAGTGTCAGCTCTGCGCTCAGGACTGATATATATCAGTGTTCTGTATATTAGAGTGTCAGCTCTGCGCTCAGGACTGATATATATCAGTGTTCTGTATATTACAGTGTCAGCTCTGCGCCCAGGACTGATATATATCAGTATTCTGTATATTACAGTGTCAGCTCTGCGCTCAGGACTGATATATATCAGTGTTCTGTATATTAGAGTGTCAGCTCTGCGCTCAGGACTGATATATATCAGTGTTCTGTATATTACAGTGTCAGCTCTGCGCTCAGGACTGATATATATCAGTATTCTGTATATTAGAGTGTCAGCTCTGCGCCCAGGACTGATATATATCAGTATTCTGTATATTAGAGTGTCAGCTCTGCGCCCAGGACTGATATATATCAGTATTCTGTATATTACAGTGTCAGCTCCGCGCCCAGGACTGATATATATCAGTATTCTGTATATTACAGTGTCAGCTCTGCGCTCAGGACTGATATATATCAGTATTCTGTATATTAGAGTGTCAGCTCTGCGCCCAGGACTGATATATATCAGTATTCTGTATATTACAGTGTCAGCTCTGCGCTCAGGACTGATATATATCAGTATTCTGTATATTAGTGTCAGCTCTGCGCCCAGGACTGATATATATCAGTATTCTGTATATTACAGTGTCAGCTCTGCGCTCAGGACTGATATATATCAGTATTCTGTATATTAGAGTGTCAGCTCTGCGCCCAGGACTGATATATATCAGTATTCTGTATATTACAGTGTCAGCTCCGCGCCCAGGACTGATATATATCAGTATTCTGTATATTAGAGCGTCAGCTCTGCGCCCAGGACTGATATATATCAGTGTTCTGTATATTAGAGTGTCAGCTCTGCGCTCAGGACTGATATATATCAGTATTCTGTATATTACAGTGTCAGCTCCGCGCCCAGGACTGATATATATCAGTATTCTGTATATTACAGTGTCAGCTCTGCGCTCAGGACTGATATATATCAGTATTCTGTATATTAGAGTGTCAGCTCTGCGCCCAGGACTGATATATATCAGTATTCTGTATATTACAGTGTCAGCTCTGCGCTCAGGACTGATATATATCAGTGTTCTGTATATTACAGTGTCAGCTCTGCGCCCAGGACTGATATATATCAGTATTCTGTATATTACAGTGTCAGCTCTGCGCCCAGGACTGATATATATCAGTATTCTGTATATTAGAGTGTCAGCTCTGCGCTCAGGACTGATATATATCAGTATTCTGTATATTAGAGTGTCAGCTCTGCGCCCAGGACTGATATATATCAGTATTCTGTATATTAGAGTGTCAGCTCTGCGCCCAGGACTGATATATATCAGTATTCTGTATATTAGTGTCAGCTCTGCGCCCAGGACTGATATATATCAGTATTCTGTATATTAGAGTGTCAGCTCTGCGCTCAGGACTGATATATATCAGTATTCTGTATATTAGAGTGTCAGCTCTGCGCCCAGGACTGATATATATCAGTGTTCTGTATATTAGAGTGTCAGCTCTGCGCCCAGGACTGATATATATCGGTATTCTGTATATTAGAGTGTCAGCTCTGCGCTCAGGACTGATATATATCAGTATTCTGTATATTAGAGTGTCAGCTCTGCGCTCAGGACTGATATATATCAGTATTCTGTATATTACAGTGTCAGCTCTGCGCTCAGGACTGATATATATCAGTATTCTGTATATTAGTGTCAGCTCTGCGCCCAGGACTGATATATATCAGTATTCTGTATATTACAGTGTCAGCTCTGCGCTCAGGACTGATATATATCAGTATTCTGTATATTAGAGTGTCAGCTCTGCGCTCAGGACTGATATATATCAGTATTCTGTATATTACAGTGTCAGCTCTGCGCTCAGGACTGATATATATCAGTGTTCTGTATATTACAGTGTCAGCTCTGCGCCCAGGACTGATATATATCAGTGTTCTGTATATTAGAGTGTCAGCTCTGCGCCCAGGACTGATATATCAGTGTTCTGTATATTAGAGTGTCAGCTCTGCGCTCAGGACTGATATATATCAGTATTCTGTATATTAGAGTGTCAGCTCTGCGCTCAGGACTGATATATATCAGTATTCTGTATATTAGAGTGTCAGCTCTGCGCCCAGGACTGATATATATCAGTATTCTGTATATTACAGTGTCAGCTCTGCGCCCAGTACTGATATATATCAGTATTCTGTATATTAGAGTGTCAGCTCTGCGCTCAGGACTGATATATATCAGTATTCTGTATATTAGAGCGTCAGCTCTGCGCTCAGGACTGATATATATCAGTATTCTGTATATTAGAGTGTCAGCTCTGCGCTCAGGACTGATATATATCAGTATTCTGTATATTACAGTGTCAGCTCTGCACTCAGGACTGATATATATCAGTATTCTGTATATATTACAGTGTCAGCTCTGCGCCCAGGACTGATATATATCAGTATTCTGTATATTAGAGTGTCAGCTCTGCGCCCAGGACTGATATATATCAGTATTCTGTATATTAGAGTGTCAGCTCTGCGCTCAGGACTGATATATATCAGTATTCTGTATATTAGAGGGTCAGCTCTGCGCCCAGGACTGATATATATCAGTATTCTGTATATTACAGTGTCAGCTCTGCGCCCAGGACTGATATATATCAGTATTCTGTATATTAGAGTGTCAGCTCTGCGCTCAGGACTGATATATATCAGTATTCTGTATATTAGAGTGTCAGCTCTGCGCCCAGGACTGATATATATCAGTATTCTGTATATTACAGTGTCAGCTCTGCGCCCAGGACTGATATATATCGGTATTCTGTATATTAGAGTGTCAGCTCTGCGCTCAGGACTGATATATATCGGTATTCTGTATATTACAGTGTCAGCTCTGCGCTCAGGACTGATATATATCAGTGTTCTGTATATTAGAGTGTCAGCTCTGCGCCCAGGACTGATATATATCAGTGTTCTGTATATTACAGTGTCAGCTCTGCGCCCAGGACTGATATATATCAGTATTCTGTATATTACAGTGTCAGCTCTGCGCTCAGGACTGATATATATCAGTGTTCTGTATATTAGAGTGTCAGCTCTGCGCCCAGGACTGATATATATCGGTATTCTGTATATTAGAGTGTCAGCTCTGCGCTCAGGACTGATATATATCAGTATTCTGTATATTACAGTGTCAGCTCTGCGCTCAGGACTGATATATATCAGTGTTCTGTATATTAGAGTGTCAGCTCTGCGCTCAGGACTGATATATATCAGTATTCTGTATATTACAGTGTCAGCTCTGCGCCCAGGACTGATATATATCGGTATTCTGTATATTACAGTGTCAGCTCTGCGCTCAGGACTGATATATATCGGTATTTTGTATATTACAGTGTCAGCTCTGCACTCAGGACTGATATATATCGGTATTCTGTATATTACAGTGTCAGCTCTGCACTCAGGACTGATATATATCGGTATTCTGTATATTACAGTGTCAGCTCTGCGCTCAGGACTGATATATATCGGTATTTTGTATATTACAGTGTCAGCTCTGCGCTCAGGACTGATATATATCGGTATTCTGTATATTACAGTGTCAGCTCTGCGCTCAGGACTGATATATATCAGTATTCTGTATATTACAGTGTCAGCTCTGCGCTCAGGACTGATATATATCAGTGTTCTGTATATTAGAGTGTCAGCTCTGCGCCCAGGACTGATATATATCAGTATTCTGTATATTAGTGTCAGCTCTGCGCTCAGGACTGATATATATCAGTATTCTGTATATTACAGTGTCAGCTCTGCGCTCAGGACTGATATATATCAGTGTTCTGTATATTAGAGTGTCAGCTCTGCGCTCAGGACTGATATATATCAGTGTTCTGTATATTAGAGTGTCAGCTCTGCGCTCAGGACTGATATATATCAGTGTTCTGTATATTAGAGCGTCAGCTCTGCGCTCAGGACTGATATATATCAGTATTCTGTATATTAGTGTCAGCTCTGCGCTCAGGACTGATATATATCAGTGTTCTGTATATTAGAGCGTCAGCTCTGCGCTCAGGACTGATATATATCAGTGTTCTGTATATTAGAGTGTCAGCTCTGCGCTCAGGACTGATATATATCAGTGTTCTGTATATTAGAGTGTCAGCTCTGCGCTCAGGACTGATATATATCAGTATTCTGTATATTAGTGTCAGCTCTGCGCTCAGGACTGATATATATCAGTATTCTGTATATTAGAGTGTCAGCTCTGCGCTCAGGACTGATATATATCGGTATTCTGTATATTAGTGTCAGGTCTGCGCCCAGGACTGATATATATCAGTATTCTGTATATTACAGTGTCAGCTCTGCGCTCAGGACTGATATATATCAGTGTTCTGTATATTAGAGTGTCAGCTCTGCGCTCAGGACTGATATATATCAGTGTTCTGTATATTAGAGTGTCAGCTCTGCGCTCAGGACTGATATATATCAGTGTTCTGTATATTAGAGTGTCAGCTCTGCGCCTAGGACTGATATATATCAGTATTCTGTATATTACAGTGTCAGCTCTGCACTCAGGACTGATATATATCAGTATTCTGTATAATAGTGTCAGCTCCGTGCCCAGGACTGATATATATCAGTATTCTGTATATTACAGTGTCAGCTCTGCGCTCAGGACTGATATATATCAGTGTACTGTATATTAGAGTGTCAGCTCTGCGCTCAGGACTGATATATATCAGTGTTCTGTATATTAGAGTGTCAGCTCTGCGCCCAGGACTGATATATATCAGTATTCTGTATATTACAGTGTCAGCTCTGCACTCAGGACTGATATATATCAGTATTCTGTATAATAGTGTCAGCTCCATGCCCAGGACTGATATATATCAGTGTTCTGTATATTAGAGTGTCAGCTCTGCGCTCAGGACTGATATATATCAGTATTCTGTATATTACAGTGTCAGCTCTGCGCTCAGGACTGATATATATCAGTATTCTGTATATTACAGTGTCAGCTCTGCGCTCAGGACTGATATATATCAGTGTTCTGTATATTAGAGTGTCAGCTCTGCGCTCAGGACTGATATATATCAGTATTCTGTATAATAGTGTCAGCTCCGCGCCCAGGACTGATATATATCAGTGTTCTGTATATTAGAGTGTCAGCTCTGCGCTCAGGACTGATATATATCAGTATTCTGTATATTACAGTGTCAGCTCTGCGCTCAGGACTGATATATATCAGTATTCTGTATATTAGAGTGTCAGCTCTGCGCCCAGGACTGATATATATCAGTATTCTGTATATTACAGTGTCAGCTCTGCGCCCAGGACTGATATATATCAGTATTCTGTATATATTACAGTGTCAGCTCTGCGCCCAGGACTGATATATATCAGTATTCTGTATATTACAGTGTCAGCTCTGCGCCCAGGACTGATATATATCAGTATTCTGTATATTACAGTGTCAGCTCTGCGCCCAGGACTGATATATATCAGTATTCTGTATATTACAGTGTCAGCTCTGAGCTCAGGACTGATATATATCAGTGTTCTGTATATTAGAGTGTCAGCTCTGCGCTCAGGACTGATATATATCAGTATTCTGTATATTAGAGTGTCAGCTCTGCGCTCAGGACTGATATATATCAGTATTCTGTATATTACAGTGTCAGCTCTGAGCTCAGGACTGATATATATCAGTGTTCTGTATATTAGAGTGTCAGCTCTGCGCTCAGGACTGATATATATCAGTGTTCTGTATATTAGAGTGTCAGCTCTGCGCTCAGGACTGATATATATCAGTGTTCTGTATATTAGAGTGTCAGCTCTGCGCCTAGGACTGATATATATCAGTATTCTGTATATTAGAGTGTCAGCTCTGCGCTCAGGACTGATATATATCAGTGTTCTGTATATTAGAGTGTCAGCTCTGCGCCTAGGACTGATATATATCAGTATTCTGTATATTAGAGTGTCAGCTCTGCGCTCAGGACTGATATATATCAGTATTCTGTATAATAGTGTCAGCTCCGCGCCCAGGACTGATATATATCAGTGTTCTGTATATTAGAGTGTCAGCTCTGCGCTCAGGACTGATATATATCAGTATTCTGTATATTACAGTGTCAGCTCTGCGCTCAGGACTGATATATATCAGTATTCTGTATATTAGAGTGTCAGCTCTGCGCCCAGGACTGATATATATCAGTATTCTGTATATTACAGTGTCAGCTCTGAGCTCAGGACTGATATATATCAGTGTTCTGTATATTAGAGTGTCAGCTCTGCGCTCAGGACTGATATATATCAGTATTCTGTATATTACAGTGTCAGCTCTGCGCTCAGGAGTGATATATATCAGTATTCTGTATATTACAGTGTCAGCTCTGCGCTCAGGACTGATATATATCAGTATTCTGTATATTAGAGTGTCAGCTCTGAGCTCAGGACTGATATATATCAGTGTTCTGTATATTACAGTGTCAGCTCTGCGCTCAGGACTGATATATATCAGTATTCTGTATATTACAGTGTCAGCTCTGCGCTCAGGACTGATATATATCGGTATTCTGTATATTAGAGTGTCAGCTCTACGCTCAGGACTGATATATATCAGTATTCTGTATATTACAGTGTCAGCTCTGCGCCCAGGACTGATATATATCAGTATTCTGTATATTACAGTGTCAGCTCTGCGCCCAGGACTGATATATATCAGTATTCTGTATATTAGAGTGTCAGCTCTGCGCCCAGGACTGATATATATCAGTATTCTGTATATTACAGTGTCAGCTCTGCGCTCAGGACTGATATTATATATCAGTATTCTGTATATTACAGTGTCAGCTCTGCGCCCAGGACTGATATATATCAGTATTCTGTATATTAGAGGGTCAGCTCTGCGCTCAGGACTGATATATATCAGTATTCTGTATATTACAGTGTCAGCTCTGCGCTCAGGACTGATATATATCAGTATTCTGTATATTAGAGTGTCAGCTCTGCGCCCAGGACTGATATATATCAGTATTCTGTATATTACAGTGTCAGCTCTGCGCTCAGGACTGATATATATCAGTATTCTGTATATTACAGTGTCAGCTCTGCGCTCAGGACTGATATATATCGGTATTCTGTATATTACAGTGTCAGCTCTGCGCTCAGGACTGATATATATCGGTATTCTGTATATTAGAGTGTCAGCTCTGCGCTCAGGACTGATATATATCGGTATTCTGTATATTAGAGTGTCAGCTCTGCGCCCAGGACTGATATATATCAGTATTCTGTATATTAGAGTGTCAGCTCTGCGCTCAGGACTGATATATATCGGTATTCTGTATATTAGAGTGTCAGCTCTGCGCTCAGGACTGATATATATCGGTATTCTGTATATTAGAGTGTCAGCTCTGCGCCCAGGACTGATATATATCAGTATTCTGTATATTAGAGTGTCAGCTCTGCGCTCAGGACTGATATATATCAGTATTCTGTATATTACAGTGTCAGCTCTGCGCTCAGGACTGATATATATCAGTATTCTGTATATTAGAGTGTCAGCTCTGCGCTCAGGACTGATATATATCAGTATTCTGTATATTAGAGTGTCAGCTCTGCGCTCAGGACTGATATATATCAGTATTCTGTATATTAGAGTGTCAGCTCTGCGCCCAGGACTGATATATATCGGTATTCTGTATATTACAGTGTCAGCTCCGCGCCCAGGACTGATATATATCAGTATTCTGTATATTAGAGTGTCAGCTCTGCGCCCAGGACTGATATATATCAGTATTCTGTATATTACAGCGTCAGCTCTGCGCCCAGGACTGATATATATCAGTATTCTGTATATTAGAGTGTCAGCTCTGCGCTCAGGACTGATATATATCAGTATTCTGTATATTACAGTGTCAGCTCTGCGCCCAGGACTGATATATATCAGTATTCTGTATATGAGAGTGTCAGCTCTGCGCTCAGGACTGATATATATCAGTATTCTGTATATTAGAGTGTCAGCTCTGCGCTCAGGACTGATATATATCAGTATTCTGTATATTAGAGTGTCAGCTCTGCGCTCAGGACTGATATATATCAGTATTCTGTATATTAGAGTGTCAGCTCTGCGCTCAGGACTGATATATATCAGTATTCTGTATATTAGAGCGTCAGCTCTGCGCCCAGGACTGATATATATCAGTATTCTGTATATGAGAGTTTCAGCTCTGCGCTCAGGACTGATATATATCAGTATTCTGTATATTAGAGCGTCAGCTCTGCGCCCAGGACTGATATATATCAGTATTCTGTATATTAGAGTGTCAGCTCTGCGCCCAGGACTGATATATATCAGTATTCTGTATATTAGAGTGTCAGCTCTGCGCTCAGGACTGATATATATCAGTATTCTGTATATTAGAGCGTCAGCTCTGCGCCCAGGACTGATATATATCAGTATTCTGTATATTAGAGTGTCAGCTCTGCGCTCAGGACTGATATATATCAGTGTTCTGTATATTACAGTGTCAGCTCTGCGCTCAGGACTGATATATATCAGTATTCTGTATATTACAGTGTCAGCTCTGCGCTCAGGACTGATATATATCAGTGTTCTGTATATTAGAGTGTCAGCTCTGCGCTCAGGACTGATATATATCAGTATTCTGTATATTACAGTGTCAGCTCTGCGCTCAGGACTGATATATATCAGTATTCTGTATATTACAGTGTCAGCTCTGCGCCCAGGACTGATATATATCAGTGTTCTGTATATTACAGTGTCAGCTCTGCGCTCAGGACTGATATATATCAGTGTTCTGTATATTAGAGGGTCAGCTCTGCACTCAGGACTGATATATATCAGTATTCTGTATATTACAGTGTCAGCTCTGCGCCCAGGACTGATATATATCAGTATTCTGTATATTAGTGTCAGCTCTGCGCTCAGGACTGATATATATCAGTATTCTGTATATTACAGTGTCAGCTCTGCGCCCAGGACTGATATATATCAGTATTCTGTATATTAGAGTGTCAGCTCTGCGCTCAGGACTGATATATATCAGTATTCTGTATATTAGAGCGTCAGCTCTGCGCTCAGGACTGATATATATCAGTATTCTGTATATTACAGTGTCAGCTCCGCGCTCAGGACTGATATATATCAGTATTCTGTATATTACAGTGTCAGCTCTGCGCCCAGGACTGATATATATCAGTATTCTGTATATTAGAGCGTCAGCTCTGCGCCCAGGACTGATATATATCAGTATTCTGTATATTAGAGCGTCAGCTCTGCGCCCAGGACTGATATATATCAGTATTCTGTATATTAGAGTGTCAGCTCTGCGCTCAGGACTGATATATATCAGTATTCTGTATATTACAGTGTCAGCTCTGCGCCCAGGACTGATATATATCAGTATTCTGTATATTAGAGTGTCAGCTCTGCGCCCAGGACTGATATATATCGGTATTCTGTATATTAGAGTGTCAGCTCTGCGCTCAGGACTGATATATATCAGTATTCTGTATATTACAGTGTCAGCTCTGCGCCCAGGACTGATATATATCAGTATTCTGTATATTACAGTGTCAGCTCTGCGCTCAGGACTGATATATATCAGTATTCTGTATATTACAGTGTCAGCTCTGCGCCCAGGACTGATATATATCAGTATTCTGTATATTACAGTGTCAGCTCTGCGCTCAGGACTGATATATATCAGTATTCTGTATATTAGAGTGTCAGCTCCGCGCCCAGGACTGATATATATCAGTATTCTGTATATTACAGTGTCAGCTCTGCGCTCAGGACTGATATATATCAGTATTCTGTATAATACAGTGTCAGCTCTGCGCTCAGGACTGATATATATCAGTATTCTGTATATTACAGTGTCAGCTCTGCGCTCAGGACTGATATATATCAGTATTCTGTATATTAGAGTGTCAGCTCTGCGCTCAGGACTGATATATATCAGTATTCTGTATATTAGAGTGTCAGCTCTGCGCTCAGGACTGATATATATCAGTATTCTGTATATTAGAGTGTCAGCTCTGCGCCCAGGACTGATATATATCAGTATTCTGTATATTACAGTGTCAGCTCTGCGCCCAGGACTGATATATATCAGTATTCTGTATATAGAGTGTCAGCTATGCGCCCAGGACTGATATATATCGGTATTCTGTATATTACAGTGTCAGCTCTGCGCTCAGGACTGATATATATCAGTATTCTGTATATAGAGTGTCAGCTATGCGCCCAGGACTGATATATATCAGTATTCTGTATATTACAGTGTCAGCTCTGCGCCCAGGACTGATATATATCAGTATTCTATATATTACAGTGTCAGCTCTGCGCTCAGGACTGATATATATCGGTATTCTGTATATTAGAGTGTCAGCTCTGCGCCCAGGACTGATATATATCAGTATTCTGTATATTAGTGTCAGCTCTGCGCTCAGGACTGATATATATCAGTATTCTGTATATTAGAGTGTCAGCTCTGCGCTCAGGACTGATATATATCAGTATTCTGTATATTACAGTGTCAGCTCTGCGCTCAGGACTGATATATATCAGTATTCTGTATATTAGAGTGTCAGCTCTGCGCTCAGGAGTGATATATATCAGTATTCTGTATATTACAGTGTCAGCTCTGCGCTCAGGACTGATATATATCAGTATTCTGTATATTAGAGTGTCAGCTCTGCGCTCAGGACTGATATATATCAGTATTCTGTATATTAGAGTGTCAGCTCTGCGCTCAGGACTGATATATATCAGTATTCTGTATATTAGAGTGTCAGCTCTGCGCCCAGGACTGATATATATCAGTATTCTGTATATTACAGTGTCAGCTCTGCGCTCAGGACTGATATATATCAGTATTCTGTATATTAGAGTGTCAGCTCTGCGCTCAGGACTGATATATATCAGTATTCTGTATATTACAGTGTCAGCTCTGCGCTCAGGACTGATATATATCAGTATTCTGTATATTACAGTGTCAGCTCTGCGCTCAGGACTGATATATATCAGTATTCTGTATATTAGAGTGTCAGCTCTGCGCCCAGGACTGATATATATCAGTATTCTGTATATTACAGTGTCAGCTCTGCACTCAGGACTGATATATATCAGTATTCTGTATATTACAGTGTCAGCTCTGCGCCCAGGACTGATATATATCAGTATTCTGTATATTACAGTGTCAGCTCTGCGCTCAGGACTGATATATATCAGTATTCTGTATATTAGAGTGTCAGCTCTGCGCCCAGGACTGATATATATCAGTATTCTGTATATTAGTGTCAGCTCTGCGCCCAGGACTGATATATATCAGTATTCTGTATATTACAGTGTCAGCTCTGCGCCCAGGACTGATATATATCAGTATTCTGTATATTACAGTGTCAGCTCTGCGCTCAGGACTGATATATATCAGTATTCTGTATATTAGAGTGTCAGCTCAGTGCCCAGTACTGATATATATCAGTGTTCTGTATATTACAGTGTCAGCTCTGGGCCCAGGACTGATATATATCAGTGTTCTGTATATTACAGTGTCAGCTCTGCGCTCAGGACTGATATATATCAGTATTCTGTATATTAGAGTGTCAGCTCTGCGCCCAGGACTGATATATATCAGTGTTCTGTATATTACAGTGTCAGCTCTGCGCTCAGGACTGATATATATCAGTATTCTGTATATTACAGTGTCAGCTCTGCGCTCAGGACTGATATATATCAGTATTCTGTATATTACAGTGTCAGCTCTGCGCTCAGGACTGATATATATCAGTATTCTGTATATTAGAGTGTCAGCTCTGCGCCCAGGACTGATATATATCAGTGTTCTGTATATTACAGTGTCAGCTCTGCGCCCAGGACTGATATATATCAGTATTCTGTATATTACAGTGTCAGCTCTGCGCCCAGGACTGATATATATCTGTATTCTGTATATTACAGTGTCAGCTCTGCGCCCAGGACTGATATATATCAGTATTCTGTATATTAGAGTGTCAGCTCTGCGCTCAGGACTGATATATATCGGTATTCTGTATATTACAGTGTCAGCTCTGCGCTCAGGACTGATATATATCAGTATTCTGTATATTAGAGTGTCAGCTCTGCGCCCAGGACTGATATATATCAGTATTCTGTATATTAGAGTGTCAGCTCTGCGCCCAGGACTGATATATATCAGTATTCTGTATATTAGAGTGTCAGCTCTGCGCTCAGGACTGATATATATCAGTATTCTGTATATTACAGTGTCAGCTCTGCGCTCAGGACTGATATATATCAGTATTCTGTATATTACAGTGTCAGCTCTGCGCCCAGGACTGATATATATCAGTATTCTGTATATTACAGTGTCAGCTCTGCGCTCAGGACTGATATATATCAGTATTCTGTATATTACAGTGTCAGCTCTGCGCTCAGGACTGATATATATCAGTATTCTGTATATTACAGTGTCAGCTCTGCGCCCAGGACTGATATATATCAGTATTCTGTATATTAGTGTCAGCTCTGCGCTCAGGACTGATATATATCAGTATTCTGTATATTACAGTGTCAGCTCTGCGCTCAGGACTGATATATATCAGTATTCTGTATATTAGAGTGTCAGCTCTGCGCCCAGGACTGATATATATCAGTATTCTGTATAATAGTGTCAGCTCTGCGCTCAGGACTGATATTATATATCAGTATTCTGTATATTAGAGTGTCAGCTCTGCGCCCAGGACTGATATATATCAGTATTCTGTATATTACAGTGTCAGCTCTGCGCTCAGGACTGATATATATCAGTATTCTGTATATTAGAGTGTCAGCTCTGCGCCCAGGACTGATATATATCAGTATTCTGTATATTAGTGTCAGCTCTGCGCTCAGGACTGATATTATATATCAGTATTCTGTATATTAGAGTGTCAGCTCTGCGCCCAGGACTGATATATATCAGTATTCTGTATATTAGAGTGTCAGCTCTGCGCCCAGGACTGATATATATCAGTATTCTGTATATTAGAGTGTCAGCTCTGCGCCCAGGACTGATATATATCAGTATTCTGTATATTAGAGTGTCAGCTCTGCGCTCAGGACTGATATATATCAGTATTCTGTATATTAGAGTGTCAGCTCTGAGCTCAGGACTGATATATATCAGTATTCTGTATATTACAGTGTCAGCTCTGCGCCCAGGACTGATATATATCAGTATTCTGTATATTACAGTGTCAGCTCTGCGCCCAGGACTGATATATATCAGTGTTCTGTATATTAGAGTGTCAGCTCTGCGCTCAGGACTGATATATATCAGTGTTCTGTATATTAGAGTGTCAGCTCTGCGCCCAGGACTGATATATATCAGTATTCTGTATATTAGAGTGTCAGCTCTGCGCCCAGGACTGATATATATCAGTATTCTGTATATTACAGTGTCAGCTCTGCGCTCAGGACTGATATATATCAGTATTCTGTATATTAGAGTGTCAGCTCTGCGCCCAGGACTGATATATATCAGTATTCTGTATATTAGTGTCAGCTCTGCGCTCAGGACTGATATTATATATCAGTATTCTGTATATTAGAGTGTCAGCTCTGCGCCCAGGACTGATATATATCAGTATTCTGTATATTAGAGTGTCAGCTCTGCGCCCAGGACTGATATATATCAGTATTCTGTATATTAGAGTGTCAGCTCTGCGCCCAGGACTGATATATATCAGTATTCTGTATATTAGAGTGTCAGCTCTGCGCTCAGGACTGATATATATCAGTATTCTGTATATTAGAGTGTCAGCTCTGAGCTCAGGACTGATATATATCAGTATTCTGTATATTACAGTGTCAGCTCTGCGCCCAGGACTGATATATATCAGTGTTCTGTATATTACAGTGTCAGCTCTGCGCCCAGGACTGATATATATCAGTATTCTGTATATTACAGTGTCAGCTCTGCGCTCAGGACTGATATATATCAGTGTTCTGTATATTAGAGTGTCAGCTCTGCGCTCAGGACTGATATATATCAGTATTCTGTATATTACAGTGTCAGCTCTGCGCCCAGGACTGATATATATCAGTATTCTGTATATTAGAGTGTCAGCTCTGCGCTCAGGACTGATATATATCAGTATTCTGTATATTAGAGTGTCAGCTCTGAGCTCAGGACTGATATATATCAGTGTTCGGTATATTACAGTGTCAGCTCTGCGCTCAGGACTGATATATATCAGTATTCTGTATATTAGAGTGTCAGCTCTGCACTCAGGACTGATATATATCAGTGTTCTGTATATTACAGTGTCAGCTCTGCGCTCAGGACTGATATATATCAGTATTCTGTATATTAGAGTGTCAGCTCCGCGCCCAGGACTGATATATATCAGTATTCTGTATATTAGAGTGTCAGCTCTGCGCTCAGGACTGATATATATCAGTATTCTGTATATTACAGTGTCAGCTCTGCGCTCAGGACTGATATATATCAGTGTTCTGTATATTAGTGTCAGCTCTGCGCCCAGGACTGATATATATCAGTATTCTGTATATTACAGTGTCAGCTCTGCGCCCAGGACTGATATATATCAGTATTCTGTATATTAGAGTGTCAGCTCTGCGCCCAGGACTGATATATATCAGTATTCTGTATATTACAGTGTCAGCTCTGCGCCCAGGACTGATATATATCAGTATTCTGTATATTAGAGCGTCAGCTCTGCGCCCAGGACTGATATATATCAGTATTCTGTATATTACAGTGTCAGCTCTGCGCTCAGGACTGATATATATCAGTATTCTGTATATTACAGTGTCAGCTCTGCGCTCAGGACTGATATATATCAGTATTCTGTATATTACAGTGTCAGCTCTGCGCTCAGGACTGATATATATCAGTATTCTGTATATTAGAGTGTCAGCTCTGCGCTCAGGACTGATATATATCAGTATTATGTATATTACAGTGTCAGCTCTGCGCTCAGGACTGATATATATCAGTATTCTGTATATTACAGTGTCAGCTCTGCGCTCAGGACTGATATATATCAGTATTCTGTATATTACAGTGTCAGCTCTGCGCTCAGGACTGATATATATCAGTATTCTGTATATTACAGTGTCAGCTCTGCGCTCAGGACTGATATATATCAGTATTCTGTATATTACAGTGTCAGCTCTGCGCTCAGGACTGATATATATCGGTATTCTGTATATTAGAGTGTCAGCTCTGCGCCCAGGACTGATATATATCAGTATTCTGTATATTACAGTGTCAGCTCTGCGCTCAGGACTGATATATATCAGTATTCTGTATATTAGTGTCAGCTCTGCGCTCAGGACTGATATATATCAGTATTCTGTATATTACAGTGTCAGCTCTGCGCTCAGGACTGATATATATCAGTATTCTGTATATTACAGTGTCAGCTCTGCGCTCAGGACTGATATATATCGGTATTCTGTATATTAGAGTGTCAGCTCTGCGCCCAGGACTGATATATATCAGTATTCTGTATATTACAGTGTCAGCTCTGCGCTCAGGACTGATATATATCAGTATTCTGTATATTAGTGTCAGCTCTGCGCTCAGGACTGCTATATATCAGTATTCTGTATATTACAGTGTCAGCTCTGCGCTCAGGACTGATATATATCAGTATTCTGTATATTAGTGTCAGCTCTGCGCTCAGGACTGATATATATCAGTATTCTGTATATTACAGTGTCAGCTCTGCGCTCAGGACTGATATATATCAGTATTCTGTATATTAGTGTCAGCTCTGCGCCCAGGACTGATATATATCAGTATTCTGTATATTAGAGTGTCAGCTCTGCGCCCAGGACTGATATATATCAGTATTCTGTATATTACAGTGTCAGCTCTGCGCTCAGGACTGATATATATCAGTATTCTGTATATTAGAGTGTCAGCTCTGCGCCCAGGACTGATATATATCAGTATTATGTATATTACAGTGTCAGCTCTGCACTCAGGACTGATATATATCAGTATTCTGTATATTACAGTGTCAGCTCTGCGCCCAGGACTGATATATATCAGTATTATGTATATTAGAGTGTCAGCTCTGCGCCCAGGACTGATATATATCAGTATTCTGTATATTAGAGTGTCAGCTCTGCGCCCAGGACTGATATATATCAGTATTCTGTATATTAGAGTGTTAGCTCTGCGCCCAGGACTGATATATATCAGTATTCTGTATATTAGAGTGTCAGCTCTGCACTCAGGACTGATATATATCAGTATTCTGTATATTAGAGTGTCAGCTCTGCGCCCAGGACTGATATATATCAGTATTATGTATATTACAGTGTCAGCTCTGCACTCAGGACTGATATATATCAGTATTCTGTATATTACAGTGTCAGCTCTGCGCTCAGGACTGATATATATCAGTATTCTGTATATTACAGTGTCAGCTCTGCGCTCAGGACTGATATATATCAGTATTCTGTATATTAGAGTGTCAGCTCTGCGCTCAGGACTGATATATATCAGTATTCTGTATATTAGAGTGTCAGCTCTGCGCTCAGGACTGATATATATCAGTATTCTGTATATTACAGTGTCAGCTCTGCGCTCAGGACTGATATATATCAGTGTTCTGTATATTAGAGTGTCAGCTCTGCGCTCAGGACTGATATATATCAGTATTCTGTATATTAGAGTGTCAGCTCTGCGCTCAGGACTGATATATATCAGTATTCTGTATATTACAGTGTCAGCTCTGCGCTCAGGACTGATATATATCAGTATTCTGTATATTACAGTGTCAGCTCTGCGCTCAGGACTGATATATATCAGTATTCTGTATATTAGAGTGTCAGCTCTGCGCTCAGGACTGATATATATCAGTATTCTGTATATTAGAGTGTCAGCTCTGCGCCCAGGACTGATATATATCAGTATTCTGTATATTACAGTGTCAGCTCTGCTCTCAGGACTGATATATATCAGTGTTCTGTATATTAGAGTGTCAGCTCTGCGCCCAGGACTGATATATATCAGTATTCTGTATATTACAGTGTCAGCTCCGCGCCCAGGACTGATATATATCAGTATTCTGTATATTACAGTGTCAGCTCTGCGCTCAGGACTGATATATATCAGTATTCTGTATATTAGAGTGTCAGCTCTGCGCTCAGGACTGATATATATCAGTGTTCTGTATATTAGAGTGTCAGCTCTGCGCTCAGGACTGATATATATCAGTATTCTGTATATTAGAGTGTCAGCTCTGCGCTCAGGACTGATATATATCAGTATTCTGTATATTAGAGTGTCAGCTCTGCGCCCAGGACTGATATATATCAGTATTCTGTATATTAGAGTGTCAGCTCTGCGCCCAGGACTGATATATATCAGTATTCTGTATATTACAGTGTCAGCTCTGCACTCAGGACTGATATATATCAGTATTCTGTATATTACAGTGTCAGCTCTGCGCCCAGGACTGATATATATCAGTATTCTGTATATTAGAGTGTCAGCTCTGCGCTCAGGACTGATATATATCAGTATTCTGTATATTAGAGTGTCAGCTCTGCGCCCAGGACTGATATATATCAGTGTTCTGTATATTAGAGTGTCAGCTCTGCACTCAGGACTGATATATATCAGTATTCTGTATATTACAGTGTCAGCTCTGCGCCCAGGACTGATATATATCAGTGTTCTGTATATTAGAGTGTCAGCTCTGCGCTCAGGACTGATATATATCAGTATTCTGTATATTAGAGTGTCAGCTCTGCGCCCAGGACTGATATATATCAGTATTCTGTATATTAGAGTGTCAGCTCTGCGCCCAGGACTGATATATATCAGTATTCTGTATATTACAGTGTCAGCTCTGCACTCAGGACTGATATATATCAGTGTTCTGTATATTACAGTGTCAGCTCTGCGCTCAGGACTGATATATATCAGTATTCTGTATATTAGAGTGTCAGCTCTGCGCTCAGGACTGATATATATCAGTGTTCTGTATATTAGAGTGTCAGCTCTGCGCTCAGGACTGATATATATCAGTATTCTGTATATTAGAGTGTCAGCTCTGCGCTCAGGACTGATATATATCAGTATTCTGTATATTACAGTGTCAGCTCTGCGCTCAGGACTGATATATATCAGTATTCTGTATATTACAGTGTCAGCTCTGCGCTCAGGACTGATATATATCAGTATTCTGTATATTAGAGTGTCAGCTCTGCGCTCAGGACTGATATATATCAGTATTCTGTATATTACAGTGTCAGCTCTGCGCCCAGGACTGATATATATCAGTATTCTGTATATTACAGTGTCAGCTCTGCGCTCAGGACTGATATATATCAGTATTCTGTATATTACAGTGTCAGCTCTGCGCTCAGGACTGATATATATCAGTGTTCTGTATATTAGAGTGTCAGCTCTGCGCTCAGGACTGATATATATCAGTATTCTGTATATTAGAGTGTCAGCTCTGAGCTCAGGACTGATATATATCAGTATTCTGTATATTACAGTGTCAGCTCTGCGCTCAGGACTGATATATATCAGTATTCTGTATATTAGAGTGTCAGCTCTGCGCTCAGGACTGATATATATCAGTATTCTGTATATTAGAGTGTCAGCTCTGCGCTCAGGACTGATATACATCAGTATTCTGTATATTACAGTGTCAGCTCTGCGCTCAGGACTGATATATATATCAGTATTCTGTATATTAGAGTGTTAGCTCTGCGCCCAGGACTGATATATATCAGTGTTCTGTATATTAGAGTGTCAGCTCTGCGCCCAGGACTGATATATATCAGTATTCTGTATATTAGAGTGTCAGCTCTGCGCCCAGGACTGATATATATCAGTATTCTGTATATTAGAGTGTCAGCTCTGCGCCCAGGACTGATATATATCAGTATTCTGTATATTAGAGTGTCAGCTCTGCGCCCAGGACTGATATATATCAGTGTTCTGTATATTACAGTGTCAGCTCTGCGCTCAGGACTGATATATATCAGTATTCTGTATATTACAGTGTCAGCTCTGCGCTCAGGACTGATATATATCAGTATTCTGTATATTAGAGTGTCAGCTCTGCGCCCAGGACTGATATATATCAGTATTCTGTATATTACAGTGTCAGCTCTGCGCTCAGGACTGATATATATCAGTATTCTGTATATTACAGTGTCAGCTCTGCGCCCAGGACTGATATATATCAGTATTCTGTATATTACAGTGTCAGCTCTGCGCTCAGGACTGATATATATCAGTATTCTGTATATTAGAGTGTCAGCTCTGCGCCCAGGACTGATATATATCAGTATTCTGTATATTAGTGTCAGCTCTGCGCCCAGGACTGATATATATCAGTATTCTGTATATTACAGTGTCAGCTCTGCGCTCAGGACTGATATATATCAGTATTCTGTATATTAGAGTGTCAGCTCTGCGCCCAGGACTGATATATATCAGTGTTCTGTATATTACAGTGTCAGCTCTGCGCTCAGGACTGATATATATCAGTATTCTGTATATTAGAGTGTCAGCTCAGTGCCCAGTACTGATATATATCAGTGTTCTGTATATTACAGTGTCAGCTCTGCGCCCAGGACTGATATATATCAGTGTTCTGTATATTACAGTGTCAGCTCTGCGCCCAGGACTGATATATATCAGTGTTCTGTATATTACAGTGTCAGCTCTGCGCCCAGGACTGATATATATCAGTATTCTGTATATTACAGTGTCAGCTCTGCGCCCAGGACTGATATATATCAGTATTCTGTATATTAGAGTGTCAGCTCTGCGCCCAGGACTGATATATATCAGTATTCTGTATATTAGAGTGTCAGCTCTGCGCCCAGGACTGATATATATCAGTATTCTGTATATTACAGTGTCAGCTCTGCGCCCAGGACTGATATATATCAGTGTTCTGTATATTACAGTGTCAGCTCTGCGCCCAGGACTGATATATATCTGTATTCTGTATATTACAGTGTCAGCTCTGCGCTCAGGACTGATATATATCGGTATTCTGTATATTAGAGTGTCAGCTCTGCGCCCAGGACTGATATATATCAGTATTCTGTATATTAGAGTGTCAGCTCTGCGCCCAGGACTGATATATATCAGTATTCTGTATATTACAGTGTCAGCTCTGCGCCCAGGACTGATATATATCAGTGTTCTGTATATTACAGTGTCAGCTCTGCGCCCAGGACTGATATATATCTGTATTCTGTATATTACAGTGTCAGCTCTGCGCTCAGGACTGATATATATCGGTATTCTGTATATTACAGTGTCAGCTCTGCGCTCAGGACTGATATATATCAGTATTCTGTATATTAGAGTGTCAGCTCTGCGCCCAGGACTGATATATATCAGTATTCTGTATATTAGAGTGTCAGCTCTGCGCCCAGGACTGATATATATCAGTATTCTGTATATTACAGTGTCAGCTCTGCGCTCAGGACTGATATATATCAGTATTCTGTATATTAGAGTGTCAGCTCTGCGCCCAGGACTGATATATATCAGTATTCTGTATATTAGAGTGTCAGCTCTGCGCCCAGGACTGATATATATCAGTATTCTGTATATTACAGTGTCAGCTCTGCGCTCAGGACTGATATATATCAGTATTCTGTATATTAGAGTGTCAGCTCTGCGCTCAGGTCTGATATATATCAGTATTCTGTATATTACAGTGTCAGCTCTGCGCCCAGGACTGATATATATCAGTGTTCTGTATATTAGAGTGTCAGCTCTGCGCTCAGGACTGATATATATCAGTATTCTGTATATTAGTGTCAGCTCTGCGCTCAGGACTGATATATATCAGTGTTCTGTATATTACAGTGTCAGCTCTGCGCCCAGGACTGATATATATCAGTATTCTGTATATTACAGTGTCAGCTCTGCGCTCAGGACTGATATATATCAGTGTTCTGTATATTACAGTGTCAGCTCTGCGCTCAGGACTGATATATATCAGTATTCTGTATATTAGTGTCAGCTCTGCGCTCAGGACTGATATATATCAGTGTTCTGTATATTACAGTGTCAGCTCTGCGCTCAGGACTGATATATATCAGTATTCTGTATATTAGAGTGTCAGCTCTGCGCTCAGGACTGATATATATCAGTATTCTGTATATTAGAGTGTCAGCTCTGCGCTCAGGACTGATATATATCAGTATTCTGTATATTACAGTGTCAGCTCTGCGCTCAGGACTGATATTATATATCAGTATTCTGTATATTAGAGTGTCAGCTCTGCGCCCAGGACTGATATATATCGGTATTCTGTATATTAGAGTGTCAGCTCTGCGCCCAGGACTGATATATATCAGTATTCTGTATATTAGAGCGTCAGCTCTGCGCTCAGGACTGATATATATCAGTATTCTGTATATTATAGTGTCAGCTCTGCGCCCAGGACTGATATATATCAGTATTCTGTATATTACAGTGTCAGCTCTGCGCCCAGGACTGATATATATCAGTATTCTGTATATTAGAGCGTCAGCTCTGCGCTCAGGACTGATATATATCAGTATTCTGTATATTAGAGTGTCAGCTCTGCGCTCAGGACTGATATATATCAGTATTCTGTATATTAGAGCGTCAGCTCTGCGCTCAGGACTGATATATATCAGTATTCTGTATATTACAGTGTCAGCTCTGCGCTCAGGACTGATATATATCAGTGTTCTGTATATTACAGTGTCAGCTCTGCGCCCAGGACTGATATATATCAGTATTCTGTATATTAGAGTGTCAGCTCTGCGCTCAGGACTGATATATATCAGTATTCTGTATATTAGAGCGTCAGCTCTGCGCTCAGGACTGATATATATCAGTATTCTGTATATTAGTGTCAGCTCTGCGCTCAGGACTGATATATATCAGTATTCTGTATATTACAGTGTCAGCTCTGCGCTCAGGACTGATATATATCAGTATTCTGTATATTAGAGTGTCAGCTCTGCGCCCAGGACTGATATATATCAGTATTCTGTATATTACAGTGTCAGCTCTGCGCCCAGGACTGATATATATCAGTATTCTGTATATTAGAGTGTCAGCTCTGCGCTCAGGACTGATATATATCAGTATTCTGTATATTACAGTGTCAGCTCTGCGCTCAGGACTGATATATATCAGTGTTCTGTATATTACAGTGTCAGCTCCGCGCCCAGGACTGATATATATCAGTATTCTGTATATTAGAGTGTCAGCTCTGCGCTCAGGACTGATATATATCAGTATTCTGTATATTAGAGTGTCAGCTCTGCGCCCAGGACTGATATATATCAGTGTTCTGTATATTACAGTGTCAGCTCCGCGCCCAGGACTGATATATATCAGTATTCTGTATATTAGAGTGTCAGCTCTGCGCTCAGGACTGATATATATCAGTGTTCTGTATATTACAGTGTCAGCTCTGCGCCCAGGACTGATATATATCAGTATTCTGTATATTAGAGTGTCAGCTCTGCGCTCAGGACTGATATATATCAGTATTCTGTATATTAGAGTGTCAGCTCTGCGCTCAGGACTGATATATATCAGTATTCTGTATATTAGAGTGTCAGCTCTGCGCTCAGGACTGATATATATCAGTGTTCTGTATATTAGAGTGTCAGCTCTGCGCTCAGGACTGATATATATCAGTATTCTGTATATTACAGTGTCAGCTCTGCGCTCAGGACTGATATATATCAGTATTCTGTATATTACAGTGTCAGCTCTGCGCTCAGGACTGATATATATCAGTATTCTGTATATTACAGTGTCAGCTCTGCGCTCAGGACTGATATATATCAGTGTTCTGTATATTAGAGTGTCAGCTCTGCGCTCAGGACTGATATATATCAGTATTCTGTATATTAGAGTGTCAGCTCTGCGCTCAGGACTGATATATATCAGTGTTCTGTATATTAGAGTGTCAGCTCTGCGCTCAGGACTGATATATATCAGTATTCTGTATATTACAGTGTCAGCTCTGCGCTCAGGACTGATATATATCAGTATTCTGTATATTAGAGTGTCAGCTCTGAGCTCAGGACTGATATATATCAGTATTCTGTATATTACAGTGTCAGCTCTGAGCTCAGGACTGATATATATCAGTATTCTGTATATTACAGTGTCAGCTCTGCGCTCAGGACTGATATATATCAGTATTCTGTATATTAGAGTGTCAGCTCTGCGCTCAGGACTGATATATATCAGTATTCTGTATATTAGAGTGTCAGCTCTGCGCTCAGGACTGATATATATCAGTGTTCTGTATATTACAGTGTCAGCTCTGCGCCCAGGACTGATATATATCAGTGTTCTGTATATTACAGTGTCAGCTCTGCGCTCAGGACTGATATATATCAGTATTCTGTATATTACAGTGTCAGCTCTGCGCTCAGGACTGATATATATCAGTATTCTGTATATTACAGTGTCAGCTCTGCGCTCAGGACTGATATATATCAGTATTCTGTATATTACAGTGTCAGCTCTGCGCTCAGGACTGATATATATCAGTATTCTGTATATTACAGTGTCAGCTCTGCACCCAGGACTGATATATATCAGTATTCTGTATATTACAGTGTCAGCTCTGCGCTCAGGACTGATATATATCAGTATTCTGTATATTAGAGTGTCAGCTCTGCGCTCAGGACTGATATATATCAGTATTCTGTATATTAGAGTGTCAGCTCTGCGCTCAGGACTGATATATATCAGTATTCTGTATATTACAGTGTCAGCTCTGCGCCCAGGACTGATATATATCAGTATTCTGTATATTACAGTGTCAGCTCTGCGCTCAGGACTGATATATATCAGTATTCTGTATATTACAGTGTCAGCTCTGCGCTCAGGACTGATATATATCAGTATTCTGTATATTAGAGTGTCAGCTCTGAGCTCAGGACTGATATATATCAGTATTCTGTATATTACAGTGTCAGCTCTGCGCTCAGGACTGATATATATCAGTATTCTGTATATTAGAGTGTCAGCTCTGCGCTCAGGACTGATATATATCAGTATTCTGTATATTAGAGTGTCAGCTCTGCGCCCAGGACTGATATATATCAGTATTCTGTATATTAGAGTGTCAGCTCTGCGCCCAGGACTGATATATATCAGTATTCTGTATATTAGAGTGTCAGCTCTGCGCTCAGGACTGATATATATCAGTATTCTGTATATTACAGTGTCAGCTCTGCGCCCAGGACTGATATATATCAGTATTCTGTATATTACAGTGTCAGCTCTGCGCCCAGGACTGATATATATCAGTATTCTGTATATTACAGTGTCAGCTCTGCGCTCAGGACTGATATATATCAGTATTCTGTATATTAGTGTCAGCTCTGCGCTCAGGACTGATATATATCAGTATTCTGTATATTAGAGTGTCAGCTCTGCGCTCAGGACTGATATATATCAGTATTCTGTATATTACAGTGTCAGCTCTGCGCTCAGGACTGATATATATCAGTGTTCTGTATATTACAGTGTCAGCTCTGCGCTCAGGACTGATATATATCAGTATTCTGTATATTACAGTGTCAGCTCTGCGCTCAGGACTGATATATATCAGTATTCTGTATATTAGAGGGTCAGCTCTGCACTCAGGACTGATATATATCAGTATTCTGTATATTACAGTGTCAGCTCTGCGCCCAGGACTGATATATATCAGTATTCTGTATATTAGTGTCAGCTCTGCGCTCAGGACTGATATATATCAGTATTCTGTATATTACAGTGTCAGCTCTGCGCCCAGGACTGATATATATATCAGTATTCTGTATATTAGAGTGTCAGCTCTGCGCTCAGGACTGATATATATCAGTATTCTGTATATTACAGTGTCATCTCTGCGCTCAGGACTGATATATATCAGTATTCTGTATATTACAGTGTCAGCTCTGCGCTCAGGACTGATATATATCAGTGTTCTGTATATTAGAGGGTCAGCTCTGCACTCAGGACTGATATATATCAGTATTCTGTATATTACAGTGTCAGCTCTGCGCCCAGGACTGATATATATCAGTATTCTGTATATTAGTGTCAGCTCTGCGCTCAGGACTGATATATATCAGTATTCTGTATATTACAGTGTCAGCTCTGCGCCCAGGACTGATATATATCAGTATTCTGTATATTAGAGTGTCAGCTCTGCGCTCAGGACTGATATATATCAGTATTCTGTATATTAGTGTCAGCTCTGCGCCCAGGACTGATATATATCAGTATTCTGTATATTACAGTGTCAGCTCTGCGCTCAGGACTGATATATATCAGTGTTCTGTATATTAGAGTGTCAGCTCTGCGCCCAGGACTGATATATATCAGTATTCTGTATATTAGAGTGTCAGCTCTGCGCTCAGGACTGATATATATCAGTGTTCTGTATATTAGAGGGTCAGCTCTGCACTCAGGACTGATATATATCAGTATTCTGTATATTACAGTGTCAGCTCTGCGCCCAGGACTGATATATATCAGTATTCTGTATATTACAGTGTCAGCTCTGCGCTCAGGACTGATATATATCAGTGTTCTGTATATTAGAGTGTCAGCTCTGCGCTCAGGACTGATATATATCGGTATTCTGTATATTAGAGCGTCAGCTCTGCGCTCAGGACTGATATATATCAGTATTCTGTATATTACAGTGTCAGCTCTGCGCTCAGGACTGATATATATCAGTGTTCTGTATATTAGAGTGTCAGCTCTGCGCTCAGGACTGATATATATCGGTATTCTGTATATTAGTGTCAGCTCTGCGCTCAGGACTGATATATATCAGTATTCTGTATATTACAGTGTCAGCTCTGCGCCCAGGACTGATATATATCAGTTTTCTGTATATTAGAGTGTCAGCTCTGCGCTCAGGACTGATATATATCAGTATTCTGTATATTAGAGCGTCAGCTCTGCGCCCAGGACTGATATATATCAGTATTCTGTATATTAGAGCGTCAGCTCTGCGCCCAGGACTGATATATATCAGTATTCTGTATATTAGAGTGTCAGCTCTGCGCTCAGGACTGATATATATCAGTATTCTGTATATTAGAGTGTCAGCTCTGCGCCCAGGACTGATATATATCAGTGTTCTGTATATTAGAGTGTCAGCTCTGCGCTCAGGACTGATATATATCAGTGTTCTGTATATTAGAGTGTCAGCTCTGCGCTCAGGACTGATATATATCAGTATTCTGTATATTAGAGTGTCAGCTCTGCGCTCAGGACTGATATATATCAGTATTCTGTATATTACAGTGTCAGCTCTGCGCCCAGGACTGATATATATCAGTATTCTGTATATTAGAGTGTCAGCTCTGCGCTCAGGACTGATATATATCAGTGTTCTGTATATTAGAGTGTCAGCTCTGCGCCCAGGACTGATATATATCAGTATTCTGTATATTACAGTGTCAGCTCTGCGCTCAGGACTGATATATATCAGTATTCTGTATATTAGAGTGTCAGCTCTGCGCTCAGGACTGATATATATCAGTATTCTGTATATTACAGTGTCAGCTCTGCGCCCAGGACTGATATATATCAGTATTCTGTATATTACAGTGTCAGCTCTGCGCCCAGGACTGATATATATCAGTATTCTGTATATTACAGTGTCAGCTCTGCGCTCAGGACTGATATATATCAGTATTCTGTATATTAGTGTCAGCTCTGCGCTCAGGACTGATATATATCAGTATTCTGTATATTAGAGTGTCAGCTCTGCGCTCAGGACTGATATATATCAGTATTCTGTATATTACAGTGTCAGCTCTGCGCTCAGGACTGATATATATCAGTGTTCTGTATATTACAGTGTCAGCTCTGCGCTCAGGACTGATATATATCAGTATTCTGTATATTACAGTGTCAGCTCTGCGCTCAGGACTGATATATATCAGTATTCTGTATATTAGAGGGTCAGCTCTGCACTCAGGACTGATATATATCAGTATTCTGTATATTACAGTGTCAGCTCTGCGCCCAGGACTGATATATATCAGTATTCTGTATATTAGTGTCAGCTCTGCGCTCAGGACTGATATATATCAGTATTCTGTATATTACAGTGTCAGCTCTGCGCCCAGGACTGATATATATATCAGTATTCTGTATATTAGAGTGTCAGCTCTGCGCTCAGGACTGATATATATCAGTATTCTGTATATTACAGTGTCATCTCTGCGCTCAGGACTGATATATATCAGTATTCTGTATATTACAGTGTCAGCTCTGCGCTCAGGACTGATATATATCAGTGTTCTGTATATTAGAGGGTCAGCTCTGCACTCAGGACTGATATATATCAGTATTCTGTATATTACAGTGTCAGCTCTGCGCCCAGGACTGATATATATCAGTATTCTGTATATTAGTGTCAGCTCTGCGCTCAGGACTGATATATATCAGTATTCTGTATATTACAGTGTCAGCTCTGCGCCCAGGACTGATATATATCAGTATTCTGTATATTAGAGTGTCAGCTCTGCGCTCAGGACTGATATATATCAGTATTCTGTATATTAGAGTGTCAGCTCTGCGCTCAGGACTGATATATATCAGTATTCTGTATATTACAGTGTCAGCTCTGCGCTCAGGACTGATATATATCAGTGTTCTGTATATTAGAGTGTCAGCTCTGCGCCCAGGACTGATATATATCAGTATTCTGTATATTAGAGTGTCAGCTCTGCGCTCAGGACTGATATATATCAGTGTTCTGTATATTAGAGGGTCAGCTCTGCACTCAGGACTGATATATATCAGTATTCTGTATATTACAGTGTCAGCTCTGCGCCCAGGACTGATATATATCAGTATTCTGTATATTACAGTGTCAGCTCTGCGCTCAGGACTGATATATATCAGTGTTCTGTATATTAGAGTGTCAGCTCTGCGCTCAGGACTGATATATATCGGTATTCTGTATATTAGAGCGTCAGCTCTGCGCTCAGGACTGATATATATCAGTATTCTGTATATTACAGTGTCAGCTCTGCGCTCAGGACTGATATATATCAGTGTTCTGTATATTAGAGTGTCAGCTCTGCGCTCAGGACTGATATATATCGGTATTCTGTATATTAGTGTCAGCTCTGCGCTCAGGACTGATATATATCAGTATTCTGTATATTACAGTGTCAGCTCTGCGCCCAGGACTGATATATATCAGTTTTCTGTATATTAGAGTGTCAGCTCTGCGCTCAGGACTGATATATATCAGTATTCTGTATATTAGAGCGTCAGCTCTGCGCCCAGGACTGATATATATCAGTATTCTGTATATTAGAGCGTCAGCTCTGCGCCCAGGACTGATATATATCAGTATTCTGTATATTAGAGTGTCAGCTCTGCGCTCAGGACTGATATATATCAGTATTCTGTATATTAGAGTGTCAGCTCTGCGCCCAGGACTGATATATATCAGTGTTCTGTATATTAGAGTGTCAGCTCTGCGCTCAGGACTGATATATATCAGTGTTCTGTATATTAGAGTGTCAGCTCTGCGCTCAGGACTGATATATATCAGTATTCTGTATATTAGAGTGTCAGCTCTGCGCTCAGGACTGATATATATCAGTATTCTGTATATTACAGTGTCAGCTCTGCGCCCAGGACTGATATATATCAGTATTCTGTATATTAGAGTGTCAGCTCTGCGCTCAGGACTGATATATATCAGTGTTCTGTATATTAGAGTGTCAGCTCTGCGCCCAGGACTGATATATATCAGTATTCTGTATATTACAGTGTCATCTCTGCGCTTAGGACTGATATATATCAGTGTTCTGTATATTAGAGTGTCAGCTCTGCGCTCAGGACTGATATATATCAGTGTTCTGTATATTACAGTGTCAGCTCTGCGCCCAGGACTGATATATATCAGTATTCTGTATATTAGTGTCAGCTCTGCGCTCAGGACTGATATATATCAGTATTCTGTATATTAGTGTCAGCTCTGCGCTCAGGACTGATATATATCAGTATTCTGTATATTACAGTGTCAGCTCTGCGCTCAGGACTGATATTTATCAGTATTCTGTATATTACAGTGTCAGCTCTGCGCTCAGGACTGATATATATCAGTGTTCTGTATATTAGAGTGTCAGCTCTGCGCTCAGGACTGATATATATCAGTGTTCTGTATATTAGAGTGTCAGCTCTGCGCCCAGGACTGATATATATCAGTATTCTGTATATTACAGTGTCATCTCTGCGCTCAGGACTGATATATATCAGTGTTCTGTATATTACAGTGTCATCTCTGCGCTCAGGACTGATATATATCAGTGTTCTGTATATTACAGTGTCAGCTCTGCGCTCAGGACTGATATATATCAGTATTCTGTATATTACAGTGTCATCTCTGCGCTCAGGACTGATATATATCAGTGTTCTGTATATTACAGTGTCAGCTCTGCGCTCAGGACTGATATATATCAGTGTTCTGTATATTACAGTGTCATCTCTGCGCTCAGGACTGATATATATCAGTATTCTGTATATTACAGTGTCAGCTCTGCGCTCAGGACTGATATATATCAGTGTTCTGTATATTAGAGCGTCAGCTCTGCGCTCAGGACTGATATATATCAGTATTCTGTATATTAGAGTGTCAGCTCTGCGCCCAGGACTGATATATATCAGTATTCTGTATATTAGAGTGTCAGCTCTGCGCTCAGGACTGATATATATCAGTATTCTGTATATTAGAGTGTCAGCTCTGCGCTCAGGACTGATATATATCAGTATTCTGTATATTACAGTGTCAGCTCTGCGCTCAGGACTGATATATATCAGTGTTCTGTATATTAGAGTGTCAGCTCCGCGCTCAGGACTGATATATATCAGTATTCTGTATATTAGAGTGTCAGCTCTGCGCTCAGGACTGATATATATCAGTATTCTGTATATTACAGTGTCAGCTCTGCGCTCAGGACTGATATATATCAGTATTCTGTATATAGAGTGTCAGCTCTGCGCCCAGGACTGATATATATCAGTATTCTGTATATTAGAGTGTCAGCTCTGCGCTCAGGACTGATATATATCAGTGTTCTGTATATTAGAGTGTCAGCTCTGCGCTCAGGACTGATATATATCAGTATTCTGTATATTAGAGCGTCAGCTCTGCCCCCAGGACTGATATATATCAGTATTCTGTATATTAGAGCGTCAGCTCTGCCCCCAGGACTGATATATATCAGTATTCTGTATATTAGAGCGTCAGCTCTGCCCCCAGGACTGATATATATCAGTATTCTGTATATTACAGTGTCAGCTCTGCACTCAGGACTGATATATATCAGTGTTCTGTATATTACAGTGTCAGCTCTGCCCCCAGGACTGATATATATCAGTATTCTGTATATTAGTGTCAGCTCTGCGCCCAGGACTGATATATATCAGTATTCTGTATATTACAGTGTCAGCTCTGCGCCCAGGACTGATATATATCAGTGTTCTGTATATTAGAGTGTCAGCTCTGCGCTCAGGACTGATATATATCAGTATTCTGTATATTAGAGCGTCAGCTCTGCGCCCAGGACTGATATATATCAGTATTCTGTATATTAGAGCGTCAGCTCTGCCCCCAGGACTGATATATATCAGTATTCTGTATATTAGTGTCAGCTCTGCGCCCAGGACTGATATATATCAGTGTTCTGTATATTAGAGTGTCAGCTCTGCGCTCAGGACTGATATATATCAGTATTCTGTATATTAGAGTGTCAGCTCCGCGCCCAGGACTGATATATATCAGTATTCTGTATATTACAGTGTCAGCTCTGCGCTCAGGACTGATATATATCAGTATTCTGTATATTACAGTGTCAGCTCTGCGCCCAGGACTGATATATATCAGTATTCTGTATATTACAGTGTCAGCTCTGCGCTCAGGACTGATATATATCAGTGTTCTGTATATTAGAGTGTCAGCTCTGCGCTCAGGACTGATATATATCAGTATTCTGTATATTAGAGCGTCAGCTCTGCCCCCAGGACTGATATATATCAGTATTCTGTATATTAGTGTCAGCTCTGCGCCCAGGACTGATATATATCAGTGTTCTGTATATTAGAGTGTCAGCTCTGCGCTCAGGACTGATATATATCGGTATTCTGTATATTAGAGTGTCAGCTCTGCACTCAGCCTATGGAGCAGGTTATATTGGATTATGAGGAGCACTCTCATCATCCTCGCCTCCCGCTCTCCAGGTCAGTCAGTTAGTAGGTGTTAGGTGCGATCACGGGCAGCGGATTCACGTGTCCCCGTCCGCCTTCCTCCTCCGCAGCCGGGAGGTTATTAATATCCTGTTAAGCCTGGATCTGTGACTAATCATGTCATGCCGGTGCCAGCTGGAGCCGCGGCCCCAGTGACTGGCATCACAGCAGCCGTGCCCGTCATCGTATATATGTATAAGGACACGCTCTGACTCTATCACATACTTTATATATTTAGATTTTCAACATTTTTAAGACACCTGCTTGCTGTAGTGAATGGCAACCCCTCTTTAACACAAGGGCCCTTACTAGCCTCACGGTCGGCCTCCATGTCACGTACACTCATATCCAGGTCATCCATTGTGAGCTAAACATTTCTTCTTCCTGTTTTGTTACAATTTGTCACTGCAGGTAAAATGTGTCATTGACGTCCAGCAAGCGCACTGCCTGGATACAGTGGTGGCTGGTGACCAGCAGCGGGTCTGTGCTGAGCCTCGAGGTGTAGAAAAACATTCCCAGTAACTGACAGCAAGCAGAGGTATTGCAAAGCATGGTAAAGGTGAAGTCCTGAGCTGTATCCCGAACTGGGGCATCATCTGCATGGGGTCCGAGTGTTCCTCCTACTCATGTGGTTCCGCCTCCTGATAGCTTTGTGGTTCTATAGTAGAAGCCCCCGGTGTATAAAATCCAGTCCCTCGTCCCCCCAGTGTATAACATCAGGCCCCTCGCCCCCACTACCCCAGTGTATAACATCTAGCCCCCCCGGGGTATAACATCCGGTCCCTCGCCCCCCAGTGTATAACATCCAGCCCCCCAGTGTATAACATCCAGCCCCTCGCCCCCCGAGGTATAACATCCGGTCCCTCGCCCCCCCCCCAGTGTATAACATCTGGCCCCTCGCCCCCAACCGAGTGTATAACATCTGGGCCCCCAGGGTATAACATCCAGTCCCTCGCCCCCCCCAGTGTATAACATCTGGCCCCTCGCCCCCCACCCAGTGTATAACAACCGGGCCCCCCAGGGTATAACATCCGGTCCCTCGCCCCCCCCAGTGTATAACATCAGGCCCCTCGCCCCCACTACCCCAGTGTATAACATCTAGCCCCCCGGGGTATAACATCCAATCCCTCGCCCCCGAGTGTATAACATCCAGCCCCCGAGGTATAACATCCGGTCCCTCTCCCCCTCCCCCAGTGTATAACATCTGGCCCCTCGCCCCCCACCCAGTGTATAACATCCGGCCCCCCAGGGTATAACATCCAGTCCCTCGCCCCCCCAGTGTATAACAACATCTGGCCCCTCGCCCCCCACCCAGTGTATAACATCCGTCCCCCCAGGGTATAACATCCGGCCCCTCGCCCCCCACCCAGTGTATAACATCCAGCCCCCCGAGGTATAACATCCGGTCCCTCGCCCCCCCCAGTGTATAAACATCTGGCCACTTGCCCCCCACCCAGTGTATAACATCCGTCCCCCCAGGGTATAACATCCGGTCCCTCGCCCCCCCCCCCCCAGTGTATAACATCTGGCCACTCGCCCCCCACCCAGTGTATAACATCCGGCCCCCCAGGGTATAACATCTGGCCACTCGCCCCCCACCCAGTGTATAACATCCGGCCCCCCCAGGGTATAACATCCGGCCACTCGTCCCCCACCCAGTGTATAACATCCGGCCCCCCAGGGTATAACATCTGGTCCCTCGCCCCCCAGTGTATAACATCTGGTCCCTCGCCCCCCAATGTATAACATCCAGCCCTTTGCCCCCCCCCCCCCAGTGTAGAATATCCAGCCCCTTGCCCCCAGTGTAGAACATCCACCCCCTCGCCCCCCGGGGTATAACATCCAGTCCCTCGCCTCCCCTGGATATAGCACACAGTCCCTTAACTCCTGTAGTATAACATCAGGCCCCTTGCCCCCTGGCGTATAATATCCGGTCCCTCGCCCCCAGTGTATAACATCCACCCCTCGCCCACTGGGGTATAACATCCAGTCCCTCGCCTCCCCTGGATATAGCACACAGTCCCTCAACTCCTGTAGTATAACATCAGGCCCCTTGCCCCCCGGGGTATAACTTCCGGCCCCTCGCCTCCCCACCCCCAGTGTATAACATCCAGGCCTCGGCCCCTTAGCTCCACTGAAGGGAAATCTTAATGATTCCGCACAAGACATTGTGGACAATTGTAGCCTCCATCTTTGTGGGAAGAGTTTGGTGAAGACCCTTTTCTGTTCCCCATGACTGCGCCCAGTGCACGAGGTCCATACAGACATGGGGGGGGGACATGACCGCCGCACAGACCTCAGCCTCATCTAACGACTACACCGGAGACTGTGAGCCCGGCCTCCCCCAACATCAGGGTCTGACCTCACAACGGGAGCCGTTATAGGGGAATTAACTCCATATTGAAGTCCATGGATGGAGACCTGTAGTGTATTGAGGGGGCACATACTTTTCTCCGTACAGCGAGGAGATCGCGCGCTGTGTATCTGGGTGTGCGCTCCGCTGTGTTGTATAACCTCTGGTTACATAACTGTCTGTGGGGCAGAACATCCTGTCCTGGGCGTCCTCCATGTATTATCAGCGGCCCCGATTCCCCTCCTCTCTGATCTCCTGGTGCACGCAGGGTGTTGCCCCCTCCGGGCTTTTTTATACTTGGCCCCCTGCCAGCTGGACTGGAATCTGACCCAGTTTGCTCTGACCTATATCTGCTCGGAGGCTGGCACGTCTTATTTATACTGAAGAGGAAATGTACCGAGTGCCCGGGGCGCCCGCAGTGGACAAACGTGTACAATGGGGGAGGGGGACGTCGATCTATCTACTGTACCTTTATGGACTCTCCTTACACTTGTAGCAAACTCTTCATCTTAGCGAGAATTCGGCTGCAATTGGGTTCCATTAAGAATCTCGCACCGTTCTCGTTCTGCAGCCTCTGTGTTGCCGCGAGCTAACTAAGAATCAGTCAGTGAGTTCGCCCTGACGGTTTGAGGAGGCATTTGTCACTTTTATGTCTCTTTCTCAGCTGATTTATGACCACAGACCACATCAAAGTTTAATTTAAAGAGCCTGTAAAAGCCAAACGGTGCAACATTTTTAATGCCACCGAATTGCAAAAATGAGTTATAGCCCCAAATCCATAAAGTACGTAAAATACAAATATATAAAAATGTAAAAAGTCTCTTTGAAGTCACTCTTCCTTATGGCTGCATTTCTAGAATGTCAGATTCATCTGAGCATCCTGCAATGTTACATATCGATATTGCTCATCTGGGCCCCCACGGTATAACATCCAGTCCCTCGCCCCCCCCAGTGTATAACATCTGGCCCCTCGCCCCCCACCCAGTGTATAACAACCGGGCCCCCCAGGGTATAACATCCGGTCCCTCGCCCCCCCCAGTGTATAACATCTGGCCCCTCGCCCCCCACCCAGTGTATAACAACCGGGCCCCCCAGGGTATAACATCCGGTCCCTCGCCCCCCCCAGTGTATAACATCAGGCCCCTCGCCCCCACTACCCCAGTGTATAACATCTAGCCCCCCGGGGTATAACATCCAATCCCTCGCCCCCGAGTGTATAACATCCAGCCCCCGAGGTATAACATCCGGTCCCTCTCCCCCTCCCCCAGTGTATAACATCTGGCCCCTCGCCCCCCACCCAGTGTATAACATCCGGCCCCCCAGGGTATAACATCCAGTCCCTCGCCCCCCCCAGTGTATAACAACATCTGGCCCCTCGCCCCCCACCCAGTGTATAACATCCGTCCCACCAGGGTATAACATCCGGCCCCTCGCCCCCCACCCAGTGTATAACATCCAGCCCCCCGAGGTATAACATCCGGTCCCTCGCCCCCCCCAGTGTATAAACATCTGGCCACTTGCCCCCCACCCAGTGTATAACATCCGTCCCCCCAGGGTATAACATCCGGTCCCTCGCCCCCCCCCCCCCTAGTGTATAACATCTGGCCACTCGCCCCCCACTCAGTGTATAACATCCGGCCCCCCAGGGTATAACATCTGGCCACTCGCCCCCCCCCCAGGGTATAACATCCGGCCACTCGTCCCCCACCCAGTGTATAACATCCGGCCCCCCAGGGTATAACATCTGGTCCCTCGCCCCCCAGTGTATAACATCTGGTCCCTCGCCCCCCAATGTATAACATCCAGCCCTTTGCCCCCCCCCCCCAGTGTAGAATATCCAGCCCCTTGCCCCCAGTGTAGAACATCCACCCCCTTGCCCCCCGGGGTATAACATCCAGTCCCTCGCCTCCCCTGGATATAGCACACAGTCCCTTAACTCCTGTAGTATAACATCAGGCCCCTTGCCCCCTGGCGTATAATATCCGGTCCCTCGCCCCCAGTGTATAACATCCACCCCTCGCCCACTGGGGTATAACATCCAGTCCCTCGCCTCCCCTGGATATAGCACACAGTCCCTCAACTCCTGTAGTATAACATCAGGCCCCTTGCCCCCCGGGGTATAACTTCCGGCCCCTCGCCTCCCCACCCCCAGTGTATAACATCCAGGCCTCGGCCCCTTAGCTCCACTGAAGGGAAATCTTAATGATTCCGCACAAGACATTGTGGACAATTGTAGCCTCCATCTTTGTGGGAAGAGTTTGGTGAAGACCCTTTTCTGTTCCCCATGACTGCGCCCAGTGCACAGGGTCCATACAGACATGGGGGGGGGGGACATGACCGCCGCACAGACCTCAGCCTCATCTAACGACTACACCGGAGACTGTGAGCCCGGCCTCCCCCAACATCAGGGTCTGACCTCACAACGGGAGCCGTTATAGGGGAACTAACTCCATATTGAAGTCCATGGATGGAGACCTGAAGTGTATTGAGGGGGCACATACTTTTCTCCGCACAGCGAGGAGATCGCGCGCTGTGTATCTGGGTGTGCGCTCCGCTGTGTTGTATAACCTCTGGTTACATAACTGTCTGTGGGGCAGAACATCCTGTCCTGGGCGTCCTCCATGTATTATCAGCGGCCCCGATTCCCCTCCTTGCTGATCTCCTGGTGCACGCAGGGTGTTGCCCCCTCCGGGCTTTTTTATACTTGGCCCCCTGCCAGCTGGACTGGAATCTGACCCAGTTTGCTCTGACCTATATCTGCTCGGAGGCTGGCACGTCTTATTTATACTGAAGAGGAAATGTACCGAGTGCCCGGGGCGCCCGTAGTGGACAAACGTGTACAATGGGGGAGGGGGACGTCGATCTATCTACTGTACCTTTATGGACTCTCCTTACACTTGTAGCAAACTCTTCATCTTAGCGAGAATTCGGCTGCAATTGGGTTCCATTAAGAATCTCGCACCGTTCTCGTTCTGCAGCCTCTGTGTTGCCGCGAGCTAACTAAGAATCAGTCAGTGAGTTCGCCCTGACGGTTTGAGGAGGCATTTGTCACTTTTATGTCTCTTTCTCAGCTGATTTATGACCACAGACCACATCAAAGTGTAATTTAAAGAGCCTGTAAAAGCCAAACGGTGGAACATTTTTAATGCCACCGAATTGCAAAAATGAGTTACAGCCCCAAATCCATAAAGGGGACATACTAAAAAGAATGAAGAAAAGGAATAAATAAAAAGAATGAACTTAATAACTTATAGCTCCAAAGAGATGGAGAGGTGTTATAGATTTCTTATGCATCTTGGATATGAACTGAACATGAATTACATGTAGAAAATTAGGAAATCAACATAGATCCCATATAAACAGGTATATACTATATTCCCTGAGCCTGATAGGTGGGGAATGAAGATGAAATATATGTAGATAATAGAGGAATGAACACTTATCCCATATAAACAGGTGTATATTATATTCCCTGTGCCTGATAGGTGGGGAATGAACATGAAATATATGTAGAGAATAGAGGAATGAACACATATCCCATATAAACAGGTGTATATTATATTCCCTGAGCCTGATAGGTGGGGAATGAACATGAAATATATGTAGAGAATTGGGGAATGAACACATATCCCATATAAACAGGTGTATATTATATTCCCTGAGCCTGATAGGTGGGGAATGAACATGAAATATATGTAGAGAATTGGGGAATGAACACATATCCCATATAAACAGGTGTATACTATATTCCCTGAGCGTGATAGGTGGGGAATGAACATGAAATATGTGTAGAGAATTGGGGAATGAACACATATCCCATATATACAGGTGTATATTATATTCCCTGTGCCTGATAGGTGGGGAATGAACATGAAATATATGTAGAGAATAGGAGAATGAACACATATCCCATATATACAGGTGTATATTATATTCCCTGAGCCTGATAGGTGGGGAATGAACATGAAATATATGTAGAGAATTGGGGAATGAACACATATCCCATATAAACAGGTGTATACTATATTCCCTGAGCGTGATAGGTGGGGAATGAACATGAAATATGTGTAGAGAATTGGGGAATGAACACATATCCCATATAAACAGGTGTATATTATATTCCCTGAGCCTGATAGGTGGGGAATGAAGATGAAATATATGTAGAGAATTGGGGAATGAACACATATCCCATATAAACAGGTGTATACTATATTCCCTGAGCGTGATAGGTGGGGAATGAACATGAAATATGTGTAGAGAATTGGGGAATGAACACATATCCCATATAAACAGGTGTATATTATATTCCCTGAGCCTGATAGGTGGGGAATGAACATGAAATATATGTAGAGAATAGAGGAATGAACACATATCCCATATAAACAGGTGTATATTATTTTCCCTGAGCCTGATAGGTGGGGAATGAACATGAAATATATGTAGAGAATAGGAGAATGAACACATATCCCATATATACAGGTGTATATTATATTCCCTGTGCCTGATAGGTGGGGAATGAACATGAAATATATGTAGAGAATAGGAGAATGAACACATATCCCATATAAACAGGTGTATACTATATTCTCTGAGCCTGATAGGTGGGGAATGAACATGAAATATATGTAGATAATAGGGGAATGAACACATATCCCATATAAACAGGTGTATATTATATTCCCTGTGCCTGATAGGTGGGGAATGAACAGGAAATATATGTAGATAATAGAGGAATGAACACATATCCCATATAAACAGGTGTATATTATATTCCCTATGCATGATAGGTGGGGAATGAACATGAAATATATCTAGAGAATAGAGGAATGAACACATATCCCATATAAACAGGTGCATATTATATTCCCTATGCATGATAGGTGGGGAATGAACATGAAATATATGTAGATAATAGGGGAATGAACACATATCCCATATAAACAGGTGTATATTATATTCCCTATGCATGATAGGTGGGGAATGAACATGAAATATATGTAGAGAATAGGAGAATGAACACATATCCCATATAAACAGGTGCATATTATATTCCCTGAGCGTGATAGGTGGGGAATGAACATAAAATATATGTAGAGAATAGGAGAGTGAACACATATCCCATATATACAGGTGTATATTATATTCCCTGAGCCTGATAGGTGGGGAATGAACATGAAATATATGTAAATAATAGAGGAATGAACACTTATCCCATATAAACAGGTGTATATTATATTCCCTGAGCCTGATAGGTGGGGAATGAACATGAAATATATGTAGAGAATAGAGGAATGAACACATATCCCATATAAACAGGTGTATATTATATTCCCTATGCATGATAGGTGGGGAATGAACATGAAATATATGTAGAGAATAGAGGAATGAACACATATCCCATATAAACAGGTGTATATTATTTTCCCTGTGCCTGATAGGTGGGGAATGAACATAAAATATATGTAGAGAATAGAGGAATGAACACATATCCCATATAAACAGGTGTATATTATTTTACCTGTGCCTGATAGGTGGGGAATGAACATGAAATATATGAAGATAATAGAGGAATGAACACATATCCCATATAAACAGGTGTATATTATATTCCCTGTGCCTGATAGGTGGGGAATGAACATAAAATATATGTAGAGAATAGAGGAATGAACACATATCCCATATAAACAGGTGTATATTATTTTACCTGTGCCTGATAGGTGGGGAATGAACATGAAATATATGAAGATAATAGAGGAAAGAACACATATCCCATATAAACAGGTGTATATTATATTCCCTGTGCCTGATAGGTGGGGAATGAAGATGAAATATATGTAGAGAATAGAGGAATGAACACATATCCCATATAAACAGGTGTATATTATATTCCCTATGCATGATAGGTGGGGAATGAACATAAAATATATGTAGAGAATAGAGGAATGAACACATATCCCATATAAACAGGTGTATATTATTTTACCTGTGCCTGATAGGTGGGGAATGAACATGAAATATATGAAGATAATAGAGGAATGAACACATATCCCATATAAACAGGTGTATATTATATTCCCTGAGCTTTATACGTGGGGAATGAACATGAAATATATGTAGAGAATAGGAGAATGATCACATATCCCATATAAACAGGTGTATATTATATTCCCAGTGCCTGATAGGTGGGAATGAAGATGAAATATATGTAGATAATAGGGGAATGAACACATATCCCATATAAACAGGTGTATATTATATTCCCTGAGCCTGATAGGTGGGGAATGAACATGAAATATATGTAGAGAATAGGAGAATGAACACATATCCCATATAAACAGGTGTATATTATATTCCCTGAGCGTGATAGGTGGGGAATGACCATGAAATATATGTAGAGAATAAGGGAATGAACACATATCCCATATAAATGGGTGCATATTATATTCCCTGAGCGTGATAGGTGGGGAATGAACATAAAATATATGTAGAGAATAGGAGAGTGAACTGTGACGGGGTGTACGGCAGAGCAAGAAGGGACAACAGGCCAAGGGATGATTCAACAGATTTATTATCAAGAACGCTGGAACAACACATGCAGGTAGATCTAGAGAGTCCACAATTAGTCCAACGGAACCGGTTCGGGGGCACTTACCGATAATCCTTGTGCCAGCTAACAAAACAATAGTCCACACGAGTCCAAGGGATCTCAAAACAATCCCACGAACGACGAGATATGTCCTCAACTCAATTCTCGCCCCGTTCGCTTCCGCAGTCCCAGATGGTCATGGGGTCTTGCCTCAGCTAAGAATTCCCACTCCTTCTCTTCCAGTCTCCAACACACATCTGATCTCAAAATAAGAATGGACTGTCTGAGCTCCTGGGATCCGCCCCTGAAGGGGGTAGGGGTCACACCTTCTATTCAATGGCTGAGTCCACCAGAAGATTCTATTCTGGTCGGCTCCACTTAGTCTAGGTCGTATGTACATTTGACTAGCCCCCTGCTGAGAGGAAGAATGGCTATTCCTTCACTAGTGTTGACAAAGCTTAATTACATTATAGGTTAGGGCTGCAAGTATTGGGGGAAGGAGACATTGTTACAGGTGACTCCCAGCACAAGAAAATACAATACATAAATTACAGCTAATAGAAACCAGAGAACAGTTACATACATCAAATGGCATATTATTCAAATACAGGACAGGGCAAAAGTACATATCATGACAATATTCCCTGAGCCTGATAGGTGGGGAATGAACATGAAATATATGTAGAGAATAGGAGAATGAACACATATCCCATATAAACAGGTGTGTATTATATTACCTAAGCTTGATATCTCTTCAAATGTAACATGTTTGGCAAGAAAAAACACAATACGACATGCCAAATTATCCCCTGTGTGTAATGGCCAAAGTAATGGCACCTAGCCCTTTTGAGATACAACACTAAAGGTACCTTCACACGAAACGACATCGCTAGCGATCCGTGACGTTGCAGCGTCCTGGATAGCGATCTTGTTGTGTTTGACACGCAGGAGCGATCAGGATCCTGCTGTGACATCGCTGGTCGGAGCTAGAAGTCCAGAACTTTATTTTGTCGCTGGATCACCCGCTGTCATCGCTGGATCGGTGTGTGTGACACCGATCCAGTGATGTGTTCGCTTGTAACCAGGGTAAACATCTGGTTACTAAGCGCAGGGCCGCGCTTAGTAACCCGATGTTTACCCTGGTTACCATTGTAAATGTAAAAAAAAAACCCACTACATACTGACATTCCGGTGTATGTCACATCCCTCGCCATCAGCTTCCCGCACTGACTGTGAGTGCCGGCTGTAAAGTAAAAGCAGAGCACAGCGGTGACGTCACCACTGTGCTGTGCTTTACGGCCGGCACTGACACAGTCAGTGCGGGAAGCTGACGGCGAGGGACGTGACAGACACCGGAATGGAAGTATGTATTTTTTTATTTTTTTTTTACATTCACAATGTTAACCAGGGTAAACATCGGGTTACTAAGCGCGGCCCTGCGCTTAGTAACCCGATGTTTACCCTGGTTACCCGGGGACTTCGGCATCGCTCCAGCGCCGTGATTAACGACGCTGGAGCGATAATCATACGACGCTGCGACGTCACGGATCGTGCCGTCGTAGCGTCCAAAGTGTCACTGTGTGACAGTACCCTTACAGTAGTGTTCAAAATTATAGATGAGCGAATATTTCAATGTTCGGTTCAGATAGCGCTTGCAAAATTTGCAATATACGCCGATAAATTCTTTGAATATTCGCTGAACATAGCCAAATGCCATTCGCGTCAGTGGCAGGCAAAAACAAACTCATGCACAACACATTAGAACGGCCCCAAGGACAGACACCAGGAAAGTGGCCTCAATTCACCCACAGTACAAATTGCAGCATGGAACTGCAGCAATCTGCCAGACATGAGGTATAAGATCTGGGATAACATTTAAAGCTTTCCAATGAAAGTAACAGTAAGACGAGGTGGGTGAGGGATTGGTGTAGGGCCCCTTTTCTGGGAGACCTGACACCACATTCATCACCTCAACCTGCTTTCATGCTAAGCCACACTCATGTGGACCAAATATCAGTTTTCTAGACTAACATTGTCAGAAAAATGTAAGGATAGTAACAAGGGTAGTTAAGTCCAAGGAAGTGGGGGCCTGACGGTCTTGGAGGCCTACTGCTACTTAAAAATGAGGGCTTGACACCACCGAAGTGGCATCAATTTCACCACAGTAGAAATAGTAGAATAGGAACCAACAGGTTTTTCTCTACACCCAATCCAGCAGATGGACGCTCAACCATGAGTGTTCACTAGTGATGAGCGAATATACTCAATGCTTGGGTTTTTCCATCGGGTGATCTCCATTTATTTGTTAGTGTTCGGAGATTAAGTTTTCATCGCGACAGCTGAATGATTTACAGCTACTAGCCTGCTTGATTACATGTGGGGATTCCCTAGCAACCAGGCAACCTCCACAAGTACTCATCCTGGCTAATAGCTGTAAATCATTCAGCTGAGGTGATGAAAACTTAATCTCCAAACACTAAAAAATACTCTGAGATCACCCGAGCATGCTCGGGAAAACCCGAGCAATGAGTATATTCGCTCATCAGTAGTGTTCACATTTCCAAAAATTATTGTCAGACACCACTCAGCTGTGTGCCTCTATGTTCACACCAACTGGGATTTAACACATCATCATCATCCCCTGGGTTATCACATTCCTTGCGATTGAAGTCACACTCCTCCTCTTCTTGCCCTGACAGCAGAGTACAGTCCGCGTGAGCCTCAGATATCTGAGTCTCATAAGGATCACACGCCCCCCAAGGGGTTAACGTCTGATGAGGAGGGTCAGGAGTCTGTTCGGACCGGACTTCTTCCTGCCCCGTATCCAAGCTAAAAAAAATTTAGGCATCGGTGCAGATTTCCTCCTCTTGACTCTGCAAAGCTTTTGTGTACACTTCTGATGAACATGGCATAGAATATGTGAACAGCTCTTCAGACTCACCCATCTGTGGCTCCGTACAGTCAGTTGAACGTTTGGATATTTGGGACGCAGGGGGAAGCAAGGGGAATTTGGGTGCCACATCTGTAGACTGTACTGGGTGTGATGTTGAGGTGGAGGAAGAGGAGGAGAGGCCACTTGAAGCTGCATTTGCCATCTATTCGAGTACATGCTCTTTTGGGGCATCATCGACATGGTGTACCGCTGTGTGCTTGCCAAAGAAAGGTAGTGGTGTAACCTGTCCAGTAACATAAGTTGTCAGTTTTCTTTGCATAGATGTTGCTTCTCTGGTGCTTTCACAAACATTACCATCTACCCCACGTTCAGCAAGCATAATTCCCCTTCCACCACGACCTTGCTTTTTCCCAGTCATGTTGATCAGATAGTTTGGTAGGAGCACAGTATTAACAACCAAAAATTATATTTTAACCCCTTCATGACCCAGCCTATTTTGACCTTAATGACCTGGCCATTTTTTGCTATTCTGACCAGTGTCCCTTTATGAGGTAATAACACAGGACCGCTTCAACGGATCCTAGCGGTTCTTTTTTTCGTGAAATATCGGGCTTCATGTTAGTGGTAAATTTAGGTAGATAATTTTTGCATTTATTTGTGAAAAGAATGGAAATTTGGCAAAAATTTTGAAAATTTCACAATTTTCAAATTTTGAATTTTTATTCTGTTAAACGAGAGTTATGTGACACAAAATAGTTAATAAATAACACTTCCCACATGTTAACTCTACATCAGCACAATTTTGGAAACAAAATTTATTTTTGCTAGGAAGTTATAAGGGTTAAAATTTGACCTGCGATTTCTCATTTTTACAACAATATTTACAAAACTATTTTTTTAGGGACCACCTCACATTTGAAGTCATTTTGAGGGGTCTATATGGCTGAAAATGCCAAAAAGTGACACCATTCTAAAAACTGCACCCCTCAAGCTGCTCAAAATCACATTCAAGAAGTTTATTAACCCTTCAGGTGCTTCACAGCAGAAGATGCAACATGGAAGGAAAAAATGAACATATAACTTTTTAGTCACAAAAATGATCTTTTAGCAACAATTTTTTTATTTTTCCAAGGATAAAAGGAGAAACTGGATGGCAAAAGTTATTGTACAATTTGTCTTGAGTACACCGATACCCCATTTGTGGGGGGGAACCACTGTTTAGTCGCATGACAGGGTTCGGAAGGGAAGGAGCGCCATTTGAATTTTTCAATGAAAAATTGGCTCCAATCTTTAGCGGACACCATGTCGCGTTTGTAGAGCCCCTGTGTGCCTAAACATTGGCGCTCCCCCACAAGTGACCCCTTTTTTGAAACTAGACATCCCCTGGAACTAATCTAGATGAGTGGTGAGCACTTTGAACCCCCAAGTGCTTCACAGAAGTTTATAACGCAGAGCCGTGCAAATAAAAAATCATTTTTCCTTCCTCAAAAATTATTTCTTAACAAGCAATTTTTTATTTTCACACAAGAGTAACAGGAGAAATTGAACTCAAATTATTGTCCAGTTTGTACTGAGTACGCTGATACCCCGTATGTGGGGGGAAACCACTGTTTGGGCGCATGGCAGAGCTCGGAAGGGAAGTAGTGACGTTTTGGAATGCAGACTTTGATAGAATGGTCTGCGGCATCATGTTACGTTTGCAGAGCCCCTGATGTGCCTAACCAGTAGAAACCCCCCACAAGTGACCCCATTATAGAAACTAGACCACCCAAGGAACTTATCTAGATGTGTGGTGAGCACTTTGATCCCCCAAGTGCTTCACAGAAATTTATAACTCAGAGCCCTGAAAATAAAAAATAAAAATTTCTGCAACAATAAGTTTTTAGCCCCCCATTTTTTTTTCCAAAGGGTAACAGGAGAAATTAGACCCCCAAAGTTGTTGTGCAATTTTTCATGAGTACGGCGATAACCCATATGTTTGGGTAAACCACTGTTTGGGCGCACGTTGGGGCTCAGAAGGGAGGGAGCACCATTTGACTTTTTGAACGCAAGATTGGTTGAAAATTAATGTTGGCCCCATGTCGCGTTTGGAGACCCCTGATGTGCCTAAACAGTGGAAACCCCTAAATTCTAACTCCAACACTAGCCCCAACACACCCCTAACCATAACCATAACCCTAACCAGAAGCCTAACCCTAACACCAACACACCCTGAACCCTAATTTTAACTAAAGATGAGCGGTGTTCGAGTCGAACTGTTCACCAATTTCAAATTCGAACTGTTTTGGGCGGTGTTTGAGTCTTTCGACGAACCCGAACAATTTGCTTAAAATTCTTCTGTTCAAGTTTCTGTTCGATAACTGTTCGTTCACCAAAAGCCTAGCTTTATTTGCACATTAAAACTGTTTATCATTGTTAATGGACTGTTTCAGTGTATAGTGGGTGGGGGATAGATCTGTGCTGAAATAACGCCAATCTCCATTTTATTTTCTTTCCCGCATTTACAGAGGGGCGGTGCAGTCTCCCAGCCTATCAGCAGTGCGCACACACACAGCAATGTGCATGGGATGCAGACAAGCAAGGGCATGTGTCATTGGCTGTGTATGTCACATGTCACTCCTTGCCCAATGAGAACCAGCCATTTGCCCCGTCGTCACTAGTGTTTAGCATTCCGATACCGCAAGTATCGGAATTCCGATACTGAGTTCAGAGACTTTTGTGGTATCGGGAATCGGTATGGGAACCATATTAATGTGTAAAATAAAGAATTAAAATAAAAAATAGGGATATACTCACCCTCTGACGCGCCCTGGTTGTAACCGGCAGCCTCCGTTCCTAAGAATGAGCGCTTGAAAGACCTTAGATGACGTCGCGGCTTGTGATTGGTCGCGTGGCGGTCACGTGAGTAGCCCGCCTGTGAAGCTAGCTACACTGCCTGTGTATCTCATTTTTTACGGCATCTAACCCAGTAAATCGTTTTGGGCTTAGTAGCAGTGTCTGTACGTCAGCAGAGTAGCCCGCCTGTGAAACAAGCTATACCGCCTGTGTATCTCTATTTTCACTGCATCTAATCCAGTTGATAGTTTTGGGCCTAGTAGCATTGTCTGCACGTCAGCAGAGTAGCCCGCCTGTGAAGCTAGCTACACCGCCTGTGTATCTCTATTTTCACTGCATCTAATCCAGGTGATAGTTTTGGGCCTAGTACCAAAGTTTGGCCTCTCAGTTGTGCTCGGTTTTCATCCATCGGTTGTTGTGCCAACAACTTCAGATACAGAGTTGCCAATTAAGCACTAAAATGAGTGGCAAAAGGCCTGCTGCTGGTGGAAAGAGGAATAGGCGTGTTGGAAAGGGAAAAAAATGTTGTGTCCGTGGGGTAGGTGGTAAAGCAACAGTAAATTCTGCAGAAGAAAGACCATCTTCCAGCCAAAGTAAGATGTCTACTTCTTTTCGTGGACAATCTGATATGATCCCTTTCTTACGACCATCGCTACAAGCATCGCCAAAAATTCAAGATGAGGCACATAAACAGCAGGTGCTGTGATATCAAGTGCTCGGTCAAGTGGGCTCTCCTCCATGTCAACTTCAACATCACAACTACGCCAGTCCTCAGAGTTGTCACCCCAATTGCACTTGCTTCCTCACAGCTCCCAAGTCTCCAGCTGCCCGTCTGAGCATGGGGTAGCACACATGGTTGAGTCTGTAGAGCTGTTTACGCATACTATAGCCTGGGAATCAGAGGTGTGCTCCAGAGCTTCTGTGAATCCAGACGAGGAAATGATCTGCACTGATGCCCAGAATCTTTGTGAGTCTGATCCAGGCTCAGATGAAGAAGGTTCTGAGTATAATGTAGACCCTCGTTCCCAAACTGTAACTCCTGTTGGTGGAGACAATGAGGAAGATGATGATGAGACTGAGATACCTGATTGGAACGAAAACTTGACTTTTCGGTCGGGGCAGAAAGAGGTTGGCTCAGAGGACGACGGGTGTGAGAACACACAGGATGATGATGACGAGGTTGTAGACCCCACTTACTGTCAACCCCCAGTCTGCCAGTCCATGAGGTCAGCAGAGGAGGTGGAGGAGGATGCTAGTGACGAGTCTGACTACGAGGTAATGGTGCGCCTTCCTGGACAGAGACGGAGTACTGGAAGCACGTCAACAACTGCATCCTCAACCCCAGTTGTGCCTCAGACCAGAAGTCGTGGTGGCTCTTCAGGTCGCACGGGCTCAAAGCCTTGCATAGCCTGGGCATTTTTTGACATCGCAAAGGATGACCCAACTCATGTTGTCTGTAAGATTTGTCAACAAAATCTCAGTAGAGGCCAAAAAATCAGTATCTTGAGTACTTCATGCATGAACCGTCACATGGATATGAGGCATAACTTGCAGTGGGAAGCTCACTGTGCTACAATGTGGCCTAGTGGGCCGGGTCAACCACCGTCTGCCCCATCAAGTGCATCCGTGTCCTCTTCATCCTCCGTGACTGTGGGGACAGCAGTCGCACATGGTTTTGGAAGCAGACCTTCCACCTCTTTACCCACAACAGCCAGTGTGATTGGCAGGTCATCAGGACATTTGCAAGTGGAAACACCTGCTGGTGTTGAGCGCTCTCCGACATCGACACCACATTTTGATCAACGCAACAAAACATATCCGCCTGCACCTTCCTCACAGACCAGCAGTTTGCCAGGGACACCCTACTCAACTCCGTCTAAGCACGGCAGCCAGCCCTCAGATGTGGACAAGTAAAAGACCATTTCATCCTATCCATGACAAAGCTAAGAGATTGAATTTATCCATCTGCAAGCTGTTGGCTACAGAAAAGCTGCCTTTCCACCTGGTGGACACAGAGGATTTTTGAGACCTTATGTCCGTCGCAGTGCCCCAGTACCAGATGCCCAGTTGCCACTACTTCTCAAAGAAAGCTGTGCCTGCGCTACACCAGCATGTCGCACACAACATCACCGCTTCCTTGAGAAACTCTGTGTGTGACAGGGTGCATTTCACCACAGACACTTGGACAAGTAGACATGGACATGGGCGTTACATGTCGGTGACTGGGCACTGGGTAACTATGGCGACATCAGGAGAAGGGGCTGCTGTCCAAGTCTTGCCGTCCCCACGAGTTGCTCGTTGCTCATCGATCCTCTGTATCTAGAAGTTCCTCCACTGCTTCTGCCTCCTCAACCTCCTCTGCCACCCGCGTTGTAACTGCGCAGAAGGAATCCTGCACACCTCCTCACTATGCTGTTACCAGGGATCAACGGCATCAGGCAGTGTTTACATTGAAATGTCTGGGAAATGTGAGTCACACAGCTGAGGAGTTGTGGACAGCTCGGGAGACCGAGTTCCATCAATGGTTGTCTCCACTCAACCTGCAGCCAGGGAAGGCCGTGTGAGACAATGCTGCAAACCTGGGTGCGGCCCTTCGCCAGGGCAATGTCACACATGTGCCTTGTATGGCTCACGTTCTTAATCTGGTTGTCCAGCAATTTTTATCCCACTATCCCGGACTAGATGGGCTTCTGCAGAGGGCACGGTCGCTGTGTGCTCACTTCCGCCGTTCTCATCCCGCAGCTCGACGACTTGCAACTCTACAGAAGTCGTTGGGCCTGCCAGTTCACCAGCTGAAATGCGATGTACCCACACGGTGGAATTCGACTGTGCACATGTTGCAGCGACTGTGGCAGCACCGACGAGCCCTGGTGCAATACGTTATGACGTATAGCCTGGGCCAACGAGATCAAGAGGTGGGGCAAATCACACTGCAGGAGTGGTCTCAGATCAGGGACCTATGCACCCTTCTGCACAGTTTTGAAATAGCAACGAAGATGTTTAGTCGTGACGATGCCATTATCAGCATCACCATTCCCGTGATTTACATGCTGGAGCACACCTTAGGCTGGTTTCACATTTGCGTTTGTGGCTGCAGCGTTTGTACCGCATATAAACGCATGCGTCGTGTATTCCTATATTTAACATTAAAAACGCATGCGTTTTTTTTTTCGAGTTTTGCCGCGTTTGACGACGCATGCGTCGTCTCGTCGTTTGCGGCTTGGTGCGGAAATGCAACATGTAGTAATTTCTAGAGGCGTCTATTTGCCAGCAGGAAACACATGCGTTCGATTGCGCAAGGATTGTGACAAAAAACGCATTGCTGTCAATGTAAACGCATGCGTTTTTAAGCACATGCGTTTTGTTGCGTTTTTGAACGCATGGGTTTCAATTGAGAAAAACATGTCTAGACACTGATAAGCCACCCCCCACCATCAAGGTGATAAAGGGAGGGTGTGGACAGTTGCAGGTCACTTCTCACCAGACTCTGAAGCAGACAAGACACAGGCTACATCTTGGAGGAAAACAAGACCCTGAACAATGTGAGTATATCCTAGCCAATGCCTTCATTTTCTATTTTCCGTCTCTACATGTCCTAATTTCTGCCATTTCTTTCTTTCTACATGCATCAGAATGTGTTCGGATTCTTCACCTGGTGAGGAGTTTCAGCCAGGACAGTCGGAAGTGGAGCATGTCAGTGAGGTGAGTATTTGCCTCGTCTGATTGGAAAGTATTCACTGTCACATCGACACATGTGACAATTTGATTTTTTCTTTTTTTTAGAGCCCTTCTACTGCGGCAGAGACAGGGCAGGAGCAGCAGAGTCAAGGTCGGGTGGAAAGACGGCAGCGGGTACGTATACAAGGCTGACTGTCCTCAATGTAATATTCTTGAATCTTCCTTTCTTTCCACTCGTATTTCTTTACTTTTTTCTTATGGAATCCTTTTGTATGTTGACTTTCCTATTCATGCCATTTCTCGGCATCTTTTTTCTTTGTTTTCCTTATGTTAATTGAGCAAACTTTAATGACTTTCTTTAATTTTTATGTTTCACAACGGGAGGATGATCTGATAGAGAATGACCTCCTTATCACCCTGGATCAGGAGCGAGTCCCGTTGTGGGACACCCGGGATCCACTGCACTCGAACAACATCACGATCCGGCGGTTATGGAATGAGGTGGCCCAAGTGATGTGGGATGGCTGGGACAACGCCCCGACACGGGTCCGAACTGCATTTGATAAGTATTGCACTGCAGTGTGAAGTAGCAGAGACCTTGGCCATGCTCACTCGACTGTGTGATGAAAGAAACTCTGGAGTTTCTGTCATCACACACAGTTGTGTGAGCACGGCCAAAAGTACTTTTTCTGATGAAAATTTTTTTTAAACAGTATCCAAAGTCAAAACACGTTGGCGTTCGATGAAGGACCGCTTCAACAAGGACCTGCGTCAAGAGAGCCGTGTTCCCAGTGGTTCAGGAGCAAGGATCAGACGCTACAAATACCATTGCGTTCTGTCATTTTTAAGACTGGTCCTTGCCCAGAGAACGTAAGTATTTATCACGTGCATTAGGTTGTATTGTATTGTCATAATCTGTATTTTTACATTCCACAGGATTTTGCGTCTGGTAAATTTTTAATAGTAATTTTCTTTTTCCTTTTTTCACAGCACATACAGCACTACTGTTGGCCCAGGTTCTGGAGCGGTCCTTCATCCGACAGCCACGGATCTTCCACACTAACTGGAGACCAGGGAGCTGGTCCATCAGGTCTTCCCCTTTCGCAGTCCTCTTCCACTGCCCCTTTTTTTTGGGCTCATCCCAGCAGCGGCAGAGGGCTTCAGACAGGTCACTCATGCCCGAGTTTTTGCACTTGAACTCGGTTTTACACGACGCAATCAAGGATTTGGGTGACCGGATGGATGTTTCACATAACCTCTTAAATGCACGTATCCATGAGGTCAGCAAAAGCCTTGATCAAGTGAAAGCCGACCTCCAGAGTCCAGCAAATCATTTTTTTAATCAAATTGACCGGGGCATGTTGGAACACCTTACTCCTGATCTCCAGCTGAGTGTCATGCAGGCCTGCAATGCTGCTTACGTGCAGGCTATGCAGCAGAGTCGGTATTTCCAGCAGACAGTGGGGGCATATCCACTTGTGCCTTCACTGTCACGATTGACCTCAATGTCGACCTCTGCTGCATCCCACTGCACGGCCACCTCAATTCCTTCCACAGCCGGACACCACTACAGCACCACCACCATGCCGACTGCAGTTGGACATCCCACCGCCACCACCATGATATCCATTGCTCCTGCTTGGACCTCCTCCACTGACACCACGATGCAGCAGGACCCTGGCATGGCCTTCCGTACCGCCACCACCACGATGCAGCAGGACCCTGGCATGGCCTTCCGTACCGCCACCACCACGATGCAGCAGGACCCTGGCATGGCCTTCCGTACCGCCACCTCCACGATGTAGCAGGACCCTGGCATGGCCTTCCGTACCGCCACCTCCACGATGCAGAAGGACCCTGGCATGGCCTTCCGCTATACAAGCGCTATGGACTCTGGCATTGCTGCACGCTCTACGAGCGCTATGGACTCTGGCATGGCTGCATGCTCTACGAGCACTATGTACTCTGGCATGGCTGTATGCTCTACCACTGCTATGGACTCTGGCATAGCTGCATGCTCTACGAGCACAATGGACTCTGGCATGGCTGCACACTCTATGAGCACTATGGACTCTGGCACAGTGCAGCCGGACCCTGACAGGTCACCCGCCACAATGCCATATGAGCCCACCAAGACCTCCCTCAACCAGGCAAACCAAAAAGAAATTACAAAAAAAAACAAAAAACAGAGGACTCTTAGCATTCCTCCCCCTTCACCTCCCAATGTGTCTGTAATGTCAGGTTTGTCTCATCCTTCCAGTGCGTCTCAAGCCTCTCATGTGTCAAGCCCCATCCCCGAACTTCCAGACCCTTCTAGTTTCATTGCCCCTTCTCCGGCCACCTCTGCGTCGTCCACGGTTAGCCAGGTCTCAGTGCTTCACACACCCCGTTTACATCACTCTACCCCAAGCCGGTGCAGTAAATAATATTTTGGGTTGTTACAAAATAAAAAAAGTTTGATTTGCCACAATTATGTTTGGTTTATTGTGTCTTCCGCCGCCGGCAACATACACCGTGCGCCAAGAAACTTCGCCACACACTTACTTTTTGGGCCACATCATATCTCCAGTAGTTAAAAATAAAAAGACTGCAGCTTTGTGTGTCTTTAGTATACATATATGAGGTGGGCCAAAAAATATTAGATGTATCTCCATAATCTCTTTTTGTCTGTGCCTAGTGTGGCAGTCTGAAGAGAAAATGGTGGAAATACAGTGCAGACCTCTACTGAACAGGTCAGGTGTAAAAAAAACTCATTAGTTATGACACCTGACCTGTTGAGTAACACCTGACCTGTTGAGTAGAGAACTGCCTTGTATAACCACCATTTTCTCTTCTTCATACATAATCTAAACACACAACTGGAGGGACAATGGTGGTCACGCACTACATATCTATGCTCACCTGCACAGGTGACAGAAATAGTGAATTCATGAACCTGTATATGTTTATCATGAATTCATTATTTCTGACACCTGACTTGATGAGTATAGATAGTGTGACAGTCATTGTCTCTTCAGTTTGTGTCCAATGGATACAGGAGAAGAGAATCATGACGCAATGACGTCAACAAGCTTACCAATAAAGCAACATGGCTGCCATTACAAGCAGTATGTGGCCAGTGTTTTATATCAGTATTTGTAAGCCAAAACAAGGAGTGGAACAATTAGAGGTAAATTATGATATTAACATAATAAGTAGCACCTCTACTTTTATCACCCACTCCTGGTTTTGGATTACAAAAACTGATATTAAATACTGATCAAATACTGCCAGTTTTAGGACAGCCTTGGTTTGGAGAGGAAAAAGATAGGAGACACGGTCAACACAACCAAAACTAAAGTTTATTAATGAGAAATATTATAAAGTTTTTTAATGAAAAATATTATTATCATTGTAGAAAATTACTGGTACAGATCGAATTACAACAGGACCTTTACACAACATTGTCCTGCCATGACACACGTCCAACATCTGAATAGAAAAAGGCAGCAAATTGGTCCCGCATGTGACCAACAGCTGCAGTTGACCGCAGCAGGTGATGCTGGAAATCGGGCAGTGGGTGTGCAACATGTTCATCCAGTTCAATGTTGGGTTGCTCCTTAACCATTATATAATTGTGCAGAACCACACAGGCTTTGACCACCTCGTCGACTGTTTCCACTTTTAGATTATGGCTGATGCAAGAATGCGCCATTTAGCGACCAGGATGCCAAAGGTACACTCTACAGTTCTTCGGGCCCTGGTCAGTCTGTAGTTAAAGATCCTTCTAGTGTGGTTCAAGTCCCGACTGGAATAGGGCTTCAGTAGGTTTTCACACATCTGAAAGGCCTCATCCCAAACCATAACAAATGGCATTGGTGGACCTTGAGTGTTGGGGAGAGGTTGTGGAGGGGGAAAATTGAAATTTTTGCCATACACACGGCAGCCTATATCAGAGTTCTTGAAAGTTTGGGAATCGTTGCCACGGGCAAAAGCTCCAATGTCCACGGCGATGAAGCGACAGTTCGCATCGGCTATTGCCATGAGCACAACAGAAAAATATTTTTTGTAATTGAAGTACTCCGATCCTGTTCTGGCTGGTTTGATAATGCGAATGTGCTTTCCATCCACCGCTCCTAAACAGTTGCGGAAATCACACACACTCCAGAGTTTTTCCGCAATTTCAAGCCACATGTCCAAGGTGGGTAGGGGTATAAACTCATCCCGGAGTACATTCCACAAAGCCCGGCAGGTGTCCACAACTATTCCGGACAGGGTGGATATTCCAAGCCGGTATTGGAAGTGGAGGGATGATAAACTCTCTCCAGTTGCCATAAATCTGTATGGTGTAGTTACGCTAAAGAAAGAAAGGAAAATACCCCCCAAAAAATGTCAGAAAACACTAAATTTGGACTGTCATTGGTTTAGATTTTGAACGTACCTTAATGTAACCAGCAGACGTTCCTCCGGTGGAATTGCTCTACGGAGCTGGGTGTCCTGTCGCCGTATGGCTTCTTGGACACGAGAAAGCAAATCCCGGAACGAGTCTTGCAACATCCTAGTGTATTCCTGGAATGTCTCTGGGTTGGCATTAAGCTCAGCATACAGCATATGATAGGCTCCACGGCTCTCACGTAGTTCAATTATGGGGTGCCTACAAAAACGCCTACGTTGTCTCCTTCTCCATCTTTCACGATTTCTGTCTTGCTCCCAAGCAAAAGCACAGTCAAGGAACAGCTTGAAGCTGAAATCCAGGTTGAAATAAAAGCTCTCCATGCGAAGATCCATCATGACACAGGATACAGTAGCAAACTGTTAAAATTTCAGTAGCCCTAGGGTCTATATATAGAAATCCCATAATACACGCCCTCTGTAGTCCCATTGGCGGTGTCTGGTTATCTTGATTTTTCTCTTGTGAAATTTCTCATGATGCGTACCAAAAACGCAAATGCAGGAAAAAACTCATATAAACGTGTACAAACGCGGCGTTTTTTTAACCGCATGTGACAACGCATGCGTCTATAAAACGCCGCGTTTGTACACGTTTATATGCGTTATTTCCACCACTTGCAGATGCGTTTTAAACGCTGCGGATTTAAACGCTAATGTGAAACTAGCCCCACACAGTGTTCGGAGTCAGGTGGTGCAACAAGAGGAGGAGGAGGAACAGGAGGAGTCGTATGCAGAAGGGATCATATCTCCAAGGTCAAGAAGGTTGGCAGCACCAATGCGGCTGGCATTGGAGGTGTCATGTCGGACGCCGTTCAGACCAGGTCGTCTGACAGACAGCAGTAGTTCCGCTTTTGACCACTACGTGCTCATTGGCGTTGGCTAGATTTTGTCTAGCTGTTCGGGGGTTAATTTACCTGATCCTCGGATTGGTAGCTGGGCCTTGCCCATTGCCTTTAAATATTTCTCCTGGTCATTGGGTGTCGCCGATTATAGCTTCTGTCTTGCGCATTTGTTATCTCGCTTTGGAGTGGAGAGCTGGTTGTTGGAGAATCGTTGCTGGTGGTGTATTTTCCTTTGTCTTATTTACTCCTTCCTATATTTGTGTCTATTTTGCCCTGCACATTTATAGTGTATTCATGAGTGACTGCAGCGTGGTGTATATTTTCCTTTATCCTTGTCTGTGCTAACTGTGGGTATTGGTGTATTGCATTCATTGGGTGGAGGGGGGAGGTTTCCAGCTCAGGGTTGAGTCAAGAGGCAGGGTGAGGTTCGAGGCCTGAACATGCACACCATCAGTGTAAACTTCAGGTAGAGGGTCAGTCAGTATTCCCCTAGTCTGAGGGAAATTGCAGGGGCCCGGGTTATTAGCTCTCGCTCACCTAGTCCCCCGTTACAGGAGGCTGGGGGAGAGGGATTACCGAGGGCGCATGGTAGCAAGCCAAACTGTTGAGGAAGGTGCAGGAGGCGAGGAAGAAGTGGAGGACGAACTGGCGCTGGGCATGGAAGACTCATCAGATGAGGGAGACCTTGATCAAATTTACCCTGGTTACCAGTGTAAATGTAAAAAAACCCAAACAGTACATACTTACATTCCGGTGTCTGTTTCCCGGCCTCAGCTTCCCTGCAGTGTCTCAGCGCCGGCCCTAACAGCAGAGCGGTGACGTCACCGCTGTGCTTTACGGCCGGCCAGCGCTCACAGTCAGTGCGGGAAGCTGACGGCGAGGGGACAGACACCGGAATGTGAGTATGTACTGTTTTTTTTTTTTTTTACATTTACAATGGTAACCAGGGTAAACATCGGGTTACTAAGCACGGCCCTGCGCTTAGTAACCCGATGTTTACCCTGGTTGCCAGTGAAGACATCGCTGAATCCGTGTCACACACACACCGATTCAGCGATGTCTGCAGGAGATCCAGCGACGAAATAAGGTGCTGGCCTTGTAGCTCCGACCAACGATTTCGCAGCAGGATCCAGATCGCTGCTGCGTGTCAAACACAACGATATCGCTATCCAGGAAGCTGCAACGTCACGGATCGCTAGTGATATCGTTGTTAAGTCGCTCAGTGTGAAGGTACCTTAAGGAAAGGGTTCTGAATGGACCCGCTGCCATTCTACCTAAAGATATATATATATATTTTTTTTTTCAAGACGTCTGGGTGTTTAGATTTTTACTCCAGCCTTTCTTAACTTTGGAAGGGCATGACATGCCTATATCTGTGTCTCCTCTTCCTTTCACTCCTCCACCTCTTTTCTTTTCGCATGACTATGTGTAGTTGTGACTTTTCCATGTGTTTGTTGTGTCTTCTGAGCAGTTTGTCAGCTTTTAGACACCTTTTAAGGTGTTTTCTATGTGTTTTCCATGTGTTTGTATGTGTTTGTGTTTGCCTGCCATTGGTTTCAATGGGGTTCGATGGTGTTCGTCGAACAGTTCGGCGAACATCTCCCTGTTTGACGAACCGAACCCGAACACTAGGGAGGTGGCTCATCTCTAATCTTAACCCTATTTCTAACCCTAACCCTAATTGCAACCCTAATCCTAAGGCTATGCCCACGTGTAATAATTATAGTGGATAACTTAGGAGACTCTTTGCGTGGAACAAGAAAACTACAGGACACAGTTTTATAAGTGGTAAAGTCTATATTATCACATGGTGATTCAAACAGATGCAGAGAGAAACTCAAGTCCACAACACTTGGAGCAAATATCAAATGCAGCTCAGCAGTATATAGGAAACTTCAGAGGAAAATGCAATCAAGCATAAAGTCTATGAAGCACAATTATTCTTGAGGATACTTGACACGAATAAGTCCTTGCTTAGTCCAAAACACAGATAGATATGCTTATAAGGCAGTTCAAATAATATCTTAGCTCAACCAGGGAGGTCTGGGTAATAGTCTCAGGTTCTTGAAGAGCAGCAACAGCTTACATGTCCAGCAAATGCAGATGGAAGTGAACACGAGTAGCAGATGAAGGAGGATTACTGGAACTGGTGTATGCAGCAGGAACTCAGAGCAGAGTAGCAGGATAACCACACAGGTTCACAGGAGCAGGTATATAGCCAGGGAGTCACCAGAGGTCAGGAGCTGGATGCAAGGCAGAATACTCTACCACAGACTGAAGGCTGGGGTGGAGTTTTATAGCAGGAATACACAGTGCACATGAGACCAAAGACGCCATCTTGGAAAAGGGCAGTAATGCACAAAAAGGTACTAAAAATGTTCAGAGTCCTGACACCACATTGCGGATTCATGTGAGGATTTTCCCGCACAGTTTTTAAAAAATCCACAGGTAAACTGCACTGCTCTTTACCTGTGGATATACCATGGATTTCCATAGTGTTTTGTGCGGATTTCACTGGTGGATTCCTATTGAGGAACAGGTGTAAAACGCTGCAGAATCCGCACAAAGAATTGAGTGCAGAAAATACAATGCAGCATTGCCGCGTGGTATTTTCCGCACCATGGGCACTGCGGATTTGGTTTTCCATAGGTTTACATGTTCCTGTAAACGTGATGGAAAAATGGAAAACTGCTACGAATCCGCAGAGGCCAATCCGCACAGTTTGAACATAGTCTAATTCTAACCGTAATTCTAACCCTAGCCCTAACCTTAGCCCTAGCGCTAACCCTAGTCCTAGCCCTAACCCTAACACTAACCCTTACTCTAACCATAACCATAGTTCTAACCCTAACCCAAGTTCTAACCCTAACCCTAGAGGAAAAATAAAAGTAAATATTTTTTCTTTATTTTATTATTGCCCGGGGTGATAAAGGAGGGGGTTATTTATAATTTTTTTATTTTGAACGCTGTGATAGAACCTACCACAGCGATCAAAATGTACCTGGAACGAATCTGCCGGCTGGCAGATTCGGCGGGCGCACTGCGCATGCGCCCGCCATTTTGGAAGATGGCGGCGCCCATGGAGCAGATGCACGGACACCGGGAGGGACACCGGAGGTCGTTAAGTATGAGGGGGGGATCTTACAGTGGGGGGGAAATCAGACTGCAGGTGGAGCGGACAGGAGGACGGGGGAGCGGAGGACGGCAGATGACTGGATGTAGAACGGTGGGGAGACCGATGGCGGGGGGCAAATCGTGATCTCCAGCCATGGCTGATGCTATTGCAGCATCGGCCATGTCTGGATTGTAATATTTCACCAATTTTCATTGTTGAAATATTACTATCGCTCTGATTGAAAGTGAAAATGAAATGTCACTTTCAACAGCCAATCAGAGCAATCGTAGCCAAGGCGGGGGGGGGGGGGGCGAAGCCACCCCCTCTGGGCTCAAGTACCACTCCCCATGTCCCTGCAGGTCTGGTGAAATTACAGTTAACCCTTTCATCCGGCCTGCAGGAGCGCAATCCGACCATGACACATATGCTGCGTCACAGGTTGGATTGGCACAGGTTTTTATGATGCATATGCTGCGTCAAAGGGAAGGGGTTAAAGTCTTTACCACCTCTGCAAACAGCTGATTTTCAGAGACAATAAAATCCAAAGTAAATTCAAAGTAGAAATATGGCGTGCTGTATCATGTTAGTCACAGAAAATATATTTTATTTTTGGACGAAGGATCAGGCCTCTATAACACACTAGATGCTACAAACTATTTTTAAAACTCATGTCCCTTACTGTAGGATGTTACTAACAGAAGAATTTGTTTTTGGCCTATGTATCAGGCCTCTATAACACACTAGATGCTACAAACTATTTTTCAAGTCAGGACCCTTACTGTATGACATAAATAACAGAAGAAATTGTTTGTGGCCTATGTATCAGGCCTCTATAACACACTAGATGTTACAAAAAATGTTTCAACTCAGGTCCCTTACTGTATGACGCTAATAACAGAATAATTTGTTTTTGCCTCCTGAATCAGGCATCTACAGCTTAATCTCAACACAAACAAATGGGAAATTGTGTGATACAGCGGGTTGTCTAATTTTTTGCAAATGAAAAAAAATTTTTTTTCAATGTGCCTTAGGTTTGCAGACAGTTTCATATCACCGCCACAAAATGGCTACGTAGGATACAGCAGGCTGTTTCAAATTTCGCAACCGAAAAAATTATAACTTTTTTTTTTATGTGCCTTAGGTCTGCAGACAGCACCACAGCACTAAATTACAAACGGGGATACAGCCGGTTATTTTTTCACTAGCATCATAGAAGTAGAATGCTATATTCATGCATGGATCACAATAGAAACAGTGCACAACACGTGCCCTGCTGTATTTGTGTGGCAACCTCAGTATGACATCCCCCCCCCCCCAAAAAAAAAAAAAAAGGTTGAAAAGTAAATTTAACAGCCACACTGGACAATAGGTACCAACGGTGTCTGACTGATATGCAATTACCCATCTAACTAGCCCGAGCAACGAGTACACTCGCCCATCACTAATAACGATGGCCCCATAAGATGCTCCATAGAATATTATGGCCCATATAATGCTGCACAAAGGTTGATGGCCCCATAAGATGCTCCATAGAGTAATATGCCCTGTATGCTGCTGCTGCGATAAAAAAAATTACATACTCACCTCTCGTCGCTGATGCCAGGTCCCCAGCACTTGCAATATTCACCGGTACCCATTCCATCGCGGCGCGCCACTGTGTCTTCTGTTATGATTTGGTGGACTAGGAGCAGCATGAGATGTACTCTGGAGAAGGTGGTACCTGTACTGACCGCGGACCCTGAACCTAACACCGCAACTAGAAGTAGCCGTGGGATGTTCCTGTCACTCCCCAGACACCTCGTCACAGCCGAAGGACTAAATACCCCCAGAGAGAGAAACGGAAAAACTATCTTGCCTCAGAGAAAATCCCCAAAGGACAGACAGCCCTTCACAAATATTGACTGTGAGAGGAGAGGGAATTAACATACACAGACTGAAATCAGGATTTAGCAAAGGACGCCATTCTAGCTAGATAGAAAGGATAGGACAAAGTGCTATGCGGTCAGTATTAAAATACTATAAAATATCCACCACAGAAAATACAAATCTCCACATCTAACTAAAGATATGGAGGGTATATCTGCATCTCCAGAGATTCCAGCTTGGCTGAGCAAGTCCTTATACAGACCAAGCTGGACAAGACAAAACATAGAAATGCACTGAACTATAAGGCCCACAGCATGTGGACTGCAAAAACAAAGCCAGAACTTATCTTTGTTGCAATGAACAGCAAAGCAGGAGAGACCAGAAGAGATGTGAATCCTCCAGGAACAATGGACAACTGGCACTGACTGAAGGGTGAGGCAAAACTAAATAGCCCAGTGGATAGCATTAAGTGGACACACCTGATGAAATGCTGCGATTGAAGACAGCAGTGCTACCACTTATAACCACCGGAGGAAGCCCAAGAGCAGAATTCACAACAGTCTTCCAGGTCTCTGCAGTGATTGTTCAGGCAGAGGGCGCGCACTCAGACCTGAACGTCACAGCCAGAGGACACAGAAGGGAGAGCCCGACGGTGGAAGGGGGACTGGTGAATATCGCATGGCTCACCCTCCCCCGTTATACTCACCCTCCTGGTGCACGCCGGCAGCTTGTTCCTGTGTTCATAAGTCTCATGGTACCGCTCATTAAAGTAATGAATATGTGCTCCACGCCTATGGGAGTGGAGTGGCATCCATATTAATTACTTTAATGAGTGGAACCATGTGACCGCTGAACAAAGGAAGAGCTGCGGGCGCTGGAGACCATTGGAGAAGCAGGGAAGTGCAGAGACTGTTTTGGGAGCAGGTGAGAATGATGTGACAGCTGCCGCTCCCCCTCCCCCGCTGACCCCCTGGGACATTGACTAGAGTAGAAGACAAGAGGGGCACTTTTAGGCCAAAAAATGGGCTTAATATCTCAGCTTATACTCGAGTATATACAGTAATTTACAATGCTATACCCGTGCATGTAGAACTATAGAATCAGCGCACAACAAACTTGTAGGACATGTGCCCTGCTGACTTTGTCTGTTGACCTCAGTAATGGCCAAAAAAAGCGCTGGAAGGTAAATTTTGCAGCCACCCTGGACACAAGCTACACTATCTGACTGATATACACCGCCGAACTAAATAGCTGAAATCTTGTTAATAACAGTGGCTATGTCAGGAGCAGCCTCTCTGTGCTGTGTCAGTGTCAAAATGGCGCTAAAACAAGATTTCCGCTATGTATATAGAGAGGAACATGTGATTTCACCAGCCAATTACATAAGCCGTAGTGTCAGTACATTATGAGTGTTTCCTGCACCCTGATTGGCTAACCGCAATGTGCACACAAAGTCAGGGGGAAAAAAAATTAATGCTGTGCTGTGCTTCAAAGAACGCCGCACCTCTGAGCTCTGCATACCCCCTCCCCTCATGAAACACATGCCAAACTCTGAAAAAACACCACCATTATCGTTGCTAAAGTGCTGAAAATATTTTTGTGGCAATGCAAATATTTTCCCGCTCTTTTACCAAATGTTAAAGATTTTTACAAAATTTTGCTCGGGTTTCCGATCACGAATCCGAATGTGCCATATTCGTGCAGAATTAATGTTTGGCGATCATTATCCAAACAAATTCACTCATCTCTATTCAAAATACTAGAAGTCCAATATTACTAACCAGATTAATCACTTGTTTTTGGTATAAATTATATTACTTGAATAATTAATTGAAAGGAGGCGAGTTCAAAATAATAGCAATGTGGAGTTCAATTGATGAGGTCAATCATTCTGTGAAGAAACAGGTGTGAATCAGGTGCCCTTATTTAAGGCTAAAGCCAGGACATGTTGTACATGCATTTCACCTTGAAAGCCTGAGAAAATGGGGCGTTCAAGACATTGTTCAGAAGAACAGCGTACTTTGATTAAAAAGTTGGAGAGTTGATTAAAAGTTGATTAAAAGTTGATTGGAGAGGGTAAAACTTATAAAGAAGTGCAGACAATGATAGGCTGTTCAGTTAATATGATCTCCAATGTTTAATAATGGAAAGCCAAACCAGAGAGACGAAGAAGAAAATGGAAGACCACCATTCAAATGGATGAAAAAATAACCAAAATGGAAAAGGATCAGCCACTGATAGGCTCCAGGATGATCCCAGACAGTCTCAAGTTACCTGTGAGGACTACGACAGTTAGAAGACGCCTGTGTGAAGCTAATCTCTTAGCAAGAAGTCCCCGCAAAGTCCCACTGTTAAAAGAAAGACGTGTGGATACAATGTGCCAAATAACACCTCAACTGGCTTAAATAAAAATGGAGAAACATTTTGTGAACTGAAGAAAGTAAAATTGTTCTTTTTGGGTAAAATAGCCACAGACAGTTCGTCAGATGACCCCTAAATTCTGCATTCAGGCCACAGTACACTCTGAAGACAGAGAAGCATGGTGGTGCCAGCATTATGATATGGGCAGGTTTCTCTTACTATGGTGCTGGACCTTTTTACTGCATACCAGAGATCATGGACCAGTTTGCATATATTAAAATACTTGAAGAGGTCATGTTGCCTTATGTTGAAGAGGACATGGCCTTGAAATCGGCGTTTCAACAAGACAACGACCCTAAACATACCAGTACACGAGCAAAATCTTGGTTACAGTCCAACAAAATTGATGTTTTGTAGTGGCCTGCCCAATTCCCGGACCTTAATCCGATAGAATACTTGTAGGATGAAATCAAAGATGCCGCTTCTGAGGCAAAGCCAACTAATACCAAAAAATTGTGGGATGTAGCCCAAGCATCCTGGGCTTGAATAACAAGTGACCGGGGCCAGAAGTTGGTTGACTCTGCATAGATAAGAAGATGTGATAGATGTGAAGCAGTTAGGGTACCGTCACACATTGAAATTTTCATCGCTGCGACGGCACGATCCGTGACGTCGCAGCGATCGTATGATTATCGCTCCAGCGTCTTAGACTGCGGTCACACGTTGCAATCACGGCGCTGGAGCGATGCCGAAGTCCCCGGGTAACCAGGGTAAACATCGGGTAACTAAGCGCAGGGCCGCGCTTAGTAACCCGATGTTTACCGTGGTTACCAGCGTAAAAGTAAAAAAAAAAAAACCGTACATGCTCACCATCTGATGTCCGTCAGGTCCCTTGCCGTCCGCTTCCTGCTCTGACAGATCCGGCCGTACAGTGAGAGCAGAGTGCAGCGGTGACGTCACCGCTGTGATCTGCTCTCACTTTCCGGCCGGCAGACAGTCAGAGCGGGAAGCGGACGGCAAGGGACCTGACGGACATCAGATGGTGAGCATGTACGTTTTGGTTTTTTTTACTTTTACGCTGGTAACCACGGTAAACATCGGGTTACCAAGCGCGGCCCTGCGCTTAGTTACCCGATGTTTACCCTGGTTACAAGCAAACGCATCGCTGGATCGCTGTCACACACAACGATCCAGCGATGTCAGCGGGTGATCAAGCGACGAAATAAAGTTCCATACGATCTGCTACGACGTACGATTCTCAGCAGGATCCCTGATCGCTGCTGCGTGTCAGACACTGCGATATCGTAACGATATCGCTAGAACGTCACGAATCGTACCGTCGTAGCGATCAAAATTGCACTGTGTGACGGTACCCTTATAAAAAAAATGTGTTTATACAACTAAATATTAGTTAGTGATTCTCAGGAATGCTAAATCCAAGCAGACACTGCTATTTATTTAAACAGCCTAATGTTATTTTTTTGTTATTTTCTGTAAATTAGTTAAAAGTTATATACATTTGTCGTAATATTTTGAATTACAAAACAATGTGCAATCTTCCCAATGCATGGAAATAAAACTAGTATAAAGATTTTGTGATTACCTAAGACACTGCTATTATTTTGAACACTACTGTATATGCAGCCCCAGAACCACTGTCAGTACAAGAATACAGCACAAGAACCACCGTCAGTTCATGAATGCAGCATCACAACCACCATCCGTACATCTAATAAATCACCAAGTTTGGTACAACAATCAAATGCAATGTCGGGTCAGCCCCTTGTACAATTGTTTCACAAATCCAAGTATGTCTTTAACAATGTTGAGGAGATATTGGGAGTTGGTAACAGTAATCATCAGACAGTGGACCATATAAGAAACACAGCACCGAGGAGACGTAGCCAGGATCACAAATAAACGTTTACTTACATGTGCCTTATATTTGACATTTTTTTGATTGAATTTTTCCCTATCCTTTTTTGTCTACTTGTAGCACAGATGCCATGATGACATTTCACGCCGAGAGCTCATCTCTGCAGCCTTCCCTCTTCTCCAGTCTTTTGTAGCACTTCCCATCATGGTGCCCTTAAAATAGAAATATTGTTAAACTGCCCCATGACATGAATTATAAACATCTCCCATGCTGTGCCCCTGAATAAATAATTGTCCCTCACTGTGCTTCATGCCCAAAATTTCCCCTCACCCTGCCCTACTCAAAATATCCTCTGCACAATGCATGTCTGTAAAATATTGCATGCACTGTCCCTTCCTAAAATATTCTCCCACCATCCTTCTCCCAAATATCCCCCACACACAAACATACTGCCTCTCTGAATAAAGTAACCCCCATCACCACTGCCTCTCGCAAAACTGTGCCCCCTTTCACAATTGTCACCCCATTATGTGCTCTCACAGCAACATTAATCCCCTCCCCCTTATCCACAACGATAACTCATTTAATCTTCAGATCCTTCATGGACCGCTTAGTGTTGCCCTTGATGTCTCTACTCCTCTGCAGCCCGTCGGTGCCGGCAACAGTGTGATAAAGTCAGCAGCGTGCTGACCTCATCATGCCTCTGCAAGTTGGGGCCAGATCAGACTTACGCTCCTTTGCTCCAGTTCCCGCACCACAGTGTTAAAATGTATTCACGTCCAAAACATGTGAATAGTGAATACATTTGAAGAGAGGAAAAAGGGACCAGGGCATCCAGAACAGCTCTGCAGGCAGCATGGCATCCTTTGCAGGTCACATGTAGACTGCAGGCCATATGTTGTACATGTCTGCTTTAGAACTTCATTCCAGTGATTATGACATTGTGCTCCCCCTACCCCAGAATCCTTGGTGGAAAGCTTGGCTGCCCCGATCAATGCCATTATGGCTTGTAAGTTTGAAAGCCTGAGGTTCAAAGTGGTCCAATAGTGTTGACACTGGGGTACTTTAATCTACTGGCCTTGGAAACACAAGAACTAAGGCACATTTCCACAAGCCTTTACTTAATACTTGTTTTGCACATACCCTTAATCCGGACCTCCTGGCAAGGTTCAGGGAATGTTTAAATTCCCATTTGCAAGGTACAGCCAAAATTACCATACTTTGGAAAATTCGTTATTTTTTTCACTATTTTGCATGTTTCACTTTTCCCTTGTGTCCGTTACTAGTACTTTTCATATGCAGTCCCCTTATGGATTCCCTCTGATGGTCTAGGGGTGTACTGTGTGGCTATCAGGTTCTGTTCCCCCCATGACCCCTAACTCTTCTATCTCAGTGGTGGAGTCGACAGTCGATGGCTCCTAGTTTTCACTCAGGTGGCAGCTCAAGCAGATGCTCGGATTAAGATTGGGTCTCCCTTGGTTTTGGCTAGGGGAAGCTACTTGGCTCTGACACTCACTGTGGCCTTCTGGCTTGGAGAGTCAGGGAATGGTTTTTGGAGCCCTTTTCCTGTTGGAGAGGGTTTCAAGTGACTGCATATTAGTGCACTTTTTTAGTGGCACCATTAGTCTCCTTTTCAGAACACTCGGGTGAAGAGCATGATCTTGGTCTTTAAAAAAAACAAAAATGGGGATCATTGGCCACGTGATGTTATATGGTCTTGCCCACCCTGCTGGATTTGGATTACCAGATGGTACCCCTGGACTTGTGAATGGCACAGGGAATATAATATACACCTGTTTATATGGGATATGTGTTCATTCTCCTATTCTCTACATATATTTCATGTTCATTCCCCACCTATCAGGCTCAGGGAATATAATGTACACCTGTTTATATGGGATATGTGTTCATTCCTCTATTATTTACATATATTTCATCTTCATTCCCCACCTATCAGGCTCAGGGAATATAATATACACCTGTATATATGGGATATGTGTTCATGTCATGATATGTACTTTTGCCCTGTCCTGCATTTGAATAATATGCCATTTGATGTATGTAACTGTTCTCTGGTTTCTATTAGCTGTAATTTATGTATTGTATTTTCTTGTGCTGGGAGTCACCTGTAACAATGTCTCCTTCCCCCAATACTTGCAGCCCTAACCTATAATGTAATTAAGCTTTGTCAACACTAGTGAAGGAATAGCCATTCTTCCTCTCAGCAGGGGGCTAGTCAAATGTACATACGACCTAGACTAAGTGGAGCCGACCAGAATAGAATCTTCTGGTGGACTCAGCCATTGAATAGAAGGTGTGACCCCTACCCCCTTCAGGGGCGGATCCCAGGAGCTCAGACAGTCCATTCTTATTTTGAGATCAGATGTGTGTTGGAGACTGGAAGAGAAGGAGTGGGGATTCTTAGCTGAGGCAAGACCCCATGTCCTTCTGGGACTGTGGAAGCGAACGGGGCGAGAATTGAGTTGAGGACATATCACGTCGTTTGTGGGATTGTTTTGAGATCCCTTGGACTCGTGTGCACTATTGTTTTGTTAGCTGGCACAAGGATTATCGGTAAGTGCCCCCGAACCGGTTCCGTTGGACTAAAGGCCCCGTCTCACACAGCGACGCTGCAGCGATACAGACAACGATGCTGATCGCTGCAGCGTCGCTGTGTGGTCGCTGGGGAGCTGTCATACAGACAGCTCTCTCCAGCGACCAACGATCAGGGGAACGACTTCGGCATTGTTGAAACTGTCTTCAACGATGCCGAAGTCCCCCTGCAGCACCCGGGTAACCAGAGTAAACATCGGGTTACTAAGCGCAGGGCCGCACTTAGTAACCCGATGTTTACCCTGGTTACCAGCGTAAATGTAAAAAAAAAAAAACACTACATACTCACCATCTGTTGCCCGTCAGGTCCCTTGGCGTCTGCTTCCTGCTCTGACTGAGCCGCCGTACAGTGAGAGCTGAGAGCAGAGCGCAGCGGTGACGTCACTGCTGTGCTCTCACTTTACGGCGCTCAGTCAGTGTGGGAAGCAGACGCCAAGGGACCTGACGGGCAACAGATGGTGAGTATGTACTGTTTTTTTTTTTTTACATTTACGCTGGTAACCAGGGTAAACATCGGGTTACTAAGCGCGGCCCTGCGCTTAGTAACCCGATGTTTACCCTGGTTACCAGTGAAGACATCGCTGGATCGGTGTCACACACACCGATTCAGCGATGTCAGCGGGACCTCAACGACCAAAAAAAGGTCCAGGCCATTCTGACACGACCAGCGATCTCGCAGCAGGGGCCTGATCGCTGGTACGTGTCACACATAGCGAGATCGCTACTGAGGTCGCTGTTGCGTCACAAAACTTGTGACTCAGCAGCGATCTCGCTAGCGATCTCGCTATGTGAGACGGGGCCTTAATTGTGGACTCTGTAGATCGACCTGCATGTGTTGTTCCAGCGTTCTTGATAATAAATCTGTTGAATCATCCCTTGGCCTGTTGTCCCTTCTTGCTCTGCCGTACACCCCGTCACATTTCACTCTCCTATTCTCTACATATATTTTATGTTCATTCCCCACCTATCACGCTCAGGGAATATAATATGCACGCATTTATATGGGATATGTGTTCATTCTCCTATTCTCTACATATATTTCATGTTCATTCCCACCTCTCAGGCTCAGGGAATATAATATACACCTGTTTATATGGGATTTTTGTTCATTCCCCTATTCTCTACATATATTCCATGTTCATTCCCCACCTATCAGGCACAGGGAATATAAGATACACCTGTTTATATGGGATATGTGTTCATTCCTCTATTCTCTACATATATTTCATGTTCATTCCCCACCTATCAGGCTCAGGGAATATAATATACACCTGTTTATATGGGATATGTGTTCATTCCCCTATTCTCTAGATATATTTCATGTTCATTCCCCACCTATCAGGCACAGGGAAAATAATATACACCTGTTTATATGGGATATGTGTTCAATCCTCTATTCTCTACATATATTTCATGTTCATTCCCCACCTATCAGGCACAGGGAATATAATATACACCTGTTTATATGGGATATGTGTTCATTCCTCTCTTCTCTACATATATTCCATGTTCATTCCCCACCTATCAGGCTCAGGGAATATAATGTACACCTTTTTTTATGGGATATGTGTTCATTCCCCTATTCTCTACATATATTTCATGTTCATTCCCCACCTATCAGGCACAGGGAAAATAATATACACCTGTTTATATGGGATATGTGTTCATTCTCCTATTCTTTACATATATTTCATCTTCATTCCCCACCTATCAGTGTTAGGGAATATAATATACACCTGTTTATATGGGATATGTGTTCATTCCCCTATTCTCTAGATATATTTCATGTTCATTCCCCACCTATCAGGCACAGGGAAAATAATATACACCTGTTTATATGGGATATGTGTTCATTCTCCTATTCTCTACATATATTTCATCTTCATTCCCCACCTATCAGTGTTAGGGAATATAATATACACCTGTTTATATGGGATATGTGTTCATTCTCCTATTCTCTACATATATTTCATCTTCATTCCCCACCTATCAGTGTTAGGGAATATAATATACACCTGTTTATATGGGATATGTGTTCATTCCTTTATTCTCTACATATATTTCATGTTCATTCCCCACCTATCATGCATATGGAATATAATATACACCTGTTTATATGGGATATGTGTTCATTCCTCTATTCTCTACATATATTTCATGTTCATTCCCCACCTATCATGCATAGGAAATATAATATACACCTGTTTATATGGGATATGTGTTCATTCCTCTATTCTCTACATATATTTCATGTTCATTCCCCACCTATCATGCATAGGAAATATAATATACACCTGTTTATATGGGATATGTGTTCATTCCTCTATTCTCTACATATATTTCATGTTCATTCCTCACCTATCAGGCTCAGGGAATATAATATACACCTGTTTATATGGGATATGTGTTCATTCCCCTATTCTCTAGATATATTTCATGTTCATTCCCCACCTATCAGGCACAGGGAATATAATATACACCTGTTTATATAGGATATGTGTTCATTTCCTTATTCTCTACATATATTTCATGTTCATTCCCCACCTATCACGCTCATGGAATATAATATACACCTGTTTATATGGGATATGTGTTCATTCCCCTATTATCTACATATATTTCATCTTCATTCCCCACCTATCATGCATAGGGAATATAATATACACCTGTTTATATGGGATATGTGTTCATTCCCCTATTATCTACATATATTTCATCTTCATTCCCCACCTATCATGCATAGGGAATATAATATACACCTGTTTATATAGGATATGTGTTCATTTCCTTATTCTCTACATATATTTCATGTTCATTCCCCACCTATCAGGCTCAGGGAATATAATATACACCTGTTTATATGGGATATGTGTTCATTCCCCTATTATCTACATATATTTCATCTTCATTCCCCACCTATCATGCATAGGGAATATAATATACACCTGTTTATATAGGATATGTGTTCATTTCCTTATTCTCTACATATATTTCATGTTCATTCCCCACCTATCAGGCTCAGGGAATATAATATGCACCTGTTTATATGGGATATGTGTTCATTCCTCTATTCTCTACATATATTTCATGTTCATTCCTCACCTATCAGGCTCAGGGAATATAATATACACCTGTTTATATGGGATATGTGTTCATTCCCCTATTCTCTAGATATATTTCATGTTCATTCCCCACCTATCAGGCACAGGGAATATAATATACACCTGTTTATATGGGATATGTGTTCATTCCTCTCTTCTCTACATATATTTCATGTTCATTCCCCACCTATCATGCATAGGGAATATAATATACACCTGTTTATATGGGATATGTGTTCATTCTCCTATTATCTACATATATTTCATGTTCATTCCCCACCTATCATGCATAGGGAATATAATATACACCTGTTTATATGGGATATGTGTTCATTCCTCTCTTCTCTACATATATTTCATGTTCATTCCCCACCTATCAGGCACAGGGAATATAATATACACCTGTTTATATGGGATATGTGTTCATTCCTTTATTCTCTACATATATTTCATGTTCATTCCCCACCTATCATGCATAGGGAATATAATATACACCTGTTTATATGGGATATGTGTTCATTCCTCTATTCTCTACATATATTTCATGTTCATTCCCCACCTATCATGCATAGGGAATATAATATACACCTGTTTATATGGGATATGTGTTCATTCTCCTATTATCTACATATATTTCATGTTCATTCCCCACCTATCATGCATAGGGAATATAATATACACCTGTTTATATGGGATATGTGTTCATTCCTCTCTTCTCTACATATATTTCATGTTCATTCCCCACCTATCAGGCACAGGGAATATAATATACACCTGTTTATATGGGATATGTGTTCATTCCTTTATTCTCTACATATATTTCATGTTCATTCCCCACCTATCATGCATAGGGAATATAATATACACCTGTTTATATGGGATATGTGTTCATTCCTCTATTCTCTACATATATTTCATGTTCATTCCTCACCTATCAGGCTCAGGGAATATAATATACACCTGTTTATATGGGATATGTGTTCATTCCCCTATTCTCTAGATATATTTCATGTTCATTCCCCACCTATCAGGCACAGGGAATATAATATACACCTGTTTATATGGGATATGTGTTCATTCCTCTCTTCTCTACATATATTTCATGTTCATTCCCCACCTATCAGGCTCAGGGAATATAATATATACCTGTTTATATGGGATATGTGTTCATTCCCCTATTATCTACATATATTTCATATTCATTCCCCACCTATCAGGCTCAGGGAATATAATGTACACCTGTTTATATGGGATATGTGTTCATTCCCCTATTATCTACATATATTTCATCTTCATTCCCACCTATCAGGCACAGGGAATATAATATACACCTGTTTATATGGGATATGTGTTCATTCCCCTATTCTCTAGATATATTTCATGTTCATTCCCCACCTATCAGGCACAGGGAAAATAATATACACCTGTTTATATGGGATATGTGTTCAATCCTCTATTCTCTACATATATTTCATGTTCATTCCCCACCTATCAGGCACAGGGAATATAATATACACCTGTTTATATGGGATATGTGTTCATTCCTCTCTTCTCTACATATATTCCATGTTCATTCCCCACCTATCAGGCTCAGGGAATATAATGTACACCTTTTTTTATGGGATATGTGTTCATTCCCCTATTCTCTACATATATTTCATGTTCATTCCCCACCTATCAGGCACAGGGAAAATAATATACACCTGTTTATATGGGATATGTGTTCATTCTCCTATTCTTTACATATATTTCATCTTCATTCCCCACCTATCAGTGTTAGGGAATATAATATACACCTGTTTATATGGGATATGTGTTCATTCCCCTATTCTCTAGATATATTTCATGTTCATTCCCCACCTATCAGGCACAGGGAAAATAATATACACCTGTTTATATGGGATATGTGTTCATTCTCCTATTCTCTACATATATTTCATCTTCATTCCCCACCTATCAGTGTTAGGGAATATAATATACACCTGTTTATATGGGATATGTGTTCATTCTCCTATTCTCTACATATATTTCATCTTCATTCCCCACCTATCAGTGTTAGGGAATATAATATACACCTGTTTATATGGGATATGTGTTCATTCCTTTATTCTCTACATATATTTCATGTTCATTCCCCACCTATCATGCATATGGAATATAATATACACCTGTTTATATGGGATATGTGTTCATTCCTCTATTCTCTACATATATTTCATGTTCATTCCCCACCTATCATGCATAGGAAATATAATATACACCTGTTTATATGGGATATGTGTTCATTCCTCTATTCTCTACATATATTTCATGTTCATTCCCCACCTATCATGCATAGGAAATATAATATACACCTGTTTATATGGGATATGTGTTCATTCCTCTATTCTCTACATATATTTCATGTTCATTCCTCACCTATCAGGCTCAGGGAATATAATATACACCTGTTTATATGGGATATGTGTTCATTCCCCTATTCTCTAGATATATTTCATGTTCATTCCCCACCTATCAGGCACAGGGAATATAATATACACCTGTTTATATAGGATATGTGTTCATTTCCTTATTCTCTACATATATTTCATGTTCATTCCCCACCTATCACGCTCATGGAATATAATATACACCTGTTTATATGGGATATGTGTTCATTCCCCTATTATCTACATATATTTCATCTTCATTCCCCACCTATCATGCATAGGGAATATAATATACACCTGTTTATATGGGATATGTGTTCATTCCCCTATTATCTACATATATTTCATCTTCATTCCCCACCTATCATGCATAGGGAATATAATATACACCTGTTTATATAGGATATGTGTTCATTTCCTTATTCTCTACATATATTTCATGTTCATTCCCCACCTATCAGGCTCAGGGAATATAATATACACCTGTTTATATGGGATATGTGTTCATTCCCCTATTATCTACATATATTTCATCTTCATTCCCCACCTATCATGCATAGGGAATATAATATACACCTGTTTATATAGGATATGTGTTCATTTCCTTATTCTCTACATATATTTCATGTTCATTCCCCACCTATCAGGCTCAGGGAATATAATATGCACCTGTTTATATGGGATATGTGTTCATTCCTCTATTCTCTACATATATTTCATGTTCATTCCTCACCTATCAGGCTCAGGGAATATAATATACACCTGTTTATATGGGATATGTGTTCATTCCCCTATTCTCTAGATATATTTCATGTTCATTCCCCACCTATCAGGCACAGGGAATATAATATACACCTGTTTATATGGGATATGTGTTCATTCCTCTCTTCTCTACATATATTTCATGTTCATTCCCCACCTATCATGCATAGGGAATATAATATACACCTGTTTATATGGGATATGTGTTCATTCTCCTATTATCTACATATATTTCATGTTCATTCCCCACCTATCATGCATAGGGAATATAATATACACCTGTTTATATGGGATATGTGTTCATTCCTCTCTTCTCTACATATATTTCATGTTCATTCCCCACCTATCAGGCACAGGGAATATAATATACACCTGTTTATATGGGATATGTGTTCATTCCTTTATTCTCTACATATATTTCATGTTCATTCCCCACCTATCATGCATAGGGAATATAATATACACCTGTTTATATGGGATATGTGTTCATTCCTCTATTCTCTACATATATTTCATGTTCATTCCCCACCTATCATGCATAGGGAATATAATATACACCTGTTTATATGGGATATGTGTTCATTCTCCTATTATCTACATATATTTCATGTTCATTCCCCACCTATCATGCATAGGGAATATAATATACACCTGTTTATATGGGATATGTGTTCATTCCTCTCTTCTCTACATATATTTCATGTTCATTCCCCACCTATCAGGCACAGGGAATATAATATACACCTGTTTATATGGGATATGTGTTCATTCCTTTATTCTCTACATATATTTCATGTTCATTCCCCACCTATCATGCATAGGGAATATAATATACACCTGTTTATATGGGATATGTGTTCATTCCTCTATTCTCTACATATATTTCATGTTCATTCCTCACCTATCAGGCTCAGGGAATATAATATACACCTGTTTATATGGGATATGTGTTCATTCCCCTATTCTCTAGATATATTTCATGTTCATTCCCCACCTATCAGGCACAGGGAATATAATATACACCTGTTTATATGGGATATGTGTTCATTCCTCTCTTCTCTACATATATTTCATGTTCATTCCCCACCTATCAGGCTCAGGGAATATAATATATACCTGTTTATATGGGATATGTGTTCATTCCCCTATTATCTACATATATTTCATATTCATTCCCCACCTATCAGGCTCAGGGAATATAATGTACACCTGTTTATATGGGATATGTGTTCATTCCCCTATTATCTACATATATTTCATCTTCATTCCCACCTATCAGGCACAGGGAATATAATATACACCTGTTTATATGGGATATGTGTTCATTCCTCTATTCTCTACATATATTTCATGTTCATTCCCCACCTATCAGGCACAGGGAAAATAATATACACCTGTTTATATGGGATATGTGTTCATTCCTTTATTCTCTACATATATTTCATGTTCATTCCCCACCTATCATGCATAGGGAATATAATATACACCTGTTTATATGGGATATGTGTTCATTCCTCTATTCTCTACATATATTTCATGTTCATTCCTCACCTATCAGGCTCAGGGAATATAATATACACCTGTTTATATGGGATATGTGTTCATTCCCCTATTCTCTAGATATATTTCATGTTCATTCCCCACCTATCAGGCACAGGGAATATAATATACACCTGTTTATATAGGATATGTGTTCATTTCCTTATTCTCTACATATATTTCATGTTCATTCCCCACCTATCACGCTCATGGAATATAATATACACCTGTTTATATGGGATATGTGTTCATTCCCCTATTATCTACATATATTTCATCTTCATTCCCCACCTATCATGCATAGGGAATATAATATACACCTGTTTATATGGGATATGTGTTCATTCCTCTATTCTCTACATATATTTCATGTTCATTCCTCACCTATCAGGCATAGGGAATATAATATACACCTGTTTATATGGGATATGTGTTCATTCCTCTATTCTCTACATATATTTCATGTTCATTCCCCACCTATCAGGCTCAGGGAATATAATATACACCTGTTTATATGGGATATGTGTTCATTCCCCTATTATCTACATATATTTCATCTTCATTCCCCACCTATCAGGCACAGGGAATATAATATACACCTGTTTATATGGGATATGTGTTCATTCTCCTATTCTCTACATATATTTCATGTTCATTCCCCACCTATCAGGCACAGGGAATATAATATACACCTGTTTATATGGGATATGTGTTCATTCCTCTATTCTCTACATATATTTCATGTTCATTCCCCACCTATCAGGCACAGGGAATATAATATACACCTGTTTATATGGGATATGTGTTCATTCCCTTATTCTCTACATATATTTCATGGTCATTCCCCACCTATCAGGCTCAGGGAATATAATATACACCTGTTTATATGGGATATGTGTTCATTCCTCTATTCTCTACATATATTTCATGTTCATTCCCCACCTATCATGCATAGGGAATATAATATACACCTGTTTATATGGGATATGTGTTCATTCCTCTCTTCTCTACATATATTTCATGTTCATTCCCCACCTATCATGCATAGGGAATATAATATACACCTGTTTATATGGGATATGTGTTCATTCCTCTATTCTCTACATATATTTCATGTTCATTCCCCACCTATCAGGCTCAGGGAATATAATATACACCTGTTTATATGGGATATGTGTTCATTCCCCTATTATCTACATATATTTCATGTTCATTCCCCACCTATCAGGCACAGGGAAAATAATATACACCTGTTTATATGGGATATGTGTTCATTCTCCTATTATCTACATATATTTCATATTCATTCCCCACCTATCAGGCTCAGGGAATATAATGTACACCTGTTTATATGGGATATGTGTTCATTCCCCTATTATCTACATATATTTCATCTTCATTCCCACCTATCAGGCACAGGGAATATAATATACACCTGTTTATATGGGATATGTGTTCATTCCTCTATTCTCTACATATATTTCATGTTCATTCCCCACCTATCAGGCACAGGGAAAATAATATACACCTGTTTATATGGGATATGTGTTCATTCCTCTATTCTCTACATATATTTCATGTTCATTCCTCACCTATCAGGCTCAGGGAATATAATATACACCTGTTTATATGGGATATGTGTTCATTCCCCTATTCTCTAGATATATTTCATGTTCATTCCCCACCTATCAGGCTCAGGGAATATAATATACACCTGTTTATATGGGATATGTGTTCATTCCTTTATTCTCTACATATATTTCATGTTCATTCCCCACCTATCATGCATAGGGAATATAATATACACCTGTTTATATGGGATATGTGTTCATTCCTCTATTCTCTACATATATTTCATGTTCATTCCCCACCTATCAGGCACAGGGAATATAATATACACCTGTTTATATGGGATATGTGTTCATTCCTCTATTCTCTACATATATTTCATGTTCATTCCCCACCTATCAGGCACAGGGAATATAATATACACCTGTTTATATGGGATATGTGTTCATTCCTCTATTCTCTACATATATTTCATGTTCATTCCCCACCTATCAGGCACAGGGAATATAATATACACCTGTTTATATGGGATATGTGTTCATTCCTCTATTCTCTACATATATTTCATCTTCATTCCCCACCTATCACGCTCAGGGAATATAATATGCACCTGTGTATATGGGATATGTGTTCATTCTCCTATTCTCTACATATATTTCATCTTCATTCCCCACCTATCATGCATAGGGAATATAATATACACCTGTTTATATGGGATATGTGTTCATTCCTCTATTATTTACATATATTTCATCTTCATTCCCACCTATCAGGCTCAGGGAATATAATATACACCTGTTTAAATGGGATATGTTGATTTCCTAATATTCTACATATATTTCGTGTTCATTTCATATCCAAGATGCATAAGAAATCTATAACACCTCTCCATCTCTTTGGACCTAAAAGTTATTATGTTCATTCTTTTTATTTATTCCTTTTCTTCATTCTTTTTAGTATGTCCCTCCATAAAGTATGTAAAATACAAATATATATAAAAATTTAAAAAGTCTCTTTGAAGTCACTCTTCCTTATGGCTGCATTTCTAGAATGTCAGATTCATCTGAGCATCCTGCAATGTTACATATCGATATTGCTCATCTGCCTAGAATTATTACTCCACTCTTTAGGACGCCCCCATACTGGGGTGCGGGTGCAACTTTTTGGGGAGATGTTTTATAAAAGTTAAACTAACCACGCTCACTATGGAAAAGTGTCCAGAGCGGCAGGAAAAATGTCAAAAAGTTGACATTTTTGGTGCAGTAGGAAGCGCCAACATTTTACGTATGGTGGTGTAGTGGTTAGAGGGAATATCCCTGGGGGTCTGGAGTAGTTAAGCAATACCTGATATCTCTGGTGGTCTAGGATAATAAAGGGGTTCATATTGATGGTCATTCTCCATCATCAATGATTGATATTGGCTGATATCTAATATCTCTGGTGGTCCAGAGTCCAGTTGTGGCTTTACACCACTCCATCTGACGCTCAGCATTGTGCTTGGTGATGTACGGCTGCATGCAGCTGCTTGGCCATGAAGCTCCCAGTGGGGGAGCAGGGTTTGTGCTGATGTTAATACCAGAGGAGGTCTGGACTCTGCAGTTATGGGGTCAGCAATCACAGGTGCTGCTTTCTCAGGACTCCTCAGCTCTTGATGTGGATGTGATGGCTCCCGATAATCCCTTACAGTGACACAGGACAGTTACAGAGGCGTTGTCCACCGGTGTCATGCACATATTATTTCGTAATTTTACTGTGCCTGATGGCAGATTGGGCAGAAGAGAAAAGTGCAGAACAAACCTCCTTATGGCTCAACACCTGCAAAGCTCTAATATACCGAAATCACAGCGATTACTGACGGGATGTGTGTTCATTCTACTATAAACTGCACATATTCAATACCCCAAGCACCAAGCGTCTAGTGATGTACATTCAGAATAGTGAGTGCAGCTCTGGTGTATAATACAGGATGTAACTCAGGATCAGTAATGTAATGTATGTACACAGTGACTGCACCAGCAGAATAGTGAGTGCAGCTCTGGGGTATAATAGAGGATGTAACTCAGGATCGGTAATGTATGTACAGTGACTGCACCAGCAGAATAGTGAGTGCAGCTCTGGGGTATAATACAGGATGTAACTCAGGATCAGTAATGTAATCTATGTACACAGTGACTGCACCAGCAGAATAGTGAGTGCAGCTCTGGGGTATAATACAGGATGTAACTCAGGATCAGTAATGTATGCACACCGTGACTGCACCAGCAGAATAGTGAGTGCAGCTCTGGGGTATAATACAGGATGTAACTCAGGATCAGTAATGTAATCTATGTACACAGTGACTGCACCAGCAGAATAGTGAGTGCAGCTCTGGGGTATAATACAGGACGTAACTCAGGATCAGTAATGTATGCACACCGTGACTGCACCAGCAGAATAGTGAGTGCAGCTCTGGGGTATAATACAGGATGTAACTCAGGATCAGTAATGTAATCTATGTACACAGTGACTGCACCAGCAGAATAGTGAGTGCAGCTCTGGGGTATAATACAGGATGTAACTCAGGATCAGTAATGTAATCTATGTACACAGTGACTGCACCAGCAGAATAGTGAGTGCAGCTCTGGGGTATAATACAGGATGTAACTCAGGATCAGTAATGTATGCACACCGTGACTGCACCAGCAGAATAGTGAGTGCAGCTCTGGGGTATAATACAGGATGTAACTCAGGATCAGTAATGTATGCACACCGTGACTGCACCAGCTGAATAGTGAGTGCAGCTCTGGAGCATAACACAGGATCAGTAGAGTAATACTTACCGTGTTTGTGGATGACATCTATAGGTAGTCTGCATATGAGGATGCACCGCAGGTTGTATTACTGACTTTACCTGGTAGTCGGGTGCACTATTATATGGGACACGACGACCTCCTCTCCCCATCACACAGGTAGCAGTCACCATTATGCATTGATTAGACTGTAGATTATACACAGTTTTTTATTTTATTGAACTACTCACATTACATATATACAACATAGTTCTCAGCTCCGTCTACCCTCATCGTACAGCAGTGACGCAGGTGCCATAGTCCCAGGCGTGGCATCTATGGGTAAACATTTCTAGGAATAGTAGTGCCCACGTATTTGGCTTCAGTCATTAAGCAGCAAAATGCTGCTGTTAGTTCTCCTCGCCCTGCCCCTTGTCCGCCCTCCATCCCTCTTGTCCGTGTGACCTACTTTTCAGTCTCAGTTTATGTGGTAATTTCACGGCTGCTGCCGCATCCTGGTGGGTTGGGTATTCCAAGGGGCAAGAATTAGATGACCCTTCTTCACTGCAGCTGTCCTCACTGTGGTATCCCGAATGGAGAGATTTGGGTGACCTTGGCAGCCCCGTTCCCTCAGCCACCGTATTCATCAGCTGCTGGTATTGAATCTGCAAACTGTCTGCATGAACAAATATAGAGGAGCGTAGTGGTGGTGGGCTACTGTCTCTGACCATGTGCTTCAGGGGGCTCAGCTCTGCAAGCTCTGGACTTTCCATATGCCTGCTTTGAGGGTCCACTGTGAGCCCACCCACTCTGTAGAGAATCACACCCCCGCGTGGCATCGCTAATCTCGAGGAGGGATTGTTGTCCATCGGGCACATGTTGGTAAAGTCATTTTCCATTATTGCCCTCCTGTCTCCATAAGATATTGGCATCGGACTGTCTCTAGAGGACTGATCTGAAAGGTCTGAAAGTGACCCCCGGGGGGAATAGCTGTCGTTTGCTGCTCCTCCTCCACTGTCCGCCTCCGAGGAGTCAGAATTCATTCCCAAGTAGGAAGAAGTGAAGGATGAGGTCTCCGAGGTACACCGAAGAGACCGAGAATCTCCATCTTTACACCCTCCGAGTCCATGGCCAGCATCCAGAAAGGAGGCGGCTTCAATGAGTCCATAACGGAGCTTTAGCTGGAGTAGTTCACTCCTGAGTCGCCCATTTTCTTCGTCCAGAGCTGCCACCCTTCCTTCCAGGACCAGGTCGTGAAAACGCCTCTTCTCACGGGACCTCTTGGCAGCCTCATTGTTCTTCCTCCTTTTTTCCCAGTAACAGGCATCTTTCTTTTCATCGGAGATGAACTCCCGTTTACGACGCCCACTTCCAGGGCCCATTTGGTTGCCAGCGGCTCGGCCCCGGGAATGCTGCTCCTCGTTCATGGTGGAGAAGTTGGAGAGAGGAGATTCCATGTCAATCCGACTTCTTCTCGATGTGTCAACCAGAAGAAGACTTGTATCAGTCGTCACTGTATGGTCGGGTTATGAAGACGCTCAGGTTGAACGTTGGATCTTGAGATGACGGAAGGTAGTAGGTATCACTTGGTCGGCCTCGGCATGCAGTTTGGGCATCTTAGGTGCACTGTGCTTGGAGCCGTGATACTCTGAGGATCCTCTGTGTCTCGCGTCTCTGCCCGATTGTAATTCTGTTTCCCTGTTTGCCAGGTTTTTCTCTTCTGGACACGCCTAAAGAAGAAAGAAAAAAATTAGGAAAGTGATGTGATGGCGTCCCTCCCTCCTCGTCCTTACATAATTTGACCCAGTAGGGTTGGCATGCCATGGGCTTACGTTTGCCCTAGTTTACTTCATACGGTAATAACAGAGGTGACTTTGTGTTTTGTAATCTGTGCTGTTATTACATAGAATTATTTATATACAGAGGTGTGACCTGGAATTATCAAATCCAGGTGACTAAGCCGCGGGTACACGTGCGGGTGAATTCTTCACATTGACGATTGTCTACATGGAAAAAATGAGTCTAGAGCAAGAGCAGAGCCACCCAACTCAACGATAAGAGCACAGTCACCAGGATAACTATCCTAGAAGCCCTCTCTATCTTAAGACCCTGGGCAAAGTGCCAAGTTGGCACCTCAGTGGCAATGCAGAAGCCAACTTGGTTCCTTCTTGAAGAAGATTGCCGGTGGACCACCACCGATGGTCCCAAGTATGCCGTAACTTTATAAAGATAGAGAAAGATGAGCTCTGTTAGATGTGTACGTTACCTGTCTGTGCCCCCCAGGACCCCTGGCATCATCCATCCACGTATGTGTGTCAGTGTGTTAGTTAGTGTGCACACACCCTGTCTCTTCCACACTCCCCTTCTCTTACAGTCCACGTGCCTAATCTCACTGCCATGTGATCCACCAGCGCGAGGCACGGAAACTAGGTCAGGATTTCATAAACAAACCTGAGGGCGCTGAGCCAGAGACTGATGCCAAGCACTGCCACCGACCCGTTCAGTGCCAGACACTGAATGCAGCACAGCAATGCTCCCTGCCAGGCGACACATTCATTCACTACTACTACCACCCTTCACTCCAACCATCCGTCCCTGCCAGCCTGCTGTGTGCCACCGTTCTCTGCCAATACCCTGATGTGCCAACACCTGTGCCCACCTGGACCCCTAGTACCCTTCAATGCTATTCACCCTTCTCCCACGAGACTTGTGCCAGTCTGCTAATGCTAGGCAACTTCTGCCACACTTTCATCACCAATCTTAGAAAATAGTGCCCAATAGCAAAACAGTCAATCATAGTACCACTCCTTGGTTTGGACCCCATATCATGTACTTGTAGTAAAGTACCACTTCTCGTGCTCTGTACATTCTTCCCAGTGTCTGATCACAGTATCACCGTCCTCACCATCCCTGGTGTCTGATCCCCCGCACAGTACCACCATCCTCACCATCAATGGTGTCTGACCCTCTGCACAGTATCACCATCCCTGGTGTCTGATCCCCCACACAGTATCACCATCATTGGTATCTGACCCTCTGCACAGTATCACTGTCCTCACCATCCCTGGTGTCTGATCCCCTGCACAGTATCACTGTCCTCATCATCGCTGGTGTTTTATTCCCCGCACAGTATCACCGTCCTCACCATCAATGGTGTCTGATCCCCCCCTCAGCATCACTGTTCTCACCATCCCTGGTGTCTGATCCCCCACACAGTATCACCGTCCTCACCATTCCTGGTGTCTGGTTCCCTGCACAGTATCACAGTCTTCACCATTCCTGGTGTCTGACCCTCTGCACAGTACCACCGTTCTCACCATTCCTAGTGTCTGACCCTCCGCACAGTATCATCGTCCTCACCATCCCTGGTGTCTGACTCTCCGCACAGTATCTCACCGTCATCACCATTCCTGGTGTCTGACCCTCCGCATGGTATCACCGTTCTCACCATTTCTAGTGTCTGACCCTCCGCACAGTATCGCCGTTCTCACCATTCCTGGTGCCTAACCCTCCGCACAGTATCACCGTCCTCACCATTCCTGGTGTCTGACCCTCCACACATTATCACCGTCCTCACCATTCCTGGTGTCTGACCCTCCGCACAGTATCACCTTTCTCACAATTCCTAGTGTCTGACCCTCCGCACAGTATCACCGTTCTCACCATTCCTAGTGTCTGACCCTCCGCACAGTATCACCGTTCTCACCATTCCTAGTGTCTGATCCTCCGCACAGTATCACGGTCCTCACCATCTCTGGTGTCTGATCCCCCCACACAGTATCACGGTCCTCACCATTCCTGATGTCTGACCCTCCGCACAGTATCACTGTCCTCACCATTCCTGGTGTCTGACCCGCCGCACAGTATCACCGTCCTCACCATTCCTGGCGTCTGACCCTCCACACAGTATTACCGTCCTCACCATCCCTGGTGTCTGATCCCCCCACACAGTATCACGGTCCTCACCATTCCTGATGTCTGACCCTCCGCACAGTATCACCATCCTCACCATCCCTGGTGTCTGATCCCCCTACACAGTATCACGGTCCTCACCATTCCTGATGTCTGACTCTCCACACAGTATCACCGTCCTCACCATCCCTGGTGTCTGATCCCCCCACACAGTATTACTGTCCTCACCATCCCTGGTGTCTGACCCTCCGCACAGTATCACCGTCCTCACCATTCCTGGTGTCTGACCAGCCGCATGGTATCACCGTTCTCACCATTTCTAGTGTCTGACCCTCCGCACAGTATCGCCGTTCTCACCATTCCTGGTGCCTAACCCTCCGCACAGTATCACCGTCCTCACCATTCCTGGTGTCTGACCCTCCACACATTATCACCGTCCTCACCATTCCTGGTGTCTGACCCTCCGCACAGTATCACCTTTCTCACAATTCCTAGTGTCTGACCCTCCGCACAGTATCACCGTTCTCACCATTCCTAGTGTCTGACCCTCCGCACAGTATCACCGTTCTCACCATTCCTAGTGTCTGATCCTCCGCACAGTATCACGGTCCTCACCATCTCTGGTGTCTGATCCCCCCACACAGTATCACGGTCCTCACCATTCCTGATGTCTGACCCTCCGCACAGTATCACTGTCCTCACCATTCCTGGTGTCTGACCCGCCGCACAGTATCACCGTCCTCACCATTCCTGGCGTCTGACCCTCCACACAGTATTACCGTCCTCACCATCCCTGGTGTCTGATCCCCCCACACAGTATCACGGTCCTCACCATTCCTGATGTCTGACCCTCCGCACAGTATCACCATCCTCACCATCCCTAGTGTCTGATCCCCCTACACAGTATCACGGTCCTCACCATTCCTGATGTCTGACTCTCCACACAGTATCACCGTCCTCACCATCCCTGGTGTCTGATCCCCCCACACAGTATTACTGTCCTCACCATCCCTGGTGTCTGACCCTCCGCACAGTATCACCGTCCTCACCATTCCTGGTGTCTGACCAGCCGCACAGTATCACCGTCCTCACCATTCCTGGCGTCTGACCCTCCACACAGTATTACCGTCCTCACCATCCCTGGTGTCTGATCCCCCCCACACAGTATCACCGTCCTCACCATCCCTGGTGTCTGATCCGCCCATACAGTATCACTGTCCTCACCATTCCTGATGTCTGACCCTCCGCACAGTATCACCGTCCTCACCATCCCTGGTGTCTGATGACAGTATTACCGTCCTCCCCGTTATTACGCGAGGGTGAACATGAATGAGATGTTACACATGTACTGGCTTTTAGGAATGAAGTTATGGCCCAATTGCCGCTTATCTCTGTGGCATGTAGCTGCCCCTCTCCGGTATTACCGGGTTTTGCAAGCGATTTTGATGGGATCCGGGAATGGGAGGTGATGGGAATTTTGTCAGAGGGGTGGGGAGAGAGGAACAGTAATTGCCCCGCACGTATGCGCCTAATTCCACGTGAATAGTTGTCCCTGTAAGTCATGTATTCAGGAAGTGTCGGGAGCCTTATTATTCCTATACCCGGCAGGCTGAAACCTGACCAGCACGAAGCAGAGCTGAACTTGTCACTGTTTCTTGTATGAATGGAGAGAACGCCCTGTTCTAATGCGGATGATGTAGTAGATTTACCTGCAGTCCTATGTAACAACACAAATGTGACTAACTCAGTCCTGCCGCACTTATCTATCTTTAGGTCTCGTATATAAAATACAAATTTTTTCACCCTTTTTCTGAAGCAACAGGATTTTGGGAAGATTCATTGTTTTTCTACACTTTTTGATATGTAGCAGAGTTCAGTTTGTCACTTATTCCAGTTTGTGTTATGCATCGAACACTGTAGAGCTGTGTTTGCCATCAGGTGCAGTCAGGACTGCAGAGCAACAGGTGTGAAGTCTCTTTGCTTTTTTACCTTTTTTTTTTTTTACATAGGACTGCAAATGTTACGTGACAAACTCAGCTCTCCTACATCTGTACTTTTCTCCCACATGGCAGGTTCAAAGTACAGGTGTGAACATCGGCTCTTCCAAAACTACAGCTCCTGGTATACTCAGGGTGGGAGTTGTAGTCTTGCAAGAGTTGGAGAGCTACAGATTGGCAGATGACTGGCACATGCCCGGCTCGTGTACACAATGCCCACATATCACGTACAGAAGGTGCCCACCTGTCGCACAGATGGAAGGCGCCTGGCACACATCTGTTGCACGCTCGTCATCCAAGATGTGAGATTTCGAAAGAAAGGTAGCAGGGCCGAACGGGTCATGTTTGCATAACTTGGTAAGGTGTATATACCCCACATAAGGCAAAGTCAGCTCTGCTGCACTTGACAAACTCAGCTCTGCTGCACCCGACAAACTCAGCCCTACTTCACATCTTGGTACAATTGGCACATGTCTCGTCGTTGGTGCACGTCCCGTACTTTGGTGTTTCATACGTGACCCCGTACACACTTAGTAAGGTATATAGCCCACGTAAGAGTGTAATGTGACAAACTGAGCTCTGCTGCACCTGACAAACTCCGCTCTGCCCCACGCCTTGGTACAACTTTCCCCGTACAGAGATGTTTCGCGTCTGGCCCAGTACACACTTGGTATAGACGCGGTACACGGTGTAGGGTGGCATCACTTACCTGCCAGCTGGGTGTTGACGGTGTGTGCTGCCCGTGTGTCCTGTGCCAGTGACGCCGCCTGTTCTGTCTCTTGTTGTTTTCTGAGCTTCTATCTCCTCCTCCCTGTGTGTGCTCTAGTTTCCTGGCATCTCTCCTCTGTCTCTCTCAGAAAATGTGTGTCAGTGGGTCAGACATTGCATAACCGAGCGTCACAATCTGTGTGTCTGACGGGGGCTGAGGAGGAGGAGTAGGAGAGAAACCAGGCCGCAGGAAGGAGGGATACCACGGTAAAAATAGACTGCTGTCCGCCAAGGATCACTGAGCCGCAGAGCTTACACTCTAATAACCAGATGGGGATGCTGAGCGATAACCAACATGGCCGCCATTGCCGCTGTTACATAGCGACCAGTCCAGTTATGCAATAATCATGTCAGACCTAGTAACCGGGCAGATGTAATATTGAGTGAGCAGCCAAGCTACATATCTCCCAGTTCTGACCATTTTTCACTTGCCACAAATGTGTACATTTTTCTTACCTGGTGTTAATTCCCCTGTACTCCTGAATCCGGCGCTGTTTTTCTTGTGTTCCTGCGCCTCTCCATTCCTGAGATATGGGCCCCTTTTCTCTGTATATGAATCTAGCCTTGTTATCCAACTGGGTGTGGTTCTCTGTGATATTCTTCCTGAAGACCACGCCCACTTTGCAAACAAGACTAGATTTATGTACAGGGAAAAGGAGGCCATATCTCAAGAATGGAGAGGCGCAGGAAGACAAGAAAAACAGCGCCGGATTCAGGAGGACAGCGGCATTTACACCAGGTAGAAAAATTACATATTTATACAAAGTGAGAGGCCCCCTTTAAATGCTAATCAAGGGTGCAGAAAAGCTGGGTGATAATTCCTGTGTGATGGTTGCCTTCATCTGTAGCAAAAAGCGCCACCCTTGGCCTGTATTTACATACCTTGACCAGTGTGAAGTGACTTGTTACTGGCAATAACCATCCTGGCATTAAAGCTAAACCAAATATTATTATTAGGTTTTTTTTTCATATTTTGCTCTCCATTTTCAAAGAGCCATAACTTTTTCTTTTTTTCATCCACATATGAGGGCTTGTTTTTTTTGCGGCTCAAGATGCAGTTTTGAGTGATGCCATTCACTTTACCATATAATGCACAGAAAACTGTGAACAAATCATTTGTGGAGTAGAATTGAGAGTAAAAAAACAAAACTGAATCCCTCCAGTGTTTTGTTTCGATGATGTTTCTTGTGCGGGATAATTGATCTGATGATTTTTTTTTCTCCAGGGTGGTACTATCTTACAGGTGCTTCTCACAAAATTAGAATATCACCAAAAAGTTAATTTATTTCAGTTCTTCAATACAAAAAGTGAAACTCATATATTCTACTAGATGGCAGCCCGATTCTAAAGAATCGGGAGTCTAGAATCCATATATACTTTATTTATTCAAATGTAAGAATAATTTGGTGGGCGGGGACCCTCGGCCTTCGATTTGGTTGGCGGGGCCCCACGGCCTCCGATTTGGTGGGCGGGGTCCCTCTGCCTCCGCTTTGGTGGGCGGGGCCGCTCGGCCTTCGATTTGGTGGGCGGGGCTCCTCGGCCTCCGATTTGGTTGGTGGGGCCCCTCGGCCTCCGATTTGGTAGGCGGGGCCCCTTATCCTCCAATTTGGTGGGCGGGGCCCCTCGGCCTCCGATTTGGTGGGCGGGGCCCCTCGGCCTCCGATTTGGTGGGCGGGGCCCCTCGGCCTCCGATTTGGTGGGCGGGGCCCCTCGGCCTCCGATTTGGTTGGTGGGGCCCCTCGGCCTCCGATTTGGTGGGCGGGGACCCTCGGCCTCCGATTTGGTGGGCGGGGACCCTCGGCCTCCAATTTGGTGGGCGGGGACCCTCGGCCTCCAATTTGGTGGGCGGGGCCCCTCGGCCTCCGATGTGGTGGGCGGGGCCCCTCGGCCTCCGATGTGGTGGGCGGGGCCCCTCGGCCTCCGCTTTGGTGGGCGGGGCCGGGCCCCTTGGCCTCCGCTTTGGTGGGCGGGGCCGCTCGGCCTTCGATTTGGTGGGCGGGGCCCCTCGGCCTCCGATTTGGTTGGCGGGGCCCCTCGGCCTCCGATTTGGTAGGCGGGGACCCTCGGCCTCCGATTTGGTAGGCGGGGCCCCTCGGCCTCCGATTTGGTGGGCGGGGACCCTCGGCCTCCGATTTGGTGGGCGGGGACCCTCGGCCTCCAATTTGGTGGGCGGGGACCCTCGGCCTCCAATTTGGTGGGCGGGGACCCTCGGCCTCCAATTTGGTGGGCGGGGACCCTCGGCCTCCAATTTGGTGGGCGGGGACCCTCGGCCTCCAATTTGGTGGGCGGGGACCCTCGGCCTCCAATTTGGTGGGCGGGGACCCTCGGCCTCCAATTTGGTGGGCGGGGACCCTCGGCCTCCAATTTGGTGGGCGGGGACCCTCGGGCTCAGCTTTGGTGGGCGGGGCCAGGCCCCTCGGCCTCCGCTTTGGTGGGCGGGGCCGCTCGGCCTTCGATTTGGTGGGCGGGGCTCCTCGGCCTCCGATTTGGTTGGCGAAGCCCCTCGGCCTCCGATTTGGTGGGCGGGGACCCTCGGCCTCCGATTTGGTGGGCGGGGACCCTCGACCTCCGATTTGGTGGGCGGGGACCCTCGGCCTCCGCTTTGGTGGGCGGGGCCCCTCGGCCTCCGCTTTGGTGGGCGGGGTCCCTCTGCCTCCGATTTGGTGGGCGGGGACCCTCGGCCTCCGCTTTGGTTGGCGGGGCCCCACGGCCTCCGATTTGGTGGGCGGGGTCCCTCTGCCTCCGCTTTGGTGGGCGGGGACCCTCGGCCTCCTATTTGGTGGGCAGGGACCCTCGGCCTCCGATTTGGTGGTCGGGGACCCTCGGCCTCCGCTTTGGTGGGCGGGGCCCCTCGGCCTCCGATTTGGTGGGCGGGGACCCTCGGCCTCCGATTTGGTGGTCGGGGACCCTCGGCCTCCGATTTGGTGGGCGGGGACCCTCGGCCTCCGATGTGGTGGTCGGGGCCCCTCGGCCTCCGCTTTGGTGGGTGGGGCCGGGCCCCTCGGCCTCCGCTTTGGTGGGCGGGGCCGCTCGGCCTTCGATTTGGTGGGCAGGGCTCCTCGGCCTCCGATTTGGTTGGCGGGGCCCCTCGGCCACTGTGCTCTGCCTGGGGCCCCATATGCTGCCTGGGGCCCCTGTGCTCTGCCTGGGGCCCCATATGCTGCCTGGGGCCCCTGTGCTCTGCCTGGGGCCCCATATGCTGCCTGGGGCCCCTGTGCTCTGCCTGGGGCCCCATGTTCTGCCTGGGGCCCCTGTGCTCTGCCTGGGGCCCCATATGCTGCCTGGGGCCCCTGTGCTCTGCCTGGGGCCCCTGTGCTCTGCCTGGGGCCCCATGTTCTGCCTGGGGCCCCTGTGCTCTGCCTGGGGCCACTGTGCTCTGCCTGAGGCCCCATATGCTGCCTGGGGCCCCTGTGCTCTGCCTGGGTGTAGGACACTGGTGACGTCACTTATCTCCGGACATTAGCTCCGGACATTAGCTCCGGACAAAGCCACGGAAGTTGGCACAAATTGCAGGAAGTAGTATTCTAGGCAATTATATATTAGATAGAGTCATTATAATTTGATAGAAGCCTTCAGCTTGTCTGCATTGTTGGGTCTGGTGTCTCTCATCTTCCTCTTGATAATTCTCCATAGATTCTCTATGGGGTTAAGATCAGGCGAGTTTGCTGCCAATCAAGCACAGCGATACTGTTGTTTTTACACCAGGTATTGGTACTTTTGGCAGTGTGGACAGGGGCCAAGTCCTGCCGGAGAATGACATTTCCATCTCCAAAAAGCTTGTCGGCAGAGGGAAGCATGAAGCGCTCTAAAATGTCCTGGTAGACGGCTGTGCTGACTTTGGTCTTGATAAAACACAGTGGACCTACAACAGCAGATGACATGGCTCCCCAAACCATCACTGATTGTGGAAACTTCACACTAGACCTCCAGTAGCTTGGATTGTGGCCTCTCCACTCTTCCTCCAGACTCTGGGACCTTGATTTCCAAATGAAATGGAAAATTTACTTTCATCTGAAAACAACACCTTGTACCACTGAGTAACAGTCCAGTTCTTTTCCTCCTTGGCCCACGTAAGATGTGTAACGGGGTCTACCGTGCTGGAGTACCTCTTTCAGAACCACCCCGTGTTTCAGGAGGTCCACTCTGCTTTGGCTGGTGTCTGAATGAAGGACGCTGGCTGGAATTGCTTGGTTACATGGGCGCATATAAAAGATCACTGCTTCTCCACATATTTCAAGTGTGACAACACTTTACTCACAGGACACAGAATATATCACACAGATACAGAGGGCGGGCCAATTGAAAAGCGGCAGGCCAGACATACATTACAATAGCCGCAGGGGGCCGGAGCCTGCCGATATTTACTGTGGGAATTACAAAGGTGGGGGAGGTCAGAAGGGGGATATCTTGTCCCCTCTGCCCAGGGCGCAACCTGGGGGCTGATGCATCTCACATTTGACCTATTATACATACATATAACTGCACAACATATTCTGGCTGCTGGGGGGTTCCGTAACACGGCTCCCCTTTTCAGCTACGCAATCGGCATACACAGTCTGATCCTTAATGGATCGGTTTGTCGATGACCGAATTTTATGGGGTTGGTACAAGTTCCGTTTGTCGACTAAGGGTACTGTCACACAGTACCATTTTGATCGCTACGACGGTACGATTCGTGACGTTCTAGCGATATCGTTACGATATCGCCGTGTCTGACACGCAGCAGCGATCAGGGATCCTGCTGAGAATCGTACGTCGTAGCAGATCGTATGGAACTTTCTTTCGTCGCTTGATCACCCGCTGACATCGCTGGATCGTTGTGTGTGACAGCGATCCAGCGATGTGTTCGCTTGTAACCAGGGTAAACATCGGGTAACTAAGCGCAGGGCCGCGCTTAGTAACCCGATGTTTACCCTGGTTACCAGCGTAAACGTAAAAAAAACAAACAGTACATACTTACATTCCGGTGTCTGTCCCCGGCGTCTCAGCTTCTCTCCACTGTGTGAGCGTCTGCCAGCCGGAAAGCGAGCACAGCGGTGACGTCTGACGTCACCGCTGTGCTTTCCGGCTATGGCGCTTACACAGTGGAGAGAAGCAGAACGCCGGGGGACAGACACCGGAATGTAAGTATGTACTGTTTGTTTTTTTTACGTTTACGCTGGTAACCAGGGTAAACATCGGGTTACTAAGCGCGGCCCTGCGCTTAGTTACCCGATGTTTACCCTGGTTACCGGGGACTTCGGCATCGCTCCAGCGCCGTGATTGCAACGTGTGACCGCAGTCTACGACGCTGGAGCGATAATCATACGATCGCTGCGACGTCACGGATCGTGCCGTCGTAGCGATTAAAATGGTACTGTGTGACAGTACCCTTAGTCCATCGGCGTTACCATTTTGTTTGCCGGGTCTGTAGTGGATGGTGAAGTCCAGAGGTTGTAGGGCTAAACTCCACAGCAGTAATCTGGCGTTGTCTCCGGAGACCCGATTAAGCCAGACTAGGGGATCATGGTCCGTTAGGAGGGAAAACTGTCGTCCATACAAATATGGTTGCAACTTTTTGAGTGCCCATACTACCGCCAGGCACTCCTTCTCGATGGCCGCATAGCTTACTTCGCGGGGCAGTAGTTTCCGACTCAGGTAAGCTACCGTGTGTTCTTGGCCGTCCGGCCCGACTTGGCTCAGTACTGCCCCCAATCCAAACATAGAAGCGTCTGTGTGAACAAGGAAACGTTTAGTTGGATCGGGTGCGGCCAATACTGGGGTATTGGTGAGGGCATCCTTTAGCTGGCGGAAGGCTTCCTCACACTCTGGGGTCCAGGTTACCTGGCGGGGTTGGTTCTTACTGGTCAGATCAGTGAGGGGCTTGGCTACGCTGCTGTAATTGGGAACGAATTTCCTGTAATACCCCGCTGTACCTAGAAACGCCATGACCTGGGTTTTAGTGCGTGGGGTGGGCCATTTGGCTATGGCCTCAATCTTGGCTGGTTCTGGTCGCTGTTTCCCACGTCCCACCCAATGCCCTAAATACTGAACCTCTGCTTTGCCCACGTGACACTTGTTTGGGTTCAGGGTGATTCCGGCCTTGTGGATCCTGTCCAATACTGTCTCTAGGTGATTTAGATGCTCTTCCCATGTCGCGCTGTAGATGGCGATGTCATCCAGGTAGGCACACGCATAGTCCTGGAGACCATCCAGAAGCCGGTCAGCCAGCCCCTGGAAGGTCGCCGGGGCATTCTTCATCCCGAATGGCATAACTCGAAACTGGAATAAGCCGAACGGGGTGACAAATGCCGACTTGGGAATAGCGTCAGGACTAAGGGGAATCTGCCAGTAGCCTTTGCATAGATCGATGGTGGTCAAATACTTTGCCCCCGCCAGCCGATCTAACAACTCATCAACACGCGGCATGGGATACGCATCCGTCACCGTTTTCTCATTGAGCTTACGATAGTCTACAAAAAACCGTGTAGTCCCATCCTTCTTGGGCACTAACACTACGGGGGATGCCCAGGGACTATCTGATTCTTCAATGACCCCTAAACGCAACATCTCTCGTATCTCTTGTCGCATCCCTTCTCGTACAGACTCAGGAAGGGGGGTTGTCTCAGGGGGGTCTGATCCTGGGTCTCAACCTTGTGCTGTGCCAGGCGAGTGTACCCTGGTCTCCCCGAAAACATCCTCTGTTGCTGCCTCAACAACGCCTCTGCCTGCTGTCTCCCATGGGGACTTAGAACATCACCCAAGTGTACATGGTCCCATGTTTTGGACTGAGTCCTTTCCCCTAAAGGTACCTTCACACTAAGCGACTTTGCAGCGAGAACGACGACGATCCGTGACGTTGCAGCGTCCTGGATAGCGATCTCGTTGTGTTTGACACGCAGCAGCGATCTGGATCCCGCTGTGATATCGCTGGTCGGAGCTAGAAGTCCAGAACTTTATTTCGTCGCTGATCACCCGCTGTCCATCCCTGGATCGGCGTGTGTGACGCCGACCCAGCGATGTGTTCACTTGTAACCAGGGTAAATATCGGGTTACTAAGCGCAGGGCCGCGCTTAGTAACTCGATATTTACCCTGGTTACCATTGTAAAAGTTAAAAAAAAAAAAACAACACACTACATACTCACATTCTGATGTCTGTCACGTCCCCCGGCGCCCACAGGGTTACGCGCTGCTGCTCAGAGCTTCCTGCACTGACTGTGTCATAGCCGGCAGTAAAGCAGAGCACAGCGGTGATGTCACCGCTGTGCTCTTCTTTACGGCCGGCACTGACAGTCAGTGCAGGAAGCTCTGAGCAGCAGCACGGATGCCAGGGGACGTGACAGACATCAGAATGTGAGTATGTAGTGGTTTTTTTTTTTTTACTTTTACAATGGTAACCAGGGTAAATATCGGGTTACTAAGCGCGGCCCTGCACTTAGTAACCCGATGTTTACCCTGGTTACCCGGGTGCTGCAGGGGGACTTCGGCATCGTTGAAGACAGTTTCAACGATACCGAAGTCGTTCCCCTGATCGTTGGTCGCTGGAGAGAGCTGTCTATGTGACAGCTCCCCAGCGACCACACAACGACTTACCAACGATCACGGCCAGGTCGTATCGCTGGTCGTGATCGTTGGTAAGTCGCTTAGTGTAACGGTACCTTAAGACATCAGGCAAGGGAAGTCTGGCTAAATCCTCTGCTTCAGGTGCACAGATGGCCACTACCTCTTGAGGGCGCTCCCGGTAGGGCTTCAGCATATTCAAGTGGAACATGCAGATAACCCTGGGGTCGTCACAATCGGCGACATTATAGGTGGTGTCGGCTATTTTCCCCACTACCTGGTAGGGCCCCTGCCATGCAGCTTGGAACTTGTTCTGCCTAGTGGGTTCTAACACCAGGACCTTCTGTCCTATTTCCAAGGTGCGTTCTCTGGCCCTCCGATTGTACCATACGCACTGGCGCCACTGGGCCACCTGCATGTTCCCACGTACAGCCTGGGTCAGCTCCTGTAGGCGGTCCCGGAATTCCAGCACATAGGGTACAATAGGTACCCCTTCTATGATGCCCTCCCCTTCCCAGTGTTCTAGCACTAAGTCTAGGGGTCCCCTTACCCGCCTCCCGTATACCAGTTCAAACGGGGAGAACCCCGTGGATTCTTGGGGCACCTCCCGATAGGCAAATAGGAGGTGTGGCAAGAATTTCTCCCAGTCCCTGTAGGTCCTGGTAAAATTCCCAATGAGTTGTTTTAATGTCCCGTTAAAGCATTCACACAACCCATTGGTTTGCGGGTGGTACGGGGCGCTTCTAATGGACTTTATGCCGCACAGCTTCCACAGTTGGTTGGTCACCTCTGCTGTAAACTGGGTACCCTGGTCCGAGATAATCTCCCGGGGAAATCCAACCCGTGAGAAAACCTGGAGCAGGGCAGCCGCCACCGTCTCTGCCAGTATGTTAGGTAACGCAACCGCCTCTGGATACTGTGTGGCATAATCTACCACTGTCAATATATACCTTTTCCCTGACGGACTGGGTTTGGCTAACGGCCCTATCAGATCGACCGCTACTTGGCTAAATGGTTCCTCCACAATGGGGAGGGGGCGTAATTTGGTCTTGCATCGATCTCCCCTCTTGCCAATGCGCTGGCAACTGTCACAGGTCTGGCAGTACTGACGAACACCATAGGTTACACCCGGCCAAAAGAAGTTTTGTGTCAGACGATGCCTGGTGCAACTGACGCCGAAGTGCCCGGCCAAGGGTATGTCATGAGAGATTCGCAGTAACTCCTGCCTATACTTCTTGGGAACTACCAGCTGTCGTTTTATAGTGGGACTCGTCCCTGGGAGCTGCTGCTCTGTGATTTGGTAGAGGAGTCCCTGCTTCCATACAAACTGTTCCCCTTCCAGTACCCCTCTCCCCTCCTGTGCCTTCCCACGATATCCCTCCAATGAAGGATCCTCAAGTAACTCCCTCTTAAATTCAGCTGGGGTGGCCCAAGAAATGTGTCTGGCTATGGGAATACGTGTAGGGCTGGGATGTCTTACCTGGGCCTCCTCTGAGTGTGATTCCGCCTCCGCAGCTCGAGCTTGTCTCCGGGTGGTCACAGGATATGTCTCAGCCAGAGGGGCAACCGAGAAGGCAGACAACATGGGCCCCAAGTCATTTCCCAGCAAGACGTCTGCAGGCAAATCCTCCATCAAGCCAACCTCAACAAGGCCATCCCCGACTCCCCAGTTCAGGTGAATCCTGGCAGTGGGCAGTCGATGTATGGCTCCCCCTGCTACACGGACTGCCACTGTCCGGTCCGTCTTCTCTTGGTCCCGGACGAGATGAGGCTTCACAAGGGTCAAAGTTGCCCCGGAATCTTAGTCCCTGCATACGTTTCCCATTAACCCACATGACCTGTCGATGCTGTTGTCGATTATCTGCCCGGGCTGCCTGCACGGGGTCTATTTCATGCAGCACTTCCTCCATCTCTTCCACCCCCTGGTTAGTCGTAGCCCCCAATGCCGGGTCAGCTTCGCCTTGATAGCAGTGTACAGCGGCCCAGCTGAAGGTAGCTGTTCCCGCCTTTGGCCACTGGGTATGCGGAGTCCGGTTGGGACATTGTCTTTGCAGGTGGCCCAGCTGATGGCAGGTGTGGCATCGCGCCCCGGGGGGACTGGTAGGCTGGGTTTTTAGCTGGTCCCCCTACAATCTTCTGTGGTTTGGGGGCCTCCAGGTCCATGGGCGGACCCCTAGTGACCATCTTTGATCCGGACAACTGAGGCCTCCTGGCATCATGATGTTCATCGGCCAGATGAGTGGCCTCCTCAAGAGTCATTGGCCGCCTGTCCCGAAGCCATTCCTGTGTCTCGGGGGTTAGTCCATTAAAGAATCGTTCTAACAAGAAGAGCTGGAGGATGTCCTCCTTAGTGGTTGCTTGGCTCCCTTGTACCCACTGTAGCAGTGACCGCTGTAATTTACAGGCCCATTCAGCGTGGGTATCGGTTACTCGTTTTATAAGTCCGCGGAACTTTTGGCGGTATGCCTCTGGTGTCAGCACATACCGGGCCAAGATCACTTCTTTGATCCGCTCATAGTCCATACAGTCCTCATCAGGTACCGTGCGATAGGCATCCACTGCCCGGCCGGTCAGCTTGCTGGCCAGAATCTGATCCCGTTCCTCCGGCTTCACTTGATGAAGGGCACACTGCCACTCAAAGTCCTGCAGAAAGCCATCAATGTCTTCCTCTGCCTCCCCCAACTGCCGGAAGGCATTATACTGGATCTTTTTGTGGCTTACTGTTGAAGGTACCTGGGCGGAGGCCAGAGCTCCCCCTACTCGCTGACTCTCCATCTTGGCCAGCTCCACTTTGGTCCACTCTGCCAACTCCATCTTGGCTAGCTCTATCCTGGTCAACTCGGCCATCTTTTCCTTCAGATCAGTACGCACATCAGCCATCACCTCTCGTATGATCTCTACTGCAGGGTTTGGGCCATAGAACGCCAGTTTGTTCTTTACCTCCCTCTGGAATTCAGTCCCCTCCACGTTCACATTGGGGGGCGCTGCACTGTCGTGTTCCATGATGGCTGCAATCAAATCCGCTTTTGTTTTGTTGCTGGCGATTAACCCTCGGGCTTCCACCAGATCTTTTAACGTAGTCCTCTTTAACTTCTGGTAGTTGTTTTCCATTCATTCCTTTCCTCCTTGCTGCAAAAACGTGCATGAAGATTGCCACCACACAGTGCCCACATCATACTACATTAATATACCCACATAGTCCCGTCATACCATAACGTATAAGTACTAGTATATGTGCACATAATGTACCTGCATGACATTACTTACATAATACTGCTATATAGTGAATGTATTGCTAGTACTATACAGTGAAGGTTCTAACAGTATCTACATAATACAGAAACTGTATATAGTAATTAGTCCTTTTAGTGGAATACATAACAGGGTCGTAATACCGCCATAGAGACTCCATAGAAATGCTGATATAATCCTGCCATATTGTGCCTGAAGATTACCAACATCTAGTGTTCACATAATGATACCTAACATTGCCTAAATTATACTGATATCCTGTGTCTATATTATCAATTTTATACAGTGACCGCACCCTGCAGTGCCGATATATAAATGCTATACATTTCATATATAATACCGTCATACAGTGACCACATAATCAGAGCTATAATATGAAGCTAGAAAAGTGTCATATTCAAATAATACTACCATACAGTGATTACATTATGCCTGGATTATCCTATCATGCTATTACCAAAATGTAGTGCCTACCTAATAATTACACAAAATTATATAAAATGTGTACATAAATCTGACATATTTACCTAAAGATTACCACGTACAGTGCCTGGATTGTTTTATGATATCTCTGGGTGGCACTGGGCTTTTCCTTCGTTCTTGAATAATCTACAGTGCTCACAAAATATTCAATACTTCACTTAAAAATTAATACTGCTATACAATGGCTATATTTGTCTGATATAATGCTGATATACAGTGCCTACATTGTATTACCATAGTGTTAGTACATAATTGAAGATATCAGATTGCCATTCAGTACCCACACAATGCTGACATAAATTGCCTACATAATTTATATTATGATGTGAAGACAAATCAATGCTATACAATGGGCACATAAAGCTGCCATACAATAACTACATAATTAGTGTTATAATGTGAAGACATATAAAATTCATACAGTGTCCATATAATACTGCCATACAGTGCCCTCATAGTACTGTCATACAGTTAATACATAATTAATTCTGTTTTATCAAGACATAATAGTGTCATATAGTGCCAACATTGTCATACAGTGCTTTCATGATACTGCCATAAACCTGGCATTCAGTGTCCACATAATACTGTCGTAATGATGGCATACACAGCCGCATAATACTGTGTAAGGCCAGTCTCACACGTCCAGATAATTCCGGTACACCGGAAAAATCGGTACCGGAATTATCCGTGTCCATGTGCCCGTGCGTTTCTGTGGCACATCAGTGTGGTACACGTGCGGCACACGTGTGCCGCCCGTGTGCCGACTGGGTACCACACACACCGTGCAGGAGACAGCGCTAGAGATAAGCGCTGTCCCCCCCACGTGGTGCTGAAGCCGCCATTCATATCTTCCCTGCAGCAGCGTTTGCTGTAGAGAAGATATGAATAATCCTTTTTTTTTGTTTGTTTCTGGTGTTTAACATAAAGATCCCTGTCCCCACCCCCCTCCCACCCCCTGTGCGCTCGCCCGCTGTTATTAAAATACTCACCCGCCTCCCTCGCAGTGTCCTGTCCTGGCCGCACCTTCTACTGTATGAGCGGTCACGTGGGGCCGCCGATTACAGTCATGAATATGCGGCTCCACCTCCCATAGGAGTGGAGCCGCATATTCATTTCTGTAATGGGCGGCACCACGTGACCGCATACAGGAGAAGCTGCGGCCAGGACAGGACACTGCGAGGGAGGCGGGTGAGTATTTTAATAACAGCGGCCGGGCGCACAGGGGGTGGGGACATGGATCTTTATGTTAAACACCAGAAAAAAAAAAAAAGGATTCTTCATATCTTCTCTACAGCAAACGCTGCTGCAGAGAAGATATGAATGGCGGCTTCAGCACCACGTTGGGGGGACAGCGCTTACTGTAGCGCTGTCTCCTGCACGGCATACGGACTGCACACGGACAACGTCCGTGTGCGTTACGTGTTTTACACGGACCCATTGACTTTAACCCCTTCACCCCCAAGGGTGGTTTGCACGTTCATGACCGGGCCAATTTTTACAATTCTGACCACTGTCCCTTTATGAGGTTATAACTCTGGAACGCTTCAATGGATCTTGGCGATTCTGACATTGTTATCTCATGACATATTGTACTTCATGATAGTGGTAAAATTTCTTCGATATAACTTGCGTTTATTTGTGAAAAAAAACGGATATTTGGCGAAAATTTTGAAAATTTCACAATTTTCCAACTTTGAATTTTTATGCCCTTAAATCACAGAGATATGTCACGCAAAATACTTAATAAGTAACATTTCCCACATGTCTACTTTACATCAGCACAATTTTGGAACCAAAATTTTTTTTTGGTTAGGGAGTTATAAGGGTTAAAAGTTGACCAGAAATTTTTCATTTTTACAACACCATTTTTTTTTAGGGACAACATCTCATTTGAAGTCATTTTGAGGGGTCTATATGACAGAAAATACCCAAGTGTGACACCATTCTAAAAACTGCACCCCTCAAGGTGCTTAAAACCACATTCAAGAAGTTTATTAACCCTTCAGGTGTTTCACAGGAATTTTTGGAATGTTTAAATAAAAATGAACATTTAACTTTTTTTCACACAAAATTTATTTCAGCTCTAATTTGTTTTATTTTACCAAGGGTAACAGGAGAAAATGGACCCCAAAAGTTGTTGTACAATTTGTCCTGAGTACGCTGATACCCCATATGTGGGGGTAAACCACTGTTTGGGCGCATGGCAGAGCTCGGAAGGAAAGGAGCGCCATTTGACTTTTCAATGCAAAATTGACTGGAATTGAGATGGGACGCCATGTTGCATTTGGAGAGCCCCTGATGTGCCTAAACATTGAAACCCCCCACAAGTGACACCCTTTTGGAAAGTAGACCCCCTAAGGAACTTATCTAGATGTGTGTTGAGCACTTTGACCCAACAAGTGCTTCACAGAAGTTTATAATGCAGAGCCGTAAAAATAAAAAATCATATTTTTTCACAAAAATGATCTTTTCGCCCCCAATTTTTTATTTTCCCAAGGGTAAAAGAAGAAATTGGACCCCAAAAATTGTTGTGCAATTTGTCCTGAGTACGCTGATACCCCATATGTGGGTGTAAACCATTGTTTGGGCGCATGGCAGAGCTCGGAAGGGAAGGAGCGCCATTTGACTTTTCAATGCAAAATTTACTGGAATTGAGATGGGACGCCATGTTGCGTTTGGAGAGCCCCTGATGTGCCTAAACATTGAAACCCCCCACAAGTGACACCATTTTGGAAAGTAGACCCCTTAAGGAACTTATCTAGATGTGTGTTGAGCACTTTGACCCAACAAGTGCTTCACAGAAGTTTATAATGCAGAGCCGTAAAAATAAAAAATCATATTTTTTCACAAAAATGATCTTTTCGCCCCAATTTTTTATTTTCCCAAGGGTAAGAGAAGAAATTAGACCACAAACGTTGTTGTGCAATTTGTCCTGAGTGCGACGATACCCCATATGTGGGGGTACACCACTGTTTGGGCGCATAGCAGAGCTCGGAAGGGAGGGAGCGCTATTTTACTTTTCAATGCAAAATTGACTGGAATTAAGATGGGATGCCATGTTGCGTTTGGAGAGCCCCTGATGTGCCTAAACATTAAAAACCCCCACAAGTGACACCATTTTGGAAAGTAGACCCCCTAAGGAACTTATCTAGAAGTGTTTTGAGAGCTTTGAACCCCTAAGTGTTTCACTACAGTTTATAACGCAGAGCCGTGAAAATAAAAATTATTATTTTTTTTTTCACAAAAATGATTTTTTAGCCCCCAGCTTTGTATTTTTACAAGGGTAACAGAATAAATTGGACCCCAAAAGTTGTTGTCCAATTTGTCCTGAGTACGCTGATACCCCATATGTGGGAGGGAACCACTGTTTGGGCACATGACAGAGCTCGGAAGGGAAGGAGCGCCATTTGGAATGCAGACTTAAATGGATTGGTCTGCAGGCGTCACGTTGCATTTGCAGAGCCCCTGATGTACCCAAACAGTACAAACCCCCCACAAGTGACCCCATATTGGAAACTAGACCTCCCAAAGAACTTATCTAGATGTGTTGTGAGAACTTTGAACCCCCAAGTGTTTCACTACAGTTTACAACGCAGAGCCGTGAAAATAAAAAATATTTTTTTTTCCCACAAAAATGATTTTTAGCCCCCCAAATGTTTATTTTCCCAAGGATAACAAGAGAACTTGGACCCCAAAAGTTGTTGTCCAATTTGTTCCGAGTACGCTGATACCCCATATGTTGGGGTAAACCCCTGTTTGGGCGCACGGGAGAGCTCGGAAGGGAAGGAGCACTGTTTTACTTTTTCAACGCAGAATTGGCTGGAATTGAGATCGGAGGCCATGTCGCGTTTGGAGAGCCCCTGATGTGCCTGAACAGTGGAAACTCTGCAATTCTACCTGAAACCCTAATCCAAACACACCCATAATTCTAATCCCAACCCTAATCCCAACCGTAAATGTAATCCAAACCCTAACTTTAGCCACAACCCTAACCCTATCTTTAGCCCCAACCCTAACCCTAACTTTACCTCCAACCCTAGCCCCAACCCTAGCCCTAACCCTAGCCCTAATGGGAAAATGGAAATAAATACATTTTTTTAAATTTATTATTCTTCCCTAACTAAGGCGGTGATGAAGGGGGGTTTGATTTACTTTTATAGCTTTTTTTATATCGGATTTTTATGATTGGCAGCTGTCACACACTAAAAGACGCTTTTTATAGCAAAAAAGTTTTTGCGTCTCCACATTTTGAGACCTATAATTTTTCCATATTTTGGTCCACAGAGTCTTGTTTTTTGCGGGACGAGTTGACATTTTTATTGGTAACATTTTTGGACACGTGACAGTTTTTGATCGCTTTTTATTCCGATTTTTGTGAGGCAGAATGACCAAAAACCTGCTATTCATGAATTTCTTTTGGGGGAGGCGTTTATACCGTTCCACGTTTGGTAAAATTGATGAAGCAGTTTTATTCTTCGGGTCAGTACGATTACAGCGATACCTCATTTATATCTTTTTTTTTATGTTTTGGCGCTTTTATACGATAAAAGCTATTTTATAGAAAAAATAATTATTTTGGCATCGCTTTATTCTGAGGACTATAACTTTTTTATTTTTTTGCTTATGATGCTGTATGGCGGCTTGTTTTTTGCGGGACAAGATGACGTTTTCAGCGGTACCATGGTTGTTTATGTCCGTCTTTTTAATCGCGTGTTATTCCACTTTTTGTTTGGAGGTATGATAATAAAGCGTTGTTTTTTGGCTCGTTTTTTTTTTTTTTTTTCTTACGGTGTTCACTGAAGGGGTTAACTAGTGGGACAGTTTTATAGGTTGGGTCGTTATGGATGCGGCGATACTAAATATGTGTACTTTTATTGTTTTTCTTTTTTTTTTAGATAAAGAAAATGTATTTATGGGAATAATATATATATATTTTTTTTCTTTATTTAGGAATTTTTATTTATTTATTTTTTTTTACAAGTGGAAATTTTTTTTTTAACTTTTTTACTTTGTCCCGGGGGGGACATCACAGATCGCCGATCTGATAGTTTGCATAGCACTCTATCAGATCGGCGATCTCACTCACATCGCCGCAGACTTACCAGCGCCTGCACGGCACCCGGAAGTACTCCCTGCAGGACCCGGATGCAGCCCCGCGGCCATTTTGGATCCGGGCCCTGCAGGGAGAAGACGCTCGGTACAAGGTGAGTACATTCCCTTGTACCGATCGTCTCAGGGAAGCCCGCAGGGAGCCCCCTCCCTGCGCGATGCTTCCGTGTACCGCCGGTACACCGCGATCATGTTTGATCGCGGTGTGCCGGGGGTTAATGTGTCGGGGGCGGTCCGTGACCGCTCCTGGCACATAGTGCCGGATGTCAGCTGTGATAGGCAGCTGACACCCGGACGGGATCGGCCGCGCTCCCCCCGTGAGCGCGGCCGATCGCATATGACGTACTATCCAGTCGGTGGTCATACGGGCCCACCCCACCTCGACGGGATAGTACGTCAGATGTCAGAAAGGGGTTAATGGGTCCGTGTAATACGTGCGCTCCCACGAACACTGACATGTCTCCGTGTTTGGCACACGGAGACACGGTCCGCAAAAAATCAATGACATCTGCACAGATGCATTGATTTCAATGTGTCTACGTGTGTCAGTGGCTCCGGTACGTGAGGAAACTGTCACCTCACGTACCGGAGCCACTGACGTGTGAAACCGGCCTAAGATTGCACTTACTGAGTGTATTGGGGGACACTCATTTGGCAGCGGATTAACGTAGTGAGGCACGGGTTTTCACTTTAATTGTCCATGTGGTTTATTATGGAGTCATAAGCCACAGAAATATGAACGACAAGCAAACAGTCTTTACATCAATCTTCACAATACGGCTTTGAAACGCGGTCACTAAACACGACGAACCTCTGTGTCCAGTTATCGTGGGTGACCGCACGTCATACAGTTCATTAATGTCCATGGAGCACAACAGGCACCAACATACGACACTACGGTTGCAGTCTCTAATCATGCTGGACCTTACTCCGTCCAGTTACCATGGGTGACTGCACAGCACCCCATACGCTGGGTTACCTTCCAGGAACTCCTGCTCTCTCAGGGAAGTTGCCGAACTGGGATCACCGTCCCGGGCAATGCCTTGCTCACCAGGCCACCTGACAGTCCAGATTCTCAGATGGGCTGTAGCTTCCCCAAACGCAGTGCCATCACGGACTCTGCACACGCGTCCTCTCTGTGCGCTATTCAGAACATCCATCCCCATCTGGGACCGTCCAACACACAGGCCCCCAGGTCCAAGGCCTCCCCCATGTGCTCTTCAGGGATCTAGTCCTACTCCCAGGACCTCCCAACACAGAGGCCCTCAAGGACCTGGCACACAGATGACTCAGGTCCATCCATCTTTTTTCCATGTGACCCACATGGTCACATTATATACTTGTAGCCACTCCCATAGGTGGGAGGTGGCTAGTTAAACCATTACAACTACAGATATGCCTCCATGCATATCCTGTGGAGCACATGCAGTGCCACCTAGCTGTAACAGAGGTCACTGCATCACAACTGCCATAACCATGTTAGATATTGCCTCCATAATATTGCCATAACCGTGTTATATAGTACCTTTCCTAATACTGCCATACCCATGTCATACAGTGCCTACATAATACTGCCATAACCATGTCATACAGTACCTACATAATACTGCCATATTGGTGTTATACAGTACCTGCATAATACTGCCATAACTGTCATACAGTACCTTCATAATACTGCCATATTGGTGTTATACAGTACCTGCATAATACTGCCATAACTGTCATACAGTACCTTCATAATACTGCCATATTGGTGTTATACAGTACCTGCATAATACTGCCATAACTGTCATACAGTACCTTCATAATACTGCCATATTGGTGTTATACAGTACCTGCATAATACTGCCATAACTGTCATACAGTACCTTCATAATACTGCCATATTGGTGTTATACAGTACCTGCATAATACTGCCATAACTGTCATACAGTACCTTCATAATACTGCCATATTGGTGTCATACAGTACCCGCATAATACTGCCATATTGGTGTCATACAGTGCCTACATAATACTGCCATAACCATGTCATACAGTACCTACATAACACTGCCATATTGGTGTCATACAGTGCCTACATAATACTGCCATAACCATGTCATACAGTACCTACATAACACTGCCATATTGGTGTCATACAGTACCTACATAATACTGCCATAACCATGTCATACAGTGCCTACATAATACTGCCATATTGGTGTCATACAGTACCCACATAATACTGCCATATTGGTGTCATACAGTACCTACATAATACTGCCATAACCATGTCATACAGTGCCTACATAATACTGCCATAATCATGTCATACAGTACCCACATAATACTGCCATATTGGTGTCATACAGTGCCTACATAATACTGCCATAACCAGGTCATACAGTACCTACATAATACTGCCATAACCATGTCATACAGTAGCTACATAATACTGCCATAACCATGTCATACAGTGCCTACATAATACTGCCATAATCATGTCATACAGTACCCACATAATACTGCCATATTGGTGTCATACAGTACCTACATAATACTGCCATAACCATGTCATACAGTGGCTACATAATTCTGCCATATTGATGTCGTACAGCGCCTACATAATATTGCCCGCAACCATGTTATAAAGTATCTACATAATACTGACATAACATTGTCATAGTGTGCCTTCATAATACTGCCGTAACCAGGGCTGGCGTTAGGGGCAGGCAGACCAGTTAGCTCCTCCAGGAGCCCCTAGTCAGTGGTGTGCCGCCAATAGTGGCACTCCACGAGGCCGCTATGGGGCCAGTAAGAGGGGCCCGCGCCACCCCCTTTATCGCGCATTCATCTTATCAACATCATAAACGCCGATACAGTTGAAAGCAGTGATGGAGAAGAGAGCGTCAGATGACTCTCCCTCTCCCATCATTCCCCCTTTGCTTCTGACTCCAGGGGAGCGCAATGATGTCACTTCATCGTGCGCCACGCTGTGCCAGCAGTGGAGCTGATGAGACCAGTGCAGAGCCTGGAGTAGCGCGGGGAACGAGGAGGAGAGGTGAGTGTTGTAGTATTATTATTTATTATCATACCACCATTTATTCCATGGCGCTTTACATGTAAAGAGGGTTGTACATAATAAAAAAAACAAGTACAGTAATCTTAATTATTATTTATTATAGCGCCGTTTATTCCATGGCGCTTTACATGTGAGGAGGGGTATACATAATAAAAACAAGTACAATAATCTTAAACAATACAAGTTATAACTGGTACAGGAGGAGTGAGGACCCTGCCCGCGAGGGCTCACAATCTACAAGGGATGGGTGAGAATACAGTAGGTGAGGATAGAGCTCGTCGTGCAGCGGTTCTGTCGATCAGTGGTTACTGCAGGTTGTAGGCTTGTCGGAAGAGGTGGGTCTTCAGGCTCTTTTTGAAGGTTTCGATGGTAGGCGAGAGTCTGATGTGTTGTGGTAGAGGGTTCCAGAGTAGGGGTGATACGCGAGAGAAATCATGTATGCGATTGTGGGAAGAGGACATAAGAGGGGAGTAGAGAAGGAGATCTTGTGAGGATCGGAGGTTGCGTGCATGTAAGTACCGGGAGACGAGGTCACAGATGTATGGAGGAGACATGTTGTGGATGGCTTTGTATGTCATGGTTAGGCTTTTGTACTGGTGTCTCTGGGCAATGGGGAGCCAGTGAAGGGATTGACAGAGGGGAGAGGCTGGAGAATAGCGGGGGGACAGGTGGATTAGTCGGGCAGCAGAGTTTAGAATAGATTGGAGGGGTGCGAGAGTGTTCAAGGGGAGGCCACAGAGTACGAAGTTGCAGTAGTCAAGGCGAGAGATGATGAGGGCATAGACTAGGGTTTTTGCAGATTCTTGGTTGAGGAATGTACGGATCCGTGAAATATTTTTGAGTTGAAGTCGGCAGGAAGTGGAAAGGGATTGGATATGTGGTTTGAAGGAGAGATCAGTGTCAAGGAGTACCCCGAGGCAGCGAGCTTGTGGGACTGGGGAGAGTGGGCAGCTGTTTACTGTAATTACATAGAATGGATAGGTTCGTTGGGGGGTCGCGTGAGATGGGGGAAAGATGATGGATTCTTTTTTGTCCATGTTAAGTTCCAGAAATCTAGCGGAGAAGAAAGATGAAATAGCAGACAGACATTGTGGGATTCTGGTTAGTAGGCTGGTGATATCTGGTCCAGAGATGTAGATCTGTGTGTCATCAGCATAGAGATGATACTGAAAGCCGTGAGATTCTATGAGCTGTCCTAGGCCAAAGGTGTAAATGGAGAAGAGCAGTGGCCCTAGAACTGAACCGTGCGGGACTCCGACAGATAGGGGACAAGGTGAGGAGGTGGTGTGTGAGTCTGAGATGCTGAATGTTCGGTCTGTTAGGTATGACGAGATCCAGGATAGGGCCAAGTCTGTGATGCCAAGAGATGAGAGGGTCTGCAGTAATAGGGAATGGTCCACTGTGTCAAAGGCAGAGGACTGGTCCAGGAGGAGGAGGACAGAGTAGTGTCGCTTGCTCTTGGCGGTTAATAGGTCATTTTTTACCTTAGGGCAGTTTCAGTGGAGTGGTGTGACTGGAAGCCAGATTGTAAGCGGTCGAAGAGGGAGCAAGAAGAGAGATGGGAGGACAGTTCAAGGTAGACGTGTTGTTCCAGTAGTTTTGAGGCATAGGGGAGAAGTGATATAGGGCGATAGCTAGATACAGAGGATGGGTCAAGAGAGGGCTTTTTGAGGATAGGTATGATTGAGGCATGTTTAAAGCTTGAGTGGAAAACACCAGTTAGTGATAGGTTGAAGAGATGGGTTAGGGTTGGGATGAAGACTGTGGGGTGAGGTTTGGGATGAAGTGGGATGGGAGCGGGTCAAGTGCACAGGTGGTGAGATGCGATCTTGAGAGTAGAGTGGAGAGTCGATCTTCTGTAATAGTGGAGAAGTTGGTTTTGGAGGTGGAGGGCTGGGAAGTTGGGAGGAAGGGCTCTGGGGGTTGTTGACCAAAACTGTCTCTGATGTTATCAATCTTATTCTTGAAAAATGAGGCAAAGTCTTCAGCTGAGATGAGTGGGGAGGGAGGAGTTGCTGGGGGACGGAGGAGAGAATTGAAGGTGTTGAATAACTGTTTAGGGTTGTGAGACAGGGAGGATATAAGAGATGAAAAGTAGGTTTGTTTAGCTGTGGCGAGTGTGGCCCTGAAAGTAGTGAGGGACTGTTTGAATGTGATGAAGTGCTCATTGGAGTTGGATCTTTTCCATCTCCGCTCAGCAGCCCTGGAAGCTTGCCTCAGTTCTTTGATCAGGCTGGTGTGCCAAGGCTGTCTGTTGATTTTTTCGAGCTTTGGTATGTGTAAGAGGGGCAGCAGATTCCAAAGCTACAGCTATTGTGGTGTTATATATATATATATATATATATATATATATATATATATATATATATATATATATAGCCGCAGCGTCATCCGCATTGTGTAGTGAACTTATGTCTGTCAGAAGAAGGAGGGATTCAGAGAGCGAGTGTAGATCAAGGTGTTTAAGATTTCTGCGAGGGTGTGAAAGTTTGTGGGGTGGGAATTGTAGACATGGAGTGGAGAGGGAAGAGAATGTGAGTAGGTTGTGGTCAGAAAGAGGAACAGGTGAGTTAGAGAGGTTAGATAGGGAGCAGAGGCGGGTGAAGATGAGGTCCAGTGTGTGACCATCTTTGTGGGTGGCTGTAGAAGACCATTGAGTGAGGCCGAAGGAGGAAGTGAGAGATAGAAGTTTAGTGGCAGCTGAGAGGGAAGTGTCAATGGGGATGTTGAAGTCACCCAATCAGTACAAGTCACGACTGGTACAGGAGGAGAGAGAACTCTGCTCGCGAAGGCTCACAATCTACAAGGGCTGGGTGAGGATACAATAGGTGAGGTTGTGTGTGTGTGTGTATATATATATATATATATATATATATATATATGTGTGTGTGTGTATATGCATTATACTGTGTGTGGGGGGCTTCATTATACTGTTTGTGTATGCATGTGTATATACAGTACAGACCAAAAGTTTGGACACACCTTCTCATTTAAAGATTTTTCTGTATTTTAATGACTAAGAAAATTGTACATTCACACTGAAGGCATCAAAACTATGAATTAACACATGTGGAATGATATACTTACCAAGAAAGTATGAAACATCTGCAAATATGTCTTTTATTCTAGGTTCTTCAAAGTAGCCACCTTTTGCTTTGATGACTGCTTTGCACACTCTTGGCATTCTCTTGGTGAGCTTCAAGAGGTAGTCACCGGGAATCGTCTTCCAACAATCTTGAAGGAGTTCCCAGAGATGCTATTGTTGGCCCTTTTGCCTTCACTCTGCGGTCCAGCTCACCCCAAACCATCTCGATTGGGTTCAGGTCTGGTGATTGTGGAGGCCAGGTCATCTGGCGTAGCACCCCATCACTCTCCTTCTTGGTCAAATAGCCCTTACACAGCCTGGAGGTGTGTTTGGGGTCATTGTCCTGTTGAAAAATAAATGATGGTCCAACTAAACGCAAACCAGATGGAATAGCATGCCGCTGCAAGATGCTGTGGTAGCCATGCTGGTTCATTTTATTCAGTTTTGAATAAATCCTCAACAGTGTCACCAGCAAAGCACCATCACACCTCCTCCTTCTCCATGCTTCACGGTGGGAACCAGGCATGTAGAGTCCATCCGTTCACCTTTTCTGCGTCGCACAAAGACACTGTGGTTGGAACCAAAGATCTCAAATTTGGACTCATCAGACCAAAGCACAGATTTCCACTGGTCTAATGTCCACTCCTTGTGTTCTTTAGCCCAAACAAGTCTCTTCTGCTTGTTGCCTGTCCTTAGCAGTGGTTTCCTAGCAGCTATTTTACCATGAAGGCCTGCTGCACAAAGTCTCCTCTTAACAGTTGTAGAGATGTGACCTGGTCTCTAATCTGAGCTGCTGTTAAGCTGTGATATCTGAGGCTGGTGACTTGGATAAACTTATCCTCAGAAGCAGAGGTGACTCTTGGTCTTCCTTTCCTGGGGCAGTCCTCATGTGAGCCAGTTTCTTTGCAGCGCTTGATGGTTTTTGCCACTGCACTTGGGGACACTTTAAAAGTTTTCCCAATTTTTCGGACTGACTGACCTTCCTTTCTTAAAGTAATGATGGCCACTCATTTTTCTTTACTTAGCTGCTTTTTTCATGCCATAATACAAATTCTAACAGTCTATTCAGTAGGACTATCAGCTGTGTATCCACCAGACTTCTGCATAACACAACTGATGGTCCCAACCCCATTTATAAGGCCAGAAATCCCACTTATTAAACCTGACAGGGCACACCTGTGAAGTAAAAACCATTCCCGGTGACTACCTCTTGAAGCTCATCAAGAGTATGCCAAAAGTGTACAAAGCAGTCATCAAAGCAAAAGGTGGCTACTTTGAAGAACCTAGAATATAAGACATATTTTCAGTTGTTTCACACTTTTTTGTTAAAGGGCCACTGTCACCCCCTCCAGCCGTTATAAACTAAAAGAGCCACCTTGTGCAGCAGTAATGCTGCAGTCTAACAAGGTGGCTCTTTTAGTTTTTGATTCATTTATTACCTCAATAAAGCGTTTTAAAAATTGGCCACAAATACCAGATATTGTATCTGGAGGCGGTCCGAATCGTCCTCTATGAATCTCCCAACTGCCGTCACTCTTCTCTTCAGGGGCGATGGTCGCCGCCCCCTTCGCGCTGTTGCTTCTTAAATCTGGCGCCTGCGCTGTGCATGCCTGCCTGGGGCAGGCGCAGTCTTCATTGTCAGTCACAGCTCATACGCAGGGTGCCTGACTGCGCCTGTGCGGGCAGTGCGGCCACCCTGTTCCTGAATCCCCGCCCCGCACTGTGTTATTCATTATGCACAGTGCGGGGCTGGGGTTCCTGGGCATGCGCACTGCGCTTGTCAGACGCTCCCCCGGTCCCCTGCCTTCCAGCGTTGTTCTTTGTGGCTGTTCAAAACGTCGGCAATGAAACCTGTATATTCCGGCAATGCTGGAAGGCGGGGGACCGGGGGAGCGTCTGACAAGCGCAGTGCGCATGCCCAGGAACCCCAGCCCCGCACTGTGCATAATGAATAACACAGTGCGGGGCGGGGATTCAGGAACAGGGTGGCCGCACTGCCCGCACAGGCGCAGTCAGGCACCCTGCATCTGAGCTGTGACTGACAATGAAGACTGCGCCTGCCCCAGGCGCCAGATTTAAGAAGCAACAGCGCGAAGGGGGCGGCGACCATCGCCCCTGAAGAGAAGAGTGACGGCAGTTGGGAGATTCATAGAGGACGATTCGGACCGCCTCCAGATACAATATCTGGTATTTGTGGCCAATTTTTAAAACGCTTTATTGAGGTAATAAATGAATCAAAAACTAAAAGAGCCACCTTGTTAGACTGCAGCATTACTGCTGCACAAGGTGGCTCTTTTAGTTTATAACGGCTGGAGGGGGGTGACAGTGGCCCTTTAAGTATATAATTCCACATGTGTTAATTCATAGTTTTGATGCCTTCAGTGTGAATGTACAATTTTCATAGTCATGAAAATACAGAAAAATCTTTAAATGAGGTTTGTCCAAACCTTTGGTCTGTACTGTATGTGTATGCATTATACTGCGTGTGGGGGCTGCATTATACTGTGTGTATGCATGTGTATATATGTGTATGCATTATACTGTGTGTGTGGGGATGCTGCATTATACTGTGTGTGGTGAGCTGCATTATACTTTGAGGGGGCTGCACTATACTGTGTGTGTATGCATATATGTGTAATGCATAATTCTGTGTATGTATATATGGTATGCATTATACTGTGTGAGGGGGGCTGCGTTATACTCTGAGGGGACTGCACTATACTGTGTGTGTGGTGGGCTGCATTATTCTTTGAGGGGGCTGCATTATACTGTGTGTGGGGCTGCACTATACTGTGTGTGTATGCATGTGTATATATGTGTATGCATTATACTGTGTGTGGGGCAGCACTATACTGTGTGTATGCATGTGTATATATGTGTATGCATAACACTGTGTGGTGGGGCTGCACTATACTGTGCGTATATATGTATGCATTGTACTGTGTGTGGGGGGCTGCATTATACTGTGTGGGGACTGCATCATACTTTGGGGGGGCTGCATTATACTGTGTGGGGGCTGCATCATACTCTTAGGGGCTGCATTATATTGTGTGCCTCTGGGGGGCTGTATCATACTCTGAGGGGACTGCATTATACTGTGTGTGAGGGGACTGAATTATACTCTAAGGGGGCTGCATTATACTGTGTGTATGCATGTGTATATATGTGGCTGCATTATACTGTGTCTGTGGGGGGCTGCATTATACTGTGTGTATGGGGGACTGAATTATACTCTGAGGTGGGCTGCATTATTCTCTATGAAGGGGGCTGCATTATACTGTGTGTGGGGAACTGAATTATACTCTGAGGTGGGCTGCATTATTCTCTATGAAGGGGGCTGCATTATACTGTGTGTGGGGAGGGACTGAATTATACTCTGAGGTGGCTGCATTCTCTATGAAGGGGCTGCATTATTCTCTATGAAGGGGGCTGCATTATATTCTGAGGGGGGCTGCATTATACTGTGAGGGGGCTGCATTATACTCTGAGGGGGCTGCATTATACTTTGAGGGGGTTGCATTATACTCTGAGGGGACTGCATTATACTGTGTGGGGGGGACTGAATTATACTCTAAGGGGGCTGCATTATACTGTGTGTGTATGCATGTGTATATATGTGGCTGCATTATACTGTGTCTGTGGGGGGCTGCATTATACTGTGTGTGGGGGACTGAATTATACTCTGAGGTGGGCGCATTATACTCTCTGAAGGGGGCTGCATTATACTGTGTGGGGAGACTCCATTATACCCTGAGGTGGGTTGCATTATTTTCTATGAAGGGGGCTGCATCATACTGTGTGTGGGGGACTGAATTATACTCTGAAGGGGGCTGCATTATTCTCTATGAAGGGAGCTGCATTATTTTCTGAGGGGGGCTGCATTATACTGTGAGGGAGCTGCATTATACTCTGAGGGGGCTGCATTATACTCTGAGGGGGCTGCATTATACTGTGTGTGGGGGGCTGCATTATACCGTGTGTGGGGCTGCATTATACTGTGTGTATGGGGCTATTATAGTGTGTGTGGGGGGCTGGTTTATACTCTGAGGGGGCTGCACTATACTCTATGAGAGGACTATATTATATTGTGTGTGAGGGGGGCTGTATTATACTCTGAGGGGGGCTGCAGTATTCTCTATCAAGGACCATAGTCAATGCATTATCCTATATGGGACCTGCATTATCCTGTATCAAGGACTATCTGTCCCCATCATTCCTCAGCTGGTGTAAAGAAACTCTGGAACAAGCGTGGAACAACTTCAATATTGTTAATCACTCATTTAACGGCCTGGACTCAGCGCATGTAAATACAACCAAAATTTTTCTGTGTGATGGTGCAATATGTGAACATTTGGGGGCCCACTTTAAGCTTTTGCCCAGGGCCCGACTTTGTCTAAAACTGGCCTTGGCTGTAACCATGTCATACAGTGTCTACATAATAGTGTCATAACCGTGTATTGTGAGTCGTGTCCCGTGTGCCAACTAACCACACCCATTGCTAAGTTCCGGAGTACATTGGTACCTTTACCCATCATAGAGGTACCCTTTGAGTGGATAGCAATGGATTAGGGTGGACCCTATAGTGAAATCCTCCAGGATTTCACTATATCCCAATTTGCTACACCTCGGCAAAACTAATCGCCCATGAGCTGTTTGCAATGCTTTGTCGCCTTGGGCTGCCAAAGGAGATCCTTACTGATCAGGGGAGTCCTTTTATGTTCAAGGTGACCAGGGAGCTATGTAAGCTGCTCCAGATCAAACAGCTACGCACGTCGGTGTACCACCCACAAACCAACGGGTTGGTGGAGAGATTTAACAAGACCCCCAAATCCATGCTTAAAAAGGTGGTCTCCAAGGATGAGAGTGATAGGGCAATAACATGTCCCAATCTAATGTTCGCTATCCACGAGGCACCACAGGCGTCCACAGGTTTTTCCCCGTTTCAGCTATTTATGGCAGGCACCCGAGGGGACTGCTGGACGTAGCCAAGGAGACATGGGAACAGGAGCTGACTCCGCGTCGGAGTGTGATCCAGCGTGTGGCAAGCATGTAGGACCGGATTGCGGCCGTCAGGCTCATAGTCAAGGAGCATCTGTTGGATGCTCAGGCTGTGCAGAGCCACATGTATAATAAGAGAGCTACGGTCAGGATGTTTAAAGAAGGGGATTGAGTGTTGGTACTGGTGCCCACCACAGAGAGTAAGCTCATGGCCAAGTGGCAAGGGCCATATGAGATAAGCGGGACGGTGGGAGAAGTGAATTATAGGGTGTACCAACCTGGGAAAAGGAAACCCGAACAACTGTACCATGTCAACCTGCTAAAAGCCTGGAAGGACAAGGAATGTTTGGTCACGAAGGTGACTGCGGTCGTACCCATGGGGAACCCTCTGGCACCGGCCAAGGACATAGCCGGGGGTCAGGTTAAAATAAGTGACGCTTTCACCAAACAGCAGCGTCGGGAGGCTCAGGTTCTGGTGCAACAGAATACAGAGGTATTCTCAGAACTGCCGGACCGGACCTCAGTGATCCAGCATGACGTTGTCACCGAGCCCCGGGTAAGGGTATGGATGAAACCGCATCTGGTACCAGAAGCCTGGAGGCAAGCCATCGTGGCCGAAGTGAAGCAAATGCTTATGTTGGGAGTCATGGAGGAGTCCCGGAGTGAGTTGGCTAGCCCCATTGTGCTAATTCCAAAGCCAGACAGGTCATTATGCTTTTGTAATGACTTCAGAAAATTAAATGAGGTGTCAAAATTTGACCTCTATCCCATGCCACGGGTGGACAAGCTAATTGAGAGACTGGGGGAGGCCCAGTACTTCATCATGCTCAATCTCACCAAAGGTTACTGTCAGGTTCCATTAAAAGAATCGGCGAAAGAAAATACAGCATTTATAATGCCAGAGGGTCTCTACCAGTATGTCGTCCTGCCTTTTGGGTTACATGAGGCTCCGGCCACATTCCAGAGGCTGATGGACATCGTGTTAGAGCCCCATCGGAAATAAGCGTCTGCATATTTAGAAGACATGGTCATCTTCAGTGCAGAATGGAATACGCACCTGTCCCAGGTACAAGCAGTGCTGGAGTCTCTCAGAATCGCGGGGTTAACAGCGAAACCAAAGAAATGCTGCCATAACCATGTCATACAGTGCCTACATAATACTGTCATAACCATGTCATACAGTACCTACGTAATACTGCTATAACCAGGTCATAGAGTGCCTACATAATACTGCCATAACCATGTCATACAGTACCTACGGAATACTGCCATAACCAGGTCATACAGTACCTACGTAATACTGCCATAACCATGTCATACAGTACCTACGTAATACTGCCATAACCATGTCATACAGTGCCTACATAATACTGCCATAACCATGTCATACAGTACCTACGTAATACTGCCATAACCAGGTCATAGAGTGCCTACGTAATACTGCCATAAGTGTCTACATAATACTGCCATATGGTGCATAATTAGTCCCATAATGTGAATACATCAATGTCATACAGTGCTCACATCTTACCGCCATATAGTGGCCGCTTTATGTTAAACACATAATGGTGTCAAATATGAGTGGCTAAAGCTTAGACTTTAATACGCAGAGCGGCCAGACATGGAGATTGTGCGCCCAAGCCTGTTATGCCATCAGGCAGCTGTTGCGCAGTAAGCTGGCGCTGCGCTCCGTCACATGCTGCCGGCTTGACCTGGATTGAGAGATGTAGGTCATAAATCTAGTGGAAAAATAAGACAAAGAGTCCGCGCTGCGAGGGGCGAGCGCACGAGGAGGGGTCGCTGAATGGCCTCTTCAGTATGTAACGAGCCTCGTCTCCAGGAAGCTCAATTAAACATTTGTGTCATTTACATGTGATGCCGCGGAGTGGTTACGTGCTGTGTGTAAGGGATGGCGGTTTTATAAGAAGCCCACTAAACCGAGTTACGTAACCGGTATCCGTCCACGTGTCCCCTAATAAACCCCAGTCGGCTTTGAATGGTGGGATTTGTAGTAATGCTTTCCGTCGTAGGGGGTCCTCGATCCTGACATGATGTTATAAAGGGGCATGAGGACCCCAACGAAATGCCAAAAGGGAGGATGTCACCATTATGTCCTTCATTGCCCTAGACCACCAGGGATGTCTCCATTGTGTCCTCCACTGCCCTTGACCACCAGGAAATGTATACTATGTGTCCTTCACTTCAGTAAAACAACAAGGAGATGTCTCCTATGGGTCTCTCAGAGCTCTCGGCCACCAGGGATGTCTCCATTATGCTCTTCACAGAGCTAGGCTACCAGTACTGTCTCCATTATGTCCTTCACTGCTCTTTTCCACCAGGTATGTCTCTCATGTGTTCTTCACTGCAGTAGACTACCAGGGATGTCTCCACCATATCTCTCACTGCACTAGACCACCAGGGATATCTCTTCTGTGTCTTTCACTGCCTTAGACCACCAGGGATGGTCTCCATTATGTCCTTCACTGCCCTAAACCACTAGTGGATGGTCCACTATGGCTCTCGAAACCAAGAATATCCTCTTTATGTCTTTCAATGCCAGGATTGTGTCCTATGCTGCGTTCAGTGCTCTAGACCAGCAGGGATGTCTCCATGCTTTCCCTAGACCGCCAGGAATGTGCCCATTGTGTCCTCTACTGTCCTATTACACCAGCACCAGGGATGTCATCTGTATGTCTTTACTGCCTTAGACCATCAGGAATGTCTCATTTATACCCTTCACTGCTCTAGACCAGCATGCCTGTCTCCATTATGTCCTTGTCTGCCCTAGACCACCAGTGGTGTCTTCTATGTGTCCTTCATAGTTCTTGACCACCAGCCCAGGGACATATCCCATGTGACCGTCAATGCTTTAGACCACCATGGATGTATTCTACGTTTCCTTCATAGCTCTTGACCACCAGGAATATATCCTATGTGACCGGCACTGTTCTAGACCACCAGGAATATGTCAACTGTATCCTTCATTGACCTTTACAACCAAGGATGTCTCCTTTGTGGCTTCCACTACACTATACCAGTAGGGATCTCTCCTATGTGTCCGTCACTGCCGTAGACCACCAGGGATCTTGGGATTATGTTCTTCAGTTCTCTAAAGCACCAAGGGATTTCCCTATTATGTCTTTCAATGCCGTAAACCAGCAGGGAAGACGTCTCCTTTGTGTCCTTCACTGCCCTTGACCACCAGGGATTGAACCATTAAAACATTTTTTTTTTTACAAAACACTCGGGATTATATTAACCCTTTCACACCGTTTAGAAACACCTGCATTGTGACTGTAGACCATCATTCCTCTAGAGTCGACTAACCCCATACCTACCCTAGACCACCAGGAACATCACCAATAACATTTTTGTGCTTTTGACCAACACACATTTAAATATTAAACCCCTAAAGTGCCTCAGACTGAGAGGGTTCTTCCTATTAACCCCTTCATAGTTCTTTACTTTTAAGTGACATAATGAGTAGTCACAACTCAATATAAGTCTATGTGAGACCGCTGCGACCAGTGATTGGCTGCAGAATCAGGAGGCTGCCTGCTGGGCCTCATTGCTTCTGGTTCGGCAGAGAGCTCCAGCCCCCATTCACCCGCTTGAGTATATCTGAAGTAAAATATACAGATTCTGCTTCCCCTGCAGCACAGAAATACTTCTGAACGCTGTGAAATGGCTTCATTCTTATTAATACGGGTGACATCGGGTGAGTCTGGTAAAGTGATACAGCATTAGTCACTACTCCCCCCATCCTGTGCTTGTCTGGCTCTGCCATTAGCATCCTGTGCTGAGTCATTTCCTTATATATATATATTTATAGCACTCACAGGACTGTTTTCTGATTCAGAGCTCCAAATCTGCTTATTTACATGGTAAACTTGTGTCTGTCTGCGGCCACCACTAGGGGGAGCTCAGGAGCTGCTGCATATTATTGAGTTCAATGCATAAATCTATGAGCTGAGCTCTGGAGCTCCCTCTAGTGGTGGCCGCCGAAAGTCAAAATGTTATAATTTACTTTTATGTTTATGGAGAAGATTTGGAGCTCTGTATCACAAAAATGGAATTTTGATCTCTCTATATAATATTTCCCTACTCCTCTGATCCCTATATGTAATAAGATATATTATTTAATCTCCACATTTTAGACAGGTTTTAATTAAGAATTTCTGTAAACGGCATTAAGAATTATTTAATTTACTATTAGAGTTCAACATTTCTATGTTGTATCCTACCTATCCTACCTTCTGTATCTTCCCCACTATCCCATAGAATGTAAGTCCGCAAGGACAGGGATCTCTCCCCTCTGTACCAGTCTGTCATTGTAAACCTGTTTACTGTAAATGATAGCTATAACTCTGTACGTAACCCCCTTTCTCATGTGCAGCACCATGGAATTAATGGTGCTATATAAATAAATAATAAGAAGAAGAATAATAATATCTATCTATTATCTGTTTTTTTTTCCTGATTTTCTGTTTAGGAGGTTTGGACATCACCTTTACAGGTTTTATTGCACCCGGTTTTTTTTGGGTAGTGCTGCCAAATTTTCTTTAATTATTATCTATCTATCTATTACACAATGTAACACAATTTATGTTCCTGGCTTCCAAGTGTAATATTTCAATTGCTTATGTTTAAAGACAATGGAAAAACGACTTCATTCAGCACAAATTTTGATTTTATTAGCACAGGGCAGAAAAATGTCTTATATTGTGTCAAATAAAGGAAATTACACTATAACAAATTTTTATTTTTATTTTGTTCCTGGGGCCAAAGTATGTTTATCTATCTATCTATCTATCTATCTATCTATCAATCATCTATCTATTATCTATCTATTCTCTATCTATTATTTATCTATCTATCATCTATTTACTATATATTATCTATCAACTATTTACTATCTATCTATTATCTATTTATTATCTATCAATCTATCTATTTATATATTATCTATCAACTATTTACTATCTATCCATCCATGTATTATCTATCTATTATCTATTTATTATCTATCTATTAGCTATCTAATGTTGAAAAGTTTTCCATTTTCCATAATTCATTCACTGCTCAGTCCTGAGGTCCCAGATTATTGGCAGATTTTCGGGCTGTAGAAGATTCTCTTTTTTTGAGGCTCATGTATTTGATATAGAATATATAAATGAATTACTACGGCCTTCATGGATAAATGACATTTGAGGGGCTGTCATTTTGTTGCTGACGTCCACCCCGGCACCCAGGATCTGATCTATTACTTGTCAGGTAGATATATATTGTTCTTTTTATCACCTTTCTTTATCTGTGAACTTGGCAGGAACAGAAAAGCAATGGCAGCAGCTTTCCCAACAACCTGGATGAGGAACATGAACGTTTCCAGCTTTGTCACATCCAGTTCTAACACTAGGCCGCAGCAGCACAGAGTATTTCAGAAGGTAAATCAATGCTGGATGTTATAATATGACAATTAGGCTATGTTCACACTTTGCGTTTTTTGCTGCGGATCCGCAGCGGATTTGGCGCTGCGGATCCGCATCAGTTTTCCATGCAGGGTACAGTACAATGTTACCCTATGGAAAACAAAAACCGCTGTGCCCACTTTGCGTTTTTCCGCAGGAAAATCCGCGCAGATTTTCTGCGGAAAAAAAGAAGTACCATGTCAATTCTTTCCGCGGATTCCGCAGCGGTTTTCCACCTGCACCAATAGGAAAGTGCAGTTGGAAAACCGCAGTGGAATCCGCAGTAGAAACCGCACAAAAAACCGCTGTGAAAATCACCGCGGATTTGCACTGCGGGTTTTGCAAATCCGCTGCGGAAAAATCCGCAGTGGAATCTGCAAAGTGTGAACAAGCCCTTAATCATACATTGACTCTTCACGGGTGATGAATGATGACATGATTCCCTTTCCACTATGTGGTGCAGAAATATCTGTGGGACAAGACTGAGATTCCTGCGGTCCTGGATAAGTCCACACAATTCTGACTGTGGATTTATAGCTCCCTCTAGTGGGAAGAAGGAGAATTGACTGAAGGCAGTTCCTAAAGTAGATGGCATGATGTAGGGGAATTGCTTACACAACAATTGCACCAATATAATGCTGGGCCCTCTAGTTCCCTCTCACAGAATATCATCAGTTTTTCTGCTGTGTTTCTATAAGTCCTGAACCCATAGCATTACGCGCATTGCGGTCCGTTCTCGATCCGATTTATCCGGCCGTCTGACTGCACCATAAGAGATCATAAACGTTCCTGTATACTGCAGTATATAGCACAAGCAATGTAAAGATCGCAAGTTTAAGTTCCTTTGGGGGACTAACAAAAAATAAATAAATAAAAGTTTAAAAAAATATTTATATCAAAAAGTTTGAGATTCCCCTCCCCCTTTTGACAAAACGAAACATATTTTGTATCATGGGGTCCGCAAAAGTCCGATCTATCAAAATATAAATGTATTTAACCCATACGATAAACACCGTAAAAAAATAAAAAACAAACATCAAAATTGCTCCTTTAAAAAAAAAAAAAAAGTAATAAAAAATAGCTATACCAATCAGTTTTTTTTTAATACAAATTTAGGAAAATATTTTAACCACAAAAATATTTTTCAAAAATGATACGTTTTCTTCTCTCAGTAATTGTAGTGAATCACATTACCAGGACATTTATATCGCACCATGAACGCCGTAAAATAACAAAACAACGGAGGACGCATTTATTTATTTTTTTCACCGCTAATTTTTTTTTTCTTCCATTTTTAGTAGCTTGATAAAATGATCGGTGTCATTCAAAACGGCAATTCGTTCAGAATAAAGAAGCGATCGTATGGATTCACAAAAATGACTCTTGGAAGTGAAGGTAAAAAAAACCAAAAAAACCCGAAAGTGCAAAAATTGAAAAATGGCTCGGTCTTAAAGGGGATAGGGACATAGAGAAACGGCCAGATGAGCTGACTCCATACTGTACAATATTCCTCTTACCTGTGACAAGAGGACTGGGGGGGTCTCCTGTATATAGGTAGATGACGTACGTATGTGTAGTATGTGGAGGACCAGCATCACTTAGGCTACGTTCACATTTGCGGTCAGCGCCGCAGCGTCGGGCGCCGCAGCGGCGCCGCATGCGTCATGCGCCCCTATATTTAACATGGGGGCGCATGGACATGCGTTGTGCTGCGTTTTGCGCCGCATGGCCGCAAGCGTTGGACGCAAGAAACGCATCAAGTTGCATTTTTTTTGCGTCCAACTTTCGGCCAAAAAGGACGCATGCGGCGCAAAACGCAGCGTTTTAGCGTGCGTTTTGCCGCGGTTTTGTTTGCGTTGTGCGCTGCGGCGCCGACGCTGCGGCGCACAACGCAAATACGAACGTAGCCTTATACAGACCACTGATTTTCATGGATGCCGTGTAATACTTAGTTTCACCTGTGGAGGCACTGCAGAGGAATTGAACGCTTGCTGCCAGGCTTCTTCACTGATCTCTAATTAGATCTTATTTTCAGGTACTTTTTTTTAGGAATTGTCCTAAACGAGCAACCCCCTTTTTTAAGGATATAGGCCTAGTTCTAAACGGAGTGACTGTATGTGATCCGGCCATTGATACGCTGTTTTACAAGAGATAAACAGGTCATTATTAGTGATGAGTGAGCGTGCTCGGGTAAGGTGTTATCTGAGCATGCTCATGTCTTAACCTAGTGTCGAAAAAAAATGCTGGAGTTTCCGCGACTCCATGTCTTGCCGCTGCGGGGGATTTCCTGTTTGTTAGGAAATTACTAGATGAGGAACCTTCAATCATGGCAGGTCCTTCGTCATAGCTCCTTTAGTTTTGGTTCTGGCCCACTTCACCTAGAATGAAACACGTGTGGAGATCCCCTTTATGTTTGTGTAAGGAACAATGGGGAAGAAATACATAGAGATCAGCCATGATGGGGGGCAGAAGAGCCTGTGTTTCCCACAGCAACCAACTACAGCTTTCATTTTTACCACCGCAGCCCAGCTTCATTTTTCCGGTTGTGTTTTTCTTCCCCTTCGACCGAAAGTCGTAACATTTTCAATATTCTGGATATAGAGTTGTTCGAGGCACTGCCTCTCATGCCCCCCGTCGACGTGCCGCCAATGCCGCGGTCACAGATTGACCCATGGGTGGCGCTCCAGCCATCATCCACTGGCAAAGATGCGGGCCCGGCTCGCGTTAGAGCCAAGGAGACGGCATATGACGTACCCAGTACATTATATGACATTAAGGGGTTAAAGAAAAATCTGATTTTTGTAAAAAAATAAATACAGAAAAATTTGGTTTGTGTCTTTCCGTCGAAGGGCTTGTTTTTTGTGTGTAGTAAGCTGTAGTTTTTATTGGAACCATTTTGGGATATGTGCATTTTTTATTTTTATTTTTTTTGCTTTTTTGGGGAAAGGTGCAACAACTGAAAAATGGCACTTTGGGAGTTTCAAATTTTTTTTTCCTGTAGGCTACATAATTTTTTTTATTTTGAAAGATCAGGCTTTTACCGACTTGGTAATACTGATTATTTATTTTTTTCTTTAAATGGGGAAAGCGGTGATTTTCATTTATTCTTTTTAATTTCTTTTAATATTTTTTTTTAATTTTTCACTTTCACTGTATGTTTTAGCCCATAGAGGGGATCTGAACCTTCGATTGTTTGATCTCTTGAGTACCGCAGCCTTTACTGAAAATTACTGCTTTCAGGGGAGCAACCAAGATGACGGCCAAAGGGGTCTTCACATCATGGGGAGCCAATGACCGGACATGCCGCATCGTTCATGCAATGTAATCCGAGATTGAAAGTGACATTTAAGTGATTGAACAGCAGTGATCGGAGCTAAAGTAGTTAGAAGCAGGTGATGGCTGTATAGTACAGGTGGCATCATCCTGTGTGGGTAGGTTCAGTATCTGAGCCCATTCTATACACCCTCACTCCAAAAAATGGGTGAAAAAATTAAAGCTGATCTGAGTTTTTCCTTTAAGACAGTTTTGATAAATGATACCCTATTGGTTATGCGTTAAATTGGCCACCATTGCCTACATGCTGCCATTGATTCTTTTTACCATACAATCTAAAAGTCAAAGAAGCAATAAATCGGTATTGTAAAACAGATAATTTCTTTATTTACAAGGATCAGTACTTAACACGTGTAGTGTATGTTCACATAATAAGCGGGTGAGATAAAGGGATGGGGGAGGATAAGTATATTTCGAGGATCCTGTATAGCCCTTGTACCCAAAGCAAAATTGGCAACCCAAAATTGGCATCATAAAGAAAGAGAAGATATGGAGAAGGCAGACTAGGCTGCTGCCCTGGGCACCCTTTGGAAGGGGCACAATTTATGGGTTTACAGAAACGTTTATGGACTTTCATTATTTGACACTTTAACCACTCAGCTGAAAAAGCGTTTGGTGACAGTATATGGATAATTAAGCTACAGATTGATGGAAGGAGGGGAAACATCGATTGCCCATATGTCAGCTTATCATGCTGAATGCCAGGAACCAGGGATGAATTCAGCAATCCTCACCCCCTGGCTTGTTCCACAGCTGAGAGGGTACAATGCGAAACTCTGCCAGGAGTGGACAAATACTTCAGCGTCACAAGTTGGGTAAGTGGAGATTAGGATAGAAACACAAACGTTAGGCCTGAAGAAGGCACGTCTGATAGTGGAAACCAATGGTGTATGGATCAAGGCTTAATAGGCTAGAGTACCTAATTGACAGTTATGGCCAAATGTGACAGCACCTTTTGAGACTATGCCAACCAGTCTTCGAAACGAAGACTTCTTTCTATCATGTGTCCTAATACCCATAACACTCCTTCCCCCATCCGCTTTTGGAAATTCTCCATCTACCACTGGTAAAACCCTCATCTTACGGAATGTGAGGGAGACTGACAAAGGATGAAAAGTGGTGTCTTTGAGCTTGGAATTATTCATACATGAACTCTCACAGACCAAATGGAAAATTATACAGACAATAGAGAGAAATCTGGAGACCATTCTGTGCTGACAGAGATGGAGGCCTTGGAAATGAACAAGTGGAAGGCTAACCCTATGGTAAGAGAATCCCACAAGACGAAAACTGGAGAAGATCTAGCGAAAATTATGGAAATAAAAATGGTATCTGGGGTTTGGCAACACAGAGGTAATTGAGAGAAAAGAAGGAAAAAATAATAACGAGGTATATAAAATGGACAGACCAAAAATACCAGGACCAGCAAAATGTCTATTGAACTGTCCTGGTCTGTGTGATATCAGACAAATTTTTTAGCACCATTCAGAACACAAGTATTTGACTCTCAGATGGTAATTCTATGTAATTTACATCTCCGAACACTTAAGAAAGGTCCATGGTCATGTTCTCACAATCCTGATATAGAGCTGGTTGGGTTGATGAATCAGTCAGGAAAAAAGTCAATTCCAAAAAGTTGTGAAAATATACAAGATAAGCAGGCACCACCGAAGTATGGACAGGAAAAAGGACACTTTAAGGACTGGTAAAATTTTTGGTGAATATTTCATAGATCACGAACACAATGACTCTCACACAAGAACATATTTTCTTCTACATCTGTGTCTTAACATCTTCCAGTCGAGGAGAAACCATGACCATGCCATAGTGATGGTAACAACGTGCCAGTAAAGGAGTGCCAATGTAAGGAGGTCACTAGGCCTCTACTTATGTGTTGTAAGATTTAAAAAAAGTGAAAAAAATTGCATCAATGTGGCCTAAAATGATGTATTTTCAAAAATTTGGCAGCGTGACACATAAAACACAAACACTTTTTTCAAAACCGTATTACATTACGTTCTCCCTCCAGCAGAGGAAACGAGGTCACATCAGTCCATTGTATATCTCGACTACAGGGCTGCTTCAATGTCCTTTGGCTAAGTACAGTAAGTAATGTCTTTCTAGCACCAGACTCATGAAATCATGCCTTCTTATGTGAAGCCGCTGACGCGTTTCAGGTAACTAGAGGAACCAGTTGTGTGGCTTTTGTAATAAGTCTCTCAAGTATTTCTCGTTAGTCATATGCATTGATTTGTGGCTCCTGAGTTTCTACAATATTAATCAGGTCCACTTCGACCCACCATCTGCTCTGAAAAAATTCTCTTCAGCTGGGCGACCTCTGCGGACAGTGAGGCTAGTTGCGTCCTAAGTTCTGAGTTTTCTGCAGCCTGAGCTGGGATTCCATCCTGACCTTGGTTTCCCCATCGTCCCCGTTGACAAGCCATTGGCTGCTGGGGAAAAGCTTGGGCCACTTCAGTAGGAAAACTGTTCATTTCTCTCGGGACGGGTGGTGCAGCATGAGGTCCTTCCTCACCTGGAGCGCAGGCCTTAAACCTCAACTTATGTGGGAGGCTTTTATATGTGTCAGGATGAGCATCAAATCTCATACGAGGATTCTCAACAGTGTCTCCTGGAACAGGGCCGTAATAATTTATGGATGATGGTGGCAAAGGTTGAGTTTCCTGTTCAGGAACTCTGTCTTCAAAAAAAACTGGACTGCCTACACTCGGAGTGGAGAATCCAGAGTCTTCTGAATGAGGCATCGGTGGGGTAGGATTTGGCGGAGTTGGATCATGGAGACCACATGGCTGTGCATATGTTCCACGAGCTTCCTCACATGGATCCCGGACCAGGCCAAAGCGGAATCGAAGAGCAAGCAGCTCAGCTCGTAGCCTTGCGTTCTCCTCTAGAAGAGCAATGACTCGTCCTTCTAGGGCAAGGTCACCAGCACGACGTTTCTCTCTTGAGCGTTTAGCTGCCTCGTTGTTCTTTTTTCGTTTATCCCAGTAACTATCATCTTTTTTTTCATCTGGAGTGAATTCTCGACGACGGCGGAGGCTGTTGGGTGATGGTGAATTATTTGGTGAAGTAGATGTACTTCGGCGGCCGAGGAGAGAACGAGCAAGAAGGAGACCAGAACCAGATAGGAGGGACCCTGGAGATAAGGTATCTTCAGGAGCACTCTGTGTAGAAGCTGGAGGAGGAGCATAGGGTTCAAGAGTAGGAGGAGCATGCTGAGGAGACAGCTCCTCGGAGGTGGAGCAAGGCACCTGACCATTCATATTAGGATGAGGGGAAAGGGCTGGAGGTGAGAGGTCACTGAGGTGAGCCAGGATTGTGCACGGTTGGAGGTCAAAAAGTAAAGTCCTGTGAAAAAAAAAAAAGATAAAGATCAGTTCTGACTGAAAACAGAGAAAAATCAATAATTTGTAGCTGGCACAAATGACATACAAAACATTTAACTCCTGGAGTTGTTTCACTGGATGGAATTGGAGTTTGTTGGACAAGATACTTTTCTGCATTGTCCACGCCAAAAAAAATTAAGTATTACATAATTCTCTCCGTGAATTATGGGACCATACATGTTGAGACATCTTCCTGCATACAACTGATGATGAGAAAGCTTCACAAGAGAACGTCCCACCACACTAAACATTTTATAAGGGTATGCTCATAAGTCGGAAACTCTATTGCCTGACACAATTGGTGGGTCAAAAGCTTTTGTGTAAAATAAATGAGAAAAACACTGCCATAAAGTCATTTTTGCTTATTGTAAACATGTCACCGGTTATTGGACTGTATGAAGCTATATTTTAGCAGCCAAAACTCAACACTCTAGATCTATAGCTATACCTCAAAGCTTTAAACCTAGACCTCAAACCATAATCTAGCTCTGAGCTTTCACATTAGCCTTCAAACCACAACTTGGAACTCTAAACCTAACCCTAAGGTTAAATCTCTAACTCTCATTTAAATAAAAAAAACTTGACCTAGATCTCAAACAATAGCCTAGTTCTGATCTTTAACACTTACCTTAAAACCACAACCCAAATCTCTAACTCTAATCATACAAACTTGACCTAGATCTATAATTCAGAGCCCTATTTACTGCTACCTCAAACACTAACATCTAGACTTCAGTCACTAAGCCAGGAGCTAGAACTTCAAACCTAACTCTGTATCTATCTCTTTAACCCTATATATAGCTCTTGATCTATAACCCAGAACCCCATTCATTTCTACCTTAAACACTGATTTCTTGACCTCAATCTTTACCCTAATCCTAGATTAATACCACTAACCCTGGAGCTAGATTTATACCTTTAGCCCTAACCTAGATCACTAGCCATAAACCTACAGTCGAATATTGAACCTTAACGTTTTATCCTTGACCTAGATCTACCTCACATACTAACATCTAGACCTCAGCTACCTTACTCCTAGATTACGAACCCTAAACTTGGAGCTAGACCTTCAACACCATTCTCGCACCCTAGTTCTTCAATCTAAACCATCTCTACCAGTTACACAGAGGTCTCTAAACCTTAACCCTAGATATCTGACCCTAATCCCAACCATCTCTAACCCCAAACCTAAATCTATCCTATCATTCTGGATTTTCCCATCTGTAATCCCATATCCCGTAGTATATATTGTCTTCCTGTCCGGAGAAGTTGTCCAGCTCCGTCCATAGACGCTGATGCTGATGTGAGGCATCTACTCCTCATTTCCTATGTAACAGAGCAGCCCCAGGATCCTGAGCAGACGGCCACATATTTATCTGGTGAGAGACACAGAACGGGTTTGGGGCTCGTGATAACCCCATAGGGGGGGAGGTGCGCCGCGTTATTATGCGCTAATAATTGTGTAATCATTTCTTGGAAAGCAGAGCATTTTCTTATGAAATAGGCAATGAAACTTGGGTGTGACTCCTAGCCAAGATCCAAGCAAAGAAAGAGAGCGTAACTAGCAGACATCACATGGAGAACAGTCTCTTAATAGAGTGTCAGCTTTGTATCACCACAATGGTCTGTTTGGCAGTATTTCCTCTTACTGTATAGCAGTCACATATTAGAGTGTCAGCTCTGCAGTGTCTCCTCTTACTGTATAGCAGTCACTTATTAGAGTGTCAGCTCTGCAGTGTCTCCTCTTACTGTATAGCAGTCACTTATTAGAGTGTCAGCTCTGTAGTATCTCCTCTTACTGTCTGGCAGTCACATATTAGAGCGTCAGTGGAGAACAGAGTTGCTGTGTGGGTCCCGGCAGCGGTGGCGGCACTGAATGCGGCTGCGCGGTTCAGCGCCGCTCAATGTTTACATCCGGACTGCGCTTATCACAGCTGATAGAACGGTCGGGGACCGACACTCGAACAGATATTGATGACCTATCCTCAGCAGTCACATATTAGACTGTCAGCTATATCATCATAGGAGTCATAGATTCCTGTCATTAGCCATTTATCAGAGCATATTGCTAGAGTGTCAGCTCTGCAGTCCCACAGTCTCCCTCTCTACTATATAGCAGTCACATATTAGAGTGTCAGCTCTGCAGTCCCAGTCTCCCTCTCTACTATATAGCAGTCACATATTAGAGTGTCAGCTCTGCAGTCCCAGTGTCTCCCTCTCTACTATATAGCAGTCACATATTAGAGTGTCAGCTCTGCAGTCCCAGTGTCTCCCTCTCTACTATAAAGCAGTCACATATTAGAGTGTCAGCTCTGCAGTCCCAGTGTCTCCCTCTCTACTATAAAGCAGTCACATATTAGAGTGTCAGCTCTGCAGTCCCACAGTCTCCCTCTCTACTATAAAGCAGTCACATATTAGAGTGTCAGCTCTGCAGTCCCACAGTCTCCCTCTCTACTATATAGCAGTCACATATTAGAGTGTCAGCTCTGCAGTCCCAGTGTCTCCCTCTCTACTATATAGCAGTCAAATATTAGTGTCAGCTCTGCAGTCCCACAGTCTCCCTCTCTACTATAAAGCAGTCACATATTAGAGTGTCAGCTCTGCAGTCCCAGTCTCCCTCTCTACTATATAGCAGTCACATATTAGAGTGTCAGCTCTGCAGTCCCACAGTCTCCCTCTCTACTATATAGCAGTCACATATTAGAGTGTCAGCTCTGCAGTCCCACAGTCTCCCTCTCTACTATATAGCAGTCACATATTAGAGTGTCAGCTCTGCAGTCCCAGTCTCCCTCTCTACTATATAGCAGTCACATATTAGAGAGTGTCAGCTCTGCAGTCCCAGTCTCCCTCTCTACTATAAAGCAGTCACATATTAGAGTGTCAGCTCTGCAGTCCCAGTGTCTCCCTCTCTACTATAAAGCAGTCACATATTAGACTGTCAGCTCTGCAGTCCCAGTCTCCCTCTCTACTATATAGCAGTCACATATTAGAGTGTCAGCTCTGCAGTCCCACAGTCTCCCTCTCTACTATAAAGCAGTCACATATTAGAGTGTCAGCTCTGCAGTCCCAGTCTCCCTCTCTACTATATAGCAGTCACATATTAGAGTGTCAGCTCTGCAGTCCCAGTGTCTCCCTCTCTACTATAAAGCAGTCACATATTAGAGTGTCAGCTCTGCAGTCCCACAGTCTCCCTCTCTACTATAAAGCAGTCACATATTAGAGTGTCAGCTCTGCAGTCCCACAGTCTCCCTCTCTACTATAAAGCAGTCACATATTAGAGTGTCAGCTCTGCAGTCCCACAGTCTCCCTCTCTACTATATAGCAGTCACATATTAGAGTGTCAGCTCTGCAGTCCCAGTGTCTCCCTCTCTACTATATAGCAGTCAAATATTAGAGTGTCAGCTCTGCAGTCCCACAGTCTCCCTCTCTACTATAAAGCAGTCACATATTAGAGTGTCAGCTCTGCAGTCCCAGTGTCTCCCTCTCTACTATATAGCAGTCACATATTAGAGTGTCAGCTCTGCAGTCCCACAGTCTCCCTCTCTACTATAAAGCAGTCACATATTAGAGTGTCAGCTCTGCAGTCCCAGTGTCTCCCTCTCTACTATATAGCAGTCACATATTAGAGTGTCAGCTCTGCAGTCCCACAGTCTCCCTCTCTACTAAAAAGCAGTCACATATTAGAGTGTCAGCTCTGCAGTCCCAGTCTCCCTCTCTACTATATAGCAGTCACATATTAGAGTGTCAGCTCTGCAGTCCCACAGTCTCCCTCTCTACTATATAGCAGTCACATATTAGAGTGTCAGCTCTGCAGTCCCACAGTCTCCCTCTCTACTATATAGCAGTCACATATTAGAGTGTCAGCTCTGCAGTCCCACAGTCTCCCTCTCTACTATATAGCAGTCACATATTAGAGTGTCAGCTCTGCAGTCCCAGTCTCCCTCTCTACTATAAAGCAGTCACATATTAGAGTGTCAGCTCTGCAGTCCCACAGTCTCCCTCTCTACTATATAGCAGTCACATATTAGAGTGTCAGCTCTGCAGTCCCACAGTCTCCCTCTCTACTATAAAGCAGTCACATATTAGAGTGTCAGCTCTGCAGTCCCACAGTCTCCCTCTCTACTATAAAGCAGTCACATATTAGAGTGTCAGCTCTGCAGTCCCAGTCTCCCTCTCTACTATATAGCAGTCACATATTAGAGTGTCAGCTCTGCAGTCCCACAGTCTCCCTCTCTACTATAAAGCAGTCACATATTAGAGTGTCAGCTCTGCAGTCCCACAGTCTCCCTCTCTACTATAAAGCAGTCACATATTAGAGTGTCAGCTCTGCAGTCCCAGTCTCCCTCTCTACTATATAGCAGTCACATATTAGAGTGTCAGCTCTGCAGTCCCACAGTCTCCCTCTCTACTATAAAGCAGTCACATATTAGAGTGTCAGCTCTGCAGTCCCACAGTCTCCCTCTCTACTATAAAGCAGTCACATATTAGAGTGTCAGCTCTGCAGTCCCACAGTCTCCCTCTCTACTATAAAGCAGTCACATATTAGAGTGTCAGCTCTGCAGTCCCAGTCTCCCTCTCTACTATAAAGCAGTCACATATTACAGTGTTAAATCCACCGTTATAACAGAAGAGCCATATATTAGAGTGTCAGCTCTGCAGTCAGACTCCCCCATTGGTCCTATATTAATTAGAGTGTCAGCTCTGCGGCAAAGGCTCCCTCCGTACCTGTGTGGTCCCGGCTAGCAGGCAGGGTGCCGGCTGCAGTCCCGGGTGTAGGCTAGGAGCAGGCAGGGTGCCGGGTGTAGGCTAGGAGCAGGCAGGGTGCCGGGTGTAGGCTAGGAGCAGGCAGGGTGCCGGCTGCAATTTCCGCTGGATGCCGGCTGCAGTCTCTCGGGTGTCGGGCAGGAGCAGGCAGGGTGCCGGTGTCTAGCAGGCAGGGTGCCGGCTGCAGTCTCCCGGGTGCCGGGCAGTAGCAGGCAGGGTGCCGGCTGCAGTCTCCCGGTGTCTAGCAGGCAGGGTGCCGGCTGCAGTCTCCCGGTGTCGGGCAGGAGCAGGCAGGGTGCTGGCTGCAGTCTCCCCGGGCGGCTCATGCTCTGTCTCTATCTCTGTACACACTTCTCTCCCTGCCCCGCAGAGTTCATCTGAGGCTGAGCGTTCACCTTACTTAACCCTAGTGCGTCCTGTGAGAATGTGCCAGCCTCTCCCTCCCCGGGCTGTCCCTGCTCCCTACACATCCCTCTTCCTTTTCTCTGCTAATTCCCCCCTTTCTATTATAAAGAGATAGATATAATATTACTGACACAGCTGCACTATAGACATTACATAACAATCACATGCCTAATATAGGCTGGAGACTACAACTCCCAGCATGAGTGAGCATTGCATCACATGGACACAATCATGTACCAACAAATGTGCCCCTCAAACACAGTAAGATATCCCCACAGTGTATTGCTCCATAGTACCCTCCACACGCACAGTATGATGACCCTACAGTAGCCCCCGCAAAGTATGATACCCCCACAGTGACCCCAACATAGTATGATTGGTCCAATACTCCCCCACAAACAGTATGATGGCCCCAACATAACCCTCTACACAATATGATGACCCCAACACAGCCCTCTGTAGAACGTGATGGCACCTACACAGCCCTCCATACAGTATAGTGACTTTCCATGCAGTATAATGGCCCTCCCACAACTTTCGACAGTATAATGGACCCCACACAACACCCGAACATGGAATGGACCCCACACACAGCCCTCCAAACAGTAAAGTGACCCCCACACAGGCATTTAACGAGTATAATGGTCACCACATAGCCCTCCTAATAGTTTAATTGGCCACCACACAGCCCTCTAAACAGTAATATGCCCCACAAATAGTCCTGTAGTGACATGGAGATAGTCACCAAGGTTTAGTCCAGGGGCGCTAGCCGGGAACACGAGCTGATACACACGGAGCGAGAAGACCGAGGTGTGTAGAGCGCACAGGACCTGAGCTGGACGGTCATGTGATCACAGGGGTGGAGCTAAGCTGGCCACGTGACCACAGGGGTGGAGCTACCCGCGAGCGGACGGAGAGCCGACCATAGTGCGGAGAAAGTCGCACAAACGGAGCAATGATTGGGTTATAACATTGCAACCCAGGGAACCCCAAGACCAATTTGAAAACTGAAGAAAAAGTACCTGGGTGTCTGGGTAACCTCCTCGGCAGCTACCCAAACCTAGGCATTTCCCGAGACCTTGGAATCCGGCGGGCAGTAGGGACAGTCCTTTCTCCAATGGCCTGGAGCTCCACAATAGAAACAGAGTTTATTCTCTTCACAACTTCTCCTTTCTCTCTTTCGTGGAGACCACCCCCACTTCCATGGTCTCAACCGGTGATGAAGGTTCTGATTTAAGTGGCAATAACAGAGCCTCACATTGCACCACTCCTCTTTCAAGCAGTCTGCGGTCCATGCAGACGGCCTGTGTCATGGCCTCTTTCAGAGAGTCAGTCGGTGGATGCAGAGCCAACGCATCCTTTAAATGCTCAGACAGACCCCTTCGGAAAATGTCCCTGAGCACCTAGTCATCCCAAGACACTTCTAATGCCCATCGCCTATACTCTGAACAATACCACTCAGCAGAGCGCTTTCCCTGGGTGAGACCCAAAATCGTGTCCCCTGCCAATCTCACTCGATCGGGTTCATCGTATATCAGACCCAAGGCTTCGAAGAATCGATCAACAGACAGTCTCTCAGATGACATGGGAGATAGGGAGAAAGCCCAAGCCTGAGGTCCCTCTCGAAACAGAGATATCACTATTTCCACCCTTTGACTCTCATCACCCGAGGACCGAAGGCGCAGGGAAAACAATAATTTGCAACTTTCTCTAAATAGCCGGAATTTCTTTTTATCCACAGAAAAAGTATCTGGCAGTTTGACAGAGGGTTCAGGAGAAAACAGAGACATTTGACACCGCACTAGCCACATTGTCAGATGGGGAAGGGGCACCCCGAATTGCGTTAACAGTATCTGCTAACTCCCTTTGCACCTGCTGGTGGGAAGTGACCAAAGCTCTTTGCTCAATAGGCAGGCTTTGCATTATTTTTGTCAGATTAGCCACCTGATCTGACAGAGCATGGAGTGGATCCATGACATACAGTAAATCTATACGCCCCCTAAAAATGTTTAGGTTGGTGATAATGTAGTGACATGGGGATAGTGTCACCGGGGTTTAGGCCAGGGGCGCTAGCCGGGAACGCGAGCCAATACACACGGAGTGAGAAAACCGAGGTGTGTAGAGCGCACAGGACCTGAGCTAGGCCGGTCACGTGATCACAGGGGCGGAGCTACCCACGAGTGGACGGAGAGCCGACCGTGATGTGGAGAAAGGTGGGCAAACCGAATAACAAAGTCAAACCAAAGCCAAGGGTCAGAAGCCAGACACGCACGGGGTAACCAAAGGCAAGACAGACGAGTAAACAGGGACGAGCAAAGGGGTGAGAATACCAGGAGGGATAAAGCAGTACCGAGCAGGAAGACAGAGACAGTAGTAAAGCGACAAACCGGGTCATACACAACAAAACTCACACACGCAGAGGATCAGCGATTACGGATGAGTAACCTGGGTCTAGCCGAGTAAACAGGAGTATCACCGACACTGGACGCAGGAACTACCAGCATTATATAGCCGCCTCAGAACCAAATAGAGGAGGACAAACTTAACCATGACCTGACCAGGATGGAACAACCACCCCGTCCTGAGTCATGACAAGTCCTTTGAATAGTATGATGGCCCCCAAATAGAAATACAAAAAGTAGGATGACCCTGTAAATAGCATGATAGCCCCCAAATAGCCCTACAAATAGTAGAATGCCCCCTAAATAGCATGATGGCTCCCACATAGCCCTGCAAGTAATATGATGGCCCCTCAAGTAGCACGATAGCCCCCATATAGAACTTTGAATAGTATGGAGGTACCCACATAGTTCTCCAAATAGTATGATGGCCCCCACATAGCCCTACAAAGAGTATGATGCTCCTCCAAATAGTATGATGGCCCCACATACCACTCAAAATAGTGTGATGACCCCCCACATAACCTTTCAAATAGCATGATTGCCCCCACATAGCTCTCCAAATAGTATGATGCCCCCAAATGATGATCCCCACATAGCTGTCTAAATAGTATGATGGACCCCCACATAACCCTCAAAATATTATCATTCCCCCCACATAGCCCTCCAAATAGTATGATAGCCCCCCACGTAGCCCTCCATATAATATGATGTGTTATGATGGCCTGGTGGTTAGGAGCACCCAGAAAGACCTGATGGTTAAACTGGAAATCGGGACGAGCTCTGGGGAGTGGGAGCTCTGCTGACCGCAAACCCTAATCCTATCACACAAACACTAGAAATAGCCGTGGAGCGTACCTAACTCTCCCTAGACGCCTCTTCACAGCCTAAGAGCTAACTACCCCTAAAGATAGGAAATAAGCCTTACCTTGCCTCAGAGAAATTCCCCAAAGGAAAAGGCAGCCCCCACAAATATTGACGGTGAGTTAAGAGGAAAGTCACAAACACAGGAATGAAACAGGTATTAGCAAAGGAGGCCAGTCTTCACTAGATAGGCAGAGGATAGTAAAGGGATCTATGCGGTCAGCACAAAAAAAACTACAAAAACCACGCAGAGTGTGCAAAAAGCCCTCCATACCGACTCACGGTGTGGAGGTGCAACCCTGCGCCCCCAGAGCTTCCAGCTAGCAAGGAAATATCATGAAAGCAAGCTGGAGAGAACTTAGCATGTACTAAGAAATATATTCAGAACACAATGAACAATAAATGAGCTAGCGGTGACTTAGCTTCTGCTGGAACAGTCAGGTCACCAGAGAAATCCAAGAGAGATCTGAACCAGTACTGATACATTGACAGCAGGCATGAGGTAACGATCTGAGTGGAGTTAAATAGAGACGCCAGCCTAGCGATAAACGAGGGCAGCTGGGAAAGCCAACCTCAAGGATCAGCAGTACCACTCAAAGCCACCAGAGGGAGTCCAAAGACCGAACTCACTGAAGTACCATTCATGACCACAGGAGGGAGTCCAAGAACGGAATTCACAACAATGATGGCCCCTTACATAGCCCTCAAAATGGTATGATGGCCCCACAAATAGCGTTCCAAATAGTATAATGACTTCACAAATAGCCCTCCATATAGTATGGTGTCCCCCACATAGCCTTTCAAATAGTATGATGCACTGCCAAATAGTATTATGGACAGTTCATGGCACTTCAAATGGAATGATGGCCCCCACAAAGCCCTCTAAATTGCATGAAAACCCTCCACAAAGCACTCCAAATAGTATGATGGCCCTCCACATACCCCTCCAAATTGTATGAAAGCACTCCACATAGCACTCCAAATAGTATAATAGGCCCCCACATAACCCTCCAAATTGTATGATGGCCCTCCACATAGCACTTTAAATAGTATGATTGCGCCCCACACCCCCCCCCCTACCCCCCACACACACATTACTGTTGTGAATTCTGCTCTTGGGTTCCCTCCGGTGGTTGTTGGTAGTAATGCAGTTGTCCCTGGGTTGCAATCCTGCTGATTGCAGCTCTGACTGGGATATTTAGGTGTGCAGGACTCATTAGCCCTTGCCAGTTGCCCATTGTTCTTGGAGGTTTTGCATCTCTGTCTGGTTCCTCCTGCCCTGCTGCCAAATCAGCAAAGATAAGTGTCTGGATTTGTTTCTACAGCACACATGCTGTGTGCTTTACAATTTAGTACTATTCAATGTTTTTTCTTGTCCAGCTTATACTGTGTTTGGAGATTTCAGTCAAGTTGGATTCTCAGGAGATGCAGATTTACATTCCATGTCTTTAGTTAGATGGTGGAATTTTTGTATTATCTGCTGTGGATATTTTTAGGGTTTTAATACTGACCGCTTAGAATTCTGTCCTATCCTTTCCTATTTAGCTAGTGTGGCCTCTTTTGCTAAATCCTAATTTCTGCCTGCGTGTGTCTTTCCTCTAATACTCACAGTCAATATTTGTGGAGGGCTGCCTATCCTTTGGGGTTCTTCTCTGAGGCAAGATAGAATTCCCATTTCCATCTATAGGGGTATTTAGTCCTCCGGCTGTGTCGAGGTGTCTAGGATGTGTTAGGTACACCCCACGGCTACTTCTAGTTGCGGTGACAGTTTAGGGTTTGCAGTCAGTACAGGTTCCACCTACTCCTGAGAAAGTCTCATGCGGCTCCAAGGTCACCGGATCATAACAGTACAACTGGCCAACAATGAGTTAAATGCATCTCAGAAGAAGGGAAGAAAGTGCCATTTTTTTTCTGTAGCCTGCTTTGTCTTTTCTTCCCTCTTTTTCTCTGGGTGGCTGAGGAGTCTTGTGCTAGCATGGATGTTCAGGGATTAGCTTCTCGTGTAGACCAGCTTGCTGCTAGGGTACAGGGTATTTCTGATTATATTGTTCAGACTCCAGTTTTAGAGCCTAAGATTCCTACTCCTGATTTGTTTTTTGGGGACAGGTCCAAATTTTTGAGTTTTAAAAACAACTGTAAACTGTTTTTTGCTCTGAGACCTTGATCCTCTGGTGATTCCATTCAGCAGGTTAAAATTGTCATCTCCCTGCTGCGTGGTGATCCTCAGGATTGGGCATTTTCCCTGGAATCTGGGAATCCGGCCTTGCTTAATGTAGACGCGTTTTTTCAGGCTTTAGGATTATTATATGATGAACCAAATTCTGTGGATCAAGCGGAGAAGACCTTGTTGGTCCTGTCTCAGGGTCAAGAAGCGGCAGAATTGTATTGTCAGAAATTTAGAAAATGGTCTGTGTTGACTAAATGGAATGATGATGCTTTGGTGGCAATTTTCAGAAAGGGTCTTTCTGAATCCGTTAAAGATGTTATGGTGGGGTTTCCCACGCCTTTCGGTCTGAGTGATTCTATGTTTTTGGCCATTCAGATTGATCGGCGTTTGCGGGAGCGCAGAACTGTGCGCGCTGTGGCGTTGTCCTCAGAGCAGATGCCTGAGTGAATGCAGTGTGATAGGATTCTGTCTAGAACGGAACAACAGGGATTCAGACGTCAGAATAGGTTGCGTTTTTATTGTGGCGATGCTTCTCATGTCATTTCAGTCTGTCCTATGCGTACAAAGAGGATCGCTAGTTCAATTACCATCATTACTGTACAACCTAAATTTTTATTATCTGTGTCCTTGATCTGCTCATTATCATCATTTTCTGTCATGGCGTTTGTGGATTCAGGCGCCGCCTTGAACTTAATGGACTTTGAGTTTGCCAGGCGTTGTGGTTTTCCCTTGCAGTCTTTGCAGAACCCTATTCCTTTAAAGGGCATTGATGCTACACCTTTGGCTAAAAATAAGCCCCAGTTCTGGACACAGGTGACCATGTGCATGGCGCCAGCCCATCAGGAAGATTGTCGATTTCTGGTGTTGCATAATTTACATGATGCTATCGTGCTGGGTTTTCCGTGGTTGCAGGCACATAATCCTGTGTTGGATTGGAAGTCTATGTCTGTGACTAGTTGGGGATGTCAGGGGGTTTATAATGATGTTCCTTTGATGTCAATCTCCTCTTCTTCCACTTCTGAAATTCCAGAGTTTTTGTCTGATTTTCAGGATGTATTCGATGAGCCCAAGTCCAGTTCCCTTCCACCGCATAGGGACTGTGATTGTGCTATTGACTTGATTCCAGGCTGTAAGTTTTCTAAGGGCCTACTTTTTAACCTGTCTGTGCCTGAACATACCGCCATGCAGAGTTATGTTAAGGAGTCTTTGGAGAAAGGACATATTCGGCCATCTTCTTCACCGTTGGGAGCAGGGTTTTTTTTTGTTGCTAAGAAGGATGGCTCCTTGAGACCCTGTATTGATTATCGCCTCTTGAATAAGATCACGGTCAAGTTTCAATACCCTTTACCTCTGCTTTCTGATTTGTTTGCTAGGATTAAGGGGGCTAGTTGGTTTACTAAGATTGACCTTCAGGGGGCATATAATCTTGTTCGTATTAAGCAGGGTGATGAATGGAAAACTGCGTTTAATACGCCCGAAAGCCATTTTGAATACCTTGTGATGCCATTCGGGCTCTCTAATGCTCCATCTGTTTTTCAGTCCTTCATGCACGATATCTTCCGGACTTATCTTGATAAATTCATGATTGTATATTTGGATGACATTTTAATTTTTTCCGATGATTGGGAGTCTCATGTGAAACAGGTCAGGATGGTATTTCAGATCCTTCGTGATAATGCTTTGTTTGTGAAGGGGTCTAAGTGTCTCTTTGGAGTGCAGAAGGTTTCTTTTTTGGGCTTTATTTTTTCTCCCTCATCTACAGAGATGGATCCGGTTAAGGTTCAGGCCATTCATGACTGGATTCAACCCACATCTGTGAAGAGCCTTCAGACATTTTTGGGCTTTTCTAATTTTTATCGCCGTTTCATTGCTAACTTCTCCAGTGTGGTTAAACCCTTGACTGATTTGACGAAGAAAGGCACTGATGTGACGAATTGGTCTTCTGCGGCTGTCTCTGCCTTTCAGGAGCTTAAACGCCGATTTACTTCTGCCCCGGTGTTGCGTCAACCAGATGTTTCTCTTCCGTTTCAGGTTGAGGTTGACGCTTCTGAGATTGGGGCAGGGGCCGTTTTGTCTCAGAGGGATCCTGTTGGTTCCTTGATGAAACCGTGTGCCTTCTTTTCCCGTAAGTTTTCGCCCGTTGAACGCAATTATGATGTCGGCAATCGGGAGTTGTTGGCTATGAAGTGGGCGTTTGAGGAGTGGCGACATTGGCTCGAGGGAGCTAAGCACCGTATTGTGGTCTTGACCGATCATAAAAATCTGATTTACCTCGAGTCTGCCAGGCGGCTGAATCCTAGACAGGCTCGATGGTCCTTGTTTTTTTCCCGTTTTGATTTCGTGGTCTCGTATCTTCCGGGTTCTAAGAATATAAAGGCTGATGCCCTCTCTAGGAGTTTTTTGCCTGATTCTTCTGAGGTCCTTGAACCGGTCGGCATTCTGAAAGAAGGGGTGGTCCTTTCTGCCATTTCCCCTGATTTACGACAGGTTCTTCAGGAATTTCAGGCTGACAAACCTGACCGCTGTCCAGTGGGGAAACTGTTTGTTCCTGATAGATGGACTAGTAGAGTGATTTCTGAGGTTCATTGTTCTGTGTTGGCTGGCCATCCTGGTATTTTTGGTACCAGAGATTTGGTTGGTAGGTCCTTTTGGTGGCCTTCTTTGTCGCGTGATGTGCGTTCTTTTGTGCAGTCCTGTGGGACTTGTGCGCGGGCCAAGCCTTGTTGTTCCCGTGCTAGTGGGTTGCTTTTGCCTTTGCCGGTCCCTGAGAGGCCTTGGACGCATATTTCTATGGATTTTATTTCTGATCTTCCGGTTTCCCAGAAGATGTCTGTCATCTGGGTTGTTTGTGACCGGTTCTCTAAGATGGTCCATTTGGTGCCTTTGCCTAAATTGCCTTCCTCTTCTGATTTGGTTCCGTTGTTTTTTCAGCATGTGGTTCGTTTGCATGGTATTCCGGAGAATATTGTGTCCGACAGAGGGTCCCAGTTTGTTTCTCGGTTTTGGCGGGCCTTTTGTGCTAATCCTCAGACAAATGGCCAGACCGAGCGAACTAATCAGCCTTTAGAAACTTATCTGAGATGCTTTGTGTCTGCTGATCAGGATGATTGGGTGGCTTTCTTGCCATTGGCCGAGTTTGCCCTTAATAATTGGGCTAGTTCGGCTACCTTGGTTTCGCCCTTCTTTTGTAATTTTGGTTTTCATCCTCGTTTTTCTTCGGGGCAGGTTGAGCCTTCTGACTGTCCTGGTGTGGATTCTGTGGTTGACAGGTTGCAGCAGATTTGGGCTCATGTGGTGGACAATTTGGTATTGTCTCAGGAGGAGGCTCAACATTTTGCTAACCGTCGTCGGTGTGTTGGTTCCCGGCTTCGGGTTGGGGATCTGGTCTGGTTGTCTTCCCGTCATGTTCCTATGAAGGTTTCTTCCCCTAAGTTTAAGCCTCGCTTTATTGGTCCTTATAGGATTTCTGAGATTATTAATCCGGTGTCTTTTCGATTGGCCCTTCCGGCTTCTTTTGCTATCCATAATGTCTTCCATAGATCTTTATTGCGGAAATATGTGGTGCCCATTGTTCCCTCTGCTGATCCTCCGGCCCCTGTGTTGGTTGATGGGGAGTTGGAGTATGTGGTTGAGAAGATTTTGGATTCTCGCTTTTCGAGGCGGAGGCTTCAGTACCTTGTTAAATGGAAGGGTTATGGCCAGGAGGATAATTCTTGGGTTTTTGCCTCTGATGTCCATGCTGCTGATTTGGTCCGTGCCTTTCATCTGGCTCGTCCTGATCGGCCTGGGGGCTCTGGTGAGGGTTCGGTGACCCCTCCTCAAGGGGGGGTACTGTTGTGAATTCTGCTCTTGAGTTCCCTCCGGTGGTTGTTGGTAGTAATGCAGTTGTCCCTGGGTTGCAATCCTGGGCAGGTGTCCCTGCTGATTGCAGCTCTGACTGGGATATTTAGGTGTGCAGGATTCATTAGCCCTTGCCAGTTGTCCATTGTTCATGGAGGTTTTGCATCTCTGTCTGGTTCCTCCTGCCCTGCTGCCAAATCAGCAAAAATAAGTGTCTGGTTTTGTTTCTACAGCACACATGCTGTGTGCTTTACAATTCAGTACTATTCAATGTTTTTTCTTGTCCAGCTTATACTGTGTTTGGAGATTTCAGTCAAGTTGGATTCTCAGGAGATGCAGATATACATTCCATGTCTTTAGTTAGATGGTGGAATTTTTGTATTATCTGCTGTGGATATTTTTAGGGTTTTAATACTGACCGCTTAGTATTCTGTCCTATCCTTTCCTATTTAGCTAGTGTGGCCTCTTTTGCTAAATCCTGATTTCTGCCTGCGTGTGTCTTTCCTCTAATACTCACAGTCAATATTTGTGGGGGGCTGCCTATCCTTTGGGGTTCTGCTCTGAGGCAAGATAGAATTCCCATTTCCATCTATAGGGGCATTTAGTCCTCCGGCTGTGTCGAGGTGTCTAGGATGTGTTAGGTACACCCCACGGCTACTTCTAGTTGCGGTGACAGTTTAGGGTTTGTGGTCAGTACAGGTTCCACCTACTCCTGAGAAAGTCTCATGCGGCTCCAAGGTCACCGGATCATAACACATTACCTTCCAAATTGTATGATGGTCCCCCAAATAGTACTCCAAATAGTTTGATGGGCCCCTACATAACGCTCCAAATTGTATGAGTGCCAATCACATAGCCCTCCAAATAGTATGATGGCCTCCACATAGCTCTTCAAATAGTATGATGCTCCCCCAAATAGTATGATGGCTCCCATATAGTACACCAAATAATATGATGGCCACCTACATAATCCTCCATATAGTATGATTCCCCCCACACATAGAGTGTCAGCTCTGCAGTCCCAGTGTCTCCCTCTCTACTATATAGCAGTCACATATTAGAGTGTCAGCTCTGCAGTCCTACAGTCTCCCTCTCTACTATATAGCAGTCACATATTAGAGTGTCACCTCTGCAGTCCCACAGTCTCCCTCTCTACTATATAGCAGTCACATATTAGAGTGTCAGCTCTGCAGTCCTACAGTCTCCCTCTCTACTATATAGCAGTCACATATTAGAGTGTCAGCTCTGTAGTCCCACGGTCTCCCTCTCTACTATATAGCAGTCACATATTAGAGTGTTCAATCCACCGTTATAACATAAGAGCCATATATTAGTGTCAGGTCTGCAGCCGTCACCTCTGATCATCAGTGCAATATTAGAGCATCAGCTCTGCAGTCAAACTCCGTCATTGGTCCTATATTAGAGTGTCAGCTCTGCGGCAAAGGCTCCCTCTGTACCTGTGTGGTCCCGCCTATCAGGCAGGGTGCCAGCTGCAGTTTCCGCTGGGTGCCAGTTGCAGTCTCTCAAGTGTCGGGCAGGAGCAGGCAGGGTGCTGGCTGCAGTCTCCCGGTGTCTAGCAGGCAGGGTGCCGGCTGCAGTCCCGGGTGTAGGCTAGGAGCAGGCAGGGTGCCGGCTGCAATTTCCGCTGGATGCCGGCTGCAGTCTTTCGGGTGTCGGGCAGGAGCAGGCAGGGTGCCGGTGTCTAGCAGGCAGGGTGCCGGCTGCAGTCTCCCGGGTGCCGGGCAGTAGCAGGCAGGGTGCCGGCTGTAGTCTCCCGGTGTCTAGCAGGCAGGGTGCCGGCTGCATTCTCCCGGGTGCCGGGCAGTAGCAGGCAGGGTGCCGGCTGCTGTCTCCCGGTGTCTAGCAGGCAGGGTTCCGGCTGCAGTCTCCCTGTGTCGGGCAGGAGCAGGCAGGGTGCTGGCTGCAGTCTCCCCGGGCGGCTCATGCTCTGTCTCTATCTCTGTACACACTTCTCTCCCTGCCCCGCAGAGTTCATCTGAGGCTGAGCGTTCACCAATGGGTCACAAATTTCGAGTCAATCAAGTTTATAGAAGACTCACAATCCACAAAAACAGAAGAGGGAAAAAAACAATTGTTCACAGCAACTTCCACTTTCAGCAATAATTTGAAAACTGAGGAAAAAAGTACCTGGGTGTCTGGGTAACCTCCTCTGCAGCTACCCAAACCTAGGCATTTCCCGAGACCTTGGAATCCGGTGGGCAGTAGGGACACTCCTTTCTCCAATGGCCTGGACCTCCACAATAGAAACAGAGTTTATTCTCTTCACAACTTCTCCTTTCTCTCTTTCGTGGAGACCACCCCCACTTCTATGGTCTCAACCAGTGATGAAGGCTCTGATTTAAGTGGCAATAACAGAGCCTCACGTTGCACCACTCCTCTTTCACGCAGTCTGCGGTCCATGTGGACAGCCTGTGTCATGGCCTCTTCCAGAGAGTCAGTCGGTGGATGCAGAGCCAACGCATCCTTTAAATGCTCAGACAGACCCATTCGGAAAATGTCCCTGAGCGCCTAGTCATCCCAAGACACTTCTAATGCCCATCGCCTATACTTTGAACAATACCACTCAGCAGAGCGCTTTCCCTGGGTGAGACCCAAAATCGTGTCCTCTGCCAATCTCATTCGATCGGGTTCATCGTATATCAGACCCAAGGCTTCGAAGAATCGATCAACAGACAGTCTCTCAGGGGAGGTGGGAGATAGAAAGCCCAAGCCTGAGGTCCCTCTCGTAACAGAGATATCACTATTCCCACCCTTTGACTCTCATCACCCGAGGACCGAAGGCGCAGGGAAAACAATAATTTGCAACTTTCTCTAAATACCCGGAATTTCTTTTTATCCCCAGAAAAAGTATCTGGCAGTTTGACAGAGGGTTCAGGAGAAGACAGAGACATTTGACACCGCACTACCCACATTGCCAGATGGGGAAGGGGCACCCCGAATTGCGTTAACAGTATCTGCTAAGTCCCTTTGCACCTGCTGGTGGGAAGTGACCAAAGCTCTTTGCTCAATAGGCAGGCTTTGCATTATTTTTGTCAGATTAGCCACCTGATCTGACAGAGCATAGAGTGGATCCATGACATACAGTAAATCTATACGCCCCCTAAAAATGTTTGGGTCGGTGATAATGTAGTGACATGGGGATAGTGTCACCGGGGTTTAGGCCAGGGGCGCTAGCCGGGAACGCAATCCTTCAAATAGTATGATGTCTCAACACATAGTCCTTCAAATAGTATAATGGCCCCCCCACATAGCCCTTCAAATGGTATATCTCCACAAATAGCCCTCCAAATAGTATGATGGCCCTCCAAATAGTATGATGGCCCTCCAAATAGTATGATGGCACACCTAGTAGCATCATGGCACTCCAAATAGTATGACGGCCCCACAAAGTGATCAATGATTAAAAAAAAAGAATATATTCACCTCTCCCTGTTCCCCTGCTGCTCCAGTCTCTGCAGCCTGTGGTCTGTACTGCTCGGCACAGTGGTCACAATGTAATGACATCATCTCGCCTGCTATACTGAGACGTCAGATTCCCAAGGAGAATGATGGAGGTGGGAGCATCAGCTGACGGCTCCCTCTTCCATCATTGCTTTGATATGTATCTGCTTCCAGGATTCGGATGCAGTTGAAAGTCTCACAGGAGTGGGGGGCTTTGCAGGCACTGGCACTGGGCCCCCCAAATTCACGGGCCCAATAGAGGCATGGTCTGCTGCTACTCATATTAGCGGTACACCGCTTGATAGATAGATTTGGACTTCCACTATGACATAATCACAATCACATACATCCACATGATATAACAGCACAAACTGATTTCTATAAAGCATTTTTGGAATTTTCTCTCCTGACCACAGGCATGCGGGACTAATCATCCCTCTGAGACTTTCATCAGTACGCTGTGAGGCTCCGTACACTCAGTGGTATCTTCTCTACCGATCACCTCCACTGCCGGCTTCTGGTTACACTCAGCGTGGGTCCTATCCCCCAATGTGTGACTGAGGGGCTCCTGCGCCCTAAAATTATTACCACAAAAACACATTTTGGACTCTTGGCTAGCCCTTTCTATCCATCCTTAAAATGTGCCAAATGTATCAGAGTCTCATGGTAGTTTATAAATCTTGTGCAGAACTAGACTAAGCTTACCCCATTTACAGTTCTGTGAATTTTTGGTGCACAGGTTTGTAAATTAGGCAACGCTCCATTCTCCGGTTGTTTGCTGATCGACCATGCTCCTTCATTGAAGATGCCAAAAATATGTAAAAAAAAAGAGTCTAAAACACATGATAAATATGCTATAAGGCATGAAAAGCACGAGCGAGCCCAGTATAGAGCTTAGTACATCAACCCCACTGGGACCAGTGACTTTTGGTAGGTTAGGATATGATAAGCTGTTTATTTCCCCTTTAGCAGCCACTGCAGAACCTCTTAAGTATAAAACTAGTGATATGGGGTGGGCTTTCTAATGATATGCCATCGCTTTCTAACATGGGAAAACCCCTAGTAAAGTTTCATGGGGATTTCCTGCCAATTAAAAAATAAAGCAAAATAATCTTCAAATAATAGATTTATTAACTTAGTAATATAGTACTAATAGCCTCGATGCCTCAATCCACTGCTCACCGCTCCACTCCAGTGTTTCTGGCACTCCACGTCCTCCATTATACTCAACAAGGGACAGTGTTTCTTGTGTCAGTATTAGAGATGAATGAATATTTCAATATTCAGTTTGAATCACGATTGCCAAATTTGCAGTATTCGCCGATTTAATCACCAAATATAGCCGAACATGCACAGCACAAAAGCCGGTGTTTCCCACGCTGTCAAACACCGGCGTAGCGCTTCTGATCGGTGGTGAAATCATCCACGCCGGTCAGAGAGCCGCGGTTCCCACGCTGTCAGAAGACAGCATGAGCGCTCAGCTGTGATCGGAGGTATAAAGTTTACCTCCGGTCACTGGTGTCAGCTGATGGGACTACAGCTCCCATCAGCTGACACCTGCTGCTGCTAATAACAGTGAGAGCAGGAGCGGCGGATGGGAGTATTCATCAGCCACTCCTGCACTGTAAATAAATAATAATTTAAAAAAACCTGCGTGGGTTTCCCTGTATTTTTGATAACCAGCCAGGCAAAACTCACAGCTGGGGGCTGCAACCCTCAGCTGTCAGCTTCAGCAAGGTTGGTTATCAAGAATAGAGGGGTCCCCATGCCGTATTTTAAATTATTTAAATAAATATATATATTTTTTAAAACGGCGTGGGGTCCCCCACTTTTGACAACCAGCCTTGCTAAAGCAGACAGCTGGGGCTGGTATTCTCAGGTTGGTAAGGTGCCATGGATATTGACCCTCCCAGCCTAAAAATAGCAGCCCGCAGTTGTCCAGAAAAGGCACATCTATTAGATGCGCCTATTCTGGCTCTTTGCCTGGCTCTTCCCACTTGCCCTGTAGCGGTGGCAAGTGGGGTTCATATTTGTGGGGTTGATGTCACCTTTGTATTGTCAGGTGACATCAAGCCTACGGCTTAGTAATGGAGAGACATCTATAAGATGCCTATCCATTACTAATCCTATAGTTACATTGTCACAGGGTCCTTCTCTGGTACCACAAAATCAACAGAGCCAGCGAAGGGTGAACAATCCCAAGACCTTTATTTAGGCAAAAGTACGAAAGGTCCATATACGATCCACCACACAGAGGATAAAATATTCCAGAACACGAATGCAGTACAGTTATAGAATAAAAGTCCAACAATCCAGCACAGAGGATAACAGTCCATATTCCCTTCTTTCTCTCTCTGACGTGCTGTCTTCACATCATGGGTCCACACAGGATCTGAATTCCCCCCAGCTTCTGTCCTCTCCTTATGTCCAGAAGTAGTCAGACAGGTTGGGGTGGTTTTCAGGCCTCCCACACCTGACAAAGGTGCCTGGTGGATTAAGGCACTACAAGGGATAATTGTTTCAACAAGCTAGTTCAATATGTCATTAGCATATTAGCAAACAGGTTTATTCACTGACCCTGTGGAGAGATAACAGTACAGGAATGTGGGGGCTGATATCAGATGGCAAATAACTCATACTACAAGAGAACACCATGATAATCCTTAAAATATAAATATACACAAAAATTATACCCACATAGCATATCATACCATCACATACATGGTAAATAAAGATACAGCCAGAATAAAGTCCTTTATTAGAAATAAGACTGAACACAGTTTTCCATTTTATTTGAAAATAACAAACACAGTTATACTCACCTAATGCCTATTCCACCGAAGCCCTCGTTCTCCTAAAATAAAACTAAAATAAAAAAAACAACAATATCCCTCACCTGTCGGTCGTTCTGTCCCAAGCCGTAATCCATGTCTGGGGGATTAATAGTTTTCAACCTGTACAGTGCCAAGATGCGACCGTCCAAGCTGAGAACCATTGGTGAATGAGCTGCTCTAAACGCAGCCTCAGTGACTAGCGGTGACGTCATCGAGGTTACCTCTGGTCACTGAGACTGTGTTCCCAGCTGGGCTGAACTGCTGTGACCTTGGTGAGATCACCACTAGCACCGTGGGAAAATCCATACTCTCAGATATGGGAGGAGAGAGGCCGCACATGCCCAGTGGTGGGCAGAGTGTGTGGGAGGGGCCAGCCTAGGGGATAATAGGTAGCTCCTTATTTTGGGGTCAGTTTTTTCTACTGGCAGGAGGCCCATGACCTGACGTGGCCAGGGAATCACGTAAAAAAGATTTGGACCTGTGATCTATCAGCGCCTTTCTTTGGTCGCATGCTACATAACACGTTAATTGCAACCTATCTATACCCTACCCTTGTACTACACTCTTGACTGTATACTTGCATATCTGTTCTTGTAAATATATAACTGTATTTCTAGTGCGCCTTTTGGCTATTAAATATAAAATTAATCTTGGGCTGCTCTTTTATCTCAGTTCACGAATGCCCACATCCGCACGCTCAGTTGGTTATTATACGCTACCCGGGTTGGTTTCTGACCTGATATAAGTCTGCTGTCGAATGGGGCTTATATAGAATGAGGAACTGGTGGCAGCATACCATACTGTGTTAGTGAGGAGCCCTGTTAGTGTCGACTGGTAGATTTATATATATATATCCCCAGCCTGGACTGGTAATGTATATCCCCTCTCACTGGGAGCGCCTCAATAACTCGTACCTATAAGGTAAGTCTTTCCGGCGACTATTTGCCTTCGGTACAGTTCCCTGACTAACCTGGGGCAAGTGGTGATAATTTTTCAGAAAAACTGAAGTGAGTTCATTGGCCGTGAACTCGCAGGACTTGTCAGATGGCACCGCGAGCATTAGAATTTTCTCATGCTTGCGGTGCCCTCAGACAGGAAATAGCAGTTCACAGGCAGGCACTGAGCACACGGTGTCAACTGGATGACAGGCTGCATGGTCGCATCATGCAACCATGCAGCCTGCCATCTAGATGTAGCTAGCAGAGCTAGACCCGTCGTGGGACAAATGGATTAAAAGCCTCTCTGCGGAAGGGTGAGGAATGTTGCTGTTTGGTTTTTTTACTTCTTTTGCAGATGGCGAGGGCATCGGGGGAATGAGCGAGGTCGTAAGTTTGGTTTAATTAAGATTATTAAAGGAGTCTGTGACTTTCTTTAAATTAAAGGACTTTTTTCGGGGGTCTGTGTTTTTTATACAATATGACTATGGGGTTAGTAATGGGGGGAGTCTTTTTGACGCCTTTTCATTAATAACCTCGGGGCTTGATGTCACCTGACAATAAAAAAGTGACATCAAACCCCCCCCAACTATCACCCCACTTGCCACTTCTACAGGGCAAGTGGGAAGAGCGAGGCCAAGAGCCAGAATTGGCGGCTGAGTGTTGTTGTTTTTAGCCTGGGGGAAAGCAGTATCCATGGCCCCTTCCTAGGCTATTAATATCAGCCTGCAGCTGTCTGCATAGCCTTTGTTTGTTATTAATTACAGTATTTTTCAGACTATAAGACTCACTTTTTCCCCAAAAAAAATTGTGAAGAAAATGGGGGATGCATCTTAAAGTTCGAATGCAAGCTTACCGGTTGGTTGCGGCTGTGGTGGCGGCGGCAGAGGTGCGGCGATGCTCAGGTGCGGTGGGCGGTACAGTGTGCACCTGAGCAGGGTCCCTTCCTCAGGTGATGTGAAGCCGCGGCGCGGTGTCCACGGAGAGCAGAGCAAGGTGAATTAAGGGTTTCTCGGTGGCGGCATCCATCTTACTGAGGCCGCGCGTGCGCACATTGAGATTGCGGCGGCCATTTTCCTGAAGCCGAGTTCGCAGATTGAGATCTCGGCTTCAGGAAAATGGCCGCCGCGATCTACATCTGCGCACGTGCTGCATCCCGTGGCCATTTTCCTGAAGCCCTGGGAAGCAAAGTACTCAATCTGCGCACGCGCGGCCTCAGGAAGATGGACACCGCCACTGAGACTCCCTTGATTCCCCTGGCTCTGCTCTCCGTGGACACCGGGCTGCAGCCTCAACTCACCTGAGGAAAGGACCCTGCTCAGATGCATGCCGTACCTCTGACCGCGCCTCAGCATCACCGCACCTCTGCCGCCGCCACACCACTGTTTCCCCTCGTGGACACCAGGCCGCAGCTTTGCCCATCTTAGGAGGAAGGGACCCTGCTAAGGTACACTCCTCACAGCCCACACCGAACATCAGCACCACCGACACCGGACTGGACTTATCCTGAGGAAGGAACCATGCCTCCTGTGACCCTGCTGTACCACCGCCAGCCCTCAGGTAATAAACCTTAAATTCAGACAATAAGACAAACCCCCATCTTATAAAAATCTTTTTTTTCTGCTATTTTCACCCCAAAATTTGGGGTGCATCTTATGGTTCGGTGTGTCTTAGGCTACTTTCACACTAGCGTCGGGAACAACCCGTCGCTGTGCGTCGGGCCGACGTTCCCGACGCTAGCGTGGTCTCCGCCGCACAACGGGGGCAGTGGATGTATTTTTCCCACGCATCCGCTGCCCCATTGTGAGGTGCGGGGAAGTGCGGGGAGGTGGGGGCAGGGTTCCGGCCGCGCATGCGCGGTCGGAAAAAGCGGACCGTCGGGAGCAAAAAACGTTACATGTAACGTTTTTTTCTCCCGACGGTCCGCTACCACACGCCCAAGCGTCGCAAAACGGACGCAACGTTTGGCAATGCGTCGCAAATGCGTCGCTAATGTTAGTCTATGACGAAAAAACGTATCCAGCAAGAACTTTTGCTGGATGCGTATTTTCGGCAAAACGACGCATTTGCGACGTATTGCAGTTAACGCTAGTGTGAAAGTAGCCTAATAGTCCGAAAAATACGGTATAGGGGGACCCTACATCATTTTTTAGGGTCCTCCATTTTAATAGCCAGTAAAGGCTAGGTATACAGCTGTGTGCTGATATTAATAGCCTGGGAAGCTCCATGGGTATTACCCCCTTTCGGGATACAACCATAGGCCACCAGCCGTCAGCTTTCCTTCCGCTGGTTATGAAAATTACGCGGGAGCCTTAGCCATTTTTTTCAGAAAAATAATCTTTTATTAAATACAGGTACAGTAAGCTGTACACACACTGTACTACATTGAAAATGGGAACGGGACTTGCCCAGATCTGGAAGAAGAGAGATCAGTTAACCTGAAGGAAAAGCTCAACGCTACAAACTCAGCTCGACTACATCAGGACCAGGCAGCAGCTACCAGACTTATAATCTAATCTGCAGAACTGGGAGTGTGACACCGGTGTTCAACTGTGTTAAGGTGTAGAGCAGGCTTCTTTAGCTGGGGCGCTGTAGCAGATTATCAGAAGCCATGTAGTAAGTTAGAAAAGAGTAGTCTACAAAAAGTGTTTATACTGTTCATATTGAACTTTGCATTGCCATAGCTGGAGCGCAGCTTGTGTGACACACTCCAGATATCTCTCCTTGCATCTATTATTGCTGTTTTCATTACAATAACTGTTAGTCTTATTTTCTGGCATATAATCCTCTGTTTTTCAATAAAGACGATTTCTGCCTTCTCATCTACTGTACCGTATTTGAGTCTTGCCCGCCGGTGTCGTTCAGGCACCTCTGCATTAACTCGGTGGAGAATGATTATTATCAGTGTATATTAGCTTGGCGCAGTGTGGTTATTATCAGTGTATATTAGCTTGGTGCAGCGTCATTATTATCAGTGTATGTTAGCTCAGTGCAGTGTGGTTATTATCAGTGTATATTAGCTTGGTGCAGTGTGATTATTATCAGTTATATTAGCTTGGTTCAGTGTGATTATTATCAGTGTATATTAGTGCAGTGTGGGTATTATCACTGTATATTAGCTTGGTGCAGTGTGGTTATTATCAGTGTATATTAGCTCGGTGCACTGTGATTATTATCAGTGTATATTAGCCTGGTGCAGTGTGGTTATTATCAGTGTATATTAGCTTGGTGCAGTGTGGTTATTGTCACTGTATATTAGCTTAATGCAGTGTGGTTATTATCAGTGTATATTAGCTTGGTGCAGTGTGGTTATTATCAGTGTATATTAGCTCGGTGCAGTGTGATTATTATCAGTGTATATTAGCTCGGTGCAGTGCGGTTATTATCAGTCTATATTATCTTGGTGCAGTGCGGTTATTATCAGTGTATATTAGCTCGGTGCAGTGTGGCTATTATCTGTATATTAGCTCGGTGCAGTGTGGTTATTATCAGTGTATATTAGCTCGGTGCAGTGTGGCTATTATCTGTATATTAGCCTGGTGCAGTGTGGTTATTATCAGTGTATATTAGCTTGGTGCAGTGTGGTTATTATCACTGTATATTAGCTTAATGCAGTGTGGTTATTATCAGTGTATAGTAGCTCGGTGCAGTGTGGTTATTATCAGTCTATATTATCTTGGTGCAGTGTGATTATTATCAGTGTATATTAGCTCGGTGCAGTGTGGTTATTATCAGTGTATATTGGCTCGGTGCGGTGTGATAATTATTCATGTATATTAGCTCGGTGCAGTGTGATTATTATCAGTGTATATTAGCTCGGTGCAGTGTGGTTATTATCAGAGTATATTAGCTCTGAGCAGTGTGATTATTATCAGTGTATATTAGCTCGGTGCAGTGTGATTTATTATCAGTGTATATTAGCTCGGTGCAGTGTGATTATTCATGTATATTAGCTCGGTGCAGTGTTATTATTAATGTATGTTAGCTCGGTGCAGTGTGATTATTATCAGTGTATATTAGCTCGGTGCAGTGTGATTATTATCAGTGTATGTTAGCAAGGTGCAGTGTGATTATTATCAGTGTATATTAGCTTGTTGCAGTGTGATTATTATCAGTGTATATTAGCTCGGTGCAGTGTGATTATTATCAGTGTATATTAGCTCGGTTCAGTGTGATTATTATCAGTGTATATTAGCTCGGTGCAGTGTGATTTATTATCAGTGTATATTAGCTCGGTGCAGTGTGATTATTATCAGTGTATATTAGCTCGGTGCAGTGTGATTTATTATCACTGTATATTAGCTCGGTGCAGTGTGATTATTATCAATGTATATTAGCTCGGTGCAGTGTGATTATTCATGTATATTAGCTCGGTGCAGTGTGATTTATTATCAGTGTATATTAGCTTGGTGCAGTGTGATTATTATCAGTGTATGTTAGCTCGGTGCAGTGTGATTATTATCAGTGTATATTAGCTCGGTGCAGTGTGATTTATTATCAGTGTATATTAGCTCGGTGCAGTGTGATTATTATCAGTGTATATTAGCTCAGTGCAGTGTGATTATTATCAGTGTATATTAGCTTGGTGCAGTGTGGTTATTATCACTGTATATTAGCTCGGTGCAGTGTGATTTATTATCAGTGTATATTAGCTTGGTGCAGTGTGATTATTATCAGTGTATGTTAGCTCGGTGCAGTGTGATTATTATCAGTGTATATTAGCTCGGTGCAGTGTGGTTATCAGTGTATATTAGCTCAGTGCAGTGTGATTATTATCAGCGTATATTAGCTCGGTGCAGTGTGATTTATTATCAGCATATATTAGCTCGGTGCAGTGTGATTATTATCAGCGTATATTAGCTCGGTGCAATGTGATTATTGTTCATGTATATTAGCTCGGTGCAGTCCGGTTATTATCACTGTATATTAGTTTGGTGCAGTGTGATTTATTATCAGTGTATATTAGCTCGGTGCAGTGTGATTATTATCAGTGTATATTAGCTCGGTGCAATGTGATTATTGTTCATGTATATTAGCTCAGTGCAGTCCGGTTATTATCACTGTATATTAGCTTGGTGCAGTGTGATTATTATCAGTGTATATTAGCTCAGTGCAGTGTGATTTATTATCAGTGTATATTAGCTCGGTGCAGTGTGATTATTATCAGTGTATATTAGCTCGGTGCAGTGTGATTATTATCAGTGTATATTAGCTCGATGCAGTGTGATTTATTATCAGTGTATATTAGCTCGGTGCAGTGTGATTATTATCAGTGTATATTAGCTCGGGGCAGTGTGATTTATTATCAGTGTATATTAGCTCGGTGCAGTGTGATTATTATCAGCGTATATTAGCTCGGTGCAGTGTGATTTATTATCAGCATATATTAGCTCGGTGCAGTGTGATTATAGTGTATATTAGCTCGGTGCAGTGCGATTATTATCAGTGTATATTAGCTTGGTGCAGTGTGATTTATTGTCAGTGTATATTAGCTTGGTGCAGTGTGATTATTATCAGTGTATATTAGCTCGGTGCAGCGTGATTATTATCAGCGTATATTAGCTCGGTGCAATGTGATTATTGTTCATGTATATTAGCTCGGTGCAGTGTGATTATTGTTCATGTATATTAGCTCAGTGCAGTCCGGTTATTATCACTGTATATTAGCTTGGTGCAGTGTGATTTATTATCAGTGTATATTAGCTCAGTGCAGTGTGATTTATTATCAGTATATATTAGCTCGGTGCAGTGTGATTTATTATCTCTGTATATTAGCTCGGTGCAGTGTGATTATTATCAGTGTATATTAGCTCGGTGCAGTGTGATTTATTATCAGTATATATTAGCTCGGTGCAGTGTGATTTATTATCTCTGTATATTAGCTCGGTGCAGTGTGATTATTATCAGTGTATATTAGCTCGGTGCTGTGTGATTATTATCAGTGTATATTAGCTCGGTGCAGTGTGATTTATTATCATTGTATATTAGCTCGGTGCAGTGTGATTATTATCACTGTATATTAGCTTGGTGCAGTGTGATTTATTATCAGTGTATATTAGCTCGGTGCAGTGTGATTATTATCAGTGTATATTAGCTCGGTGCAGTGTGATTATTATCAGTGTATATTAGCTCAGTGCAGTGTGATTTATTATCAGTGTATATTAGCTCGGTGCAGTGTGATTATTATCAGTGTATATTAGCTCGGTGCAGTGTGATTTATTATCAGTGTATATTAGCTCGGTGCAGTGTGATTATTATCAGTGTATATTAGCTCGGGGCAGTGTGATTTATTATCAGTGTATATTAGCTCGGTGCAGTGTGATTATTATCAGTGTATATTAGCTCGGTGCAGTGTGATTATTATCAGTGTATATTAGCTCAGTGCAGTGTGATTTATTATCAGTGTATATTAGCTCGGTGCAGTGTGATTATTATCAGTTATATTAGCTTGGTTCAGTGTGATTATTATCAGTGTATATTAGTGCAGTGTGGGTATTATCACTGTATATTAGCTTGGTGCAGTGTGGTTATTATCAGTGTATATTAGCTCGGTGCACTGTGATTATTATCAGTGTATATTAGCTTGGTGCAGTGTGATTTATTATCAGTGTATATTAGCTCGGTGCAGTGTGATTATTATCAGTGTATATTAGCTCGGTGCAGTGTGATTTATTATCAGTGTATATTAGCTCGGTGCAGTGTGATTATTATCAGTGTATATTAGCTCGGGGCAGTGTGATTTATTATCAGTGTATATTAGCTCGGTGCAGTGTGATTATTATCAGTGTATATTAGCTCGGTGCAGTGTGATTATTATCAGTGTATATCAGCTCAGTGCAGTGTGATTTATTATCAGTGTATATTAGCTCGGCGCAGTGTGATTATTATCAGTGTATATTAGCTCGGTGCAGTGTGATTATTATCAGTGTATATTAGCTCGGTGCAGTGTGATTATTACCAGTGTATATTAGCTCGGTGCAGTGTGATTATTACCAGTGTATATTAGCTCGGTGCAGTGTGATTATTATCAGTGTATATTAGCTCGGTGCAGTGTGATTATTATCAGTGTATATTAGCTCAGTGCAGTGTGATTATTATCAGTGTATATTAGCTCGGTGCAGTGTGATTATTATCAGTGTATATTAGCTCGGTGCAGTGTGATTATTATCAGTGTATATTAGCTCGGTGCAGTGTGATTTATTATCAGTATATATTAGCTCGGTGCAGTGTGATTTATTATCTCTGTATATTAGCTCGGTGCAGTGTGATTATTATCAGTGTATATTAGCTCGGTGCTGTGTGATTATTATCAATGTATATTAGCTCGGTGCAGTGTGATTATTATCAGTGTATATTAGCTCAGTGCAGTGTGATTTATTATCAGTGTATATTAGCTCGGTGCAGTGTGATTATTATCAGTGTATATTAGCTCGGTGCAGTGTGATTTATTATCAGTGTATATTAGCTCGGTGCAGTGTGATTATTATCAGTGTATATTAGCTCGGGGCAGTGTGATTTATTATCAGTGTATATTAGCTCGGTGCAGTGTGATTATTATCAGTGTATATTAGCTCGGTGCAGTGTGATTATTATCAGTGTATATTAGCTCAGTGCAGTGTGATTTATTATCAGTGTATATTAGCTCGGTGCAGTGTGATTATTATCAGTGTATATTAGCTCGGTGCAGTGTGATTATTATCAGTGTATATTAGCTTGGCGCAGTGTGGTTATTATCAGTGTATATTAGCTTGGTGCAGCATCATTATTATCAGTGTATGTTAGCTCAGTGCAGTGTGGTTATTATCAGTGTATATTAGCTTGGTGCAGTGTGATTATTATCAGTTATATTAGCTTGGTTCAGTGTGATTATTATCAGTGTATATTAGTGCAGTGTGGGTATTATCACTGTATATTAGCTTGGTGCAGTGTGGTTATTATCAGTGTATATTAGCTCGGTGCACTGTGATTATTATCAGTGTATATTAGCTTGGTGCAGCGTCATTATTATCAGTGTATATTAGCTCGGGGCAGTGTGATTTATTATCAGTGTATATTAGCTCGGTGCAGTGTGATTATTATCAGTGTATATTAGCTCGGTGCAGTGTGATTATTATCAGTGTATATTAGCTCAGTGCAGTGTGATTTATTATCAGTGTATATTAGCTCGGCGCAGTGTGATTATTATCAGTGTATATTAGCTCGGTGCAGTGTGATTATTATCAGTGTATATTAGCTCGGTGCAGTGTGATTATTACCAGTGTATATTAGCTCGGTGCAGTGTGATTATTACCAGTGTATATTAGCTCGGTGCAGTGTGATTATTATCAGTGTATATTAGCTCGGTGCAGTGTGATTATTATCAGTGTATATTAGCTCAGTGCAGTGTGATTATTATCAGTGTATATTAGCTCGGTGCAGTGTGATTATTATCAGTGTATATTAGCTCGGTGCAGTGTGATTATTATCAGTGTATATTAGCTCAGTGCAGTGTGATTTATTATCAGTGTATATTAGCTCGGTGCAGTGTGATTATTATCAGTGTATATTAGCTCGGTGCAGTGTGATTTATTATCAGTGTATATTAGCTCGGTGCAGTGTGATTATTATCAGTGTATATTAGCTCGGGGCAGTGTGATTTATTATCAGTGTATATTAGCTCGGTGCAGTGTGATTATTATCAGTGTATATTAGCTCGGTGCAGTGTGATTTATTATCAGTGTATATTAGCTCGGTGCTGTGTGATTATTATCAGTGTATATTAGCTCGGTGCAGTGTGATTTATTATCAGTGTATATTAGCTCGGTGCAGTGTGATTATTATCAGTGTATATTAGCTCGGTGCAGTGTGATTATTATCAGTGTATATTAGCTCGGTGCAGTGTGATTTATTATCAGTGTATATTAGCTCGGTGCAGTGTGATTATTACCAGTGTATATTAGCTCGGTGCAGTGTGATTATTATCAGTGTATATTAGCTCGGTGCAGTGTGATTATTATCAGTGTATATAGCTCGGTGCAGTGTGATTATTATCAGTCTATATTAGCTCGGTGCAGTGTGATTTATTATCAGTGTATATTAGCTCGGTGCAGCGTGATAATTATCAGTGTATATTAGCTCGGTGCAGTGTGATTATTATCAGTGTATATTAGCTCGGTGCAGTGTGATTTATTATCAGTGTATATTAGCTCAGTGCAGTGTGATTATTATCAGTGTATATTAGCTCGGTGCAGTGTGATTATTATCAGTGTATATTAGCTCGGTGCAGTGTGATTATTATCAGTGTATATTAGCTCGGTGCAGTGTGATTATTTTATCAGTGTATATTAGCTCGGTGCAGTGTGATTATTATCAGTGTATATTAGCTCGGTGCAGTGTGATTTATTATCAGTGTATATTAGCTCGGTGCAGTGTGATTATTATCAGTGTATATTAGCTCGGTGCAGTGTGATTTATTATCAGTGTATATTAGCTCGGTGCAGTGTGATTATTATCAGTGTACATTAGCTCGGTGCAGTGTGATTATTATCAGTGTATATTAGCTCGGTGCAGTGTGATTATTATCAGTGTATATTAGCTCGGTGCAGTGTGATTTATTATCAGTGTGTATTAGCTCGGTGCAGTGTGATTTATTATCAGTGTATATTAGCTCGGTGCAGTGTGATTATTATCAGTGTATATTAGCTCGGGGCAATGTGATTTATTATCAGTGTATATTAGCTCGGTGCAGTGTGATTTATTATCAGTGTATATTAGCTCAGCGCAGTGTGATTATTATCAGTGTATATTAGCTCGGTGCAGTGTGATTATTATCAGTGTATATTAGCTCGGCGCAGTGTGATTTATTATCAGTGTATATTAGCTCGGCGCAGTGTGATTATTACCAGTGTATATTAGCTCGGCGCAGTGTGATTTATTATCAGTGTATATTAGCTCGGCGCAGTGTGATTATTACCAGTGTATATTAGCTCGGTGCAGTGTGATTATTATCAGTGTATATTAGCTCGGCGCAGTGTGATTATTACCAGTGTATATTAGCTCGGTGCAGTGTGATTATTATCAGTGTATATTAGCTCGGTGCAGTGTGATTATTACCAGTGTATATTAGCTCGGTGCAGTGTGATTATTATCAGTGTATATTAGCTCGGCGCAGTGTGATTATTACCAGTGTATATTAGCTCGGTGCAGTGTGATTATTATCAGTGTATATTAGCTCAGTGCAGTGTGATTATTACCAGTGTATATTAGCTCGGTGCAGTGTGATTATTATCAGTGTATATTAGCTCGGTGCAGTGTGATTTATTATCAGTGTATATTAGCTCGGTGCAGTGTGATTATTACCAGTGTATATTAGCTCGGGGCAGTGTGATTTATTATCAGTGTATATTAGCTCGGTGCAGTGTGATTATTATCAGTGTATATTAGCTCGGTGCAGTGTGATTATTATCAGTGTATATTAGCTCGGTGCAGTGTGATTTATTATCAGTGTATATTAGCTCGGCGCAGTGTGATTATTATCAGTGTATATTAGCTCGGTGCAGTGTGATTATTATCAGTGTATATTAGCTCGGCGCAGTGTGATTATTACCAGTGTATATTAGCTCGGTGCAGTGTGATTATTATCAGTGTATATTAGCTCGGTGCAGTGTGATTATTGTCAGTGTATATTAGCTCGGCGCAGTGTGATTATTACCAGTGTATATTAGCTCGGTGCAGTGTGATTATTATCAGTGTATATTAGCTCGGCGCAGTGTGATTATTACCAGTGTATATTAGCTCGGTGCAGTGTGATTATTATCGGTGTATATTAGCTCGGCGCAGTGTGATTATTACCAGTGTATATTAGCTCGGTGCAGTGTGATTATTATCAGTGTATATTAGCTCGGTGCAGTGTGATTTATTATCAGTGTATATTAGCTCGGTGCAGTGTGATTATTACCAGTGTATATTAGCTCGGTGCAGTGTGATTATTATCAGTGTATATTAGCTCGGTGCAGTGTGATTATTATCAGTGTATATTAGCTCGGTGCAGTGTGATTATTATCAGTGTATATTAGCTCGGTGCAGTGTGATTATTATCAGTGTATATTAGCTCGGTGCAGTGTGATTATTACCAGTGTATATTAGCTCGGTGCAGTGTGATTATTACCAGTGTATATTAGCTCGGTGCAGTGTGATTATTATCAGTGTATATTAGCTCGGTGCAGTGTGATTATTACCAGTGTATATTAGCTCGGTGCAGTGTGATTTATTATCAGTGTATATTAGCTCGGTGCAGTGTGATTATTATCAGTGTATATTAGCTCGGTGCAGTGTGATTTATTATCAGTGTATATTAGCTCGGCGCAGTGTGATTATTATCAGTGTATATTAGCTCGGTGCAGTGTGATTATTATCAGTGTATATTAGCTCGGCGCAGTGTGATTATTACCAGTGTATATTAGCTCGGTGCAGTGTGATTATTATCAGTGTATATTAGCTCGGCGCAGTGTGATTATTACCAGTGTATATTAGCTCGGTGCAGTGTGATTATTATCAGTGTATATTAGCTCGGTGCAGTGTGATTATTACCAGTGTATATTAGCTCGGTGCAGTGTGATTATTATCAGTGTATATTAGCTCGGCGCAGTGTGATTATTACCAGTGTATATTAGCTCGGTGCAGTGTGATTATTATCAGTGTATATTAGCTCAGTGCAGTGTGATTATTACCAGTGTATATTAGCTCGGTGCAGTGTGATTATTATCAGTGTATATTAGCTCGGTGCAGTGTGATTTATTATCAGTGTATATTAGCTCGGTGCAGTGTGATTATTACCAGTGTATATTAGCTCGGGGCAGTGTGATTTATTATCAGTGTATATTAGCTCGGTGCAGTGTGATTATTATCAGTGTATATTAGCTCGGTGCAGTGTGATTATTATCAGTGTATATTAGCTCGGTGCAGTGTGATTTATTATCAGTGTATATTAGCTCGGCGCAGTGTGATTATTACCAGTGTATATTAGCTCGGTGCAGTGTGATTATTATCAGTGTATATTAGCTCGGCGCAGTGTGATTATTACCAGTGTATATTAGCTCGGTGCAGTGTGATTATTATCAGTGTATATTAGCTCGGTGCAGTGTGATTATTATCAGTGTATATTAGCTCGGCGCAGTGTGATTATTACCAGTGTATATTAGCTCGGTGCAGTGTGATTATTATCAGTGTATATTAGCTCGGCGCAGTGTGATTATTACCAGTGTATATTAGCTCGGTGCAGTGTGATTATTATCAGTGTATATTAGCTCGGTGCAGTGTGATTATTACCAGTGTATATTAGCTCGGTGCAGTGTGATTATTATCAGTGTATATTAGCTCGGTGCAGTGTGATTTATTATCAGTGTATATTAGCTCGGTGCAGTGTGATTATTACCAGTGTATATTAGCTCGGTGCAGTGTGATTATTATCAGTGTATATTAGCTCGGTGCAGTGTGATTATTATCAGTGTATATTAGCTCGGTGCAGTGTGATTATTATCAGTGTATATTAGCTCGGTGCAGTGTGATTATTATCAGTGTATATTAGCTCGGTGCAGTGTGATTATTACCAGTGTATATTAGCTCGGTGCAGTGTGATTATTACCAGTGTATATTAGCTCGGTGCAGTGTGATTATTATCAGTGTATATTAGCTCGGTGCAGTGTGATTATTACCAGTGTATATTAGCTCGGTGCAGTGTGATTATTATCAGTGTATATTAGCTCGGTGCAGTGTGATTTATTATCAGTGTATATTAGCTCGGTGCAGTGTGATTATTATCAGTGTATATTAGCTCGGTGCAGTGTGATTTATTACCAGTGTATATTAGCTCGGTGCAGTGTGATTATTATCAGTGTATATCAGCTCGGTGCAGTGTGATTATTACCAGTGTATATTAGCTCGGTGCAGTGTGATTATTATCAGTGTATATTAGCTCGGTGCAGTGTGATTATTATCAGTGTATATTAGCTCGGTGCAGTGTGATTTATTATCAGTGTATATTAGCTCGGTGCAGTGTGATTATTATCAGTGTATGTTAGCTCGGTGCAGTGTGATTATTATCAGTGTATATTAGCTCGGTGCAGTGTGATTATTATCAGTGTATATTAGCTCAGTGCAGTGTGATTATTATCAGTGTATGTTAGCTCAGTGCAGTGTGATTATTATCAGTTTATATTAGCTCGGTGCAGTGTGATTTATTACCAGTGTATATTAGCTCGGTGCAGTGTGATTATTATCAGTGTATATTAGCTCGGTGCAGTGTGATTATTATCAGTGTATGTTAGCTCGGTGCAGTGTGATTATTATCAGTGTATATTAGCTCGGTGCAGTGTGATTTATTACCAGTGTATATTAGCTCGGTGCAGTGTGATTATTATCAGTGTATATTAGCTCGGTGCAGTGTGATTATTACCAGTGTATATTAGCTCGGTGCAGTGTGATTATTATCAGTGTATATTAGCTCGGTGCAGTGTGATTATTATCAGTGTATATTAGCTCGGTGCAGTGTGATTTATTATCAGTGTATATTAGCTCGGTGCAGTGTGATTATTATCAGTGTATGTTAGCTCGGTGCAGTGTGATTATTATCAGTGTATATTAGCTCGGTGCAGTGTGATTTATTATCAGTGTATATTAGCTCGGTGCAGTGTGATTATTATCAGTGTATATTAGCTCGGTGCAGTGTGATTTATTATCAGTGTATATTAGCTCGGTGCAGTGTGATTATTATCAGTGTATGTTAGCTCGGTGCAGTGTGATTATTATCAGTGTATATTAGCTCGGCGCAGTGTGATTATTACCAGTGTATATTAGCTCGGTGCAGTGTGATTATTATCAGTGTATATTAGCTCGGTGCAGTGTGATTATTATCAGTGTATGTTAGCTCGGTGCAGTGTGATTATTATCAGTGTATATTAGCTCGGTGCAGTGTGATTTATTACCAGTATATTAGCTCGGTGCAGTGTGATTATTATCAGTGTATATTAGCTCGGTGCAGTGTGATTATTACCAGTGTATATTAGCTTGGTGCAGTGTGATTATTATCAGTGTATATTAGCTCGGTGCAGTGTGATTATTATCAGTGTATATTAGCTCGGTGCAGTGTGATTTATTATCAGTGTATATTAGCTCGTTGCAGTGTGATTATTATCAGTGTATGTTAGCTCGGTGCAGTGTGATTATTATCAGTGTATATTAGCTCGGTGCAGTGTGATTTATTATCAGTGTATATTAGCTCGGTGCAGTGTGATTTATTATCAGTGTATATTAGCTCGGTGCAGTGTGATTATTATCAGTGTATATTAGCTCGGTGCAGTGTGATTATTATCTCTGTATATTAGCTCGGTGCAGTGTGATTTATTATCAGTGTATATTAGCTCGGTGCAGTGTGATTATTATCAGTGTATATTAGCTCGGTGCAGTGTGATTTATTATCAGTGTATATTAGCTCGGTGCAGTGTGATTTATTATCAGTGTATATTAGCTCGGTGCAGTGTGATTTATTATCAGTGTATATTAGCTCGGTGCAGTGTGATTATTATCAGTGTATATTAGCTCGGTGCAGTGTGATTATTATCAGTGTATATTAGCTCGGTGCAGTGTGATTATTATCAGTGTATATTAGCTCGGTGCAGTGTGATTTATTATCAGTGTATATTAGCTCGGTGCAGTGTGATTATTATCAGTGTATATTAGCTCGGTGCAGTGTGATTATTATCAGTGTATATTAGCTCGGTGCAGCGTGGTTATTATCAGTGTATATTAGCTCGGTGCAGTGTGATTTATTATCAGTGTATATTAGCTCGGTGCAGTGTGATTTATTATCAGTGTATATTAGCTCGGTGCAGTGTGATTTATTATCAGTGTATATTAGCTCGGTGCAGTGTGATTTATTATCAGTGTATATTAGCTCGGTGCAGTGTGATTTATTATCAGTGTATATTAGCTCGGTGCAGTGTGATTTATTATCAGTGTATATTAGCTCGGTGCAGTGTGATTTATTACCAGTGTATATTAGCTCGGTGCAGTGTGATTTATTATCAGTGTATATTAGCTCGGTGCAGTGTGATTTATTATCAGTGTATATTAGCTCGGTGCAGTGTGATTTATTACCAGTGTATATTAGCTCGGTGCAGTGTGATTTATTATCAGTGTATATTAGCTCGGTGCAGTGTGATTTATTATCAGCGTATATTAGCTCGGTGCAGTGTGATTATTATCAGTGTATATTAGCTCGGTGCAGTGTGATTATTATCAGTGTATATTAGCTCGGTGCAGTGTGATTATTATCAGTGTATATTAGCTCGGTGCAGTGTGATTTATTATCAGTGTATATTAGCTCGGTGCAGTGTGATTATTATCAGTGTATATTAGCTCGGTGCAGTGTGATTATTATCAGTGTATATTAGCTCGGTGCAGCGTGGTTATTATCAGTGTATATTAGCTCGGTGCAGTGTGATTTATTATCAGTGTATATTAGCTCGGTGCAGTGTGATTTATTATCAGTGTATATTAGCTCGGTGCAGTGTGATTTATTATCAGTGTATATTAGCTCGGTGCAGTGTGATTTATTATCAGTGTATATTAGCTCGGTGCAGTGTGATTATTATCAGTGTATATTAGCTCGGTGCAGTGTGATTATTATCAGTGTATATTAGCTCGGTGCAGTGTGATTATTATCAGTGTATATTAGCTCGGTGCAGCGTGGTTATTATCAGTGTATATTAGCTCGGTGCAGTGTGATTTATTATCAGTGTATATTAGCTCGGTGCAGTGTGATTTATTATCAGTGTATATTAGCTCGGTGCAGTGTGATTTATTATCAGTGTATATTAGCTCGGTGCAGTGTGATTTATTATCAGTGTATATTAGCTCGGTGCAGTGTGATTTATTACCAGTGTATATTAGCTCGGTGCAGTGTGATTTATTATCAGTGTATATTAGCTCGGTGCAGTGTGATTATTATCAGTGTATATTAGCTCGGTGCAGTGTGATTATTATCAGTGTATATTAGCTCGGTGCAGTGTGATTATTATCAGTGTATATTAGCTCGGTGCAGCGTGGTTATTATCAGTGTATATTAGCTCGGTGCAGTGTGATTTATTATCAGTGTATATTAGCTCGGTGCAGTGTGATTTATTATCAGTGTATATTAGCTCGGTGCAGTGTGATTTATTATCAGTGTATATTAGCTCGGTGCAGTGTGATTTATTATCAGTGTATATTAGCTCGGTGCAGTGTGATTTATTACCAGTGTATATTAGCTCGGTGCAGTGTGATTTATTATCAGTGTATATTAGCTCGGTGCAGTGTGATTATTATCAGTGTATATTAGCTCGGTGCAGTGTGATTATTATCAGTGTATATTAGCTCGGTGCAGTGTGATTATTATCAGTGTATATTAGCTCGGTGCAGCGTGGTGAGGCTGTGTCACTGTATATCGCAGTGGTGCTGAGTTCCCCGTGCGTCTCCTCCAGTAATAAGGTCAGGGCGAGCTGGTTTGGTAACATGCTGTAACAGTAGATGCGCTCTGAAGAAAAGCCGGAGGGGAACTTACGTAACCTGCAGAGGAAATCAGAGCAGCCATTTGTACAGCAGCCGTGTGGCCTCCCCGGGTCAGTGAAGGTAGAGCAGTGCCAGTGGCGGAATTCACACAGTGTGAGCAGGAAGCTGCGTCGTCACACCTGTACTCGGGTACATGTCTCACTGCATCGTCTGGGGCTCAGGACACATTGTGTCTTTGTGATATGATGAACCGCTGTGTCTAGAACAGTCTCCTGTCACTGGGGTCACCGGGTGCGGCCACTAAACAGGTGGGGTCTTAGGTTGTAAGTTATGAGGATAGTACATTTAGGCTATGTGCCCATGTTGCGTTTTTTAAGCGTTTCCGCCGAGTTTTTCTGCTGCAGAAATGCTTAAAAAACGCTAACAAACGCATCCCATTAATTTTAATTGCGTTCCGCAATTGCTGTGCCCATGCTGCGTATGTTTCCGCAGTGGAATCGCATCGCGGAAAAACATGCAGCATGTTCATTAATTTTGAGGAATCGCGGTGATTCCGCCGCCATAGACTTGTATTGGAATGCATGAAAAAAAGCGACAAAAACGCGTCAAAATCCGCATGCGTTTTCCCTGGCATGGGTGTGTGGTTTTGATGAGGAAAAATCTGCTTCTATTCTGCAATGTGGGCACATAGCCTTACTGACAAGCTGCATTTTCTTAATTCCTTGCAGATAAAATGTATATCATCACGTATCATCATACACCGGCCATCAGAGGGCGACAGACATGTCAGAGCTATGAAACATGGAGTCAGCTCCTCCCACTGCAGGGTGACAGGAGGGAAGTGCTATGTGACATGGAGTCAGCTCCTCCCACCACAGGGTGACACACAGGAATGATGAGTTTTGTGACCTGGAGACTGCTCTTCCCACCACAGGGTGACTTAGTCAAGAGGGTGACGCTATGTGACATGAAGTCTACTCCTCCCACCACACAGTGAAATAGACAAGAGGGAGGAGCTATGTGATATGCATATTCACCACACCTGGCCATCTGGGCAGTTAATAGTATTACTACTTATTATTGTAGTGCCAATTATTCAATGATGCTTTATATGTGAAAAGGTGTATACACAGTAAAATACAAATACAATAATCATGAAAAAATGCAAGTTGCAGACTGGTCCTGGAGGAAAGAGAACCCTGCCTGCGAGGGCTCACAGTCTACAAGGGATGGGTGAGGATACAGTAGGTGAGGGCAGAGCTGGTCGTACAGTGGCATGGTAGATCGGTGGTTGCTGATGGTTGTAGGGTTCTCGGAAGAGGTGGGTCTTTAGGTTCCTTTTTAAGGTTTCCATGATAGGTGAGAGTCTGATATATTGGGGTAGAGAGTTCCAGAGTAGGGGGAAGCGCTGGAGAAATCTTGTAGGCGATTGTGGGAAGAGGAGATAAGAGGGGAGTAGAGAAGGAGATCTTGTGAGGATCGGAGGTTGCGTGCAGGAAAGTACCGGGAGACGAGGTCACAGATGTATGAAGTAGACAGTTTGTGGATGGCTTAGAATGTCAAGTTTAGGGTTTTGAACTGGAGTCTCTGGGTAATGGGGAGCTAGTGCAGTGATTGACAGAGGGGAGAGGCCAGGGATTAGTTGGGCAGTGGAGTTTAGGGTAGATTGGAGGGGTGCGAGAATGTTCGAGGGGAGGCCACAGAGCAGGAGTTTGCAGTAGTGGAGGCGGGAGATGATGAGGACATGCACTAGTGCTTTTGCAGATTGAGGAATATGTGGATCCAGGAGATATTTTTGAGTTTGAGTTGGCAGCAAGTGGAAAGGGCTTAGATATGTGGCTTCAAGGAGAGATAAGAGTTTATGACTACCCCAGGACAGCGATCTTGCAGGATAGAGGAGAGTGGGCAGCCATTTACTTTGATGTACACGACTGTTGGGGTGTTGAGTGAGACGGTGGGAAGATGATGAATTCTGTTTTGTCCATGTTACATTTTAGAAATCTAGGAGAGAAGAAAAATGAAATAGCGGACAGACATTGTGGGATTCTGTTTAGTAAGAAGATGATATCGGGACCAGAGAAGTAGATCTTTGTTTCATCGGCTTAGAGATGATACTGAAAACCGTGAGATTTCATGAGCTGTCCCAGGCCGAAGTTGTAGATTGAGAAGAGCAGGGGCTCTAGGACTGAACTGTGGAGGACACCGACAGATATTGGGTGAGATGAGAAGGCAGTGTGTGAGTGAGAGACACTGAATGTCCGGTCAGTTAGATATCAGAAGATCCACAATAAGGCCAAGTCTGTGATGCCAAGAGATGAAAGAATCCGTAGTATGGCAGATGACAGGTCCACGAGGAGCAGGACAGAATAGTGTAACTTGGATTTGGCAGTTAGTAGGTCAATGGTTATTTTAGTCAGGGCAGTGTCAGTGGAATACTACGGTCAGAAAACAGATTTTAAGCAGTCAAAGAGGGAGCAGGACGAAAGGTGGGAGGACAGTTCAAAATGGACATGTTGTTCCAGTAGTTTTGAGGCATTGGATAGAAGTGATATGGGTCGATAGCTTGACAGTGAGCATGGATAAAGGGAGCGCTTTTTGAGGATGGGTGTGATCAAGGCATGTTTGAAGCATGAGGGAAACCCACCAGTTGTTAGTGATAGGTTAAAGAGATGGGTAAGGGCTGGGATGAAGACTGTGGTGAGGTTTGGGATGAGGTAGCATGGGATTGGGTCAAGTTCACAGGTGATGAGATGTGATTTGGAGAGTAAAGAGGAAAGATGATCTTCTGTAATGGTGGAGAAGCTGGTTTTGGAGGAGGAGAGCTGAATAGCTATGAGGATGGGCTGTATATGAAAGCTTTCTCTGATGTTATTGGTCTACTTCTTGAAGAATGAGGCAAAGTCTTCAGCTGAGGTGAAAGGGAGGAGGCGCTGGGAGATGCAGGAGAGAATTGAAAGTGTTCAATAGCTGTTTAGGGTTGTAAAACAGGGAAGATATGAGAGATAAGATGTATGTTTGATTTGCTGTAGTTAGCATGGACTTGAAAGTAACTAGGGACTGTTTGAATGTGGTGAAATGCTCATTGGAATGTGGGATTTTTTCCTTCTCCGCTCAGCTACCCTGGAAGCCTGCCTCAATTCTTTAGTCAGGCTGGTGTGCCAGGGTTGCCTGTTGAGTGTACAAGCTTTGGTATGTGTGAGGGGGCAACTGATATGAGAGTTGCACCTGTTGTGGCATTATGTAAGGCAGCAGCAGCATCTGCTTTGTGTAAGGAAGTTGTGCGTAAGAGGGAGAAGGAATTTAGAGAGTGAGTGTAGGTTGAGGCGTTTGTGATTTCTGCGAGGGTGTGCAAGTTTGTGGAATTGGGATTATGCACCTAACAGGAGGAGAGAGAGGAGAATGTGAGTAGGTTGTGGTCAGGGAGAGGTGAGTCTGAGAGGTTAGATAGAGAACAGAGGCAGGTGAAAATGAGGTCCAGTGTGTGGCCATCTTTGTGAGTTGCTGTGGAAGACCATTGAGAAAGACCGAAGGAGGAAGTGAGAGACTGAAGCTTAGAGACAACTGAGTGGGATGTGTCAATGAGGATGTTGAAGTCACCCATGAGGATAGTGGGGATGTCATTAGAAAGGAAATGAAGTAGCCAAGTAGTGAAGTGGTCAAAGAAGGTGGTGGCTGGCCCTTGGGAGTGGTAAATGACAGCTAGTTAGAGGTTGTTGGGGGAGTAGATGTGCACAGAGTGCACCTCGACAGAAGGGAGAGTAAACAAGGGTGGCAGTGGGAATAGTGTGAAGGAGCAGACAGGAGAAAACCAACTCCTCCGCCATGCTAAAAAAGGAGTGGTAAAGGTGGAATCCACCACACCAAGTGCAGCTGGAGAGGCTGTGTCAGAGGGGGTGAGCCAGGTTTCGGTGTTGGTGAAGAAGGAAAGTTTGTAAGTAATGAAAAGATCATGGATGTAGGAAAGTTTGTTGCAGACAGAGCGAGCGTTCAATAAAGCTCCTGTTAGAGGGACTGGGGAAGCGGGTGCTGGGCAGAAGGGTATAGGGGTAGAGAGGTTATGGAAATTTGTGATAGAGTATGGATGGGAGGTAGAAATGATTGTGAGGATGCGGTGAAGAGGACTAAGATTTGGAAACATATAATCGGCCATGAGGAGAAGAGAAAGTGTTAGTAGGTGAGCAATTACACACACTATGGCGCTCGCCACAAGGAGGGAAGGGAGAAGAAAATGGCAGTTTGTGGCAGGGGGAATGGGCGGTGGGATGATGTGGGGAATGAGCACCCCTAGCCGCTGGACCACACAGGATCTGTGCCTATCCTGACGAAGAAGGCCGAGCACCTTCGAAACGCGTTGGTTAGACGCCACCCTTTTTGGCTCCAACGCCGCTCTGTACCATAGTGACGTCACTGTTCAGGCACCTACGAGCCGGCGTTAGCGGCCATTTTTTCTTCTCCTCGCGGTTACCAGGGACGCCTTCGGCCGGGGCTCCCAGGTACCGCTATTGCTGCAATACCCGCTGCTATCATCCCTCGTCCTTCATAGACGCCGCACCGCACTCCACAGCGGACGCCAGACAGGACACTGGAGCGGCTTAGCTATCACAACTAGGTAAGCACCGTCTATACAGCCCATATTGACATATATATGCTAGATAGCAAGCCCGCATGTCACGCACAGCAGGTCTATATTGGATAGTGATCTGGACACTTTCTATCACACATTGTTATTAACCCCAGTTGCCCATTACTACTTAACACGCACCCCCGAGCGCGGTCCCTCATATCCATATTGTGATATTCTAGCGCACGTGTTAGTAGGTGGTCGCAGGAGAGGTCATGAGGTGGCTGTCTGTTTGGATACAGAGGATTGCATGTTGAGGACTAGTTCTGAGGAGGAGGTGAGATGGATGGGGAGATTGGAGGGAGAGATGACCAGTTCCCTAATAGATGCAGGGATTAAAGGGATTAGTATGACTATGTGGGTGAGAGTGAAGACAAACCAAAACATTGTTTATGGTGACTGAGTATCCAGTTACCTTCAGTTCCACTTCTGGTATAATTCAGGGCAACGCACTTATATGATTCACTTGCATGATGCACAGCAGACTACATCAGGCAGACTGCTTACTCACAATACATTTGCTAACAAATGCATTCAGGTGTGAAACATTGTGAGGAGGCCTGAACTCTTCTTCAGGATAAGTTAATTAAGCTGAGCCAGATGTAGGATACTGCAATCAGAGTAAACATATGGGTCATAAAGAAAAGTGGGGAGGAGGAGCAGCATATCAGGGGTGAGTAGCAAAGACAAAATAATATCAGGGTTTGGAAAACCGCTTACTGCCGACACTAACTCCTTATATCCTTACTACTACTCTGTTATGGCCAACTGTGGCGCAAGTGAATTTCTTGACCTCTGTGCCACAGGACCATGCCTATGCAGCGCCCCAGAGTCCTGGTCGTTGCAGTACTGTGGATCCGCCACTATGGGGAGCCATGGTGCGTTCGATGGCACTGAAGGAGTTCATCTGACCAGGTATCACAGACACCAATATGTTTCACAGCAGGGCCTCCGGGGGGAGCTAAGGGTTCTATTCATTAGGCCACTCCCCACCATAGTGGGTAAACTGGGGGTCAGGCAGGAAGTTAGAGGAGAAAGCTGACTGGATTGAACGAAGCAACACCTTGTGGCAGAGGGTGTTGTGGAGGAAGAGACAGTAGAGTCTCTGTCAGGGGTGGGATCCTGACAGAGGCTTGGCATTAGAAAGAACGTAACGGGACCGTGCCTGCTCAGCATAGCGGCGGTGCCCAAGAAAGGACTAGAAGCGAGATAGATTGTGCTGAGTGAGAAACGAGATCAAGCAAAAAGGAGAATACCAGTAGGGGTCATGCTGTAGGACCGGAGCAACATCCTACTGAGGCGCATTACCGGTGGCCGGAACGCCGAGGGAGTGGAATAGCATACAGCTTCAAGCCATACTCCAAACAGCGGCAGGGCAGTCAGTTTAAGGCGGGCTGTCTACCACATATCACCTATGAAGTCTTGGGGGGCAATTGCGGGAGAGGGGCGTCTCTAGGGTCCCGGAAGAACTCCAGGCCTACCTGACAAACGGGTGCCGTTCCAACCTGAATAACAGGGAGGGATGGAATACGAGAAGAACATCAGTGAATCGATTTGTGAGGGAACTTAAGAAACAGACACAACAGTTGTGGGGTACTTTCCGTGAGCACAGCAGGGAAGGACTACAACACATAGCGCTAAGAAGGAGGGCACTGATTTCCACCTGTGAGGAGAACTCTGGAAGTGCCATTGGACCGGCCGGACTTGCGCAGCCTGGTGAACCGTATTCTGGACTGAGGACTCAGAGATCTCCAGTAAAGAGGTAAAGAGACTGCAACCTGGTGTCCTCGTTATTTACCGCGACCTACACCCCACAACTGCACCGTTACAACACCACTTATTTCACCGGACGTCCCCCACTGACAGACAGGGCCACGGACCGGGTCTAGCCACTGTGACAACCCCAGGACTGAGACTCAGAGGCCTGGCTCCGGGTACCCCTCGGCCCTGCGGCGGTGTGGGGGCGCGCCGCACCTACCTAGGAAGGCGTGTAACTAAACAACTGGAAGGTTTTCTCTGGAGCTCCTGATGGTGGAGACAGACTGGTACCACTCCTAGGCAGATCCTGGTACTGCAACTGCTGACCCAAAAGGTCAAGTTTGCTGCCACGGACTAGGGCTATGTTTAGACACATCGGTCTAGGATAGTGGACCAGGGACTGGCCACACACGGATTGGGGCACAATGTTTAGGCACTGGCCGCACTGGGAGTCGGGGACTTCGGGAACAGGACTGGCCACACCGGTACCAGTGGACTTAGGGAACAGAACTGGCAGCACCGGGACCAGGAGACTTCAGATTCAGGAATGGCCACGCCAGAACCGGTGAACAATGTTTAGGACACTGGCCACACGGGGACCAGGGATTCAGGTTCAGGACATTGGCCGAACTGGTATCAGGGGACATCACAACTGCACTGGTAGAACACCAACTACCTAATGACTCAACTTGTTGCTTGGCGACTCCCTTAGGGAAAGAGAGTCTTTCATACAGGATGACTAACAGCAATTGGCTGGGAGCCAACTTGCAGGTGTACTAATTTTACTAAATGGCTCTCAGCAACAAGCTGAGGGCATTTACTATATGCGTGCTGCCCCTTTAAGAGCAGGGGAGCACGCGTCGCGCATGCATGCCAGGGAATCATGCAGCGGTGCTGGAGTGGTGAGTAAGCCGGCATCCCTAGATGGAGAGAAGGGGACACCATGCAGGGCCATAGTGCTACATATTCCTATACTTGAATGGATGATGTTTGTGACTACAAGGAAGTTGGACATCCCACCAAATTGTGACCTTGATCGTCAGATAAACATCTTCCCCATCGGTCACACCTAAATGAAGAAATATACACCTGATTACACCATTCCTCCGCTCTTACTCAGATTCTCCCAGGGCAGGAGTGAGCCAAAATCTACCGGAAGTCTATAATTCAGCCCACATCTTGTTAACTTACTAATTCACCAGAGATGTAAAAATCGTCATAAAAAGTACTTTCTTACACTATTATAAACATTGACCAATAGGCCATCAGAGTATATTATTTACTAACCCACCAGACCACCCATGGTGTTATCCATTAACCCCTAGACCATTAGGGACATCATTTTCTCATCCATTAAAGTGCAGAATATTAATAATGAAACTATTAGATCATATTAATAGGGTTTTCTCACCAATAAAATGCATTGGTAGTAGTGGTAATATTTACAATGTTGACCCTTATTATTCAAGACTTCTGCCCTGCACTCCTCGGCAGCTGGATATCATCTTGCGGCCTAATCCTGACTGATGACTGCCCATTTATGTCTCATGAGCGTTTGGTGTATATCACATTTTCCATGTTTCTGCTTTTGGAGGCTTGATCACAGTTTCTCAATGGAACAGAGATCTGAGCAGATCCCTGGCCAAGGACCCAAAATTCAATGTTTTGTTCATGGAGCCACTTAGTTATCACTTTTGCCGTGTAACACAGTCTCCATCATGCTGGAAAAAGCATCATCACCAAATTGCTCCATGGTCATTGGAAGAAATTGCTCTTGGAGAAGGTTTAGATCCCATTCTTTATTCATGGCCATGTTCTTAGGCCAAATTATGTGTGACCCCTTAAAAGGATGAAATCCCCCCACACATGAATGGTCTCAGGAGGCTTTAGTTGGCAGACACAGGACTCAGGGTAGCACTCACCTTTTCTTGTCTGGACAATCATTCTTCCACATGTCCCAAACAGTCTGAAGGGGGCTTCATCAGAGAAAATAACTTTACCTGTTCCCTGCAGTCTAATCCCTGTACTTCCTGCAGAATGTCAGCCTGTTCGTGATTTTTTTTTTAACCCCTTCATGACCCAGCCTATTTTGGCCTTAATGACCTGGCCGTTTTTTGCAATTCTGACCAGTGTCCCTTTATGAGGTAATAACTCAGGAACGCTTCAACGGATCCTAGCAATTCTGAGACTGTTTTTTCGTGACATATTGGGCTTCATGTTAGTGGTAAATTTAGGTCGATAATTTCTGAGTTTATTTGTGAAAAAAACGGAAATTTGGCAAAAATTTTGAAAATTTCGCAATTTTCACATTTTGAATTTTTATTCTGTTAAACCAGAGAGTTATGTGACAGAAAATAGTTAATAAATAACATTTCCCACATGTCTACTTTACATCAGCACAATTTTGGAAACAAATTTTTTTTTTACTAGGAAGTTATAAGGGTTAAAATTTCACCAGTGATTTCTCATTTTTACAACAAAATTTACAAAACCATTTTTTTTAGGGACCACCTCACATTTGAAGTCAGTTTGAGGGTTCTATATGGCTGAAAATACCCAAAAGTGACACCATTCTAAAAACTGCACCCCTCAAGGTGCTCAAAACCACATTCAAGAAGTTTATTAACCTTTCAGGTGTTTCACAGCAGCAGAAGCAACATGGAAGTAAAAAATGAACATTTAACTTTTTAGTCACAAAAATGATCTTTTAGCGAAATTTTTTTTATTTTCCCAAGGGTAAAAGGAGAAACTGGACCACGAACATTGTTGTCCAATTTGTCCTGAGTACACTGATATCTCATATGTGGGGGTAAACCACTGTTTGGGCCACGGCAGGGCTCGGAAGGGAAGGAGCGCCATTTGACTTTTTCAATGAAAAATTGGCTCCAATCTTTAGCGGACACCATGTCGCGTTTGGAGAGCCCCCGTGTGCCTAAACATTGGAGCTCCCCCACAAGTGACCCCATTTTGGAAACTAGACCCCCCAAGGAACTTATCTAGAAGCATAGTGAGCACTTTAAACCCCCAGGTGCTTCACAAATTGATCCGTAAAAATGAAACAGTACTTTTTTTTCACAAAACAATTATTTTAGCCTCAGTTTTTTCATTTTCACATGGGCAACAGGATAAAATGGATCCTAAAATTTGTTGGACAATTTCTCCTGAGTACACCGATACCTCACATGTGGGGGTAAACCACTGTTTGGGCACATGGTAAGGCTCGGAAGGGAAGGAGCGCCATTTGACTTTTTGAATGAAAAATTATCTCCATTGCTAGCAGACACCATGTCACGTTTGGAGAGCCCCTGTGTGCCTAAACATTGGAGCTCCCCCACAAGTGACCCCATTTTGGAAACTAGACCCCCCCAAGGAACTTATCTAGAAGCATAGTGAGCACTTTAAACTCTCGGGTGCTTCACAAATTGATCCGTAAAAATGAAAAAGTACTTTTTTTTCACACAAAAATTTCTTTTAGCCTCAATTTTTTCATTTTCACATGGGCAACAGGATAAAATGGATCCTAAAATTTGTTGGGCAATTTCTCCTGAGTACGCTGATACCTCATATGTGGGGGTAAACCACTGTTTGGGTGCACGGCAAGGCTCGGAAGGGGAGGCGTGCCATTTGACTTTTTGAATGGAAAATTAGCTCCAATCGTTAGCGGACACCATGTCGCGTATGGAGAGCCCCTGTGTGCCTAAACATTGGAGCTCCCCTACAAGTGACCCCATTTTGGAAACTAGACCCCCCAAGGAACTTATCTAGATGCATAGTGAGCACTTATAACCCCCAGGTGCTTTACAGAAGTTTATAACGCAGAGCCTTCAAAATAAAAAATAATTTTTCTTTCCTCAAAAATGATTTTTAGCCCAGAATTTTTTATTTTCCCAAGGGTAATAGGAGAAATTGGACCCCAAATGTTGTTGTCCAGTTTGTCCTGAGTACGATGATACCCCATATGTGGGGGTAAACCACTGTTTGGGCGCACCGCAGGGCTCGGAAGGGAAGGCACGCCATTTGGCTTTTTGAATGGAAAATTAGCTCCAATCATTAGCGGACACCATGTCGCGTTTGGAGAGCCCCTGTGTGCCTAAACATTGGAGCTCCCGCACAAGTGACCCCATTTTGGAAACTAGACCTCCCAAGGAACTTATCTAGATGTGTGGTGAGCACTTTAAACCCCCAAGTGCTTCACAGAAGTTTATAACGCAGAGCCATGAAAATAAAAAATAATTTTTCTTTTCTCAAAAATGATTTTTTAGCCCACAATTTTTTATTTTCCCAAGGGTAACAGGAGAAATTGTACCCCAAAAGTTGTTGTCCAGTTTCTCCTGAGTACGCTGATACCCCATATGTGGGGGTAAACCACTGTTTTGGCACATGTCGGGGTTTGGAAGGGAAGTAGTGACGTTTTGGAATGCAGACTTTGATGGAATGGTCTGCGGGCATCATGTTACGTTTGCAGAGCCCCTGATATGACTAAACAGTAGAAACCCCCCACAAGTGACCCCATTTTGGAAACTAGACCCCCCAAGGAACTTATCTAGATGTGTGGTGAGCACGTTCAACCCCCAAGAGCTTCACAGAAGTTTACAACGCAGAGCCGTGAAAATAAAAAATCATTTTTCTTTCCTCAAAAAAGATGCTTTAGCAAGCAATTTTTTATTTTCACAAGGGTGACAGGAGAAATTGGACCCCAATATTTGTTGCCCAGTTTGTTGTGAGTACGCTGATACCCCATATGTGGGGGTAAACCACTGTTTGGGCACACGTCAGGGCTCGGAAGGGAAGTAGTGACATTTGAAATGCAGACTTTGATGGAATGGTCTGCGGGCGTCACATTGCATTTGCAGAGCCCCTGATGTGCCTAAACAGTAGAAACATCCCACAAGTGACCCCATTTTGGAAACTAGACCCCCCAAGGAACTTATCTAGATGTGTGATGAGCACGTTCAACCCCCAAGTGCTTCACAGAAGTTTACAACGCAGAGCCGTGAAAATAAAAAATCATTTTTCTTTCCTCAAAAAAGATGTTTTAGCAAGCAATTTTTTATTTTCACAAGGGTAACAGGAGAAATTGGGCCCCAATAATTGTTGCCCAGTTTGTTGTGAGTGTGCTGGTACCCCATATGTGGGGGTAAACCACTGTTTGGGCGCACGTCAGGGCTCGGAAGGGAAGCAGTGACATTTGAAATGCAGACTTTGATGGAATGGTCTGCGGGCATCACGTTGCATTTGCAGAGCCCCTGATGTGCCTAAATAGTAGAAACACCCCACAAGTGACCCCATTTTGGAAACTAGACCCCCGAAGGAACTTATCTAGATGTGTGGTGAGCACTTTCAACCCCCAAGTGCTTCACAGAAGTTAATAACGCAGAGCCGTGAAAATAAAAAATAATTGTTCTTTCCTCAAAAATTATGTTTTAGCAAGTAATTTTTTATTTTTGCAAGGGTAACAGGAGAAATTGGACCCCAATATTTGTTGCCCAGTTTGTCCTGAGTACGCTGGTACCCCATATGTGGGGGTACACCACTGTTTGGGCGCACGTCGGGGCTTGGAAGGGAGGGAGCACCATTTGACTTTTTGAACGCAAGATTGGCTGGAATCAATGGTGGCGCCATGTTGCGTTTGGAGACCCCTGATGTGCCTAAACAGTGGAAACCCCTCAATTCTAACTTCAACACTAACCCCAACACACCCCTAATCCTAATCCCAACTGTAGCCATAACCCTAATCACAACCCTAACCCCAACACACCCCTAACCACAACCCTAACCCCAACACACCCGTAACCCTAATTCCAACCCTAATCCTAACCCTAATCCCAACCCTAACCCTAATCCCAACCCTAACCACAACTGTAACTCCAACACACCCCTAACCCTATCCGTAACCCTAACCACAAGCCTAATCTTAACCCTATTTCCAACCCGATTCGTGTGAGATTTTTCCGCACGATTTTTGAAAAATCTGCAGGTAAAAGGCACTGCGTTTTACCTGCGGATTTACAGCAGATTTCCAGTGTTTTTTTGTGCGGATTTCACCTGCGGATTCCTATTGAGGAACAGGTGTAAAACGCTGCGGAATCCTCACAAAGAATTGACATGCTGCGGAAAATACAACGCAGCGTTTCTGCACGGAATTTTCCGCACCATGGGTACAGCGGATTTGGTTTTCCATAGGTGTACATGGTACTGTAAACCTGATGGAAAACTGCTACGAATTCGCAGCGGCCAATCCGCTGCGGATCCGCGGCCAATCCGCTGCGGATCCGCGGCCAATCCGCTGCGGATCTGCGGCCAAATCCGCACTGTGTGCACATGCCATAACCCTAACCCTACCCCTAACCCTACCCCTAACCCTACCCTTAACCCTAACCCTACCCCTAGTTCTAACCCTAGTTCTAACCCTAACCCTAGTGGAAAAAGAAAAAAAATATATTTTCTTTATTTTATTATTGTCCCTACCTATGGGGGTGATAAAGGGGGGGGTTTATTTATTATTTTTTTATTTTGATCGCTGTGATAGAACCTACCACAGCGATCAAAATGTACTTTGTAATGAATCTGCCGGCTGGCAGATTCGGCGGGCGCACTGCGCATGCGCCCGCCATTTTGGAAGATGGCGGCGCCCAGGGAGAAGACGGACCGACTTCGGGAGGCTCGGTAAGTATGAGGGGGTGGTGGGGGGGTGGATCGGAGCACAGGGGCGGGGATCGGAGGATCGGGGGAGCGGACAGGAGCACGGGGGAGCGGACAGGGGGACGGAGGGGGGTACCGGACAGAACGGAGGACTGGGGAGGAGATCGGGGGCGGTGGGGGGGCAGAACATGATTTCCAGCCATGGCAGATGCTATTGCAGCATCGGCCATGGCTGGATTGCAATATTTCACCATTTTCATAGGTGAAATATTGCAAATTGCTCTGATTGGCTGTTGCACTTTCAACAGCCAATCAGAGCGATCGTAGCCACGTGGGGGCAAAGCCACCCCCCCTGGGCTGAAGTACAACTCCCCCTCTCTCTGCAGATCGGGTGAAATAGGAGTTAACCCTTTCACCCGATCTGCAGTGACGCGATCATTCCATGACGCCACATAAGCGTCACAGGCCGGATTGGCACCGACTTTCATGACGCCTACGTGGCGTCAAAGGTCGGGAAGGGGTTAAGGAAAGAAGTGGCTTCTTTGCTGCCCTTCTTAAAAGACTCCAACAGCTCCATGTGCTGACAACTGCCTGCTGCCATTTGTGAGCAAGCGCTGCACTAGGGTTGAACCGATCCTGTAGCTGCATCCTTTTTAGTAGATGACCCTGGCATTTCCTAGACTTTCTTGGGTGCAATTAAGCCTTATTCACAGCAATTGAATCTCTCTCTTTGAAGTTCTAGATGATGCAATGGATGGTTGATTTACACAAAGCAATGTCCTTGCTTGTAAAACCCTTTTGATGCAAAGCAAACTGCACGTGTTTCTTTGGAAGTAGACATGTTTAATAGAAGAATACATTGATTTCAAGGACCAGTCCCCTTTTAAACCAACTATTCTGCTTTTATAATTCAATCAGCATAACAGAGTGATATCAGCTTCCTTGTCCTTGTTAACACTTTCTCCTGAGCTGATGATGTGATCATTGAAATTATGTAAGCATGTCATTTTGTGCCAGTCTCAATTTTTGGCCGCGACAGTTTTTGAGATCCTATAGATGGCCCAGATTCAGCAAAGAAAGAAGTGAAGGATGTTGCTCACCGGCCCGCCTCGACCCAAACAACACTGATACGCAGTAGCACACTCCGAGACAAGATGGTGGCTTTTCCTTCGCTGAGGGATGGTGTGAGAGGGAGACAGCTATGGCTTTTTATAGCAATGCAGATACATTCAATTGTAGCCATGTCCTGCAAATTCTTAAATGAAGGAAGGTGAATATGTCAAGAAAGATAGAAGAAACCTTAGCCAGCTCCCTGCTTCACTGCTCGTAGCTTTCTGTATGACACAGACTGCGCAATTATGTCACTGCGGCTCCGGTATCATTCAGCAAGACCCGGCCAGTAGAGGCAGCTGGAAGCAAATTCACGAGGGACCGTCCATTGGAAGGTTAGACCTTTTTTTGTATTGCTGTATTCCATCGATAATTATATTTTCAGGAAAAGGGGGGAGCATTCTGATTATTTAATATTTGGGGTCCACAGTGACTAACTTTATATTTAGAGACAAATTTATTGTCATCAGGTCAAAAAGTGGGTAATTTTTAGTCATAAAATTATAAAAATTAATACTAAATATAAAGGGATTTTCTTCACTAGTTATTATATAAAGTGTCCTCTCTTATTAGATAGTGTTCTACATATTATTATTATTTACAGCTCTCTACATACACTTGACATTGTAGGGGATATATAAGAAATGTGGTCTAATATAAATTGTGCTCCCTATTTATTATACAGTATAGAGTGGCCTACCTTGTTATTATATACACTGTGTTCCAAATTATTATGCACAAAGAGTTTAGGAGTGATAAGGTTAGAATTTTTTGGTTTCTCATTTACACTCATTGATGGTGACGTGTGTCAGGGCTCTTTATATCACTGAAAGCAATTGCAGATACCTGTGCAAATTAGTTTGGCAGGTGTGTCCAAATAAAGGCAAGACTACTTAAGAAGGCTCTTCCACATTATTAAGCAGCCTACATTTTTGCCAAAATGGGAAAGAAAAAGGATGTGTCGGCTGCCGAGAAGCAACAAATTGTGGAGTATTTAGGTCAAGGCATGACTACAATCAACATTGCCAAGACACTTCATCGTGATCATCGCACAATCAAGAAGTATGTAGCTGATTCCAGCACACACGTGTGCGTGCTGATAAGGAAAAATTGAAGACTCTTTCCAACAGGCAATTGCGTAAGGTTAAAAGAGCAGCTGCAAAAATGCCTTGTAATAGCAGCAGACAAGTTTTTGAAGCTGCTGGTGCCTCCAACGTCCCCAGAACAACAAGATGCAGGGTCCTTCAGAGGTGCGTAAGCCATTCTGTCGACCACTTCTATCCACTGCACACAAGCAGAAACGGCTCCAGTGGGCCAAACGATACATGAAGACTGACTTCCAAACTGTTTTGTTCACCGATGAGTGCCGTGCAACGCTCAATGGTCCAGATGGATGGAGTGGAGGATGGCTGGTTGATGGACACCCCATGAAAACACGGCTAAGGCGCCAACAAGGAGGAGGTGGAGTAATGTTTTGGGCTGGAATCATGGGGAGAGAGATTGTCGGCCCCTTTATGATCCCTGAGGGGCTAAAGATGAACTCCATAATCTATGTGGAGTTTCTAAAACAACACTTCCTGCCATGGTTCAAGAGGAAGAACCGTGATTTCCGCAGCAAGATCATTTTCATGCATGATAATGCACCGTCTCATGCTGCAAAAAACACATCTGCATCTCTGGCTGCTATGGGCATAAAAGAGGACAAACTTATGGTGTGGCTACCATCTTCCCCTGACCTCAACCCCATTGAGAACCTCTGGAGCATCATCAAAAGGAGTGTCTATGATGGCGGGAGGCAGTTCACATCTAAGCAACAGCTCTGGGAGGGTATTCTGTCCGCATGCAAAACAATTGAAGCAGAAACCATCCAAAAACTGACAAATTCAATGGATGAGAGAGTTCAGAAGCTTCTTTCGAACAAGGGGTCCTATGTGCAAATGTAACATCACCTAGAATAAAGTTTTCACGTGAAAACTGTTTGATTTCATTTTGTAATAAGCTGATAATGCTTATAACTTCACAATTGACAATTTTTTTGTTCAAAATAAAAAAAAAGGTTAAAAACTCTGCTGTGCATAATAATTTGGAAAATGCATTTTGAGTGTTTATTTTTTTTTTTAAATATACTGTTTTCATAGGCAGTTTGTTCCAAAACATTGCGATTATACTAGAATAGTAGATGACTGGAAAATAACAATGATTGCAAATTCAGATAGGTAATTTAGAGAAAATATGAGGAAATATTATTTGCATAATAATTTGGAACACAGTGTAGTATTCTCCCTTATTATATAAAGTGTCCTTCCTTATTATATAGTATTCTCCCTTATTATTATTATTATTATTATTATTATTATTATTATTATTATTAAGGCTGCCTCCAAGTAACCTTTTACTCTGTCCTGTCTTTCAAACAGCACATCCAAGCTCTCGCCACCTCCTGTCGCCTTCAGCTCAAAAATCTTTCCAGAATCCATCCTTTCCTCAACCCTCACTCTACCAAAATGCTTGTGCATGCCCTCATCATCTCCCTCCTCGACTACTGCAACATCCTCCTTTGTGGCCTACCTTCTAACACTCTTGCACCCATCCAGTCCATCCTTCCCACACCATATGTATAGACAAAAAAGAACCTTGCACTCAACTTTGGTATGTGATGCATCACATACCAAAGTTGAGTGCAAGGTTCTTTTTTGTCTATACATAAGGCAGTCATTGACACACTTCACACGTAGAGTAAACCACAAAAGGTCATTCCAAACGCATGTTGTCTATAGTGACACATGGTGCTGGCAGCCTCCTTATGTGGGGATGCATGAGCTGCCGGAGTTGGAGGGCTGCATATCATTGATGGTATCATGAATTCACAGATGTGCTGTTCTATATTGAAAGAGAAGATGCCGCTCTCACTCCGTACCCTTGGTAGACGAGCACTTTTCCAGCATGACAATGATACACACACACGCACACACATCTGTTGCATTTTTTAAGAAGAACAGGCGACAGTGATTCAGTGGGAAAGTGTCTCCTGATCTGAACCCAACCGATCACCTATGGGAAATGCTGAAGACACAAGTTGTCGTCGCTCTCCATCCAACATCTAGGTTCTAAGAAAGCTCATCCTTGGAGAATGGAAGAAGGTAGATGTTGTACTATGTCGCCAACTTCATTCCATGCCTAGAAGACTTGGTGCTGTCATAAAAAAAAAATGAAGGACATACAAAATACTAGATGTAGTAGGTTTTGATTTGTGGTGTATTCATTTAGGCATAAACTACCGTAATTTGAGTAAAACTGAAGATTATGTAATGAAAGTTATATTATTAATCTTACTGTCATGTGATAGGTTAAAAAATGTTCTATGAAACTCATAATTGTTAAAATGTTGGAAATTGTTCTTGTGTTCAGTAAAATACTGATCAAAATCTTACTTTCCAGAGGGAGTGTACTCATTTATGCTGAGACTTGTATGTGTGCATATATATATTGTGGTAAGTCAACTCACTTGGCGGTACACTGAGGTAGAAAAACAGGCACACTGTTTCTTTATGTCTTCAGTTGGTTTACTACAGGCAGCATAAACCAATTAGAAGTGGAAAGTAAACACAGCCATTCGGTAAAAATCAGGAAAACAACAAAGAAAACAAAATGCTGTAACAGAGTCCATGCATTGCGGGTAACATCCCGCTTTGGAGCAACACAGGTTCAGTCACAAACAACTAGAGAATCCTCTCTCCAGTCTTGCTGACCAAAGACTGCCTCTAGGCCCAGTTATTTAAACCCCAAACCATGTGATTCTTTCCATCATGTGACTGACCACATGATTATGATATCACACAGGTCCTGTCAGTACACAGCGGTGCAGGTGGAGATAAGGTGGACATCTCCCAACTACTCTATAGATGTCCACAAGAGAACCAGCCCACATATGAAACTTTAACTTAACTCTCACAACACGTAGTGTGCTGGAGGAAAATACTTTGGTTTCATTTCACTGACGCTATTAAGCGCAGTGAAACATATCTCCCCTCTATTACATTACCAGTGACTTTGTCACCTATCCCCCCCTTCCCATAGCCAGAGATTTTGGCACCTTCACTCGCTCGACGTGAAATCTTGGGAGGCCTAAAAACCACCTAGTTACCCAAGCATTTTTACCCTTCTTTTCCCTCAAGCACCTCAGAGTGGCATGGTCAGATACCAGCTTAAACCTACGGCCTAGCAGGTAATATCTCAGGGTATCTACAGGCCATTTTATGGCTAAGCACTTTCTCTAAACCAGGGGGTTAAGCACTATTATGTGGTCCCCGGGCTGGAACTGCCTCACTCTAGCTGATCAGTTATACACCCTTGCCTGTGACTCCTGTGTCTGGAGAAGATGCTCCTTCACAGTGGACATTACTTTCGCCATCCTCTCCTGTAACTGGGCGATATGCTCTATGACGCTCCTGTGTGGCGTGACCTCGGCTTCCCAGGTTTCCTTGGTGATGTCCAGGAGCCCTCACGGATGTCAACCATATAGGAGCTCGAACAGCGAGAAGCCAGTAGAGTCTTGTGGAAATTCTCTGACTGAGAAGAGCAGAAACGAAAGTAGATAGTCCCAGTCTCGACTTTCCTTCTCAATGACCCTCTTTAGCATCGCCTTCAAGGTCTTATTGAAGTGCTCAACTAGGCCATCTGTCTGTGGATGGCAGACTGAGGTTCGCAGCTGGGCAATCTGGAGGACCTTATACAACTCCCTCATTACCTTTCTCATGAAAGGAGTTCCTTGGTCTGTCAAAATCTCCTTCGGCAGACCCAATCGTGCAAAAATACAAACAAGTTCCCGGGCGATACTCTTGGCCGAGGAGTTTCTTAGTGGTACTGCAGAGCAGGTCATTACCAGAAGTCTATTGCAACCCCTCAGCGGCTCCTTGGGACCTCGGACTTCCCCCAGTGATGGCTATGCTATCCCTCTTTTGGGACCCGGGCTTCTGCTAGGTACCTCAGTATGGAGATGCACCACCCCCCCGGCTTCCTTAGGGACCTCTCGTTCACCTGGTACCTTTCTACTAGGCAGGCCAGGTCATCCACATTCCGGGGATTCCTCTGGGCAACCCATGTCTGTACCGGCCTTGGAAGGGAGTGGATAAATCTGTCCATTACAACCCACACCACCCTCTGTGCTGGAATGGAGGACTCTGGCTGCAACCATTTCTGCACCAGATGCAGCAAGTCAAGCATTTGGGAGCAAGAAGGTTTATCACCACAATACGCCTAGTGATGAACCCTTTGCGACTGGACAGATATAGTCACCCCTAAGGGTACTGTCACACTCTGCAACTTTCCAACGATCACGACCAGCGATACGACCTGGCCGTGATCGTTGGAAAGTCGTTGTGTGGTCGCTGGGGAGCTGTCACACAGACCGCTCTCCAGCGACCAACGATGCTGAAGGCCCCGGGTAACCAGGGTAAACATCGGGTTACTAAGCGCAGGGCCGCGCTTAGTAAACCGATGTTTACCGTGGTTACCAGCGTAAAAGTAAAAAAAAACAAACAGTACATACTCACATTCCGGTGTCCTTCAGGTCCCTTGCCGTCTGCTTCCCGCTCTGACTGAGTGCCGCCGTAAAGTGAAAGCAGAGCGCAGCGGTGATGTCACCGCTGTGCTCTGCTCTTACTTTCCGGCTGGCAGTCAGTCAGAGAGGGAAGTGCAGCGCCCCAGAGTCCTGGTCGTTGCAGTACTGTGGCTCCGCCACTAAGGGGAGCCACGGTGCGTTCGATGGCACTGAAGGAGTTCCTCCAATCAGGTATCACAGACACCAATATGTTTCACAGCTGGGCCTCCGGGGGGAGCTAAGGGTGCTATTCATTAGGCCACTCCCCACCATAGTGGGTAAACTGGGGGTCAGGCAGGAAGTTAGTGGAGAAAGCTGACTGGATCGAACGAAGCAACACCTAGTGAGAGAGGGTGTTGTGGAGGAAGAGACAGTAGGGTCTCTGCCAGGGGTGGGATCCTGGCAGAGGCTTGGCATTGAAAGAACGTAACGGGACCGTGCCTGCTCAGAATAGCGGCGGTGCCCTAAGAAAGGATTAGAAGCGAGATAGATTGTGCTGAGTGAGAAACGAAATCGAGCAGAAGGAGAATACCAGCAGGGGTTTTGTTGAAAGAGGCAGCACCTTGCTGAGGCGCATTACCGGTGGCCGGAACGCCGAGGGAGTGGAATAATATACAGCTTTAAGCCATACTCCAAACAGCGGCAGGACAGTCAGTCTCAGGCGGGCTGTCTACCACATATCACCTATGAAGTCTTGGGGGGCAATTGCGGGAGAGGGGCATCTCTAGGGTCCCGGAAGAACTCCAGGCCTACCTGACAAACGGGTGCCGTTCTTACTGTAACATCAGGAAGGGACGGAAGATTAGCAGAAGATCAGTTAATCGAGTTGTGAGGGAACTTAAGAAACAGACACAACAGTTGTGGGGTACTTTCCGTAAGCACAGCAGGGAAGGACTACAACACAAAGCGCTAAGAAGGAAGGCACTGATTTCCACCTGTGAGGAGAACTCTGGAAGTGCCATTGGACCGGCCGGACTTGCGCAGCCTGGTGGACCGGATTCTGGACTGAGGACCGAGAGATCTCCAGTAAAGAGGTAAAGAGACTGCAACCTGGTGTCCTCGTTATTTACCGCGACCTGCACCCCACAACTGCACCGCTATACCACCGTTAACAGCACCTATTTGCAACGGACGTCCCCCACTGACAGACAGGGCCACGGACCGGGTCTAGCCACCGTGACAACCCCAGGACTGAGATCCCAGAGGCCCGGCTCCGGGTACCCCTCGGCCCTGCGGCGGTGTGGGGGCGCTCCAAAACTTGGCGTCACGAACAGGATCTACTTAAGCCTGAAGAATCAGGTCATGTGTGCCTAGAGACTGTGATTTGTTGTGCATGAACTGTAGCTTTATTGAGAGACTGTGTGCTACCACTGACCAATAGAAGTTCCCGCCAAAAGCCGCCGCCATTGCTACTTTGGAGAAGAAGGAGGGCGTGCTATGGGAGGAGACTACCAGAATGGCGCGAGAAATGGATACCGCCCTCTGCGCTTCGGGCTGCAAGGAGATGACCTGCCCCAAAGTAGAAGACAACCTCCTGATTTGCAACGGCGGGAAGCAGGAGATGGAGAAGCCCGACCTTGGAGAAATGGCGGAGTCAGGTGCATGCACTGCCACCGACTATCAGGCAGCGATGATGAACAGCAAGTGCCTGAGCGAGGAAGATGCGACTCCGGCTTGCCCCTCTTCACCGGAGATGGACTTATGTCCCCTGCAGCCGGAGGACCTGAAACTCCTGGAACAGATAGCAGAGCTGAGTCCACCAACCCTGACCTTGGAGTCCGTGGAGGAGGAACCACAGCGAGCGGAGCAGCGTTCGGGGGCCGCATCGGAAGAGCCGCGGTCCGAGCAGCAGCCGACTCCAGCGTTCTTGTCAGCGGACCGGATCGACATCGGTGGAACCACATCAGGCGTAGGTACGGAAGACGCCCCTGCTCCCCCTCACGAGTCCGCTTCCACGACCCACCTCCATCTCAGTAAAGGTCGACCCTTCTCGGCAGGGTTAATGGTGTTATCCCCTGGTGACCTGGGGAGGATGGTGCCACCGCTGTCGACTAGAGTGGGAGAGCCCGTGGATGTGAGTCTAGATGGAGTAGTTCTTCGGTGGGACAGCCCCTGGGTTGGGACAGATGGATCCCAGGAGAACGGGTCCACTCTTGCGGTGCTTACGTGGGAACAATATAGACAGTGCTTGATTCTACAGTGGAAAGGCCGGAAAGAGGCCGAGCCGATGGGTCCACCGAAAATACAACAATCCCCTCCGGCATGGGATGACAGAGACGTGATAAGGCGGGGCACTGTGTTGGCCTACCATGCAAGAAGGGGGTGGGGCCTCATACACGAGCCGGGATTGGATACTGACGTTTTTGTTGCGCACTGTAACGTGAGGGCTCCCTGCTGTGGCCGAAGTGGAGAACCATTGCAAAAGGGGGATCAGGTGACCTACAGCCGCCACCAGAACCCGCTCGGGTGGTATGCACGGAATGTTCGGCGGTGTATGTTTGGAGCCGCGACCCTTACCACCTCGGACCTGGTCCCAGGAGCACCCGACCTTGTCACCATCGCGACAGTGCGCCTGGTAGCGGCCACCGAGTTGGCCAGTCGAGTTCATCTGCACGTTCGAACCGCGGACACTGGCACCACAGTGGCCGGGGGGCAGGAGCCCAAGCCACCTGAGCAAGAGTAAACCTCGGAAACCTGAAAATGTAAATAGTTACTGTTTGTTCTTTAAGTTGCTGCTAAACCCGTCCAGGGTAAACTTTAAGGAAGGTGACCCCTTTGTTGACCCGGGGTCACTATTGTTGTTTTCTTGAAGTTTTGCACAAAGGTACACAAACTGCGAAATCATGGACTGTGCATGATTTGAACTTTCTTGTAAATAGTTTGCACCTTCTTAAAGGTGCTTCCTACTGGTTTTGTTTAAAGACATTTTGCGAAGATACCATTCCGGAGCCTTTGCATGGACTGGTAGGCTGAGAAGAAGAGCTACCTCAGAAAGACTTGATCTCCTCTTAAAGGGGAGGTTAGAATTGAACTTGAAAGTGATACTGTTTTAGAACAGTAATGTCAAGATAATGCTTTGAAGGAAATGTAACTGTTTTTCATGGAAAAGTTATGTGTGTTTAATTTGTTTAAAATGTGAAACCTAGATAATGTTCTTTGAAGAGAAAGATGTAGAAAGCCCGTAGGGGTAGATGTAGAGTTCCGTTTAACTAAAAGTAAAGAAGTAATAACGAAGGTGAGGATAGAAGGTAAACCCTGCGTCCCCATAGAAAGTTAGTTCGTTACTAAGGACAGAAAGTAGACCCGTAGGGGTTAATGAGTGAGTCCTTATAGGAGCCAAGCAGAGTGGGCTCCATGCTCTCAAATTGAAAGGAATGTTATGTCTATACTATGTATAGTAGAGAAAGGCAGTAGGCCCTGGCTGAACAGGGCGGTCCTGTAAAAGAAAGGAGAGGCAGTAGGTCTGGTGCCATAGGGACAGGCGGTCCTGCAGGTTCAAAGCAGGAGAATGTGAAGTTATCTTGCCCTGTAATGTGATTATAGGAAGGCCTTTGGTAAACTAAGAGTGTATGTTTCCTAAAGGCAATGTTAATTTATTGTTCCAGCATTTGCACTTAGTAGAATACCCGGTTGGGTAATGAGAGTTAATTGTAGCCTGTTGCTATGATATTTGATTATGTTTTGTAACGTTAAAGTGTCCTCACCTCCCATAAAGGGAAGCCTGTTCAAGTATGCTTATTGTTTTGCACTCAACAAATTTGTATGTCTTTTTGCTAACCTGTATTGTTGTTTTCTTCCCAGTCCCGGAGTACTGTGTTTAACCAGGGGGGAGTGCAGCGCCCCAGAGTCCTGGTCGTTGCAGTACTGTGGCTCCGCCACTAAGGGGAGCCACGGTGCGTTCGATGGCACTGAAGGAGTTCCTCCAATCAGGTATCACAGACACCAATATGTTTCACAGCTGGGCCTCCGGGGGGAGCTAAGGGTGCTATTCATTAGGCCACTCCCCACCATAGTGGGTAAACTGGGGGTCATGCAGGAAGTTAGTGGAGAAAGCTGACTGGATCGAACGAAGCAACACCTAGTGAGAGAGGGTGTTGTGGAGGAAGAGACAGTAGGGTCTCTGCCAGGGGTGGGATCCTGGCAGAGGCTTGGCATTGAAAGAACGTAACGGGACCGTGCCTGCTCAGAATAGCGGCAGTGCCCTAAGAAAGGATTAGAAGCGAGATAGATTGTGCTGAGTGAGAAACGAAATCAAGCAGAAGGAGAATACCAGCAGGGGTTTTGTTGAAAGAGGCAGCACCTTGCTGAGGCGCATTACCGGTGGCCGGAACGCCGAGGGAGTGGAATAATATACAGCTTTAAGCCATACTCCAAACAGCGGCAGGACAGTCAGTCTCAGGCGGGCTGTCTACCACATATCACCTATGAAGTCTTGGGGGGCAATTGCGGGAGAGGGGCGTCTCTAGGGTCCCGGAAGAACTCCAGGCCTACCTGACAAACGGGTGCCGTTCTTACTGTAACATCAGGAAGGGACGGAAGATTAGCAGATCAGTTAATCGAGTTGTGAGGGAACTTAAGAAACAGACACAACAGTTGTGGGGTACTTTCCGTAAGCACAGCAGGGAAGGACTACAACACAAAGCGCTAAGAAGGAAGGCACTGATTTCCACCTGTGAGGAGAACTCTGGAAGTGCCATTGGACCGGCCGGACTTGCGCAGCCTGGTGGACCGGATTCTGGACTGAGGACCGAGAGATCTCCAGTAAAGAGGTAAAGAGACTGCAACCTGGTGTCCTCGTTATTTACCGCGACCTGCACCCCACAACTGCACCGCTATACCACCGTTAACAGCACCTATTTGCAACGGACGTCCCCCACTGACAGACAGGGCCACGGACCGGGTCTAGCCACCGTGACAACCCCAGGACTGAGATCCCAGAGGCCCGGCTCCGGGTACCCCTCGGCCCTGCGGCGGTGTGGGGGCGCTCCAGAAGCAGGCGGCAAGGGACCTGAAGGACACCGGAATGTGAGTATGTACGTTTTTTGTTTTTTTTACTTTTACGCTGGTAACCAGGGTAAACATCGGGTTACTAAGCGCGGCCCTGCGCTTAGTAACCCAATGTTTACCCTGGTTACAAGCGAACGCATCGCTGGATCGCTGTCACACACAATGATCCAGCGATGACAGCGGGAGATCCAGCGACGAAATAAAGTTCCAAACGATCTGCTACGACGTACGATTCTCAGCAAGGTCCCTGATCGCTGCTGCGTGTCAGACACAGCGATATCGTATGGATATCGCTGGAACGTCACGGATCGTACCGTCAAAGCGATCAAAGTGCCACTGTGTGACAGTACCCCAAGCATGCCAGTATCTCAGTTTTTAGTTTAACATGTTCCCGGGCATCTTGTAAGGCCAGGTCATAATAAGCCTTCTGGGGCTCGCCGGTTAGATAGGGGGCCAGCACCTCCACCCACGGATCTGGAGGCAGTCTCTCCCACTCCACTGCCTTCTCAAAAACAGTCAGAAATGCCTCTATATCATCACCCGGGATCATTTTCTGCATCGCTCATCTTACCGCCTTCCGGACATGCGTGTCGTCACCTTGACTCGTAGAACGGGCTTCCGGTCTCCCACAAACCGCCTCGGCAAACAACTCAATCTGTTGCTGCTGTTGTCTGAACTGGTCCTGATGCTTTTGCTGCTGCTATTGCATCTGCTGGTTAAGCAACTTACTCGTCTCCTCATGTGCCAGCTGTTGTTGTTGCTGCTGCGCTCCCACCAGATGCTTTAGCATTTCCTCCATTTTGCCTTACTTGTGGCCTCCTTTACCCAGGACAATCGGTTTGACCATGGCTGCTACTGGTGTCCCCGGAACGTTGCCCGCATTCAAAACACCACTTGTTGTAAGTCAACTCACTTGGCGGTACATGGAGGTAGAAAAACAGGAGCACTATATCTTTAAGTCTTCATGTGGTTTATTATAACACAGCATAGTGGAAGTGGAAAGTAAACACAGCCCTTTGGGCAAAAACAGGAAAATAGCAAAGAAAATAATAGTCTTTCCCCCACAAGGCACAAAACCACTGGAGAATCCTCTATCCAGTCTTGCTGACCAAAGACTGCCTCTAGAGCCCAATTATTTAACCCCTTACTGACATCGGGCATAAATTTATGCCGATGTCAGACTCCTTGCCTTTGATGTGGGCTCTGGCGGTGAGCCCACATCTTTCCAGGGACATGTCAGCTGACATGTGCCCACAACAGCCGCGGGTGGAATCGCGATCCACCCGCATCTATTAACCAGTTAAATGCCGCTGTCAAACTCTGAAAGCAGCATTTAAATCGCGCAATCGGGCCGGACCCCCGTCATGTGATCTCGGGTCATCAGTGTGTTGGCACGACAACCTGAGGTCTCCTGGACACCTCTATGTTTGTCAGAGCCGGCTTGCTGTGAGCACCACCCAGTGGTCGGCGCTCATAGCAAGTGATCAATTCTGCTATATAGAGGCGATCTGATCATCACCTCTATGTAGCAGAGCTGATCGGGTTGTGGCAGCTTCTAGTCTCCCATGGAGACTATTGAAGCATGCCAAAAGTTAAAAAAAAAGTTTTTAAAAAATATTTAAAAAAATCACCCCCCTTTCGCCCCATTCAAAATAAAACATTTAAAATAAAATCAAACATACACATATTTGGTATTGCCGCATTCACAATCGCCCTATCAATAAAAAAGGATTAACCTGATAGCTAAATGGCGCAGCGAGAAAAAAAGTAAAAACGCCAAAATTGCGCTTTTTTTGTTCGCCGCGACATTGCATTAAAATGCAATAACGGGCGATCAAAAGATCGTATCTGCTCCAAAATGGTATAATTAAAAATATAATTAAAAACGTCAGCTGGGCACGCAAAAAATAAGCCCTCATCTAACCCAAGATCATGAAAAATGAAGACGCCACGGGTATCAGAAAATGGCACAATTTTTATTTTTTTTTTAACAAAGTTTGGATTTTTTTTTCACCACTTAGATATAGATTTCTGTCTAAGAGAGGATTTCCAGGTTCCCATAGAGATGAAGAGTTTATTCTAAGAGATGATTGGCATTGTTAGGTCCTGGAAACAAGAAACGCCTTACCGTGGCTTCCAGGTACACATGAATTGGCCAATTTATGCGCTAAACATTCTCAATTTTTCATATTTCTAGTGCAGTAATGCAATTCAATTTTCATATTTCATGTTTGAAAGCTATGGCGCTACAGAGTGCTGCCTTATTTATTTGATTGTATGAACTCGTAATGACCTGGAGTATCATAATGGCAGGTCAGTTTTAGCATTTAGTGAACCTTGAAAAAAGCCAAACAAAAAACAAGTGTGGGGGTTACACTTTTTTTGCAATTTCACCGCACTTGGAATTTTTTTCCCCGTTTTCTAGTACATGACATGGTAAAACCAATGGTGTCCTTCAAAAGTACAACTCATCCCGCAAAAAACAAGCCCTCACATGGCCATATTGGCGGAAAAATAAAAAAGTTATCGCTCTGGGAAGAAGAGCGAAAAACAAAAACGCAAAAACGAAAAAAGCTCTGGGGGATAAACGGTTAAACCCCAGACTATGTGACTTGTTCCATCATGTGACTGACCGCATGATTATGATATCACACAGGTTCTGATGGAGATAAGGTGGACATCTCTCAAATACTCTATAGATGTCCACAAGAGAACCAGCCCACGTATGAAACTTTAACTCTCACAACACGTAGTGTTCATACATATGATATGTGACACATATCTCCTCTCTATTACATTACCAGTGACTTTGTCACAATATACAGCTCTGGCCACTGCAAAATGTTCAGTTTGTCTGATTTTTCTCTTTATAGGTATAATTTTGAGTAAAATGTAAATTGTTCTTTTATTCTATAAACTACTGACAACATGTCTCCGAAGTTCCAAGCAATTTTGTATTTATTTTCTGAAAATGAGAAATTGTCAAAATAACAAAAATGATGCATTGCTTGCAGACCTCAAATAATGGAAAAAAAAACAAAAAAAAAACACAAGTTCATAATCATTTAGAAACAGAAGTTCGGAAGTCAATATTTTGTGGAATATTCATGATTTTTAATCACAGCTTTCATGCGTCTTGGCATGCTTTCCACCAGTCTTTCACACTGCTTTTGGGTGACTTTTTGTCACTTCTGGTACAAAAATGTAAGCAGTTCTTTGTTTGATGGCTTGTGACTATCCATCTTCCTCTTGATTACATTTCAGAGGTTTTTAATGGGGTTCAGGTCTGGAGATTGGGCGGCCATGACAGGGATTTGATGAAGTGCTCCTTCATCCACACCTTGATTGACCTAGCTGTGTGGCATGGCGCATTGTCCTGCTGGAAAAACCAGTCCTCAGAGTTGGGGAACATTGCCTGAGCAGAAGGAATCAACTGTTTTTCCAGGATAACCTTGTATGCGGCTTGATCTATACGTCCTTCGCAAAGAACAACCTGCCCAATTCCAGCCTTGCTGAAGCATCTTCAGATCATCACCGATCCTCCACCAAATTTCACAGTGGGTGCAAGACACTGTGGCTTGTACGCCTCTCCAGGTCTCCGTCTAACCATTAGTCGACCAGGTGTTGGGCAAAGCTGAAAATTAGACTCATCAGAGAAGATTACCTTACTCCAGTCCTCTATGCCAAAGACCATAAGGATTGGACCAAACTTCAGCCTGGCTCTCCTCATTGATGAAAGGCGATTTTCTAGCTTTACATGACTTGAGCCCTGCCTCTAAGAGCCTGTTACGAACTGTTCTTGCCGTGCACTTCACCCCAGCTGCCATTTGCCATTCTTTTGTAGGTCACTTGATGTCATCCTGCGGTTGCTGAGTGGCATTCGAATAAGAGGACAGTCATACTGGTCAGTGGAGAGTCGTTTTCACCCTGTGCCGGTCTGTAGCTTTGTTGTCCCCAACATCTGCTGCTTGACCTTGTTGTAATGGACTGCCGTCTTAGAAATTTTAAGGATGGAGGCAACATGACGCTCACTGTGTCCCTCTGCTAGTAAAGCCAGAATTGAGCCCTTCTTTTGCTCCCTCAATACTTTACTTTTCAACTCCTTTGGCATGGTTAAAAGTTATTTTTTCATTCCTATTACTTTTGGGATATTACTAGCACTTGTTTTGTCACCCAGCTTGTCCTATTGCAAGAGGATTGTGAACACCACAGCAGGGTTTTTTTTAATACTTTCCTTCGTTATATAAGATTTGGTTCAGGGGATCACCTAATCAGAAGCTCAATAAGTAGAATGAGGCGAACTCTGGTTGGAATTCAACTGACACTGGAATGGAATGGCCGTCAGACATGTAGAGAAGCTGATTGTTATAAAACTGTGCAGTGTGGTCACTTAATTTTTGCCAGAGCTGTATATATATTCCTTTTCAGTAGTTGTGCCTGCAGCCACCCCTTCATTTCTGGTGTTAATTAAACCATATCCTTTCTTGTAATCCAGGTCTTCAAAAGGCCAGTACAAGTTTTGCTGCATCCTGTTAGTTGAGTTTCACCCTGTAAAGGCTTCCTCAAGTGGTCATCTTTGTTTAGTAGCTCTGTGGACTACTAGAAATACTCTAACGTGTGTTATTCTTCAATCCTCTGACTCACTAAGGATGGATATGGCTCCGGGACTCATAAATAATCAGGACACAAGACCCCTAGCACACTAGGGCCATGACCGTAAATTACTGGATCATCATGGACTCTATCCTGAGTCACTAGTCACTAAGCACAATAGCACATAATCACTGGATATTGATGGACCATATTATAGGAGCAATTAATAGAATAAAAACAACCTCCATGTTATTTATTGCACCACTGACCCACCAGGGACACTATTCACTAAACTACTGAATTACCAGGGATAGTAGAGGATTATCTGGACATTTAATAATGGGTCAGGGAAGCGTAACAGTGGCCACTGGATAATTATGGACACGGATACAGAAGCAATCCACATTTTGGCATGCAGTCAGTTGATCTGTAGATGCTCCAGGAGGGATGTAAGGGTTGTACAGACATAAATCACGCCGATAATTACAAAACACGAACTTCCCACTTGACTTATGATAATATGGTTATTACAATATTTACAGCGTGTAATAAAATATTCATGGAATAAAGCATTTTCCTCTGCTTCCATTCACAGAGAAAAAACATTAGCCGCTCATAATATCCCAGCTGAGAGCCCAATTACCTCCTATTACAATAAACAGACACGGCGGGGGCCCGAGGAACTTTAACGGAATCTTATAATTGGCGGCCGATGCCGGGTAATGGATAAGAAACAGTAACACCTGTATAATCAACATGGGGGCACGTGACAAAATATAATAGCTTACACATTATCACATGTATTAGGTTACTGGAGATAATAGTTTGTAGCAATAAGAATAAATATTTCAGTATTTTATTAGGTTTTTACTGATTTATTTATACTTTATTTTTCTACAACATACATATATATATATACTGTATATATATATACAGTGTATATATATATATATATATATATATGTATATATATATGTGTGTGTGTGTAAGAAACTTTCAAAAATAGAGGTTTTAATAGTTTTTTTTATCAATTAACAAAATTCAAAGTTAATGAACAATAGAGAAATCTAAATCAGATCTATATTTCGTGACCCCCGCCGCCTTCAAATCAGCATCAATTCTCCTAGATACGATCAGTGGACATTAGATTAGTGGAAATCTGTCTGATAAGATAAAATTAGAGATTTTGTTATACCACCCGTGATAGTTTCTACATGTGTGATGCCCACCATGATGCATGGTGAAGGAAAGGTTTATGGTGTTGAGGCTTTTCTGGTGCAATGTTGGCAATTTATTGCAAATTCCAGGCATGTTACCCAGCATGGCCACCACAGCATTCTGCAGCAACCACCATCCCATCTAATTTGCACTTAGTGGGACCATAATTTGTGTTCCAGCAGCATAATGACCGAAAACACCATCGGGTAATGTAAGGGCTATGTGACCAAGAAGGAAAGGGTTGGAGGCTGCGTCAGAGGACATGGCCTCCACAATCACAGACCTATACCCAATGGACATGGTTTGGGATGAGTTGGGAGCAGAGTGAGGGCAAAGCAGCGATCAAGTGCTCGGGTGACTCCTTCAAGACTGTTGGACGCCTTTACAGGTGAGGAACTGATGAAGCTGCTTAGAGTTAAGGGGGTGTAAAGCTGTCAGCAGAGGAAAAGGAGGGGGACTAGGAGGAATCTAAGGAACTAAAGAATTATGTAACAAAAGTTTATATAATGAAATTCCAAAACGCATTTTCTAGTACAGAATAAACTGGTAAAAAGGTGAATATCATGCTAAATGTCTATCTATTTCAGTGGATATTCTAGAAAAATGTTTAGAATTGAGAGTCCTCAGTGGTCGATACCTTTTAATGGCTAACTGAAAAGATGGTAACAAATTGCAAGCTTTCGAGACTACATACGTCTCTTCATCAGGCAAAGACTAAAACAAATTCTGAAGAATCACATATTTATGCACAACATAGAATAGAGAAAAAAAAAAGGGGGAAAAAACCATGGATAAGACAGGTGACATGAAGCAGAATTACCATAGGTGATAAACAGTTATGTCCATAAATATTGGGCCAATTCTTAGATAAGGATTGTTTTATTGTCCTGTGATTAGGGTCTGTTTCTGTTGTGATGACCCCACATGGTCTGATGGGCAAGTTCATTAGTTGATGTAAAAAGACATAAATCCATGTGACACATTCATTCCTGCAGTTAGAGTGTCAAAGGTCGTCATCAGTTTATATTCCCAGACTCTCCTGTCTTTCTGCGATTTGAAGTTACCTTTTAGTACAAGTAATTTCAGGTCCATAATGTTATGATTTGGGAGACAGAAATGTATTGCCACTGGTATATCCATTCTTTTTTCTCTTATTGTATGGCGGTGAGAGTTCATCCTTGTTCTCAGTTTCTGCCCTGTCTCCCCCACATACAGACCCCCAGTTGGACATTTAGCACAAATAATTAGGTACACCACATTAGAAGTGACGCAGCTGAATGTACCTGGGATCTTGTAGTCCTGATGTGAATTGGGAATCTTTATCTTGTCCGTGGTCATTATAAATGGACAGGTTTTACATTTTTTCTGGTTGCAAGGGAAAGGTTCCTGCAGCTGTTGGAGAGGACAGGGAGCTCTTGACAATAATGCTTCTTAGATTTGGGGGCTGCCTAAAACACAGTAGTGGGGGGTCTGGAAAAATGGATTGTAAGCGGGCATCTTTTTGCAGTAAAGGTTGTAATTTCCGTGCAGCTCCCCTTAGCGCCTCCAGATTTGGATTGTAGGTAACTACTAGAGGTACCCGGTTATTTTCTTCTTTAGTTTTGTAATGTAGCAGGAGATTCCGTGATATTCTGGTGGATCTTGTGATCTGATTTTCAATTGTTCTTGGATGGTAGCCCTGATTCAAAAAGGTCTTTCTGAGGCGACCAAGGTGTTCATCCCTGTCCATTGGGTTGGAACATATACGATTGTATCTGATGGCTTGGCTGTAGACAATGGAGTTTTTTATGTGTTTTGGATGGAAACTGTCCCATTTAATGTATGTTGGACGGTCAATTGGCTTCTGATACAGGGATGTCTCTATTTCATTGTTCTGCAGCTTAATGATGGTGTCCAAAAAGTTAATTTCAGTGCAGGAGTAGTTGAGTGTCAAGTTGATGGTAGGATGAAATTGATTAAACTGTTCATGGAACATCTTTAGCTGTGGCTCAGACTCCATCCAGATGATTAAAATGTCATCAATGTAGCAGTAGTACGCCAGAGGCCTGATGGGACATGAGGACAAAAAGTCGCTTTCAAGCTTGGCCATGAAAAGATTTGCATACTGTGGGGCCATTTTACTTCCCATTGCTGTGCCAGTCTCCTGTAGATAGATCTTCTTGTCAAACTCAAAGTAATTGTGGGTGAGGATGAATTTTATAAGTTTCAGCACAGAATTTGCATCAGTCCCTGTGTTTTCCAGGAAGAATTTGCAGGCATTTAATCCATCCTGGTGTGGGATATTGGAGTATAAAGATTCCACATCCATGGTGGCCAGGATGGTTCCTTCTGGTAGAGGACCTATTGCTGATAGTTTATTCAATAGGTCAGTTGTGTCCTGAATGAAGCTGGGTGTGTCCTTTACCAGTGGTTTAAGAATACCCTCTACCCATCCAGATACCTGCTCAGTAACGGTGCCCACACATGAAATAATTGGTCTTCCTGGATTTCTAGATTTGTGGATTTTGGGAAGCATGTAGAATGTCCCTGTTCTTGGACTTTCTGGTATCAGGTCATCGGCTCTTATGGATACGTCGGGCAGACAAGATACCAACTTGTTTAGTTCCTTGTAATAGTCCTGTGTAGGATCCGACTCCAATTTTTTGTAGTAGCGTGTGTCCATAAGTTGTCTGTTTGCTTCCTTCATATAGTCTGATGTGTTCATCATGACTATTGCACCTCCCTTGTCAGCAGGTTTGATGATGATTTCTTTGTTGGTTTTCAGAGACTGTATGGCCTTTCTCTCCTGGGCACTGATGTTGGATGCTTGTCTCCTGTTAGTATCTATGATGGTGGATTTTATCAAATGTCTGAAGGAGTCTATATAGTTATCCAAATGAGGGTTGCGTCCCGGTGGAGGTGTCCAGTCTGACCTCTTCAATCTTCTGTATCATTGAAATATTCCCTCAGGCGCAGTCTCCTGAAAAAATGTTCCATATCACTGCAGAGTTCAGTTTTATCCAGGGCCTTAGTAGGACAAAATGAGAGTCCTCTGGAAACCACGGCCAGCTCCACTTTGTTGGGTTTATAATCTGAGAGATTAATTACACAGTTATTTGTGCCTGGAATGGAGTGGTTGTCCAAGTTGTCAGGTTTAGGCTTTGTTTTGTATCTGTTTGCATAGAGTCCTGAATTGAGGCGCAATCTGTGCAGTTTCTTTTCCTTGTTATGAATTAGATGGGTCCGTAGTTTGTTGTAATACTGTTGTAATTTTTGCTCTGTGTCTTCTGTAAGTGTTTTCCTCATGGTTTCAAACTGCCCTTGGACTTTACTCTTTATGCTGTAGCAGACATGCAAAAGATGATTCCTTAATCTCTCAGAAGTCCTGTGACACAGGTTCTGTGCATAATGGGTGTTGTAGGTATGAAGAATTGGGTTTGTAATCCAGAGTCTTTTGGGAATTAGATTCTCCTTTTTGCATGTAGATAGGAAAAAAATGTCGCTGTCCATTTGTGCACGTTTCTTCAGAAGTGGTTTTAGTTCCATAAAGATGCGGTACATTCTGGTATCCTCCATTTTAATACAGGAAAGATATATATCTTGGCACCGTGTTAGCCAGTAGATAGAAAAATGTTTAGAATTGAGAGTCCTTAGTCGTTGATACCTTTTAATGGCTAACTGAAAAGATGGTAACAAATTGCAAGCTTTCGAGACTACATACGTCTCTTCATCAGGCAAAGACTAAAACAAATTCTGAAGAATCATATATTTATGCACAACATAGTATAGAAAAAAAAAAAAAAAGAGGGGTCGCCTCAGAAAGACCTTTTTGAATCAGGGCTACCATCCAAGAACAATTGAAAATCAGATTACAAGAGCCACCAGAATATCAAGGAATCACCTGCTACATTACAAAACTAAAGAAGAAAATAACCGGGTGCCTCTAGTAGTTACCTACTGTACAATCCAAATCTGGAGGTGTTAAGGGGAGCTGCACGGAAATTACAACCTTTACTGGTATCAACTGAGGACTCTCAATTCTAAACATTTTTCTATCTACTGGCTAACACGGTACCAAGATATATTTATTTCCTGTATCAAAGTGCATATTCTAAGAACCTTTCTAATATACTACAATTACAAATTCCTTAGCCCTCCCTCTCTACTTTAATTTTTTGTCTATGTTTTGTTTTTTTCATTCATTGCCATTTTCATTTGACTATCAAAGCATGCATTGGAAATTCTCAAACGAGTCATCAGGGGCAGCTGCTATTTCCATCCTGAAACAAAACCTCATCAGTGACATCCAATTCAGCTGAAGACTGGGCTAGTCCCAGCTGTACTGAGCATGCGCTATTAGGTAATTCCAATGTATACTCAGTATGTCCGCTCTGCCCATTCCATGAATTGGGTAATGACAGTGCGCTCCCTCATTGGCTCTAAACAGAAGTGAGCCGGCAAGAGAGCACACGGTCATTGTGGAGATAGAGTAGAGACAAGCTAAGCCCATGAAACAGACAACACTGATGATGTTCCGTTACAAGATGATGATGTCCATTTCAGTGGCTGGGCTGCTTTCTGTTCTCTCTGCCACATTCTCTCTCTCTTTTTCAATGCACACTGACAGTGCCCTCTCTTGTCAGCTTGACACTTCTCTTTAGACCCCACGAGGAAGCGCACTGTCAGTGCACATTCAAAGAACTATACCGCGGGGTGAGCAAGATTGCATACTCAGTATGTTTAGAAATTGACAACCAATGCCTGCTCAGTAGAGAGGGGACTAGCCCAGTCCCTGAAACGGATGTCACTGATGACGCCTCATTTCAGGGTGGCGTCAGCAGAGAATCACCAGTTGATCTAGGGATAGTCAAACCAAACGAAATCAGAAGAATAGAAAAACCAAAAAACAAACAGTATGACAGAGTAGAGCGGGAAGGGTAAGGAAGTTTTAAATGTAGTGTATTAGAAAAGTGGTTAGATTATTAAATTGCATAAAGAGATATTTAGTAAGAAATTCACCTCTGGTTTCAGAAAAAAATTTTTAAGATGATAACTAAAACGACTATAAAAATATATTCAAGACATGTAAAACTTCAAAAAAGTTCATGCAGTAGATGAGTAGGTAGTAATAAAAAAGTGACAAGGTAAACCAACAGAATTGATCTCATTAGTTCTGCGAATCATATATAACATATTAGACTATGTAAATGTATTAATAATCTGAAGTAAAAGGGAGAACAAAAATATTAAACAGATAAAAAAGATTTAATTTTGTGACAAAAGGAAAATCAGTAACATCATAGAGTTACCTCCCTCCCCGAACATTACATAACGGTTACGCTGCTCTCGGCTCTGCAGCCAAGTTGGCAGAAGAATGAGCGAAAACAGACAGGGGGACCCTGGAAGACTTACTCCAAGTCCTCGTGCCAATGAAATAGCCTGAGACTGCTCCATACAAAGCTATAAGCGCAGGGTCTGCGTGGCAAGAAGAATATTATAAAAATATGATGAGATATATATTAAGTAAGGATGAAGAAATAAAGTGTTACGGGATAATAAGATCAGGAGATGGGTTACTGTAATAATAGGTTACAGGGGTAATAAGGTGATCAGGAGCCGGGTTACTGTAATAAGAGGATCAGGAGCCGGGTTACTGTAATAAGAGATTACAGGGGTAATAAGAGGATGTGGAGCCGGGTTACTGTAATAAGAGGTTACAGGGGTTATAAGGTGATCAGGAGCCGGGTTACTGTAATAAGAGGTTACAGGGGTAATAAGAGGATCAGGAGCGGGTCACTGTAATAAGAGGTTACAGGGTAATAAGAGGATCAGGAGCCGGGTTACTGTAATAAGAGGTTACAGGGTAATAAGAGGATCAGGAGCCGGGTTACTGTAATAAGAGGTTACAGGGGTAATAAGAGGATCAGGAGCCGGGTTACTGTAATAAGAGGTTACAGGGTAATAAGAGGATCAGGAGCCGGGTTACTGTAATAATAGGTTACAGGGGTAATAAGGTGATCAGGAGCCGGGTTACTGTAATAAGAGGTTACAGGGGTAATAAGAGGATCAGGAGCCGGGTTACTGTAATAAGAGGTTACAGGGTAATAAGAGGATCAGGAGCCGGGTTACTGTAATAAGAGGTTACAGGGGTAATAAGAGGATGAGGAGCCAGGTTACTGTAATAAGAGGTTACAGGGGTAATAAGGTGATCAGGAGCCGGGTTACTGTAATAATAGGTTACAGGGGTAATAAGGTGATCAGGAGCCGGGTTACTGTAATAAGAGGTTACAGGGGTAATAAGAGGATCAGGAGCCGGGTTACTGTAATAAGAGGTTACAGGGGTAATAAGAGGATCAGGAGCCGGATTACTGTAATAAGGTTACAGGGGTAATAAGAGGATCAGGAGCCGGGTTACTGTAATAAGAGGTTACAGGGTAATAAGAGGATCAGGAGCCGGGTTACTGTAATAAGAGGTTACAGGGGTAATAAGAGGATCAGGAGCCAGGTACTGTAATAAGAGGTTACAGGGGTAATAAGAGGATCAGGAGCCGGGTTACTGTAATAAGCGGTTACAGGGGTAATAAGAGGATGAGGAGCCGGGTTACTGTAATAAGAGGGTACAGGGTAATAAGAGGATCAGGAGCCGGGTTACTGTAATAAGAGGTTACAGGGTAATAAGAGGATCAGGAGCCGGGTTACTGTAATAAGAGGTTACAGGGGTAATAAGAGGATCAGGAGCCGGGTTACTGTAATAAGAGGGTACAGGGTAATAAGAGGATCAGGAGCCGGGTTACTGTAATAAGTGGTTACAGGGGTAATAAGAGGATGAGGAGCCGGGTTACTGTAATAAGAGGTTACAGGGGTAATAAGGTGATCAGGAGCCAGGTTACTGTAATAAGAGGGTACAGGGTAATAAGAGGATCAGGAGCCGGGTTACTGTAATAAGAGGTAACAGGGTAATAAGGGGATCAGGAGCCGGGTTACTGTAATAAGAGGTTACAGGGTAATAAGAGGATCAGGAGCCGGGTTACTGTAATAAGAGGTTACAGGGTAATAAGAGGATCAGGAGCCGGGTTACTGTAATAAGAGGTTACAGGGTAATAAGAGGATCAGGAGCCGGGTTACTGTAATAAGAGGTTACAGGGGTAATAAGATCAAGAGCTGGGTTACTACAAGAACTAGAGGAATAGTTTCAGATGATGATATGTTCAAATGCAAAGTTAATATGAGAGTGAAATACTGAATTACTCCACTGAGATGTTACAGGGTCACTAGTGTGAAAGGGGATCTGAGGTCTGTTATGTCCGCTCCCCTCCCTCTCTTTTGGATCCCTGCAGGGGAGTAAACAGACTTGTGTAAGGAGGAGAACAGAATGTACTTTGACAAAGCTATTAATAGATTTCTCAGCGACAGGAACGGTGTTAGTGTGAGAGAAGGAGAGAGGGAAGAGGGAGGGTGAGAGCAGAGAAAAGGGAACAGAAAGGAGAGTGATTTTTAAGGAGAGGTCAACTGGGGTAATATGGAGAAATTATGTGAAGAGGAGGACTTAGAACTGTAGTATAAAGAGTAATAGGAGGAGATATAGGGAGGATATATGGAGTAATAGGGGAGATATAGGAGGATATATGGAGTAATAGGAGGAGATATAGGGAGAATACATGGAGTAATAGGAGGAGATATAGGAGGATATATGGAGTAATAGGAGGAGATATAGGAGGATATATGAAGTAATAGGAGGAGATATAGGGAGGATATATGGAGTAATAGGAGGAGATATAGGGGGATATATGGAGTAATAGGAGGAGATATAGGGGGATATATGGAGTAATAGGAGGAGATATAGGGGGATATATGGAGTAATAGGAGGAGATATAGGGAGGATATATGGAGTAATAGGAGGAGATATAGGGGGATATATGGAGTAATAGGAGGAGATATAGGAGGATATATGGAGTAATAGGGGGAGATATAGGGAGGATATATGGAGTAATAGGAGGAGATATAGGGGGATATATGGAGTAATAGGGGACAATATAGGGGGATATATGGAGTAATAGGGTGAGATATAGGAGGATATATGGAGTGATAGGAGGAAATATACACTTCTCAAAAAAATAAAGGGAACACTAAAATCCCACATCCTAGATTTTACTAAATGAAATATTCCAGTTATAAATCTTTATTCATTACATAGTGGAATGTGATGAGAACAATAAAAGCTAAAAATGATCAAGGTAAATCACAACTAATATCCCATGGAGGTCTGGAGTTGGAATGATACTCAAAATTAAAGAGGAAAATGAAGTTACAGGCTGATCCAACTTCAGTGGAAATGCCTCAAGACAAGGAAATGATGCTCAGTATTGTGTGTGGCCTCCACGTGCCTGTATGATCTCCTTACAACGCCTGGGCATGCTCCTGATGAGGCGGCGGATGGTCTCCTGAGGGATCTCCTCCCAGACCTGGATTAAAGCATCAGCCAACTCCTGGACAGTCTGTGGTGCAATGTGACGTTGGTGGATGGTGCGAGACATGATGTCCCAGATGTGCTCAATCGGATTCAGGTCTGGGGAACGGGCGGGCCAGTCCATAGCTTCAATGCCGTCATCTTGCAGAAACTGTTGACACACTCCAGCCACATGAGGTCTGGCATTGTCCTGCATTAGGAGGAACCCAGGGCCAGCCGCACCAGCATATGGTCTCACAAGGGGTCTGAGGATCTCATCTCGGCACCTAATGGCAGTCAGGCTACCTCTGGCGAGCACATGGAAGGCTGTACGGCCCTCCAAAGAAATGCCACCTCACACGATTACTGACCTACTGCGAAACTGGTCATGCTGAAGGATGTTGCGGATTGCTCTCCACGGCGTCTCCAGACTCTGTCACATGTGCTCAGTGTGAACCTGCTTTCATCTGTGAAGAGCACAGGGCGCCAGTGGTGCATTTGCCAATGCTGGTGTTCTGTGGCAAATGCCAAGCGTCCTGCATGGTGTTGGGCTGTGAGCAAAACCCCCAACTGTGGACATCGGGCACTCAGACCATCCTCATGGAGTCGTTTTCTAACCGTTTGTGCAGACGCATGCACAATTGTGGCCTGCTGGAGGTCATTTTGCAGGGCTCTGGCAGTGCTCCTCCTGTTCCTCCTTGCTCAAAGGCGAGGTAGCGGTCCTGCTGCTGGGTTGTTGCCTTCCTTCGGCCCCCTCCACGTCTCCTGGTGTACTGGCCTGTCTCCTGGTAGTGCCTCCAGCCTCTGGACACTACGCTGACAGACACAGCAAACCTTCTTGCCACAGCCCGCATTGATGTGCCATCCTGGATGAGCTGCACTACCTGAGCCACTTGTGTGGGTTGTAGAGTCCGTCTCATGCTACCACGAGTGTGAAAGCACAACCAACATTCAAAAGTGACCAAAACATCAGCCAGAAAGCATTGGTACTGAGATGTGGTCTGTGGTCCCCACCTGCAGAACCACTCCTTTATTGAGGGGGTCTTGATAATTGCCAACAATTTCCATCTGTTGTCTATTCCATTTGCACAACAGCATGTGAAACTGATTGTCATTCAGTGTTGCTTCCTAAGTGGACAGTTTGATTTCACAGAAGTTTGATTTACTTGGAGTTAGATTCTGTTGTTTAAGTGATCCCTTTATTTTTTTGAGCAGGGTATTTACTATGGGAAGTTTATGTGGAGCGCGTGGACATGGCAGAAAGATAATTATGGGGTTACCATATAGCTATTCGTCCCTTATTTCTCTGTAATGAGGGCTGCCTCATTGTCGCCATGATCTGTGATGGACAGTGACTGGTTATAGGGAATGTAGTATATGGGTGCATGCTCCCGCTGTAGTTCCAGCCTCGGTATATCCTCCAGGAGACCCTCTATGACTATAGGCCTGATGAGCACATCCTAATGTGGAGCAGCCGGGGTTATTTGTGGCAATGAGGGGCGTTGCAGGGACAGGATCTATGGAAGAACAGGGCTTATATGTATCACTGTTTGTGATCCCCCTTTTCTGTTCTCCCGCCTTCTTTCTACAACCTCAGTACATGCACCAGCCGCCCCTCCCTGCCCTGATCATTTATCATACAGTCTGCCCTTAATGTCCTGCTTTTCTTAGAAAAACACATTCAAGGCTACGGGGCGGGGAATGGGGTATTTAAGGACACAGTCAACATATGGTGACAGCAAACCTTTTACATTGCTGCTAATCCCTCCCAAACCAGGGACAGACAGAGCATTACTCCCTGCAAACACCTTCAGAGCATTGCTCCTCATTCACTGCACCATGTATTAACCCTTTGCGAAAGACAGATCTGCAAATGCTTGTACCTGAGTGATTTCATTCAGAGGGTAGATCACTGCTCATTTAAATTGGGTAAGGACAGAAAATGTGATCATTTGTTTCTAGAAATGGCGCCACCTATCACAGTTTAACTAATTTCAAGTAAATGGGGTTAATAGGGTGAGGCTGCAATACCCGACATGGCCTACGTTCAAGAGTGGCGCTGTTTCTTGAAAAAAAAAATAATAATTGTCCCTTTTTATATTCTTACTAGCTGTACTACCCGGCTTCGCCCGGGTTAATAACTGCTGTTAGCAAAATAGAATGTGTTAACAAAAATGTATTCTGCACACAAAAACCACAAAACAAATAGATAGAAATGTAATTATTAAAAGGCAAAAACTAAGCTAATAGAAGAATTTCACAACATATATTAGCTTTGTTATACTGAGAATGTCTTTGTTGCCTATATTAACCAATCAGAGCTCAGGTTAATTAACTGTAGCAAAATAGAAGCTGAGCTGTGATTGGTTGCTATTGGCAGCCTGATAAATCCCCAGCCAACAGTAAGCCCTCCCCCCTGGCAGTATATATTAGCTCACACATACACATAATAGACTGGTCATGTGACTGACAGCTGCCGTATTTCCTATATGGTACATTTGTTGCTCTTGTAGTTTGTCTGCTTATTAATCAGATTTTTATTTTTGAAGGATAATACCAGACTTGTGTTTGTTTTAGGGCGAGTTTCGTGTGTCAAGTTGTGTGTGTTGAGTTGCGTGTGGCGACATGCATGTAGCGACTTTTGTGAGATGAGTTTTGTGTGGCGACATGCGTATAGCAACATTTTGTGTGTCGAGTTGCATGTGACAGGTTAGTGTAGCAAGTTGTGTGCAGCAAGATTTGTGCATGGCGAGTTTTGCGCGTGGCGAGTTTTATGTGTGGTGCGTTTTGAGTATGTGCAAGTTTTGTGTGAGGCAACTTTTGCATGTGGTGCAACTTTTGTACATGTGGCAATTTTTCTGTGTGTGCAAGTTTTGCATGAGGTGAGTTTTGCACGTGTGGCGAGTTTTGCGTGAGCCTAGTTTTGCATATGGCGAGTTTTGCATGTAGCGAGTTTTGCGCGTTGCGAGTTTTGAGTGGTGACTTTTGTGTTTCGACTTTTATGTGGCGAGGTTGGTGTGTGTGTGGTGAAATGTGCGCTGAGGGTCGTATATGTGTTCGAGCACGTGGTAGTGTGTGGTGCATTTTGTGTTTGTGTTCATATCCCCTTGTGTGGTGAGTATCCCATGTCGGGGCCCCACCTTAGCAACTGTACGGTATATACTCTTTGGCGCCATCGCTCTCATTCTTTAAGTCCTCATTGTTCACATCTGGCAGCTGTCAATTTTCCTCCAACACTTTTCCCTTCACTTTTTCCCCATTATGTAGATAGGGGCAAAATTGTTTGGTGAATTGGAACGCGCGGGGTTAAAATTTCACCTCACAACATAGCCTATGACGCTCTCGGGGTCCAGACGTGTGACTGTGCAAAATTTTGTGGCTGTAGCTGCGACGGTGCAGATGCCAATCCCGGACATACACACATACATACATACACACATTCAGCTTTATATATTAGATATACCTGTATGTAATCTCCTGTATATAGTATATACCTGTGTGTCATCTCACCTATATATAGTATATACCTGTGTGTCATCTCCTCCTGTATATAGTATATACCTGTATGTCATCTCCTCCTGTATGTAGTATGTACCTGTATGTCATCTCCTCCTCTATATAGTATATACCTGTGTGTCATCTCCTCCTGTATATAGTATATACCTGTGTGTCATCTCCTCCTGTATATAGTATATACCTGTGTGTCATCTCCTCCTGTATATAGTATATACCTGTATGTCATCTCCTCCTATATATAGTATATACCTGTATGTAATCTCCTGTATATAGTATATACCTGTGTGTCATCTCTCCTGTATATAGTATATATCTGTGTGTCATCTCCTCCTGTATATAGTATATACCTGTGTGTCATCTCCCCTGTAAATAGTATATACCTGTGTGTCATCTCCTCCTGTTTATAGTATATATCTGTATGTCATCTCCTCCTGTATTAGCCCTCGTTCACACGTTATTTGGTCAGTATTTTTACCTCAGTATTTGTAAGCTAAATTGGCAGCCTGATAAATCCCCAGCCAACAGTAAGCCCACCCCCTGGCAGTATATATTAGCTCACACATACACATAATAGACAGGTCATGTGACTGACAGCTGCCGGATTCCTACATTTGTTGCTCTTGTAGTTTGTCTGCTTATTAATCAGATTTTTATTTTTGAAGGATAATACCAGACTTGTGTGTGTTTTAGGGCTAGTTTCGTGTGTCAAGTTGTGTGTGTTGAGTTGCGTGTGGCGACATGCATGTAGCGACTTTTGTGAGATGAGTTTTGTGTGGCGACATGCGTGTAGCAACTTTTTGTGTGTCGAGTTGCATGTGACAGGTTAGTGTAGCAAATTGTGTGCAGCAAGTTTTGCGCATGGCGAGTTTTGCGCGTGGCGAGTTTTATGTGTGGTGCCTTTTGAGTATGTGCAAGTTTTGTGTGAGGCAACTTTTGCATGTGTTGCAACTTTTGTGCATGTGGCAATTTTTCTGCGCGTGGCAATTTTTCTGCGTGTGCAAGTTTTGCGTGTGGCGAGTTTTCCATGAGGTGAGTTTTGCACGTGTGGTGAGTTTTGCATGTGGAGAGTTTTGCGCGTTGCGAGTTTTGAACGGCGACTTTTGTGTTTCTACTTTTATGTGGCGAGGTTGGTGTATGTGTGGTGAAATGTGCGCTGAGGGTGGTATATGTGTTCGAGCATGTGGTAGTGTGTGGCGCATTTTGTGTGTGTGTTCATATCCCCGTGGTGGTGTGGTGATTATCCCATGTTGGGGCCCCACCTTAGCAACTGTACAGTATATACTCTTTGGCGCCATCGCTGTCATTCTTTAAGTCCCCCTTGTTCACATCTGGCAGCTGTTAATTTGCCTCCAACACTTTTCCTTTCATTTTTTCCCCATTATGTAGATAGGGGCAAAATTGTTTGGTGAATTGGAAAGCGCGGGGTTAAAATTTCACCTCACAACATAGCTTTGACGCTCTCGGGGTCCAGACGTGTGACTGTGCAAAATTTTGTGGCTGTAGCTGCGACGGTTCAGATGCCAATCCCGGACATACATACATACATACATACATACATACACACATACACACATTCAGCTTTATATATTAGATATAATGATCCCACCAATAATCTGCAGGATTGCTCTTAAGTGACCCGTATAGAAGATAAAAACTACAAGGTCTTACAGTGTTGCTCAGTAAGAGGACCTTTCACTAGCATGGTTTTTTCCAAGGGGGTGTGGCTCACAGGATCCTCAGGGGTGTGTCTTTAGGCTGCTGACCATTATTACTCTGTGAGCCACACTCCCTTGGTAAAAACCATAAAAAGTAGAGATAAACCAAAAGGCCCAATATGTCTGGAACCATAAGGAGTACAAATGGATTATTCAGAGGGCCAGTGGGAATAAAATAAGAACAAAAACTGGCCATTTATAACCCGATGACAGATACACTTTAGTGGATTTATCCTTAGTAGTCAAACCCTTTTTTTGTTAGAGAAGGTTGTTCAGTAAAGAACTAATCAGAGTGTGTCATTAAAGGTGGTTTCTGGAATGTAGAAGCACGTATTCCAGTTCCCTACAGCACTCCCGCAGGAAGAATGAAGTATTACATGAAAATCAGATGCACTGGGTCCTCCCGAGAAGGAGACGCTCTTTGTAGCTGCTCTTTAGAAGTCTGAATCATTGGGCTATAGGGTAATACTAGGTCCACTGTCTAACCCATCCTCAACTTGACAAATGTGAATTGTGTCCTCGATCATTCCAAGGCTCGCACGCCACACTGCTACTTTTAGGGTCTTTGCACAAGAGGGATAAGCTGGGAATTTTCAGCCACAGAACTGTACATATTACAGTATGCAGAGCATTGCTCCTTCTTAGACTGGCAGATCCACCCTCCAGGCTCCTGATCGGATAGTTTTTTAATGTAATTAGTACTTTCATAAACATAACAAAAAGTTTTTACACTACTTTTGGCTGCGAGTTTGAGCTTATTTACAAGACAGCCGTGTCCCGGATGTGGGTGAAGATACAGGGCTGGCGTAGTATTTGGCAGATGTGTTATGTGATGTTTCCATGTGGCCTCTTGGAAAGAAGCGTTCTGTCAATAATAATGTTATTCCTCCCTCCTCGTCCCTCTTCTATATTTCAGCAACAGTACATAGTAAGTTGTAGAGATTAATTATGTGAGCATTGATAGATGAGAAGAACAGTCCAGAAGCTGATGGCCAACCGGATGGTTGGCTGATGGTCAACTGGATGGTTAGCTGATGGTACAATTGTTGGTCAGCTGATGGTCAATTTGATGGCCGGCTGATCATAAACTAGATGATTGGCTGATGGTGAACCGGATGATTGGCTAATGGTGAACTGGATCATCAGCTGATGGTCAATCAGATCAGGTGGTCAGCTGATGGTCAATCGGTTGGTCTGCTGCTGGTCAATCAGGTGGTCAGATGATGATTAACTGGATGGTCATTTAATGGCCAACTAGATGGTTGGCTGATGGTCAACTGGATGGTTGGTTGATGATCAACCGGATGGTTGGCTGATGGTTGGCTGATGATCAACCAAATGGTTGACTGATGGTCAACTGGATGGTTGGTTGATGGTCAATTGGATGGTTGGCTGATGGTCATTACTTGCTGTTACATTATAGAGATGTGCATCCAGACAATCGATACATACCCTACAGCCTGTCTATCCTGCTATAAAACCTGTCATACACCTGATAAGGCTGTTGGCGAAACATTTTTTTTTTAGCAGTTATTTATCCAGACTCCATATACACAAGAACTCTTGTCCTGAAAGAGCAAGTTCGATTTATGAATTCCAATATATCGGGAATGGATAACCAATGTGTCACTTCGCATCAGCTGCCATCTGGGAACAATGTGTGATAATGGCGTACAAAAAAGTCACTATTTTTGGTGTTCTTCTGCCAGGAAGTTTAACTTTACGCTACCATGGAGCTATCTGATGATGTGATGATGTGAGTCCCAGCTTAGATCAGTATCAGGCAATTACCTGGTCATAAACTACTGATTTACCATCACGCTGACATTTCTGAGATGTATAACTGTGTTATAGATATGTGATCCTTACATGACCAGGGAAGATCTTAAAAATCATAAGGAATATCTTGGGATCTCCATCACATGGCAAAATACATAGCGGTTGCCGGTTGGGTGGGATGAGGGCACATTTCCTGGAAGCCGCCATGACAATAATGTTCCCCACATATAGGCTATGTATTTATTCTCACTGCCTTTGTGACATTTTCCAGTAAAGTTGTACTTGTCTGCGGGCAAGTCCAGGCCCCCGTGACCCAAACTTTACCAGTGCGACGAAGCAAGATAGTACCCTGCCCGTCCAGAGAGTCCATAAGTTATTGTAACCTCTGAACACAGTGCCACCGCCTGGAAATGTGTATTCCACTCAAAATAAAGATGATCTTATAATTAGTAGGTGGATCCTGCTGTGTACTGCGCCATTCTAGCTCTGTGTACTGTGCGCTATCTCTGTGAAGCTCCGACCACTGAAGGTGCAGCTACAGAGACAACCCAGAGAGGCCGAGATACTCTGTTTCCAAAGTTCCTATTGAAAAGAACAGGAGTTACAGAAACCGCTGAGCAGAGCTGTTCTGGGTGGTTTCTGTAGCTGCACCTCCATTGATCAGAGCATGGACGGGGATAATACAGTCTCAGCCATGAAAGGTCCAGATGGGAATAACCATTTAAACAGGAACCTTACAAGCAACTTACAAGAGATACAGAGCAGTAACAGCAGGCACAATACACGCAGCACTGCGGGCACAATACACGGGGGCACAGCGGGCACAATACACTGGGGCACAGCGGGCACAATACACTGGGGCACAGCAGGCACAATACACGGGAGCACAGCGGGTACAATACACGGGACACAGCACAGCGGGCACAATACACAGGGGCACAGCGGGCACAATACACGGGAGCACAGCGGGTACAATACACGGGACACAGCGGGCACAATACACGGGGCACAGCGGGCACAATACACGGGGGGCACAGCAGACACAATACACGGGGGCACAGCAGGCACAATACACGGGGGCACAGCGGGCACAATACACTGGGGCACAGCAGGCACAATACACGGGAGCACAGCGGGTACAATACACGGGACACAGCGGGCACAATACACGGGGCACAGCGGGCACAATACACGGGGGGCACAGCAGACACAATACACGGGGGCACAGCAGGCACAATACACGGGGGCACAGCGGGCACAATACACGGGGGTACAGCGGGCACAATACACGGGGGTACAGCGGGCACAATACACGGGAGCACAGCGGGTACAATACATGGGACACAGCGGGCACAATACACGGGGCACAGCGGGCACAATACACGGGGGGCACAGCAGACACAATACACGGGGGCACAGCAGGCACAATACACGGGGGCACAGCGGGCACAATACACGGGGGTACAGCGGGCACAATACACGGGGGTACAGCGGGCACAATACATGGGGGCACAGCGGGCACAATACACGGGAGCACAGCGGGCACAATAAACGGGGGCACAGCGGGCACCATACACGGGGGCACAGCGGGCACAATACACGCGGGCACAATACACGGGCACAGCAGGCACAATGCACTGGGGCAACGTAGGCACAGTACATGGGGGGCACAGCAGGCACACTACATGAGGGCACAGTAGGCACAATATATGAGGGCACAGTGGACAATTCATGAGGGCAAAGTACATGAGGGGGCAGTAGGCACAAGATATTGGGGTCGGGAACAGTAGGCACAATATTTGGGGGCATAGACAGCAAGTTCAATACATGGGGCACGGTAGGCACAGTAAATGAGGGCACATTAGGAACAATACATGGGGCATAGCAGGCACAATACATGGGGCACGGTAGGCACAATAAATGGGGGCACATTAGGAACAATACATTGGGGCACAGCAGGCACAATACATGGGGCACGGTAGGCACAATAAATGGGGGCACATTAGGAACAATACATGGGGGCACAGCAGGCACAATACATGGGGCACGGTAGGCACAATAAATGGGGGCACATTAGGAACAATACATGGGGGCACAGCAGGCACAATACATGGGGCACGGTAGGCACAGTAAATGGGGGCACATTAGGAACAATACATGGGGGTACAGTAGGCACAATCTCTGGGGGTTCAGTAAGCACAATGCATGTGGGCAAAGTTGGTCAAATCTATGAGGGGCACAATACATAAGGACACAGCCAGTACAGTGTAAAGGAGCTTCCAAATCTGACTTTTGATATGCAGCCCCTTATTGACGAGCCACAATACATTAGATAAACTTTATTCTTTGTAAGATGCAAAGTTCTTTTTACAATGTACAGCTCTCCATAAACCATAAAAGTGCCCACCTTCTATTCAGAGCGTGGCTGTGATGCCACAGTATTAATTATATGCAGGGAAAGTCGCTGACACATAAGTCATTCTCTCAATATACCTGCCATAAATTATCACTTCCAGTGTGACACAGACAATGCCGCTTGTGAAAGTGTGTAACATGGTGCAATGTGTCACCAACGATCGCCTGTACCGGAGCACCCTGTGTAGTCAGGAGGATGACATGGAGAAAATGAATAAATCACATTTAACATTTGGTGTCAGTCCTGGGCCTGAGTCCCTACAGTAAAACCTCCTGTCACTGTGGTCTGGCAGCTCAGTGACATGAATACGGCACTTTGCTGCGCCAGAGACCAAGAGAGCATTACATAAAGTCCATACAAATCCCCCCAAAATGGGTCACGGACCCACAGCCCCAGCCTTCAGGTCAGACTGCTCCAGTTATATAAGTGATGACATAACATCCCAAAATGTTACCTCTGTGCACTAATACTACAGACGGTCTGGACAGATAGTGCATGACCCCAGATTAGAAAACAGATTTTACAATAATCTGGGCTTTGAAAAGCAGCTGGTGAGTCTGGAGGTGATGTCTGGGATTAAGCAGCAGCAAATTAAGCATTTTCATGCCTACAAACATCTATCTATTATCCATCTATCTTTTTACCATCTGATTTTGGAGTGCTGCCCTCTTTTTGGGTGATTTGAATACTAGTATTGGTGATAAACATGGAGGCTTTGCACTCATAATTGAATCTACAGTGGGTATAAAAAGTCTGCACACCCCTGTACAAATACCAGGTTTTGGTCATGTAAGAGAAATAAATATTCATACCAACTAGAATAATTTCAGAACTTTCTCCACCTTTAATGTCACCCATAGTCTGTACAAATACATTAAGAAACTAAAAAGAACAAATGTTAAATAAAAAGATTGCATAAGTGTGAGTGCAACATTCCCCCAGGTAACCGGTTGTTGCAGTGATGTAGCCTTCCTTTCGGGGAGGGTGATATCACGCTTGGAGGCAAGGGAGATTCTTTCTATCAGGTAAGGCACTCACATTCAACACATCTGAATCTAGGCCAGGAGGGGGAGCTCAGGACCCGGATTGAGGGGAGCTTCCTTAGACTTTATGTATCCTGGTCTGGAGGAGGAATCAGCCAGTTGTAGAGAGTGGTAGAGGAGTGAGGAGAGGAGAAGGCCGTCTGGAACAGACAGAGGGGCCGAGCAGCCACATGGGAGCTGCGACCCCTGGAAAGAGTGATAACTTGAAGGAGTTGAATAGTGGAGGAGCTTAGAGGGAAGAAGCACAGAGGAGGAAGAGGCTCGGGAGGGGAACGGCGGAAGGACACCCTGGGAGCTAGAGCGCAGAAGCCGGGGTATGGGGAGTCCGAGGTTGCGTTGTTCTCCAGGATGCGCGACAGAACCAGAGGGCATAGGACTGTATGTCAGTTGCCTGCACCAAGTCTAATAATAATAATAATAATTTTTATTTATATAGCGCCAACATATTCCGCAGCGCTTTACAACTTATAGAGGGAACTTGTACAGACTATAGACATTACAGCATAACAGAAATCACAGTTCAAAACAGATACCAGGAGGAGTGAGGGCCCTGCTCGCAAGCTTACAATCTATGAGGAAAAGGGGAGACACGAGAGGTGGATGGTAACAATTGCTTTAGTTATTTGGACCAGCCATAGTGTAAGGCTCGGGTGTTCATGTAAAGCTGCATGAACCAGTTAACTTCCTAAGTATGTAGCAGTACAGACACAGAGTGCTATTAACGGCATTAAGTGTATGAGAACACGATGCAAGGAACCTGATTATGTGTTTTGTTTTTTGTTTTTCTATTTTTAATAGGCCACACAGGGATAGTTAGGTTAATGCGTTGAGGCGGTAGGCCAGTCTGAACAAATGCGTTTTTAGGGCACGCTTAAAACTGTGGGGATTAATCGTATTAACCTAGGTAGTGCATTCCAAAGAATCGGCGCAGCACGTGTAAAGTCTTGGAGACGGGAGTGGTAGGTTCTGATTATTGAGGATGCTAACCTGAGGTCATTAGCGGAGCGGAGGGCACGGGTAGGGTGGTAGACTGAGACCAGAGAGGAGATGTAGGGTGGTGCTGAGCCATGGAGTGCTTTGTGGATGAGGGTAGTAGTTTTGTACTGGATTCTGGAGTGGATGGGTAGCCAGTGTAATGACTGGCACAAGGTAGAGGCATCGGTGTAACGGTTGGTGAGGAATATGATCCTGGCAGCAGCATTCAGGACAGATTGGAGCGGGGAGAGTTTGGTAAGAGGGAGGCCGATTAGTAGGGAGTTACAATAGTCCAGGCGGGAATGAATAAGAGAAACAGTAAGAGTTTTTGCAGAGTCGAAAGTAAGAAAAGGGCAAATTCTAGAAATGTTTTTGAGATGCAGATAAGAAGAGCGAGCCAGTGATCGGATGTGGGGGGTGAATGAAAGCTCGGAATCAAGAATGACCCCAAGGCAGCGTGCATGTTGCTTTGGAGTAATGGTGGAACCGCACACTGAGATGGCAATGTCAGGCAAAGGTAGGTTAGTAGAGGGAGAGAACACGAGGAGTTCAGTTTTTGACAGGTTCAGTTTCAGATAGAGGGAGGACATGATGTTAGAGACAGAGGTAAGACAATCACTGGTGTTTTCTAAGAAGGTCGGAGTGAAAGCAGGAGAAGAGGTGTATAATTGGGTGTCATCAGCATAGAGATGGTACTGGAACCCAAATCTACTGATTGTTTGTCCAATAGGGGCAGTATACAAAGAGAAGAGGAGGGGGCCTAGGACTGATCCTTGAGGAACTCCAACAGTAAGGGGAAGGGGAGAGGAGGAGGAACCAGCAAAACATACAGTGAAGGATCGGACAGAGAGATAGGAGGAGAACCAAGAGAGAACGGTGTCCTTGAGGCCGATGGAGCAGAGCATAGTGAGGTTGATGATCCACAGTGTCGAATGCTGTGGAAAGATCCAATAGAATTAGCATGGAGTAGTGACCATCAGATTTAGCTGTTAGTAGGTCATTAGAGACTTTAGTGAGGGCAGTTTCAGTAGAGTGTAAAGAGCAGAAGCCAGATTGAAGAGGGTCGAGAAGAGAGTTATCTGAGAGATAGCGGGTAAGACGGGAGTGGACCAGGCGTTCCAGGAGTTTAGAGATGAAGGGAAGATTAGAGACAGGTCTATAATTAGCGGCACAGTTTTGGATGTATGATGGCATGCTTAAATGAGGAGGGAAAAATACCGGAAGTGAGGGAAAGGTTGATTATTTTTGTTATGTGAGAGGTGACAGCCGGGGAAAGGGACTGGAGGAGATGTGACAGAATGGGGTCACTGGTGCAAGTGGTCGGGCGAGAAGATGCAAGGAGCCTGCTTACTTCTTCTTCAGTAACTGGTTCAAAGTCAGAGAGTGAACTAGATGCAGTGGGGGAGGGAGTACAGTGCCTGGTATGAAGAGATTGGGAGATGATTTCCTGTCGAATGTGGTCAATTTTTTCTTTGAAGTAATTGGCCAGATCGTCAGCGCGGAGATCTGTGCTTGGGGCCTGCTCTCTTGGGTTGAGTAGGGACTGAGGTGTCTGAGGTGAAGCAGTAACTTGAGAGCCCGGGTCATGATAGAGATCCTATAAACAGGCTCGCACTGCCTATCATACAGACATCTGTCTTAGGACAGGAGAGAGGGGACTTTGCAACTAAGCTTCAAGTGGCAGGGACCTCGCCATCTTAGCGCAAGTAGGAAAGGCTTACGGACCTCACCTGGGAGAGGGATCTCCTATTGCCTCCAAGCCGGCCGGACCACAGCTACCCCTGCACTTGGTACTCTGGACTGAGAACTGCTTTCATCAGTAAACCAGGTAAAGACTGCAAACCTGTGTCCTCGTTCTTTACTAAATCATCCACCACATCATCGGTGCCATACACTTGGGAAGCTCTGGGGACCCCGCTTCACCTGTGGGAAGCGTCACTATCTAGTCGCCCTACCATCACCCCAGAGGACCCCTTTAAGCAGCGTCAGTCCCTACTGACTGAGAACCACAGGTGGTGTCAGGAACAATAGACTGTATTTACAATATCCCTTAAAGACCTTTCCCCTTTAATTGGGCGCCCAGGGCCACAGACTGGGTCGCAGCCACCGTGACATCCCCTTTAAGACCGGACCCGGTACTGTGTACCCCACGGCCCTGGCGGGTGACTCATGAACACCCTCTTATAATTGGAGATGTGGTTGTAATCAGAATAATATTTACCGTCATGTTAAATAGTAGTCAGTGCTCGGCCGCCATCATTTACAGAATTCAGGGCATCTGCATTGCCATGCAACGTCTCTGGCCTGTGCTCAACATGAAAAGTAAAGTCCTGGAGCGCCAGAAACCACCTAGTTACCAGGGCATTGTTCCCCTTCTTTTTCGTCATCCACCTCAGGGGTGCATAATCCGACACTAGCCTGAGCTTTCTGCTTAACTGGTAGCATGTTAGGGTGTCAATTGCCCACTTGATGGCCAAGCACTCTTTCTCTATGATGGCTTAGTTCTTCTCACAGGAGGAGAGTTTCCTACGCAGGTATAGGACTGGATGTCCCCATCTATTTCTTGGGACAACACAGCTCCCACACCAACCTCAGAAGTGTCCGTTTGGAGCACAAAGTCCTTAGTAAAGTCTGGTGCGAGCAAGGCCGGCTGTCAGCACAGGACGAACTTCAACTCTTAGAATTCCATCTCTGCTTCAGAGGACCATTTGGTCATCAATGATTTTGTGGTCTAGAGAAGATCCATCAGGGGGGAGGCTATCATGGCAAAATTCGGGATAAATTGCAGATAATATTCCACAATTCCCAGAAATGCCCTAACCAGCTTTTTGGAGACCAGCTGAGGCCACTTTTGGATTGCCTCCGCCTTATCTATTTGTGGATGTTCTCGGTCTCAGGTCTAGGTCTCAGTTCCACTGAAGCAGCTCATGGCACTGTTGTTTCTGGGCAGGCAAGTGTTTCTGCCACTGTGACATCCTCGATCCTTGCCTTTAGTATGGGCACTTAGGCGTTGCTTCTATCAGATTCCTGTCTCGCCACGGTTTCAGCAGGTTAATATGATACACCTGGTATGGTTTTCTTCTCCCTGGTTGATAGACCTTATAGTTGACATCACTCAACTTTTCGACCACCTCGTATAGCCCTTGCCACTTGGCCAGGAACTTACTTTCAACGGTGGCGATCAACACCAACACACAGTCTCCAGGGGTAACCGTCTCAGTCTTGCTGACCGATTGTAGACCCTTGCCTGGGCCTCTTGTGCTTGGAGGAGGCTCTTCCTCACAATCGGCATCACACTCGTGATCCTGTCCTGCATCTGTGCCACATGCTCGATAACGCTGTGGTGGGGAGTTACCACCACTTCCCACGTCTCCTTTGCAATGTCCGGAAGACCTTGAGGGTGCTGTCTGTATAAGAGCTCAGACGGCGAGAACCCCGTAGAGGCCTGTGGGACCTCTCTAATAGAGAACAGGAGGTATGGCAGCAAACAAATCCCAATCACGGCCATCCTTCTCCACGATCTTCTTCCACATAGTTTTCAGGGTCTTGCTGAACCTCTCCACTTGGTCATCTGTCTGCAGATGGTACACAGAAGTCCTAAATTGGGTTATCCGGAGTGCCTTACACAACTCCCTCATCACCTTGGACATTAATGGTGTCCCTTGGTCTTTCAGGATGTCCTTCAGCTGGCCTGTCTGGGAGAGAATAGGAACTAGCTGTCATGCTATACTCTGGGCAGAGGAGTTTCTCAGTGGTACCGCCTCCGGGTACCACGTAGCATAGTCCATTACCACCAGGATGTATTGATGACCCCTGGCGGACTTAACTAAGGGTCCGACCAGGTGCATGGTAATCCGGTCAAATGGAACTTCAATTATGTTTAATAGAACTAGGGGACTGCAGAAGTGGAATACAGGAGCAGATAGCTGACAGGTAGGGCAGAATCAGCAGAAAATAACAATGTCCCGGTGACACCCAAGCCAGTAAAACCTCTGAAGGACTCGCTATTGGGTTTTATCTACGCCTAGATGCCCCCCCAAGACATTAGCATGGGCCAGATCTAGCACCCTATGTCTATAGGGTCCCGGACTAACAGCTGCTCTAATACTTCCCCTCGCTGTTTAGTGACCCGATATAGCAACTGCTCATTGACTGCAAAGTACGGGAACCTGGTGTCGGCCCCCGACTCTTGGGCAACCCCATTTATCACAGTAACATTTTCAAGTACATTTTTTAATGTTAGATCCTGCATTTGGGCAGTCCCCCTGAAACCCCCAGTTCAGGAATTTTGGCCACACTGGTCACCATCTCGTCCTTGTTACCAGCTAGGACACAAGGGGAACTCATCCTCCTCCGACTGTGGTGGGGTTTCCTCAAGGTTTAGCTGACTCCTGTCTGCGTCCTTTGATATCTCCGCCTTTCCCCACAAGTCCCATAAAAGGCTAAAGTCCCACCCGATTCTCACGGGGTGTAGCAAACCTTTGACCTCATAGGTACCCCAGCTTGTGTTGACCAACACTCTGGCGACAGGATAGTCGTTGGCGTCCCCATGGATACAGCAGACACCCACGTGTTTCCCTGATATCAACTGGTGGGGGAGAGTGGCCCTTATCAGGGTCACCAAGCTTCCTGAGTCTAAGAGCCCTTACATCAGCACCCCATTTAGTGACACGGGACATGCCTGCAGCCCCTCATCGGGCTGATAGTCCACACAACAGGCGGGGTAGGCATAGTAGGAGCAGCACCTTCCTAGGCTGCAGTCCATCTCTTCAGAGGACAAGGGACAATGGACGCTATATGTCCAGGACTGCGACATCTCCAGCAAAGCAAGTCTTTACCAATGGCCTTTGACAATTCCTCAGTGACCTCTTGGGATCTAGGACTCCCCCCAGTGGTGGTTCTACTACCCTTCTTTTGAGGCTCAGGTTCTCACCAGGTACCCCGGTATGAGGATGCACCACCCCCTAGCTTTCTTAGGGACCTCTCGACCACCTGATACCGTTCCACTAAGCCCGCAAGTTTGTCCGCATTCCGGGTATCTCCCTGGGCAACCCTGGTCTGCGCAGGGATAGGAAGGGAGTGCCAACATTTCTGTTTTTAACTTGGCATACGCATGCGCATCCTGTAAAGCCAAATCATAATAGGCCTTCTGGGGCTCACCAGTCAAATCGGGGGCTAGCACCTCCACCCATTGCTCTGGCGGTAGCTTCTCCCACTCCTCCACCTGCTCGAACACAGTCAAAAATGCCTCAGCATCATCACCTGGGGTCATTTTTTGCATGGCTCGTCTTACCGCCTTCCGGACGTATGTGTTGTTACCTGGACTGGGTGGAGGGAAGTACAATTACTACAATACTGCCCAGTATGTATAAGAATATAACTACTGTAATACTGCCCCTATATACAAGAATATAACTACTATAATACTGCCTCCTATGTACAAGAATATAACTACTGTAATACTGCTCCTATGTACAAGAATATATCTACTATAATACTGCTCCTATGTAATAATAATAATAATAATTTTTATTTATATAGCGCCAACATATTCCGCAGCGCTTTACAACTTATAGAGGGGACTTGTACAGACAATAGACATTACAGCATAACAGAAATCACAGTTCAAAATAGATACCAGGAGGAATGAGGGCCCTGCTCGCAAGCTTACAAACTATGAGGAAAAGGGGAGACACGAGAGGTGGATGGTAACAATTGCTTTAGTTATTTGGACCAGCCATAGTGTAAGGCTCGGGTGTTCATGTAAAGCTGCATGAACCAGTTAACTGCCTAAGTATGTAGCAGTACAGACACAGAGTGCTATTAACTGCATAAAGTGTATGAGAACATGATGAGAGGAACCTGATTATGTTTTTTTTTTCTTTTAATGGGCCACACAGGGATGGTTAGGTTAATGCATTGAGGCGGTAGGCCAGTCTGAACAAATGAGTTTTTAGGGCACGCTTAAAACTGTGGGGATTGGGGATTAATCGTATTAACCTAGGTAATGCATTCCAAAGAATCGGCGCAGCACGTGTAAAGTCTTGGAGACGGGAGTGGGAGGTTCTGATTATTGAGGATGCTAACCTGAGGTCATTAGCGGAGCGGAGGACATGGGTAGGGTGGTAGACTGAGACCAGAGAGGAGATGTAGGGTGGTGCTGAGCCATGGAGTGCTTTGTGGATGAGGGTAGTAGTTTTGTACTGGATTCTGGAGTGGATGGGTAGCCAGTGTAATGACTGGCACAAGGTAGAGGCATCGGTGCAACGGTTGGTGAGGAATATGATCCTGGCAGCAGCATTCAGGACAGATTGGAGCGGGGAGAGTTTGGTAAGAGGGAGGCCGATTAGTAGAGAGTTACAATAGTCCAGACGAGAATGAATAAGTGAGACAGTAAGAGTTTTTGCAGAGTCGAAAGTAAGAAAAGGGCGAATTCTAGAAATGTTTTTGAGATGCAGATAAGAAGAGCGAGCCAGTGATCGGATGTGGGGGGTGAATGAAAGCTCGGAATCAAGGATGACCCCAAGGCAGCGGGCATGTTACTTTGGAGTAATGGTGGAACCACACTCGGAGATGGCAATGTCAGGCAAAGGTAGGTTGGTAGAGGGAGAGAACATGAGGAGTTCAGTTTTTGACAGGTTAAGTTTCAGATAGAGGGAGGACATGATGTTAGAGACAGCGGTAAGACAATCACTTATGTTTTCTAAAAAGGTCGGCGTGATAACAGGAGAAGAGGTGTATAATTGGGTGTCGTCAGCATAGAGATGGTACTGGAACCCAAATCTACTGATTGTTTGTCCAATAGGGGCGGTACACAAAGAGAAGAGGAGGGGGCCTAGGACTGATCCTTGAGGAACCCCAACAGTAAGGGGAAGGGGAGAGGAGGAGGAACCAGCAAAACATACAGTGAAGGATCGGTCAGAGAGATAGGAGGAGAACCAAGAGAGAACGGTGTCCTTGAGGCCGATGGAGCGGAGCATAGTGAGGAGGAGCTGATGATCCACAGTGTGGAATGCTGCGGAGAGATCCAAGAGAATTAGCATGGAGTAGTGACCATTAGATTTAGCTGTTAGTAGGTCATTAGAGACTTTTGTGAGGGCAGTTTCAGTAGAGTGTAAAGAGCGGAAGCCAGATTGAAGAGGGTCGAGAAGAGAGTTATCTGAAAGATAGCGGGTAAGACGGGAGTGGACCAGGCGTTCGAGGAGTTTAGAGATGAAGGGAAGATTAGAGACAGGTCTATAATTAGCGGCACAATTTTGGTAGAGGGAGGGTTTTTTAAGTAATGGATGTATGATGGCATGCTTAAATGGAGGGAAAAATACCAGAAGTGAGAGAAATGTTGAATATTTTTGTTAGGTGAGAGGTGACAGCTGGGGAAAGGGACTGGAGGAGATGTGACGGAATGGGGTCACTGGTGCAAGTGGTTGGGCGAGAAGATGCAAGGAGCCTGCTTACTTCTTCTTCTGTAGCTGGCTCAAAGTCAGAGAGTGAACTAGATGCAGTGGGGGAGGGAGGACAGTGCATAGTATGAAGAGATTGGGAGATGATTTCCTGTCGAATGTGGTCAATTTTTTCTTTGAAGTAATTGGCCAGATAGTCAGCGTGGAGATCTGTGGTTGGGGCTTGCTCTCTTGGGTTGAGTAGGGACTGGAAAGTGTCAAAGAGACGTTTAGGGTTATTTGACAGTGAGGTGATGAGGGTGTTGAAATAGGTTTGTTTGGAGAGGTGAAGGGCAGAGTTGTATGTTTTTAGCATGAACTTATAATGGATGAAATCTTCAGGTAGATTAGATTTTCTCCACAGACTTTCGGCGCATCTGGAGCACCACTGCAGGAAACGTGTTTGCAGCGTGTGCCACGGTTGTCGCCGTCTGTGCCGAGTTGTTCTATGTATAGGAGGTGCAGCTTCATCCAGGGCACTTTGCAGGGTTTCATTGTAATGCTTCAGAGCAGAATCAGGACATGAGATGGAGAAGATTGGGGCCAATGAGGACTGCAAGTTCTTCATAAGTTTCTGGGTGTTAATGGCCTGTATGTTTCTATAAGTGTGGAAAGTGGGGGTGACCTGAGCGGGGTGGCAGTTCTTGATAGAGAATGAAAGAAGGTTGTGGTCAGAGAGCGGGAGAGGGGAGTTTGTGAAATCATCCACTGAGCAAAGCTGGGAGAAGACCAAGTCAAGGGAGTTTCCATCTTCATGCGTTGGAGAGTTAGTATGCTGTGAGAGGCCGAAAGAGGAAGTTAGAGATAAAAGGTGAGAAGCAGATGGGGAGAGGGGAGAAGCAATGGGGATGTTGAAATCACCCATGATAAGGGTGAGGGTGTCACAGGAGAGAAAGTGTGGAAGCCAGGTGGCAAAGTGATCCAGGAACTGATGAGAGGGGCCCGGAGGACGATACACCACCGCCACTCGCATGGAGAAGGGGACGTAGAATCTGACAGCATGGACCTCAAAGGAAGGGAATACAAGTGAGGGTACTTGGGGGATAACTTGGAAGGTACATTTGGGTGAAAGGAGCAGACCAACGCCTCCACCTGCTCTGTTGTCTGACCTTGGGGTATGAGAAAAGTGTAGTCCACCATATGAAAGAGCAGCAGCAGCAGTGGTGTCTGACTGCTGGATCCAGGTTTCAGTAAGAGCCAGGAGATTAAGAGAGAAAGGAAAAAGTCATGAATGAAGGAGAGTTTATTACACACAGAGCGAGAATTCCAAAGGGCACAATTGAAAGAGACAGAAGGCATGCAGGGAATATTAATAAGGTTAGAGGGGTTTCTGGGTGTAGCAGTTGGGAGGTTTGACTGGCTATAACATGGGGGGCCGGGGTTGGGAGAGATGTCTCCAGCGACTAGGAGAAGGAGGATAGAAAGAGTGAGCAGATGGTTAAGTGATTTGTGAGAGCGTCTCTTGTGTTGGATGGTGGGACTAAATGGATCTGCGCTGTTAAGCAATGTGAACAGAGCATGAGTGCTATACATAGGAGAGGCAAGGACAGAGGGACCAATATGGATGGAGTGTAATGAGTTTATGCAAGGGCGGTGAATTTGAGTGAATGCAGCAGCCAGTATATAGATTATACAAATACATATGGTGAGTATTTGTTCTGTTTCAGGTGAATAGGGAATAGGTTTAGATTGTCTTACCTGTCTCCTGCCCTGTCTCACTGCCATGTTATAACTGCCGAATACTTAGAAAAAAATACTTTGAATAAAAGTACACGAATAATAGTGCACGAATGCACCCCTGCACGAATGCATCCCCAAACTATGTCTACATTTAGAGAAGGCTAGCTCTTAGATCTCACTTTTTTTTTTTTGGGGGGGTGTTTCTCCCCCTCTCGTTACAAATCAATCTAACTCAGTTGAGACAGCAGGACACAATAAATGTAGTGATCAGATAAACAAATGTCCAGGTCTACATGGATCATAAACCCCTTTGAAACAGTTATGTGATCTCTCTGCATAAGGACAAGCAGAAGTGAGTTAAATATCTATAAACAAACAAATGCATAATAAGATGACTAACATATATAAATATATGCAGGATTCAATGCTGAAGATAGAATGACTCAGATACCATTCAAGCTGCTTGCTGTCAGGGAATGGAGCAATAGACATGCAGGATATCTCAGTTCAGAGAATGAATGATATGTTTACCATTCAAGCTGCTTGCTGTCAGGGAATGGAGCAATAGACATGCAGGATATTTCAGTTCAGAGAATGAACATGAAAATGAAATGTACAAGAATATAACTACTATAATACTGCCCCTATGTACAATAATATAACTACTATAATACTGCTCCCATGTAAAAGAATATAACTACTATAATACTGCCCCTATTTACAAGAATATAACTACTATAACACTGCTCCTATGTACAAGAATATAACTACTATAATACCGCTCCTATGTACAAGAATATAACTACTACAATACTGCTCCCATGTAAAAGAATATAACTACTATAATACTGCCCCTATATACAAGAATATAACTACTACAATACTGCCCCTATATACAAGAATATAACTACTATAATACTGCCTCCTATGTGCAAGAATATAACTACTATAATACTGCCTCCTATGTACAAGAATATAATACTGCTCCCTATGTGTAAGAATATAACTACTATAATACTGCCTCCTATGTACAAGAATATAATACTGCTCCCTATGTACAAGAATATAACTACTATAATACTGCCCCCTATGTACAAGAATATAACTACTATAATACTGCCCCTATGTACAAGAATATAACTACTATAATACTGCTCCTATGTACAGGAATCTAACTACTATAATACTGCCCCCTATGTACAAGAATATAACTACTATAATACTGCTCCCTATGTATAAGAATATAACTACTATAATACTGCTCCTATGTACAAGAATATAACTACTATAATACTGCTCCTTTGTACAGGAATATAACTGCTATAATACTGCCCCCTATGTACAAGAATATAACTACTATAATACTGCTCCTATGTACAAGAATATAACTACTATAATACTGCCTCCTATGTACAAGAATATAACTACTATAATACTGCCCCCTATGTACAAGAATATAACTACTACAATACTGCCCCCTATGTACAAGAATATAACTACTATAACACTGCTCCTATGTACAAGAATATAACTACTATAATACTGCTCCCTATGTATAAGAATATAACTACTATAATATTGCTCCTATGTACAAGAATATAAGTACTATAATACTGCTCCTATGTACAAGAATATAACTACTATAATACTGCCCCTATGTACAAGAATATAACTACTATAATACTGCTCCTATGCACAAGAATATAACTACTATAATACTGCTCCTATGTACAGGAATATAACTACTATAATACTGCTCCTATGCACAAGAATATAACTACTATAATACTGCTCCTATGTACAAGAATATAAGTACTATAATACTGCTCCTATGTACAGGAATATAACTACTATAATACTGCCTCTATGTACAAGAATATAACTACTATAATACTGTCCCCTATGTACAAGAATATAACTACTATAATACTGCTCCCTATGTATAAGAATATAACTACTATAATACTGCTCCTATGTACAAGAATATAACTACTATAATACTGCTCCTTTGTACTGGAATATAACTGCTATAATACTGCCCCCTATGTACAAGAATATAACTACTATAATACTGCTCCTATGTACAAGAATATAACTACTATAATACTGCCCCTATGTGCAAGAATATAACTACTATAATACTGCCCCTATGTGCAAGAATATAACTACTATAATACTGCTCCTATGCACAAGAATATAACTACTATAATACTGCTCCTATGTACAGGAATATAACTACTATAATACTGCTCCTATGTACAAGAATATAAGTACTATAATACTGCTCCTATGTACAGGAATATAACTACTATAATACTGCCCCCTATGTACAAGAATATAACTACTATAATACTGTCCCCTATGTACAATAATAATAATAATCTTTATTTATATAGCGCCAACATATTCCGCAGCGCTTTACAGTTTAACAGTTTCAAACACAACAGTCATAGGTAACAACGTTAACAATACAGTAATAAAGCAAAATAAGACAAAATAAGGGTACGTGCCCACGTTCAGGATGGCCGGCGGTATCGTCGGAGCGGCAAAGCCGCTCGGCGCTAAGCCCCGCCCCCTTCTGGGACGCGATGATGCCGGATGTGTTCACTGTACACATCCGGGATCATCGCACTCCTCGCATAGGGCCCCTGTGTTATTCCTTGCGGCGATGCAGCGTCGCCGCAAGGAACATGGACATGCTGCGATCTGAAAAGACGCGCAGTATGTCCGGAGTCGCAGGGCCGCCGCGTGCGTGTTTCCACGCATAGTGGACACGGGATTTCAAAAAATCCCCTCCACTATGCTGGAACATCTGGACGCTGCGTGTTTGACGCTGCAGCTCTGCGCAGCGTCAAACACGCAGCGTTTACTGACCGTGGACACGTACCCTAAGACGACCCTGCTCGTGAGAGCTTACAATCTACAATGAGGTGGGGGAGATACAAAGTACAGGTGTGTATTTACAATGATGTATTTACAATGATGGTCCAGCCATCTTCAGGGGGTGGGGGGTAGATGGAGATAGTGAATGGGCTATACACACACACACAAACATAAAATGACTTTGATTAGTTAATGTGGTAGGCAGCTCTGAACAAATGTGTTTTGAGCAAGCGCCTAAAACTATGCAAGTTGTGGCTGGTCCTAATATCTTGGGGTAGAGCATTCCAGAGGATTGGCGCAGCACGGGAGAAGTCTTGGAGTCGGGAGTGGGAGGTATGGATTAGTGCAGAGGTTAGTAGAAAGTCGTTTGCAGAGCGCAGTGGTCGGCTAGGCCATTAGACAGAAATGAGGGAGGAGATGTAAGGGGGTGCCGCACTGTGGAGAGCTTTGTGGGTGAGAACAAGTACTTTGAATTGTATCCTGTAATGAATGGGCAGCCAGTGTAACGACTGGCGAAGAGCGGACACGTCCGAGTAACGATTAGCCAGATGGACGACCCTAGCTGCCGCATTAAGGATAGACTGGAGAGGGGAAAGTCGAGTAACAGGGAGGCCAATTAGTAGAGCGTTACAGTAGTCCAGGCGGGAGTGGATTAGGGCGACAGTGAGAGTTTTTGTTGTCTCCATGGTGAGAAAAGGGTGGATTCTGGAGATGTTCTTTAGGTGTAAGCAGCACGAGCGGGCAAGAGATTGTATGTGGGAGGTGAAGGAGAGATCGGAGTCAAACATAACACCCAGACAGCACGCCTGCTGCCGGGGTGTTATTATGGTACCACCCAAGGAGAGGGAAATGTCAGATTTAGGGAGGTTAGTAGAAGGTGGGAGCAGAAGAAGTTCAGTTTTGGAGAAGTTGAGTTTCAGATAGAGAGCGGACATGATGTTGGAGACTGCAGACGGACAGTCAGTGGCGTTCTGTTGTACAGCGGGGGTAAGGTCAGGGGCTGACGTGTATAGTTGTGTGTCATCAGCATAAAGATGGTACTGAAAGCCAAATCTGCTGATGGTCTGTCCAATAGGGGCTGTGTAGAGGGAGAAGAGAAGGGGTCCAAGGACTGAGCCCTGAGGTACCCCAACAGTGAGAGGAAGAGGAGATGAAGTGGAGCCGGAGAACAGAACACTGAAGGAGCGTTCAGAAAGATAGGAGGAGAACCAGGAGAGAGCAGTGTCCTTAATGCCTAGTGACTGGAGCCTAGAGAGCAGGAGAGGGTGGTCAACAGTGTCGAAAGCTGCAGAAAGGTCGAGGAGAATGAGCAGAGAGTGGTCACCATTACATTTTGCTGTTAGAAGGTCATTGGTCACCTTGATGAGTGCAGTTTCTGTCGAATGTAGGGGGCGGAAACCGGACTGTGAAGGGTCTAGGAGGGAATGAGTGGAGAGGTAACGGGTAAGGCGGGAGTAGATCAGGTGCTCCAGGAGTTTTGAGATGAAGGGGAGATTGGAGACCGGTCTGTAGTTGTTTATGCGTGATGGGTCAAGGGTGGGTTTTTTTAGTAATGGAGTAATGATAGAGTGTTTGAAGGAGGAGGGGAAAATGCCAGAGGAGAGGGAGAGATTAAAAATTGTAGTTAGGTGAGTTGTGACGACTGGAGAGAGAGACTGGAGGAGGTGTGAGGGAATGGGGTCGGTGGTGCATGTAGTCGGACGAGAAGAGGAGAGGAGCTTGGAGACTTCTTCTTCTGTGATGGGATCGAATGTAGAGAGTGAGCCAGCGGAGATGCAGGGAGGAATGGAAGTCATTGCACTTGGTGTCTGGGAGCAGATTTCCTGACGGATATTGTCTATTTTCTCTATAAAGTGGGAGGCCAGGTCAACAGCACAAATGCCTGTGATAGTGTCTTGTGCTTTTGGCCTGAGGAGGGAGTGAAAGGTGTTAAAAAGTTTCTTGGGGTTGTTGGATAGTGAGGAGATCAGGGTGGTATAGTAGGTCTGTTTGGCGAGGTGAAGGGCAGAGTTATAGGTTCTTAACATAAATTTGAAGTGTGTGAAGTCTTCTGGGGTGCGAGTTTTCCTCCATAAGCGTTCAGCACTTTTAGAGCATCGCTGGAGAAATCGGGTTTGCAATGTGAGCCAGGGCTGTTTTACTCTGTGTTTGGAGGTTCTGAGGGTGAGGGGAGCTTCTTGGTCTAGGGTGCTTCTAAGAGTGTCATTGTAGTGATGTACAGCCAGATCAGGACAGGAAAAAGAAGAGATTGGGGACAATGATGAGTGTAGGGAGTCTGAAAGTGTATGAGGGTTAATGGCTTGTAGATTTCTGAATGTGTGATAGGTAGGAGTGTGCTGGGGTGGGCGAGGAATTGTGAGTGTGAAGGAGAGAATGTTGTGGTCAGAGAGGGGAAGCGGTGAGTTATCTAGGTAGGAGATTGAACAGAGCCGGACAATGTACAAGAATATAACTACTATAATACTGCTCCTATGTACAAGAATATAACTACTATAATACTACCCCTATGTACAAGAATATAACTACTATATTACTGCCCTCTACGTAGAATATGAACCAGCAGTGATATGAGGACACTTGTTCTTTTAAGGCTGTGGTGATCACAGAGCAGCGTGTTCCCCTCTCACTACAGTACGGGAATGATTGAGTGCTATATTTTTGGCAGCTGAAAGCCGCTATCATTCCGAGCGTCTCTATAACGCCATTCTTGGTGCGCATCGTGCCACAAGTGATTGGTCACGCCAAGATCAGCTGACATACTGTACAACACAAACAGTGATCCCGGAGCTCGCTGAGTCCGGCCCTCATCCGAATGAAGGCAGCTCCGGGAGACCCCGGGTGGCGTCCGATAGCGCAGTATTCAGTACACGGAGCTCAGACACAATGTTATTGGAAACGGAATGTCCAAACTTTCTCCGTCCCTCGGGCACAGGATGCGTCTATTCCATTCACACAGTGCCCAGCTTGTGCGGTGACGGGTGGGCGGGCGGTTGGATCGATGTAAACAACTGGCAGATATAGTAATGGCCAAGAGAATATAGGAGGGGACGAGCGGTGCCACCTCCTTATACTTCCTTGTCCTCAAACGCCCGTCTGGACAGAGGCCCAGAACTTGTTAATGTAAAACTGACAGTCTGCACGTAGCTGTCTGCAGACACACAAACACACAGCCACTGATCAACCAGGACATCACAACTTGTACAGTGCTGAACCGAAGCAGCTTAACCCCGCGCATACTGATACCCACCATCCTCTGCTGCTAACGACATGTCTGTACATAATGAAGACACGTGCAGTATGGAAATGACACCCGCCGAGGCAGTAATGAACATTAATTAATTTAGGCAAAGACGTCATTCGCTATGAAGCACGCCATGCGTCAGGTTATAATCTGTCATGTATAGGTTTCCATAAATCCACATTAATTGCAACTTAAGTCTCAGCCGATATCAACAGGAATAATCAGTCCTGAGTTACATGGTACATGCAAATTATCAAATATATGAATGTTCCAACCTTGTATCATGATGGAATATATATACAGCCCCCTATGTACAGGAATATACCTACTATAATACTGCCCCTATGTACAAGAATATAACTACTATAATACTGCTCTATATACAAGAATATAACTACTATATTACTGCTCCCTATGTACAAGAATATAACTACTATATTACTGCTCCTATGTACAAGAATATAACTACTATAATACTGCTCCCTATGTACAAGAATATAACTACTATAATACTGCTCCTATGTACAAGAATATAACTACTATAATACTGCTCCCTATGTACAAGAATATAACTACTATATTACTGCTCCTATGTACAAGAATAAACTACTATAATACTGCTCGCTATGCACAATAATATAACTACTATAATCCTGCCCCTATGTACAAGAATATAACTACTATAATACTGCCCCCTATGTACAGTCTATAACTACTATAATACTGCCTCTATGTACAAGAATATAACTACTATAATACTGCCCCCTATGTACAAGAATATAACTACTATAATACTGCCCCAATGTACAAGAATATAACTACTATAATACTGCCCCTATGTACAAGAATATAACTACTATAATAGTGCTCCTATGTACAAGAATATAACTACTATAATACTGCTCCTATGTACAAGAATATAACTACTATAATGCTGCTCCTATGTACAAGAATATAACTACTATAATACTGCTCCAATGTACAAGAATATAACTACTATAATACTGCCCCAATGTACAAGAATATAACTACTATAATACTGCCCCTATGTACAAGAATATAACTACTATAATACTGCCCCTATGTACAAGAATATAACTACTATAATACTGCTCCTATGTACAAGAATATAACTACTATAATACTGCTCCTACAGGATTATGGGGAAGGAGACAGTAGGTTGAGGGTTGCAGGAGCTCCGGTGTTGGTGAGGCGGTATCTCCGGTAGTGATGAGGAGGCAGCGGGGTCAGTATAGGCTGTAGACTTTCCTGAAGAGGTGGGTTTTCAGGTTCCGTCTGAAGAATCCGAATGTGGTTGATAGTCAGACGTGTTGGGGCAGAGATTCCAGAAGATGGGGGATATTCGGGAGAAGTCTTGGAGGCGGTTGGATGAGGAGCGAATAAGTGTGGAGGAGAGAAGGAGGTCTTGGGAGGACCGGAGATTACGTGAGGGAAGATATTGGGAGATTAGTTCAGAGATATATGGAGGAGACAGGTTATGGATGGCTTTGTAGGTCAGTATTAGTAATTTGAACTGGATACGCTGAGGGAATGGGAGCCAGTGAAGAGATTTGCAGAGGGGGGGAAGCGGAGGAGTAGCGAGGAGAGAGATTAATTAGTCGGGCAAAAGAGTTAAGGATGGACTGGAGAGGTGCAAGGATGCTACCAGGGAGGCCACAGAAAAGGATGTTGCAGTAGTCAAGGCGGGAGATGATGAGGTCGTGCACAAGCATTTTAGTAGATTGGCGGTTGAGGAAAGGACGGATTCTGGAGATATTTTTGAGCTGGAGGCGACAGGAGGTGGAGAGAGCTTGGATGTGCGGTTTGAAGGACAGGGCAGAATCAAAGGTTACTCTGAGGCAGCGGACTTCCGGTACGAGGGAAAGTGTGATGTCGTTAATTGCGATAGATAGGTCAGGTAAGGAAGATCTATGTTATGGAGGAAAGATGATGAGTTCAGATTTGTCCACATTGAGTTTGAGGAAACGAGAGGAGAAGAAGGAGGATATGGCTGATAGACACTCCGGGATTCTGGACAGCAGAGAGGAGACGTCTGGGCCAGAAAGGTAGATCTGAGTGTCATCAGCATACAGGTGGTACTTGAAACCATGAGACTTTATGAGTTGTCCCAGGCCCAGTGTATAGATTGAGAAGAGTTGGGGTCCTAGAACAGAGCCTTGGAGGACTCCAACAGAAAGAGGTTGGGATGAGGATGTAGTGGGAGATACTGAATGTGCGGTTGGAAAGGTACGAGGAGATCCAGGATAGGGCGAGGTCTTTGATGCCAAAGGAGGAGAGGATCTGTAGTAGGAGGCAGTGGTCAACTGTGTCGAAAGCAGAGGACAGGTCTAGAAGGAGGAGTACAGAGTATTGTCCGTTAGCTTTGGCTGTAAGTAGGTCGTTAGTGATTTTGGTCAGGGCTGTCTCAGTTCAGTGATGGGGCGGAAACTAAATTGTAGATTATCAAAGAACAAGTTAGATGAGAGGTGGGAGGAAAGCTTAGTATGGATGTGATGCTCCAGGAGTTTGGAAGTGAATGGGAGCAGCGATATTGGGCGATAGCTGGACATAGCAGTTGGATCGAGGGTTGGCTTTTTAAGGATAGGCGTGATTGTGGCATGTTTGAAAGCAGAAGGGAAGGTGCCAGAAGTTAGTGATAGGTTGAAGAGGTGGGATAAGTGTGGTGGTGAGTTTGGGGAGGAGGTGGGATGGGGTTGAGCGCACAGGTGGTGAGGTGCGATTTGGAAAGGAGAAAATTAAACCCCCCTTCAGTGATGTTGGATAGGGAGGTTATGGGGTTTGGGCATTGGTCTGTTATACAAAGGGATTGTGGTGGTTGAACAATGAAGACTTGCCTTGTTTGGTTGATCTTATTTTTAAAGAGTGTGGCAAAGTCCTCAGCAGAGATGAGGGAGGTTGGAGGGGGCAGTAGTGGGCGGAGGAGGGAGTTAAAGGTTTTGAATAACTGTTTGGGGTTGTAGGATAGGGAAGATATGAGGGTTGTGAAGTAGGCCTGTTTAGCAGAGGTGAGAGCAGATTTAAAAGCGAGTGTTGCCTGTTTGAATGCAGTGAAGTCATCTTGCGAATGTGTTTTCTTCCACGCCTCTCTGCAACCCTGGACACTTGCAGGGGCTTTTTAGTGGTGTTATTGTGCCAAGGTTGTCTATTAATACATAGTCTGTGGGGCCCCAGTCCACCAAATCATTCGGAGGGGCGCCTCACAGGCAGCGCTCCCTAGCCCCCCAAGCCAGGTCCCGCTCATCCACCCGCCGCCCCAGCACAGACCATCCGCCAGCTGCGGTCTGGCCCACAACGTCCTTCTGGCAGGCATTGCTGCAATGCCTGCACGGGGGGCCGTGGGGTCAGACCTTTCACCCAGGAACGCAGTCGCGGAGCGCACTGATCGGTCCATCTCGACCAACCAGCGCGCTCAGCAACCATTACAGTATAACACAAGCACGGTCGCACGCAACACGTACACACCAATAATAAACGGTGCACCGCCTACACCCAAATGCAAATTGATCTGTTTAATACACCCTCCCTGGTCCTTTCCAGCACACCCCTTGCGGCTAATGTCGCCGCTTTATCGCCAACGCCGTCACCACGCCCCACACCACCTGTTACGACACACAGCCAGCGCTCCTCCATCACATCCCCTAACCACGACAGTCACAGGCGTACAGTGCCTACAAGTAGTATTCAACCCCCTGCAGATTTAGCAGGTTTACACATTTGGAATTAACTTGGCATTGTGACATTTGGACTGTAGATCAGCCTGGAAGTGTGAAATGCACTGCAGCAAAAAAGAATGTTATTTCTTTGTTTGTTTGTTTTTTAAATTGTGAAAAGTCTTTTCAGAGGGTCATTAATTATTCAACCCCTCAACCCACCAGAATTCTGTTTGGTTCCCCTAAAGTATTAAGAAGTAGTTCAGGCACAAAGAACAATGAGCTTCACATGTTTGGATTAATTATCTCTTTTTCCAGCCTTTTCTGACTATTTAAGACCCTCCCCAAACTTGTGAACAGCACTCATACATGGTCAACATGGGAAAGACAAAGGAGCATTCCAAGGCCATCAGAGACAAGATCGTGGAGGGTCACGAGGCTGGCAAGGGGTACAAAACCCTTTCCAAGGAGTTGGGCCTACCTGTCTCCACTGTTGGGAGCATCATCCGGAAGTGGAAGGCTTATGGAACTACTGTTAGCCTTCCACGGCCTGGACAGCCTTTGAAAGTTTCCTCCCGTGCCGAGGCCAGGCTTGTCCGAAGAGTCAAGGCTAACCCAAGGACAACAAGGAAGGAGCTCCGGAGCTCTCATGGCAGTGGGGACATTGGTTTCAGTCAATGCCATAAGTAACGTACTCCACCGCAATGGTCTCCGTTCCAGACGAGCCCGTAAGGTACCTTTACTTTCAAAGCGTCATGTCAAGGCTTGTCTACAGTTTGCTCATGATCACTTGGAGGACTCTGAGACTGACTGGTTCAAGGTTCTCTGGTCTGATGAGACCAAGATCGAGATCTTTGGTGCCAACCACACACGTGACGTTTGGAGACTGGATGGCACTGCATACGACCCCAAGAATACCATCCCTACAGTCAGGCATGGTGGTGGCAGCATCATGCTGTGGGGCTGTTTCTCAGCCAAGGGGCCTGGCCATCTGGTCCGCATCCATGGGAAGATGGATAGCACGGCCTACCTGGAGATTTTGGCCAAGAACCTCCGCTCCTCCATCAAGGATCTTAAGATGGGTCGTCATTTCATCTTCCAACAAGAAAACGACCCAAAGCACACAGCCAAGAAACCCAAGGCCTGGTTCAAGAGGCAACAAATCAAGGTGTTGCAGTGGCCTAGTCAGTCTCCTGACCTTAACCCAATTGAAAACTTGTGGAAGGAGCTCAAGATTAAAGTCCACATGAGACACCCAAAGAACCTAGATAACTTGGAGAAGATCTGCATGGAGGAGTGGGCCAAGATAACTCCAGAGACCTGTGCCGGCCTGATCAGGTCTTATAAAAGACGATTATTAGCTGTAATTGCAAACAAAGGTTATTCCACAAAATATTAAACCTAGGGGTTGAATAATAATTGACCCACACTTTTATGTTTAAAATTTATAAAAATTTAACTGAGCAACAAAACTTTTTGGTTTGTAAGATTTATGCATCTGTTAATAAATCCTGCTCTTGTTTGAAGTTTGAAGGCTCTAACTTATTTGCATCTTATTAAACCTGCTAAATCTGCAGGGGGTTGAATACTACTTGTAGGCATTGTATATGCCACAGACCGTCCCCATCCTCCTCCGGAGACTCCCAGCATTACGTTCACTAAATCCCACTATTCCCCCCATCGGCGCAGACGCAGTGCACATACATACGTACCACCACAGGTCCCGGTCGGCAAGATGGCGTTCACCACCCACATCGGGACGGTCCAACAGTTCCGAGTGCCGCGATAGGTGGTATCGTAGAAGACGTCATCCCGAGGATCCATCAACAGGGCTGGAGCGACACCATCAGCGGTAACTGCTCAGGCACACGACGAGCCATCGCCGTCACGTGCCCCAGCCCCGGCTGCCAGCAGGGGATACCCACCCTCATGTCCCCGGGCTACTGGCCAACATCAACGATGCACCACCACATCGGAAGACGGAAGAGTCACTCTCGCCCCGGCACACGGCTGTCTACAACCACGTGCAGCGGCATCGGCTACCGGCCAGGGAACCCCATCTCCATCTCCCTGGGCTTCCCGCCAACAAGTCATCGCTACGATAGGAGTCGGAGTCCCTCTGCAGCGCCCCAGAGTCCTGGTCGTTGCAGTACTGTGGCTCCGCCACTAAGGGGAGCTATGGTACGTCTGATGGCACTGAAGGAGTTCATCTGACCAGTAGTGTTGAGCATTCCGATACTGCAAGTATCGGGTATCGGCCGATACTTGCTGTATCGGAATTCCGATACCGAGATCCGATATTTTTGTGATATCGGGTATCGGTATCGAAACAACATTAATGTAAAAATGTGTAAAAGAGAGCATTAAAATAAAAAATATTGCTATACTCACCTCTCCGACGCAGCCTGCACCTTACCGAGGGAACCGGCAGCGTTCTTTGTTTAAAATTCGCGCTTTTCTTTCCTTTACGTGAGTCCCGGCTTGTGATTGGTTGCGTGCCGCCCATGTGATCGGGACGCAACCAATCACAGCAAGCCGTGACGTAATTTCAGGTCCTTCAGGATTTTAAAATTACGTTCCGGCGTTGTGATTGGTTGCGTCGCAGTCACATGGGCGACGCAACCAATCACAGCAAGCCGTGACGTAATTTCAGGTCCTTAAGGATTTTAAAATTACGTCCCGGCTTTGTGATTGGTTGCGTCGCAGTCACATGGGAGACGCAACCAATCACAAGCCGTGACGTCACGGGAGGCTGGACACGCGCGCATTTTAAAATGGGCGCGTGTCCAGCCTCCCGTGACGTCCCGGCTTGTGATTGGTTGCGCCGCGGTCAACCAATCACAAGCCGGGAGGCTGGACACGCGCGCATTTTAAAATTTTAAAATGCGCGCGTGTCCAGCCTCCCGGCTTGTGATTGGTTGATCGCGGCGCAACCAATCACAAGCCGGGACGTCACGGGAGGCTGGACACGCGCCCATTTTAAAAAGCGCGCGTGTCCAGCCTCCCGTGACGTCACGGCTTGTGATTGGTTAATGGCGGCCATGTTGCCGGGATGCGGACCAATCACAGCAAGCCGTGACGTAATTTCGTCATGGCTTGCTGTGATTGGTCCGCGTCCCGGCAACATGGCGCCGTGACCAATCATAAGCCGGGACGTCACTGGAGGCTGGACACGCGCGCTTTTTAAAAAGCGCGCGTGTCCAGCCTCCCGTGACGTCACGGCTTGTGATTGGTTAATGGCGGCCATGTTGCCGGGACGCGGACCAATCACAGCAAGCCGTGACATAATTTCGTCACGGCTTGCTGTGATTGGTCCGCGTCCCGGCAACATGGCCGCCCTGACCAATCACAAGCCGGGACTTCACGTAACCAAGTAAAAGCGCGAATTTTAAACAAACAACGCTGCCGGTTCCCTCGCTGAGGTCCAGGCTGCGTCGGACAGGTGAGTATAGCGATATTTTTTATTTTAATTCTTTCTTTTACACATTTATATGGATCCCAGGGCCTGAAGGAGAGTTTCCTCTCCTTCAGACCCTGGGAACCATCAGGAATACCGTCCGATACTTGAGTCCCATTGACTTGTATTGGAATCGGGTATCGGTATCGGATTGGATCCGATACTTTGCCGGTATCGGCCGATACTTTCCGATACCGATACTTTCAAGTATCGGACGGTATCGCTCAACACTACTGACCAGGTATCACAGACACCAATACATTTCACAGCCGGGCCTCCAGGGGGAGCTAAGGGTTCTATTCACTAGGCCACTCCCCACCATAGTGGGTAAACTGGGGGTCAGGCAGGAAGTTAGATCAGAAAGCTGACTGGGTTGGAACCAGGCAACACCTTGTGGCAGAGGGTGTTGTGGGGGAAGATACAGTAGGGTCTCTGTCAGGGGTGGGATCCTGACAGAGGCTTGGCAACTTGAGAGAACGTAACGGGACCGTGCCTGCTCAGGATAGCGGCAGTGCCCAAGGAAGGATCAGAAGCGAGATAGATTGTGCTGAGTGAGAAACGAGATCAAAGCAATAGGAGAATACCAGTAGGAGTCGTGCTGTAAGATCGAGGCAACATCCTACTGAGGCGCACAACCGGTGGCCGGAACGCCGAGAGAGTATTATAACATTCAGCTTCAAGCAATACTCTAAACAGCGGCAGGACAGTCAGTCTAAGGCGGGCTGTCTCACATAAATCACCTATGCAGTCTTGGGGGGCAACTTGTGGAGAGGGGCGACTCTAGGGTCCCGGAAGAGCTCCGAGCCTACCCGTCAAACGGGTGCCGTTCCAACCAGAACATCAGGGAGGGACGGAGGATTAGCAGAACATCATCTAATCGAGTTGTGAGGGAACTTAAGAAACAGACACAACAGTTGTGGGGACTTTCTGTAAGCACAGCAGGGAAGGACCACAACACATAGCGCAAGCAGGAAGGCACAGATTTCCACCTGTGAAGAGAATTCTGGAGGTGCCATTGGACCGGCCGGACATGCGCAGCCTGGTGAACCGTATTCTGGACTGAGGACCCAGAGATCTTTAGTAAAGAGGTAAAGAGACTGCAACCTGGTGTCCTCGTTATTTACCGCGACCTGCACCCCACAACTGCACCATTATCATCACACTCCATACCTATCTACTGAGCGCCCCACGGCAGGGTCACGGACTGGGGCCTAGCCACCGTGACAACCCCTGAGCAGAGACTCACAGGCCCGGTACCGGGTACCCCTCGGCCCTGCGGCGGTGGGGGCGCTACACCTCCACCACCGGGAGACACTCGGCCTGCGTCAGACAGCGGTAAGAGCTCTGAATTCGGCAAGCACCATGCCATACACATCTCAGGGGAAGGAGAATTGGAATCCTCTATCAGGGCACTAGTCCACCAGCTGACTCGCCCTGCCGGACAAACTGACACGAGGACAGCTCAATCAGCTAGCCTTCACAAAGACACATTTTTCTGTGGAATTAGTCCCCTAGGTACACAAGTAGACCCAGAGATAAAACATAAAATATGGGATAACGATTACGTGGATATATGGTCGCTATTATCAGCAGACCAACAGTCCGTGGATAAGGAGCGGCGGTCAGGATACGAAAGAAACAGACCAAAGATAGCCCAAACCATGAACAACTGGCTTCAGGCCTTCGCAGTCCTAGGCTACATTATGGGTCAAAAACACCCAGAACGCTGTTCTGAGCTATTCATATACCAGGACCTAGTATATAACTCATATAAGTCTCACGGCGGGTCAGCGTGGAGGCGGTACGATGAAGAATTCTGCTGGCGACTTGCCATGCAACCTGACCTAGGCTGGGGCGTTAATGCAACGGATGTTTGGTTACGTCTTATGCTAACCCAAAAACAACCCCCCTTTTCGTCGTCGGCCACTAATTACCCAGCCACCGCAGGCCAAAATTCAGTGGTCGCACGGAGACCAGGGGCCTGCTTGCTGTATAACGAGGGGTACTGCCGCTTCCATGGGGGCCTGTAGATATAAACACGACTGCTCGGCCTGCGGAGGCGGACACCCTGCAGCAAGATGTACCCGCCAAGCACCTGCAAGGCATAACCCCGGTGAATGTCACCGCAATAGGCCCTTGGATAAGCCTCTACCCCAATAAAGAGGCGGCACAGCAACTCGATAACGGTTTCAAATTCGGTTTCTTTATCCCCTTTAAGTTTAGTCGCACCCCGAAATCAGCGAATAATCTGAAATCCGCTCGTGAATTCCCTGAGATTTTACAGGAAAAAATTCAAAAAGAGGTAGAACTTGGCAGGATGGCAGGCCCATTTAATTAGCTGCCATTCAGGAATTTTAGAATTTCACCCCTGGGCATCGTCCCTAAAAAAGAATCGGGAAAATATCGGTTAATCCATCACCTCTCATACCCTAAAGGCGATTCGGTTAACGACGCGATACTCCCACAAGAAGCATCAGTAACCTACGCTTCATTTGACAGGGCGGTCGAACTCGTGCGGACAGCCGGGCCTGGTGCCCTGCTGGCAAAATCGGACATAGAGTCAGCATTTCGCCTATTACCCGTTCACCCCGAGTGCTTCCACCTGTTAGGTTGTAAGGTAGACCAGCTCTTCTACTTTGACATGTGCCTACCGATGGGCTGTTCCATCTCCTGTCACTATTTCCAGCTTTTCAGCAGTTTTCTTGACTGGGTAGTGCGTTACGAAACCGGCAGCGATTCGACGGTTCATTACCTCGACGATTTCTTGTTTGTCGGGCCAAAAGACTCTAAGCTTTGCTATTTCCTCCTCCAAAAATTTTAATTTCTAACCAGTCATTTATGCGTACCTCTCTCAACAGAAAAAACGGTTGGCCCGTGTAATGTGCTGCCTTTCCTTGGCATAGAAATAGATACCAACGCAATGGTTTTTAGATTGCCAGAGGATAAATTGCAAAAAACTCTGCAAATGGTCGACGATTTCTGCGGGGTTAAAAGAGTCACCCTCCAACAGATGCAGTCCCTGCCAGTCCCTTACCAGCCTGAGAGTTTTGTCTGGTTAATAAGGGGAGGGACCCCACTTTGGGTTTTTCATTAATTCATTGTCTCCTACTCGCACTGCTGCCGGCAGAGCAGGCGACTATGGATGAAAGCTGCGTTCAGCACCGCACGCAGGGGAACAGCACTTACAGTAGCACTGCTTTCCCGGTGGCCATCAGTGCACAGTGTACACTGTTCTCTGTGTACACGTGTGTGGCACCTTTTGCAGCCCGTGTGTCCGGGTAAAAACGGATGTAAGAGGGTGGTGCTGTTATGGACAGTCAGGAACATGCTGTCACTTTAAGAGGCTGCACCCCGTTGTCTGGCGTGATGGAATGTTCTGCTTCTCCCCTGCAATAGTCAGAGTAATGAACTGGTCTGTGCAGAGTGCAGGTGTGGAGCTGGAGCAGCATGTGTGAGCTGAGGCTGCTGCAGAGAGGATTTTTTGGGCTGATAGCTGAAAGAGAGAACTGTGCCCTGATATAGCTGCAAGAGAGCCACGAAGATACAGAGAAAGGGATTTACAGTTTCCAGGAGCATCCCTAGGATCCAGAAGCAAGGAGAAGACCACGTTTCACAGAGCTGACAGAAAGCCGTGCACACCACCATATTAGACTGCTGGGGGCCCCCCTGGGACTGGAGCTGATTCTCCAACATCACCGTTTGTTCCTGTTTGGTGCACCTTTTAGGGCCTATTGTAGGCTTCAATAGTCAGTACACGGGAGCCATGTGGCCTGCTTAGTAAAGGCCAGGGAGGTTATATGTAGAGTAGCATCATCACCTGTTTATTGTTTACATTTGCTGGTTAGACATATTTTGAGTCTGTAATAGTTGGAGCACCGTGCTATTTATAACTCTTGTAAATTGTCTTTTGCCATTGCATACCCCTGCTTGCATCTTCCTCATTCACTTCGTTCCTTGCCTCCCAATAAATCTACCCTTTGTTGTTTGCACCTCATCTTGTGTACAGTAGTCTTCCTGCACCGTGGTGGTCCCCCGGCGATCGCTTCACGGACATGTCTGTGTTTTTTGCACACGGACACACAGTCCATCAAAAATGCTGACATGTGCCTAGACCTATTCATTTGAATGAGTCTATGTGTGTCAGTGTCTCTGGTAAGTGAGAAAACAGTCACCACACGTACCAGAGACACTGACGTGTAAAATTGGACTTAGTAAGTCAGGATTAGGCTATAGTCACACTAGCAGTATTTGGTCAGTATTTTACATCAGTATTTGGAAGCCAAAACAAGGAGTGGGACAGTCAGAGGAAAAGTATAATAGAAACACGTCACCACTTCTGCATTTATCACCCACTCCTGGTTTTGACCTACAAATACTGAGGTAAAATAATGACCAAATACTGCTAGTGTGGCCGTAGCCTTATCGTCGCTGGTGTAAATAGAACATTCAGTGAACTGAGGATGTGTGTAAGGCCGGCGTCACACTGGCGTTTTAAACGGCCGAGTGCAATGCGATAAAAAAATCGCATTGCCCTCGGACCAATGTTAACATATGGGGCAGCTCCCACCAGCCGACTTTTTGTTGGCCGTTTTCCTGCTGCGATTGTCTCGGACCGAGGAAAACTCTGGGCTCACTCGCACCCATATAAGCCTATGGGTGCGAGTGAGACAGCGCACACCACTCGGATATCATCCGAGTGCTGTGCGTTATAAGCGGACCCCAGCAATGGAGGAGATGGAGAAATTCATTTCTCCGCCTCCTCCACAGCTGTGCTCCGATCCTCCCTGTGTGAGAGAATCGGAGCACAGACGCATGACACTCGGCTCCTGCTCTGCTGCGAGCAGGAACCGAGGGTCATTAGCATATCGCATCCGATGATCTCGCATCAAATACAATACGCCAGTGTGACGCCGGCCTGAGATAACATTACCACGATACGGCACATGGTGGGTCCATGCCAGGTGGGTAATTTGCCTGGTAAATATATGGGTGAATGTTTCCTTCCGGGGAAACGGAGGCTGCAGCATAATCAGCTTTGGGAACAGGATAATTGAGAAGATGGCGGTGAGGAGTAACGATCTGGCAGATGAGCTCGCCTTCCTCTTAGCAGCGATTCTCTCAGGTAAAGGGCAATGATTTCACAGGAGGAGATTCCAATGAAATAGGTAAAAAAAATGGCTGCATGACTGGAGGGCCAAGTGCAGAGAAGGAAATAAATCTGGGAAAAATTGTAGGTCAATGTGAAAGCCACCCTCCATTACAACACAACCTTGGAATTAAGGGTTTGCTCACACCGAGGCTTTTTGCTGTATTTTTGGAGTGGAAACACCATATTTTAAGAGCTCTGAGTTTTTAAGGAGGATTTTGGAGCGTTTCTGCTCTAAAAACTTAAAAAGACTCAATGTGAACGCACACATAAGGCCATGTGCACACATCTTTTTCAGGCCTTAGGAACGACAAGACCACCCGTGAAGCTGCCCCCAGAGGTTTCCTGAAGAAGCTTCACCTTGGAAAATTTGGTAGCTGCGCTGGCATCTAAATAACGCTGTGTGAACACAGCCTGAAAGAGAGGGTTTTTATCATGGATTTTAGTGCAGATTCTGCTCCAAAATCCACATGAAATATAGCTGTAAATTCCCTTTTAGGCCGGTACGTGAGGTGACAGTTTCCTCACGTACCGGAGCCACTGACACACGTAGACACATTGAAATCAATGCATCTGTGCAGATGTCATAGATTGTTTGCGGACCGTGTCTCCGTGTGCCAAACACGGAGACATGTCAGTGTTCGTGGGAGCGCACGTATTACACGGACCCATTAAAGTCAATGGGTCCGTGTAAAACACGGACCGCACACGGATGTTTTCCGTGTGCAGTCCGTGTGCCGTGCTGGAGACAGCGCTTACAGTAAGCGCTGTCCCCCCCCACATGGTGCTGAAGCCGCCATTCATATCTTCTCTGCAGCAGCGTTTGCTGTAGAGAAGATATTAATACAGTAGAAGCTGCGGCCAGGACAGGACACTGCGATGAAGGCGGGTGAGTATTTTAATAACAGCGGTCGGGCGCACAGGGGGTGGGGACAGGGAGCTTTATGTTAAACACGAGAAACAAACAAAAAAAGGATTATTCATATCTTCTCTACAGCAAACGCTGCTGCAGAGAAGATATGAATGCCGGCTTCAGCACCACGTGGGGGGGACAGCGCTTATCTCTAGCGCTGTCTCCTGCACGGTGCGTGTGGTACCCAGTCGGCACACAGGCGGCACACGTGTGCCACACTGATGTGACACAGAAACGCACGGGCACACGGACACAGATAATTCCGGTACCGATTTTTCCGGTACAGGAATTATCTGGACGTGTGAGACTGGCCTTAGGCAGCGTTCCCACGATGAGCTGTTGGTGAATTTTCTGCACCCATTAAGCAAAATAGTTTACTTGCATTTTTTTTTTTAAATACGCAGTGTGAAAAAACTTACTAAAAACTCCAAGAGGAAACATAGCCTAAATAAGCTTCATAGGGTCCACATTGAGGTTTTTTTTTGCTGATTTTTTATAGAAGAAAGTCTCCAGCTCTCCAATAAAAACTCACGGTTTTTGGAGAGTTTCTGCTTCAAAAACTCAGCAAAACACCCCCCCACATCCCAAGAGTAGCCGCACGGCTTCTTTTTACGCATGGTCATAAAAAACAGGACAATGTACACTATACACATGTTTTCCCACTGAACACACATTTTTTTCAAGTGGATTCTGCTCATAAACATCGCTTCAAAAGATATACAAAAATCCGCATTGAAAAAATCACTGCGTATATCATCCTCAAAGGGGTTTCTCATAAAGAATGGTTCTGCTTTTTTGTTTTCAGAAACACCGCCTCTCTGGTCTATAGGCCATACCTGGTACTGCGCCGCAACCCCATTCATTACATGTTTACCACAGAAATCACTGATTGACTGCAGCGGTCACATGATGTTAATGAAGACTGGTGAGGGACAAGGGAAGAAGTAAGGGAGGAAATCAGCAGTTAAGCTTTGTATTTTTTGGAGTGTGGTGGGAACCATACTGGCATCTCCAAGTACTGGACAACCGCTTTAAAGAGGACCTTTCATCGTATCAAAAGAGACCAGTTTTTGCTCCTATTTTATTCCCACTGCTCCTGAGTTTTCCATTTTTTAACGGTTTCCAGGGATGTGGGCCTTTAACTCATTGCTAAATTTATGTTCTTTAAAAGAGGGCGTGGCTTACAAAGTAATTATGCAGGGCAGCCTAAAGACATGCCCCAGAGGATCCTGGAAGCCACTCCCCTTCCGTAAAGACCACAAAAACTATCACCAAATAAAAAGTCCTGCATCTTTGGAACCGTATGGAGCATTTTTTTTTTTTTTTTTAATTGCATATTCAAGAAGGCAGGTAGAATGAAATAAGAGGAAAAAATGGCCTCTTTAAAAGGGTGGCAGATCCTCTTTAAAATATCGGCCTTAACAAAAGTGCCCTGTAAATTTCATATATCCCAAAACATTTATTTTCTAGATGGTATTATACACTCCCAGGAGAAATATCTGATTGTCTAAACTCCAAATAACTAAGTTTACTTACCTGCAGTCACCACTAGAGGGAGCATGCTGAAGACATAGCTCCCATTGAAGTTAATAATAATTCTGTATGCAGTGAGCTCCTCCTAGTGGTGACAAGCAAAATGAAATAAGGGAACTCATTGAATCTTTGTGGCAACAAAGATGTAGAAGGGGTTCATAATGTCCACACAGACAATATATTAAAGCTACTTATTACTTACTAATTTGTCACCTATCCCCTCAAGTACAATGCCCCATTGTGTGCCCTGGCAACCTCACAAGTCTCTAGTGTTATACCACTTACAGGCTAAATCCAGTACATTCTGGCAGAGTAGACACAGCGTTGCGCACGTTGACATCTCCTGCAGGAATTTTCCATTATTCTTTGTAAATGTGAGCAGCTTATGGCACATATTCTGGATTTCCCTATAGAAAACAATGAGAATTAATACAATCATGGGCGTCTAAGCCACGTGATTTGGTCGCAGACCCTAAATGTCGCTGTAACTGAGCAGTATACAGTCCGATCTATAAAAGGCAAGGTACGTTTCTGGTGGTAAATACTGTCGAAATCCATAAATGGCATTTAAAGGAGTTGCACTCTGGAGCAAGTGACGACCGTAGATGAAACCGAGACGTAATCTAAGGTGTTTCTAGGTAAGTTTCCTGCTCTTCTGAGCAATGGCTGTAATGAACCACAGCTGAAAGCGCCTGCTAATGCAGCCCTGCAAGCGAAACACAGGCAGACAGTGATAGGATGCTGCCCTCTAGTGGTTCCTACAGGTATTTCTATATCTCAAATATTTACCATGATGCTTGTTCACGTTTCCAGCCTAGGACACTTTTGATGCTTTAACAGCAGCTGCCTGACATTGATGTAATAAATGCCAAGTTATCAGTTTCACTTTTTTTTTATTTAAAAAAAGAATGCAAAAATCCAAATTGTATTAATTGATTAAACATCACAGAAGTAAATCACCAGTAGAAAACAAAATAACACAAGCTTAAGGGCACAAGGGCATAACTTGATTTTTGGGAACAACACATTGTACGGACAGTGGAGACATGACAACTCAACAGTGTCATCATCACCGGTGACATCACTTTCATACTTTGTCACATTTGCTGTAATTAAATACTAAGATTTTAAAAGATTTCCAGATGATGGGGTCTGAGGTACACAATGTTCCCCCTCCTCTCTGCATTTCCTCACGATCTCGATTCATATCACCGATGCAGGCCCAGCCGGGAGAGTCAGACCAGGTCACACACCACTTGGAGTGGTCAATGTGAGATGAGTAACTGACGGAGGAGCCGAAGGAGATTTCCTCAATGTCATATGTATTATACGATAAAGAGCAATTGGAGGGGAGAATGCCGCGGGAATTCAACCAGAACTGCACACACAGGTCCGACTTCAGCACCGAAGACACCCAACCAGAATACAGATCTGTGGAGGAAACAAGGCAACAACATGATATCCCTGTAACCTCTTATTACAGTAACCCGGCTCCTGATCCTCTTATTACCCTGTAACCTCTTATTACAGTAACCCGGCTCCTAATCCTCTTATTACCCTGTAACCTCTTATTACAGTAACCCAGCTCCTGATCCTCTTATTACCCCTGTAACCTCTTATTACAGTAACCCGGCTCCTGATCCTCTTATTACCCTGTAACCTCTTATTACAGTAACCCGGCTCCTGATCCTCTTATTACCCTGTAACCCCTTATTACAGTAACCCGGCTCCTGATCCTCTTATTACCCTGTAACCTCTTATTACAGTAACCCGGCTCCTGATCCTCTTATTACCCTGTAACCTCTTATTACAGTAACCCGGCTCCTGATCCTCTTATTACCCTGTAACCCCTTATTACAGTAACCCGGCTCCTGATCCTCTTATTACCCTGTAACCTCTTATTACAGTAACCCGGCTCCTGATCCTCTTATTACCCTGTAACCTCTTATTACAGTAACCCGGCTCCTGATCCTCTTATTACCCTGTAACCTCTTATTACAGTAACCCGGCTCCTGATCCTCTTATTACCCCAGTAACCTCTTATTACAGTAACCCGGCTCCTGATCCTCTTATTACCCCTGTAACCTCTTATTACAGTAACCCGGCTCCTGATCCTCTTATTACCCTGTAACCTCTTATTACAGTAACCCGGCTCCTGATCCTCTTATTACCCCTGTAACCTCTTATTACAGTAACCCGGCTCCTGATCCCCTTATTACCCTGTAACCTCTTATTACAGTAACCCGGCTCCTGATCCTCTTATTACCCTGTAACCTCTTATTACAGTAACCCGGCTCCTGATCCTCTTATTACCCTGTAACCGCTTATTACAGTAACCCGGCTCCTGATCCTCTTATTACCCTGTAACCTCTTATTACAGTAACCTGGCTCCTGATCCTCTTATTACCCTGTAACCTCTTATTACAGTAACCCGGCTCCTGATCCCCTTATTACTCCTGTAACCTCTTATTACAGTAACCCGGCTCCTGATCCTCTTATTACCCCTGTAACCTCTTATTACAGTAACCCGGCTCCTGATCCCCTTATTACTCCTGTAACCTCTTATTACAGTAACCCGGCTCCTGATCCTCTTATTACCCTGTACCCTCTTATTACAGTAACCCGGCTCCTGATCCTCTTATTACCCTGTAACCTCTTATTACAGTAACCCGGCTCCTGATCCCCTTATTACTCCTGTAACCTCTTATTACAGTAACCCGGCTCCTGATCCCCTTATTACCCCTGTAACCTCTTATTACAGTAACCCGGCTCCTGATCCTCTTATTACCCCTGTAACCTCTTATTACAGTAACCCGGCTCCTGATCCTCTTATTACCCCTGTAACCTCTTGTTACAGTAACCCGGCTCCTGATCCCCTTATTACTCCTGTAACCTCTTATTACAGTAACCCGGCTCCTGATCCTCTTATTACCCCTGTAACCTCTTATTACAGTAACCCGGCTCCTGATCCTCTTATTACCCCTGTAACCTCTTATTACAGTAACCCGGCTCCTGATCCTCTTATTACCCTGTAACCTCTTATTACAGTAACCCGGCTCCTGATCCTCTTATTACCCTGTAACCTCTTATTGCAGTAACCCGGCTCCTGATCCTCTTATTACCCTGTAACCTCTTATTACAGTAACCCGGCTCCTGATCCTCTTATTACCCCTGTAACCTCTTGTTACAGTAACCCGGCTCCTGATCCCCTTATTACTCCTGTAACCTCTTATTACAGTAACCCGGCTCCTGATCCTCTTATTACCCCTGTAACCTCTTATTACAGTAACCCGGCTCCTGATCCTCTTATTACCCTGTAACCTCTTATTGCAGTAACCCGGCTCCTGATCCTCTTATTACCCTGTAACCTTTTATTACAGTAACCTGGCTCCTGACCCTCTTATTACCCCTGTAACCTCTTATTGCAGTAACCCGGCTCCTGATCCTCTTATTACCCTGTAACCTCTTATTACAGTAACCCGGCTCCTGATCCTCTTATTACCCCTGTAACCTCTTATTACAGTAACCTGGCTCCTGATCCTCTTATTACCCTGTAACCTCTTATTACAGTAACCCGGCTCCTGATCCTCTTATTACCCTGTAACCTCTTATTGCAGTAACCCGGCTCCTGATCCTCTTATTACCCTGTAACCTTTTATTACAGTAACCCGGCTCCTGACCCTCTTATTACCCCTGTAACCTCTTATTACAGTAACCCGGCTCCTGATCCTCTTATTACCCTGTAACCTCTTATTACAGTAACCCGGCTCCTGATCCTCTTATTACCCCTGTAACCTCTTGTTACAGTAACCCGGCTCCTGATCCCCTTATTACTCCTGTAACCTCTTATTACAGTAACCCGGCTCCTGATCCTCTTATTACCCCTGTAACCTCTTATTACAGTAACCCGGCTCCTGATCCTCTTATTACCCTGTAACCTCTTATTACAGTAACCCGGCTCCTGATCCTCTTATTACCCTGTAACCTCTTATTACAGTAACCCGGCTCCTGATCCTCTTATTACCCCTGTTACCTCTTATTACAGTAACCCGGCTCCTGATCCCCTTATTACCCTGTAACCTCTTATTACAGTAACCCGGCTCCTGGACATCTTATTACCCCTGTAACCTCTTATTACAGTAACCCGGCTCCTGATCCTCTTATTACCCTGTAACCTCTTATTACAGTAACCCGGCTCCTGATCCTCTTATTACCCTGTAACCTCTTATTACAGTAACCCGGCTCCTGATCCTCTTATTACCCCTATCACCTCTTATTACAGTAACCCGACTACTGATCCTCTTATTACCCCTGTAACCTCTTATTACAGTAACCCGGCTCCTGATCCTCTTATTACCCTGTAACCTCTTATTACAGTAACCCGGCTCCTGATCCTCTTATTACCCCTGTTACCTCTTATTACAGTAACCCGGCTCCTGATCCCCTTATTACCCTGTAACCTCTTATTACAGTAACCCGGCTCCTGGACATCTTATTACCCCTGTAACCTCTTATTACAGTAACCCGGCTCCTGATCCTCTTATTACCCTGTAACCTCTTATTACAGTAACCCGGCTCCTGATCCTCTTATTACCCTGTAACCTCTTATTACAGTAACCCGGCTCCTGATCCTCTTATTACCCCTGTAACCTCTTATTACAGTAACCCGGCTCCTGATCGTCTTATTACCCCTATCACCTCTTATTACAGTAACCCGACTACTGATCCTCTTATTACCCCTGTAACCTCTTATTACAGTAACCCGGCTCCTGATCCTCTTATTACCCTGTAACCTCTTATTACAGTAACCCGGCTCCTGATCCTCTTATTACCCTGTAACCTCTTATTACAGTAACCCAGCTCCTGATCCTCTTATTACCCCTGTAATCTCTTATTACAGTAACCCGGCTCCTGATCCTCTTATTACCCTGTAACCTCTTATTACAGTAACCCGGCTCCTTTTACCCTATAACAAACCGGTAGAAAAATATCTTACCATCTCCAAATCTTGCATGTTTGGCAAAGCTAGTGAATGGTTTTCCGCCAACAGAAGTAAGGGTGATTTGCCGGTTCCATGGTGGATTGGTTACTTGCTTCTTTTTTGCTGCAGACTGCAGGTCAGGCAAGTCGCTACTGAAGGGATCGGGAATTGAGGAATCATAAGGGGTGATGGTGTTGTACATGAGCTGGGTGCCTACGACACAGAAAATATCTGAGGGTCAGTCGTTCCCGTCCGGAATCAGTTTGGTTACAGCTTTGCGTGCTCCTTACCGATGTCTTTGAACTGTGCGTATGGGTATGTGACGCAGATGAAGGACTGACCGTTGTGAAAGGCATTGGAAGGATAGTCGTACTTTTCGGAACTAGATGGCGGGAAGTGCGGAGTGCTGTGTATCAGCCAGAAGCCCTGCTTTTGGTCGAGGAGAACTACACCTGTAAACAGAGGATGATGAGAGTTCCCAGCTGTCATAGACTTCATAACCAGACAGAGAAAGACACAGCAAGCAATAGAAGAAAACACGAACTCCTGCAGTCATAGGAACCCGAGGTCCCCCACACTATCACACTCAACAATCAGAACAACGGCTCCTGATGGTGGAAAACGCTGCAAACCAGACACTGTCCAATCCAAAAGCTGCAAACAAACACTTCAGAGACAAAAAAAAAACTCTTTCACAATGCTTCAGAAAATGAAAAACGCCTCCAAAAACTCAAAGAAGAAGCATTTTCTGCTTAGGAAAAAACATTTTTGACAGTCTCCAAAAAACAAACAAACAACTTTTGTGCACATATCCTTAGACAATGTTCACACAGAATTTTTGAGGCACTGAAAAATGAAGAAGTTTTCAAGCATAAACCAATTTTTTGGGAGAATTTTTTTTCTTTTCCTAAAGAGGTTTTGGAAGGGTTTTTTTTTCTTTGAGTCGTTCTTTGGATTGGACGGTGCCCATTCTGGAGAGGATTTCATCAGGATTAGGGAAGTGACACTTTCATTTTTTTTTTTTTTTTACCACCAGGTGTTTTTCAAAACCTTTTCAGGGCAAAAAAATAAAAAATAATTAAAAAAAAGCTCAAAAAAGTCACTTGACCAGAAAAGTGTTTTTCCTCTTTGAAATGAGTGGAAAGAGTTTTTCAAGGGTTTTTTTTTTAGGAGGATCCATTAAAAAAAACAAAAAAAAAACTATATGAACACAGCCTTGGGATATGAGCACATGACCTCTTTACTGTCAAGGTTTTCCTAGGCTTCGCTGGTGGTTTTGTCATTGTTTTTACTCTTTCTTTTTGCGGCGCTTTTTCAGGAGCATTACTGACATAGGAGATGACTATTGGTGCTCTTAATATTCTATGGAGGGGACGAGCTAGGGGCCGACACAGACATTCTGCTGCGAGTTCTCACCCAACTACAGTTACAATTCTCCATAGAACATGATAAGCACTAACTGTCATCTCTCGTCTCACTAATTGGAAAATCTGTATTCACTGAAGACAAATTTTACCTTCTTAATTGAGAATTTTGAGAATGAAAGAACAGTCCAGGAGGAGAAAGAAGCAGGACTATGGTGGAAAGTTGTAACGTCAGGCCTTGGCCTTTCGCGTAGTTCAGAACATCGAGTTGTGTACGAGTAGTGTACTTTAGGGAAATAAGTAAAGCCTGCACAGATACAGATAGTTAGTGACTCAGGCACCTTTGGTGTGGCCACGGACGGCATTAGACCCTTTCACGGGGGGCTGATCGTTGTACAGCACATAAGCCACGTCCTAGAAGACAAAAACGAAACATTTAGTGACAGGGTGAACTGCAGCCACATTGGGTCATTGGACCCATTTTCACTTTAGATTTTTTTCCTCCACATATATTATATATAAAAAAAACAGAAGTTCATATCACCCTCCTTTTCCAATAAATAATTAAAATCTAAAATAAATAAAATAACAAATTTGGTATCGCACATTTGTAACCGGAAAAGTTAAATATAATATTTAAGAATATTTATCCTGTACAACAAAAAAAGTGATACACTACCGTTCCAAAGTTTAGAGTCACTTAGAAATGTCCTTATTTTTTAAAGAAAAGTACAGTTTTTTTTCCAATGAAGCTAACATTAAATGATTCAGAAATACCCTCTATACATTGTTAATGTGGTAAATGACTATTCTAGCTGCAAACGTCTGGTTTGTAATGCAATATCGTCACAGGTTTCCAACAACTATCACTCCAGTGTTCTTATGGTACTTTGTGTTTGCTAACTGTGTAAGAAGGCTAATGGATGGTTAGAATACTTGCACAAGGGTTTTCAAGGGTATGTTAGCACAGCTGAAAACAGTTTGGCTGATTAGAGAACCTATAAACCTGACCTTCCTTTGAGCTGGTTGAGAATCTGAAGCATTAAATTTGTTGGTTCCATTGAACTGTCAAAATGGCCAGAAAAAAAGAAATTTCATATGAAACTCGACAGTCTATTCTTGTTCTTAGAAATGAAGGCTATTCCATGCGAGAAATTGGCAAGAAACTGAAGATTTCCTACAACGGTGTGTCCTACTCCCTTCAGAGGAGAGCACAAACAGGCTCTAACCAGAGTAGAAAGAGAAGTGGGAGGCCGCGCTGCACAACTGAGCAACAAGTATATTAGAGTCTGTAGTTTGAGAAATCGACGCCTCACAGGTCCTCAACTGGCAGCTTTATTAAATAGTACACGCAAAACACCAGTGTCAACGTCTACAGTGAAGAGGCGACTCCGGGATGCTGGCCTTCAGGGCAGAGTGGAAAAGGAAAAGCCGCATATGAGACTGGCTAATAAAAGGAAAAGATTAATATGGGCAAAAGAACACAGACATTGGTCAGAGGAAGATTGGAAAAAAGTGTTATGGACAGACGAATCCAAGTTTGAGGTGTTTGGATCACACAGAAGAACAACTGAAAAGATGCTGGGAGAGTCTGACGCCATCTGTCAAGCATGGTGGAGGTAATGGGATGGTCTGGGGTTGCTTTAGAGCTGGTAAAGTGGGAGATTTGTACAAGGTAAAAGGGATTTTGAATAAGGAAGGCTATCACTCCATTTTGCAACGCCATGCCATACCCTGTGGACAGCGCTTGATTGGAGCCAATTTCATCCTACAACAGGACAATGACCCAAAGCACACCTCCAAATTATACTGGAACTATCTAGGGAAGAAGCAGCAGCTGGTATTCTATCTGTAATGGAGTGGCCAGCGCAGTCACCAGAGCTCAGCCCCATTGAGCTGTTGTGGGAGCAGCTTGACCATATGGTGCAAAAAGTGTCCATCAAGGCTAATCAACTTGTGGGAGGGGCTTCTGGAAGCATGGGGGGAAATGTCTCCAGATTACCTCAGCAAATTAACTGCTAGAATGCCAAAGGTCTGCAATGCTGGAAATGCTGCAAAGGGAGCAAAGATTGAAGGAGAAAATTATTATTTCAAATAAAAATCTTTTTTTCGAACCTTGTCAATGTCTGGACTAGATTTTCAATTTATTTGGCAACTAATTTGATTAATAAAAGTATGAGTTATCATGGAAAACACAAAATTGTCTGGGTGACCCTAAACTTTGGAACCGTAGTGTATATCTCATTTTATTTATATCAATGTATTTAATGTTTTTATTCTGTTACATTGCAATACCTTAATATCGCAGTGTATGATAAAATTACCGATTTACTGTGAAGCCCAACCACAGGCCACAAACATAATAGATACGGTGTGCCTCCAGCAGACTCCCGGCAGCCATGACAATGCCATCAGCTCCCCGCAATCCTGTCGTGGGGATCGCTGATGGGCGTTGGAAGGGACATTATTCCATTATCGCTGATGGGCACTGTGGGGGCCTAATTACTTTATGAGGGCACTGTGGGGGCCTTATTACTTTATGAGGGCACTGTGGGGGCCTTATTATTGTATATGAGGGCACTGTGGGGGCCTTATTACTTTATAAGAGGGCACTGTGGGGGCCTTATTACTTTATGAGGGCACTGTGGGGGCATTATTATTGTATATGAGGGCACTGTGGGGGCCTTATTACTTTATAAGAGGGCACTGTGGGGGCGTTATTACTTTATGAGGGCACTGTGGCGGTATTATTACTTTATAAGAGGGCACTGTGGGGGCCTTAGTACTTTATGAGGGCACTGTGGGGGCCTTATTACTTTATGAAACTGAACCTGTCAAAAACTGAACTCCTCGTGTTCTCTCCCTCTACTAACCTACCTTTGCCTGACATTGCCATCTCCGTGTGCGGTTCCACCATTACTCCAAAGCAACATGCACGCTGCCTTGGGGTCATCCTTGATTCCGAGCTTTCATTCACCCCCCACATCCGATCACTGGCTCGCTCTTCTTATCTGCATCTCAAAAACATTTCTAGAATTCACCCTTTTCTTACTTTCGACTCTGCAAAAACTCTTACTGTCTCACTTATTCATTCTCGTCTGGACTATTGTAACTCTCTACTAATCGGCCTCCCTCTTACCAAACTCTCCCCGCTCCAATCTGTCCTGAATGCTGCTGCCAGGATCATATTCCTCACCAACCGTTACACCGATGCCTCTACCTTGTGCCAGTCATTACACTGGCTACCCATCCACTCCAGAATCCAGTACAAAACTACTACCCTCATCCACAAAGCACTCCATGGCTCAGCACCACCCTACATCTCCTCTCTGGTCTCAGTCTACCACCCTACCCGTGCCCTCCGCTCCGCTAATGACCTCAGGTTAGCATCCTCAATAATCAGAACCTCCCACTCCCGTCTCCAAGACTTTACACGTGCTGCGCCGACTCTTTGGAATGCACTACCTAGGTTAATACGATTAATCTCCAATCTCCACAGTTTTAAGCGTGCCCTAAAAACTCATTTGTTCAGACTGGCCTACCGCCTCAACGCATTAACCTAACCATCCCTGTGTGGCCCATTCAAAAAACAAACAAACACATAATCAGGTTCCTTGCATCGTGTTCTCATACACTTTATGCAGTTAATAGCCTCTGTGTCTGTACTGCTACATACTTAGGCTGTCAACTGGTTCATGCAGCTTTACATGAACACCCGAGCCTTACACTATGGCTGGTCCAAATAACTAAAGCAATTGTTACCATCCACCTCTCGTGTCCCCCCTTTTCCTCATAGTTTGTAAGCTTGCGAGCAGGGCCCTCATTCCTCCTGGTATCTGTTTTGAACTGTGATTTCTGTTATGCTGTAATGTCTATTGTCTGTACAAGTCCCCTCTATAAGTTGTAAAGCGCTGCGGAATATGTTGGCGCTATATAAATAAAAATTATTATTATTATTTATGAGGGCACTGTGGGGACCTTATTACTTTATAAGAGGGCACTGTGGGGGCATTGCTATTTTATGAGGGCACTGTGGCAGTATTATTACTTTATAAGGGGACACTATGGGCATTACTACATCAATATTGGAACACTTGCTGCATTATTATCTTACAGGGGGGCACTCTGCAATTATAACTTTCAAAAGGGGCATTCTGGGGGGTTTCTAAGATGTCTTCGCATAGAACGAGGCTATCAGCCATCTTTCAGAGCTGAATGTGGCTCTCTAGGTAATTAGGTTGGGACCTCTAGTCTTGAAGGTGCATGTAGGGGATACAATGAAGTATAATATGGCGTTACCTTGGAATCAGAAGATTGATAGAGCTGACTGAGTGTTCTTCCCACCGCGCTTTCTGTGTCATTCATTAATGAGGCGCCAGTCACCCATCCGTTGCTGTTACTGTCCTGGTACATGTATTTTATGCCCGCTTCAGGAGTGTGATCTAACCGAGGCAGTTTGTACACAATGAACCTGATGATAGAGAACAAAAAGGCAGGAAGGATTCTTTACTGTAAGAGCATTTTGGTCCTCTGAACATCTATAAGCTGTGACAAATACCATACATTTTTCACATACAAAAATAAATTAAATCAAATTAAAAAAAAAAAAAAAAAGTACATTTTCATGGTCAAAAAGAAAAGGATGTGAAATTCCCCCCACATCTGGTAGCAAAAAGTGCTGTAGTATTTGCCGCATGTGCATGGCCTCTGCATAGCTCACTGTTGTATGACATAGCCCAGTATCAGTCCTCACCAGTCCACAGGTTGTCCATGGTCATCATAACAGGAGATAGCCGCAGAGCAGAGACCGGGCAGGATGAGGCTCATCAAGAACTGAAGGGTCATCTTATAACCGGAGACGGCAGGATCGAACAAAAGGTGAAGCTCAAAAAACCTGAAAAGCCAAAGTCAGAGTAATTACGGTAAATGGTTGTCGCTTCACCAAACTTTGCATAAAACGATAGCACGAGCACTGCAGATCAACTCTTATACAGTGAATGGTGCTGAGCTGCGTCACCAGTCACATCCGCGGACAGGAGTAGGAAACACCATTCTGTCCCATTCTAGGGAGCGTCGTTGGCGGCTCCTTCATTTTGAGGATCTTACACATTTTAAACTTCCCCTTTTATGTTTCGCTTGATTTCCACTTTCAACCACAATTTCGATCTACAAGAAACGTTATAAGTGTTTCTGTAAGTAGTAAGTGTACAATCATCACATGGTGGTGTCCGATACAGATGGGGCTACATAGGCACCGCTTATCTCCTCCTCCAGAGCTATCCACCATAGATCACTGCTGAAACAAGAGGTTCTTCAGCAGCTGCTGTAACCATAATACAGGCTCCAGCTGATACAGAATTTCACAAAGGACACCTCAGCTGGCGCAGAACCTCTTAATACACCTCAGCTGCTACATAACCTCATAATACACCTCAGCTGGTGCAGAACCTCATACTACACCTCAGCTGCCGCATAACCTCATAATACTCCTCAGCTGCTGCAGAACCTCATACTACACCTCAGCTGCTGCAGAACCTCATCATATACCTCAGCTGCCGCAGAACCTCATAATACACCTCAGCTGCTGCAGAACCTCATAACACACCTCAGCTGCCGCAGAACCTCATAACACACCTCAGCTGCCGCAGAACCTCATACTACACCTCAGCTGCTGCAGAACCTCATCATACACCTCAGCTACCGCAGAACGTCATACTACACCTCAGCTGCTGCAGAACCTCATAACACACATCTAATACATATGAGGCACATAAATCCCACAGATCACTTGCTGACAGTGAAATGAGCCCTCAGAGACAGTAACAGACCCGAGCACTCACGTGTCAGACAGCAGCAGTGCGATACACGGACTCGTCGCTCTCACGGCTGCACATACGGCGCGGACTGACAGTGTACGGCGGACCTGACCACTAGTCTCATGACCGCGAGTCTCACTTCTCTTTACTATTATGTGTCAGCTTTATCCACCAGATGAACCACCAGGATCCATGATTCCCAGGGTTGCAAAAGTGTTCACCCCCCTCCCCAGCTCTTACATCCTCATCTGTCCAGAGATCAGAAAATCCTACAGACCCCAGCGAGGGGCTGATAACAACAATATCTGGTGTCGAGCGAAAAATAAACACGGCGTCTGAAGACAATATCCCAGAAGGACAGGTCCACCTTACCACAAAGAGAACGTCGGAAAACAAACCCAAATCACAAAATCTCATTTCTTTCTCCAGTTGGACGTTTTTCCTCCCCTCATTTTTTCCCTTTATACAGTATATTAATCATATTCAAAACTACAACTCATCCTGAAAAAATAAAGAAGTCGTCGTACGGCCGTATCAGTCGAAAAATGTAAAAAAAAAAAAAAAAAAAGGTCTGAATTTTTAAAGGGAGGCGAATAGTGAAAAATTTTCCAAGGTGGGAAAGGGTTAATAAAATGTCAATATGTTGTACCTATAGCAAAAAAATAAATAAAACTTATTGTATAAAAAGTGCAAACACGGCGGCGCTGGCTCGGGAGAAGCATCAATAAGGGGTTAACGTGCAGCGTAGAGCATCACACTGTGGAGTTCCCCTTTAAATAACAATTCCCTGGTCCACTACTGGCCCCACCATGGCTGCCCAGCAGACACCACGCAGATCCCAGTATACACATCAGGAAACATTATGGAATTGCTATTCGTGCAATTGTCCAGATGATAGCAGCAACCATACTATGCAAATAACTACAAACACGCATAAGTGTGAAAAGCAGAAACCAGCCTGTCCCGCTGCAACGGGTGAGCAGTGACCGGACACGATAGCTGCAGCGAGCAAAGGGTTACTGTTTCAGCAGCAACAACACAGCACCGTCAGGACGAGTCCCGGCCATTGTACCGCGCATGCGCACAAACTCACCAGTGCGCCTGCGTGTAGTAAAGGTTCGCTAATGTACCACGCATGCGCTCTACGCCTCAACGGTTTCTCTATTTTTTTTTTACCTGACTGGATGATGCCGATAGTCGGCGTTGCGGTCACAGCTGCCGGTTTGTGTCTCCTCGGAGCAGGTACAGGACGAGCTGTGCCGCCTATTCCATACCAGGTATGGCATACCTGTGTTATCAGTGTGGAGACAGAAATAGGGAGATGGTTGTGGGCGACATGTAGCATCATGAGGGCTGAACGCCTATAACATCACAGATCGCCGTATACCAGTGAGAGACAGCCATATATGCCCCATAATAGTGTGTGCCGGCCATATATGTCCCATAATAGTGTGTGCCGGCCATATATGCCCCATAATAGTGTGTGCCGGCCATATATGTCCCATAATAGTGTGTGCCGGCCATATATGCCCCATAATAGTGTGTGCCGGCCATATATGCCCCATAATAGTGTGTGCCGGCCATATATGTCCCATAATAGTGTGTGCCGGCCATATATGTCCCATAATAGTGTGTGCCGGCCATATATGCCCCATAATAGTGTGTGCCGGCCATATATGCCCCATAATAGTGTGTGCCGGCCATATATGCCCCATAATAGTGTGTGCCGGCCATATATGCCCCATAATAGTGTGTGCTGGCCATATATGTCCCATAATAGTGTGTGCCGGCCATATATGCCCCATAATAGTGTGTGCCGGCCATATATGCCCCATAATAGTGTGTGCCGGCCATATATGCCCCATAATAGTGTGTGCCGGCCATATATGCCCCATAATAGTGTGTGCCGGCCATATATGCCCCATAATAGTGTGTGCCGGCCATATATGCCCCATAATAGTGTGTGCCGGCCATATATGCCCCATAATAGTGTGTGCCGGCCATATATGCCCCATAATAGTGTGTGCCGGCCATATATGTCCATAATAGTGTGTGCCGGCCATATATGCCCCATAATAGTGTGTGCCGGCCATATATGCCCCATAATAGTGTGTGCCGGCCATATATGCCCCATAATAGTGTGTGCCGGCCATATATGCCCCATAATAGTGTGTGCCGGTCATATATGCCCCATAATAGTGTGTGCCGGTCATATATGCCCCATAATAGTGTGTGCCGGCCATATATGCCCCATAATAGTGTGTGCCGGTCATATATGCCCCATAATAGTGTGTGCCGGCCATATATGCCCCATAATAGTGTGTGCCGGCCATATATGCCCCATAATAGTGTGTGCCGGCCATATATGCCCCATAATAGTGTGTGCCGGCCATATATGCCCCATAATAGTGTGTGCCGGCCATATATGCCCCATAATAGTGTGTGCCGGTCATATATGCCCCATAATAGTGTGTGCCGGCCATATATGTCCCATAATAGTGTGTGCCGGCCATATATGTCCCATAATAGTGTGTGCCGGCCATATATGCCCCATAATAGTGTGTGCCGGCCATATATGTCCCATAATAGTGTGGGCCGGCCATATATGTCCCATAATAGTGTGTGCCGGCCATATATGCCCCATAATAGTGTGTGCCGGCCATATATGCCCCATAATAGTGTGTGCCGGCCATATATGCCCCATAATAGTGTGTGCCGGACATATATGCCCCATAATAGTGTGTGCCGGACATATATGCCCCATAATAGTGTGTGCCGGACATATATGTCCCATAATAGTGTGTGCCGGCCATATATGCCCCATAATAGTGTGTGCCGGCCATATATGCCCTATAATAGTGTGTGCCGGCCATATATGCCCCATAATAGTGTGTGCCGGCCATATATGCCCCATAATAGTGTGTGCCGGTCATATATGCCCCATAATAGTGTGTGCCGGCCATATATGTCCCATAATAGTGTGTGCCGGCCATATATGTCCCATAATAGTGTGTGCCGGCCATATATGTCCCATAATAGTGTGTGCCGGCCATATATGCCCCATAATAGTGTGTGCCGGCCATATATGTCCCATAATAGTGTGTGCCGGCCATATATGTCCCATAATAGTGTGTGCCGGCCATATATGCCCCATAATAGTGTGTGCCGGCCATATATGTCCCATAATAGTGTGTGCTTGCCATATATGCCCCATAATAGTGTCTGCCGGCCATATATGCCCCATAATAGTGTGTGCCGGGCCATATACAGGTCCTTCTCAAAAAATTAGCATATAGTGTTAAATTTCATTATTTACCATAATGTAATGATTACAATTAAACTTTCATATATTATAGATTCATTATCCACCAACTGAAATTTGTCAGGTCTTTTATTGTTTTAATACTGATGATTTTGGCATACAACTCCTGATAACCCAAAAAACCTGTCTCAATAAATTAGCATATCAAGAAAAGGTTCTCTAAACGACCTATTCCCCTAATCTTCTGAATCAACTAATTAACTCTAAACACATGCAAAAGATACCTGAGGCTTTTAAAAACTCCCTGCCTGGTTCATTACTCAAAACCCCCATCATGGGTAAGACTAGCGACCTGACAGATGTCAAGAAGGCCATCATTGACACCCTCAAGCAAGAGGGTAAGACCCAGAAAGAAATTTCTCAACAAATAGGCTGTTCCCAGAGTGCTGTATCAAGGCACCTCAATGGTAAGTCTGTTGGAAGGAAACAATGTGGCAGAAAACGCTGTACAACGAGAAGAGGTGACCGGACCCTGAGGAAGATTCTGGAGAAGGACCGATTCCAGACCTTGGGGAACCTGAGGAAGCAGTGGACTGAGTCTGGTGTGGAAACATCCAGAGCCACCGTGCACAGGCGTGTGCAGGAAATGGGCTACAGGTGCCGCATTCCCCAGGTAAAGCCACTTTTGAACCATAAACAGCGGCAGAAGCGCCTGACCTGGGCTACAGAGAAGCAGCACTGGACTGTTGCTAAGTGGTCCCAAGTACTTTTTTCTGATGAAAGCAAATTTTGCATGTCATTCAGAAATCAAGGTGCCAGAGTCTGGAAGAAGACTGGGGAGAAGGAAATGCCAAAATGCCTGAAGTCCAGTGTCAAGTACCCACAGTCAGTGATGGTGTGGGGTGCCATGTCAGCTGCTGGTGTTGGTCCACTGTGTTTCATCAAGGGCAGGGTCAATGCAGCTAGCTATCAGGAGATTTTGGAGCACTTCATGCTTCCATCGGCTGAAATGCTTTATGGAGATGAAGATTTCATTTTTCAGCACGACCTGGCACCTGCTCACAGTGCCAAAACCACTGGTAAATGGTTTACTGACCATGGTATTACTGTGCTCAATTGGCCTGCCAACTCTCCTGACCTGAACCCCATAGAGAATCTGTGGGATATTGTGAAGAGAAAGTTGAGAGACGCAAGACCCAACACTCTGGATGAGCTTAAGGCCGCTATTGAAGCATCCTGGGCCTCCATAACATCTCAGCAGTGTCACAGGCTGATTGCCTCCATGCCACGCCGCATTGAAGCAGTCATTTCTGCCAAAGGATTCCCGACCAAGTATTGAGTGCATAACTGAACATTATTATTTGATGGTTTTTTTGTTTGTTATTAAAAAACACTTTTATTTGATTGGACGGTTGAAATATGCTAATTTATTGAGACAGGTTTTTTGGGTTATCAGGAGTTGTAGGCCAAAATCATCAGTATTAAAACAATAAAAGACCTGACAAATTTCAGTTGGTGGATAATGAATCTATAATATATGAAAGTTTAATTGTAATCATTACATTATGGTAAATAATGAAATTTAACACTATATGCTAATTTTTTGAGAAGGACCTGTATGTCCCCATAATAGTGTGTGCCGGCCATATATGCCCCATAATAGTGTGTGCCGGCCATATATGCCCCATAATAGTGTGTGCCGGCCATATATGTCCCATAATAGTGTGTGCCGGCCATATATGCCCCATAATAGTGTGTGCCGGCCATATATGCCCCATAATAGTGTGTGCCGGCCATATATGCCCCATAATAGTGTGTGCCGGCCATATATGTCCCATAATAGTGTGTGCCGGCCATATATGTCCCATAATAGTGTGTGCCGGCCATATATGTCCCATAATAGTGTGTGCCGGCCATATATGTCCCATAGTAGTGTGTGCCGGCCATATATGCCCCATAATAGTGTGTGCCGGCCATATATGTCCCATAATAGTGTGTGCCGGCCATATATGCCCCATAATAGTGTGTGCCGGCCATACATGTCCCATAATAGTGTGTGCCGGCCATATATGTCCCATAATAGTGTGTGCCGGCCATACATGCCCCATAATAGTGTGTGCCGGCCATATATGTCCCATAATAGTGTGTGCCGGCCATATATGCCCCATAATAGTGTGTGCCGGCCATATATGTCCCATAATAGTGTGTGCCGGCCATATATGCCCCATAAGTGTGTGCCGGCCATATATGCCCCATAATAGTGTGTGCCGGCCATATATGCCCCATAATAGTGTGTGCCGGCCATATAGGCCCCATAATAGTGTGTGCCGGCCATATAGGTCCCATAATAGTGTGTGCCTGCCATATATGCCCCATAATAGTTTGTGCCGGCCATATATGCCCCATAATAGTGTGTGCCGGCCATATATGCCCCATAATAGTGTGTGCCGGCCATATAGGCCCCATAATAGTGTGTGCCGGCCATATATGTCCCATAATAGTGTGTGCCTGCCATATATGCCCCATAATAGTGTGTGCCGGCCATATATGTCCCATAATAGTGTGTGCCGGCCATATATGCCCCATAATAGTGTGTGCCGGCCATATATGCCCCATAATAGTGTGTGCCGGCCATATATGCCCCATAATAGTGTGTGCCGGCCATATATGCCCCATAATAGTGTGTGCCGGCCATATATGCCCCATAATAGTGTGTGCCGGCCATATAGGCCCCATAATAGTGTGTGCCGGCCATATATGTCCCATAATAGTGTGTGCCCGCCATATATGTCCCATAATAGTGTGTGCCCGCCATATATGTCCCATAATAGTGTGTGCCGGCCATATATGTCCCATAATAGTGTGTGCCCGCCATATATGTCCCATAATAGTGTGTGCCCGCCATATATGTCCCATAATAGTGTGTGCCGGCCATATATGTCCCATAATAGTGTGTGCCGGCCATATATGCCCCATAATAGTGTGTGCCGGCCATATATGTCCCATAATAGTGTCTGCCGGCCATATATGTCCCATAATAGTGTGTGCCGGCCATATATGTCCCATAATAGTGTGTGCCGGCCATATATGCCCCATAATAGTGTGTGCCCGCCATATATGCCCCATAATAGTGTGTGCCGGCCATATATGTCCCATAATAGTGTGTGCCCGCCATATATGTCCCATAATAGTGTGTGCCCGCCATATATGCCCATAATAGTGTGTGCCGGCCATATATGCCCCATAATAGTGTGTGCCGGCCATATATGCCCCATAATAGTGTGTGCCGGCCATATATGTCCCATAATAGTGTGTGCCCGCCATATATGCCCATAATAGTGTGTGCCGGCCATATATGTCCCATAATAGTGTGTGCCCGCCATATATGCCCATAATAGTGTGTGCCGGCCATATATGCCCCATAATAGTGTGTGCCGGCCATATATGCCCCATAATAGTGTGTGCCGGCCATATATGTCCCATAATAGTGTGTGCCGGCCATATATGTCCCATAATAGTGTGTGCCCGCCATATATGCCCATAATAGTGTGTGCCGGCCATATATGCCCCATAATAGTGTCTGCCGGCCATATATGCCCCATAATAGTGTGTGCCGGCCATATATGCCCCATAATAGTGTGTGCCGGCCATATATGCCCCATAATAGTGTGTGCCGGCCATATATGCCCCATAATAGTGTGTGCCGGCCATATATGCCCCATAATAGTGTCTGCCGGCCATATATGTCCCATAATAGTGTGTGCCCGCCATATATGCCCATAATAGTGTGTGCCGGCCATATATGCCCCATAATAGTGTGTGCCGGCCATATATGCCCCATAATAGTGTGTGCCGGCCATATATGTCCCATAATAGTGTCTGCCGGCCATATATGTCCCATAATAGTGTGTGCCCGCCATATATGCCCATAATAGTGTGTGCCGGCCATATATGCCCCATAATAGTGTGTGCCGGCCATATATGTCCCATAATAGTGTGTGCCGGCCATATATGCCCCATAATAGTGTGTGCCGGCCATATATGCCCCATAATAGTGTGTGCCGGCCATATATGTCCCATAATAGTGTCTGCCGGCCATATATGTCCCATAATAGTGTGTGCCGGCCATATATGCCCCATAATAGTGTGTGCCGGCCATATATGCCCCATAATAGTGTGTCGGTTATATATGCCCCATAATAGTGTGTGCCGGCCATATACAGTTAGGTCCATATATATTTGGACAGAGACAACATTTTTCTAATTTTGGTTATGGACATTACCACAATTTAATTTTAAGCAAAACAATTCAGATGCAGTTGAAGTTCAGACTTTCAGCTTTCATTTGAGGGTATCCACATTAAAATTGGATGAAGAGTTTAGGAGTTTCAGCTCCTTAATCTGTGCCACCCTGTTTTTTAAAGGGACCAAAAGTAATTGGACAATTGACTCCAAGGCTATTTCATGGACAGGTGTGGGCAATCCCTTCATTATGTCATTCTCAACTAAGCAGATAAAAGGCCTGGAGTTGATTTGAGGTGTGGTGTTTGCATTTGGAAGGTTTTCCTATGAAGTAAACATGCGGTCAAAAGTGCTCTCCATGAAGGTGAAACAAGCCATCCTTAAGCTGCGAAAACAGAAAAAACCCATCCGAGAAATTGCTACAATATTAGGAGTGGCAAAATGTACAGTTTGGTACATCCTGAGAAGGAAAGAAAGCACTGGTGATCTCATCAATGCAAAAAGACCTGGGCGCCCACGGAAGACAACAGTGGTGGATGATGGCAGAATAATCTCCATGGTGAAGAGAAACCCCTTCACAACAGCCAACCAAGTGAACAACACTCTCCAGGAGGTCGGCGTATCAATATCCAAACCTACCAAGAGAAGACTGCATGAAAGTAACTACAGAGGGTTCACTGCACGGTGCAAGCCACTCATAAGCATCAAGAATAAAAAGGCTGGACTGGACTTTACTAAAAAACATCTAAAAAAGCCAGCACAGTTCTGGAAGAACATTCTATGGACAGATGAAACCAAGATCAACCTCTACCAGAATGATGGAAAGAGAAAAGTATGGCGAAGGCGTGGTCCAGTAAAGCATACGGAGAAAATTTTTTAAAGTACAAAAGGGAAATCAAACAGTGTGTAACATAAGTTCCCCTTAAAATATTAAATCTTTAATAGAATATCTTAAAAATACCACTTCCCAGTGAGAACAGAAAAAATGTACTGTATTTTCTGGCGTATAAGACTACTTTTTAACCCCTGAAAATCTTCTTATAAGTCGGTGGTCGTCTTATACGCCGGGTGCCGTCTTGTATGCCGAGTGCAGACACCAATGTGTATATTTGTCTCACAGGAAAGTGTGAGTGGAGTGTCCCCCATTACCTCATTGTAGCTGCAGTATGGGGTCTCTGTGCTGGGGAGAGGCGGCAGCTGCTGCTCCTCTTTGTGCCGCATAGGTGCTGTGCTGTGGGGCGGTGGCCGCCGCCGCTCCCCAGCACCCCACACTGCAACTACAATGAGGTAATGGGGGATACTCCACTCACAGTTTCCTGTGAGATGCCCCCTCTTCGTCATCAGGACAACTCCCCCCATAAGGCACAATAGTCACCGGCCCTATAAGATGACATACGGCGTATAAGAAGACCCCCGACTTTTAAGAAGATTTTATATTTTAACTGGCAAACTTGGGGGGTCGTCTTATACGCCCAGTCGTCTTATATGCCGGAAAATACGGTATATATAAATATCACATGGACTACAAAAATACTAGGTGCACCTAACCTAGTGGATATCCCTCTGCTGTCCTGCTATCCCTGCCTATCAGTGGAGGTTGGCACCCTGATAGAGTATTTGGCGCCCCCACTCCGCGGCGGCTATAACCTACTGGCCCTGTTAAAAAACTAGCCAGCTAAAGGTAAGAAAACAATGAGCAATTTAAAGATATGAAGGAAGCAGGAGTAGAGGGAACTAAGGTGCACACTAAATAAAAACAATGTCAGCCTCCATTCTTAACCCCTTCCTGACATCCGACGTACTATCCCGTCGAGGTGGGGTGGGCCCGTATGACCGCCGACGGGATAGTACGTCCAGCGCGATCGGCGGCGCTCACGGGGAGAGCGCGGCCGATCGCGGCCGGGTGTCAGCTGCCTATCGCAGCTGACATCCGGCACTATGTGCCAGGAGCGGTCACGGACCGCTCCCGGCACATTAACCCCCGGCACACCGCGATCAAACATGATCGCGATGTGCCGGCGGTGCAGGGAAGCATCGCGCAGGGAGGGGGCTCCCTGCGGGCTTCCCTGAGCCCCCCGCAGCAACGCGATGTGATCGCGTTGCTGCGAGGGTCTTACCTCCCTCCCTGCCTGCTCCAGACCCGGATCCAAGATGGCCGCGGATCCGGGTCCTGCAGGGAGGGAGGTGGCTTCACAGAAGCCTGCTCAGAGCAGGCACTGTGAAGCAGCCTGCACTTCTCGCAGATCGGTGATCTGTCAGAGTGCTATGCAAACTGGCAGATCACCGATCTGTATTGTCCCCCCCTGGGGCAAAGTAAAAAAGTAAAAAAAAAATTTTTCCAAATGTGTAAAAAAAAAAAAAAAATATTCCAAAATAATGAAAAAAAAAAAAATAAAATATTCCCATAAATACATTTCTTTATCTAAATAAAAAAAAACAAACAATAAAAGTACACATATTTAGTATCGCCGCGTCCGTAACGACCCGACCTATAAAACTGGCCCACTAGTTAACCCCTTCAGTAAACACCGTAAGAAAAAAAAAAAAAACGAGGCAAAAAACAACGCTTTATTATCATACCGCCGAACAAAAAGTGGAATAACACGCGATCAAAAAGACAGATATAAATAACCATGGTACCGCTGAAAGCGTCATCTTGTCCCGCAAATAACGAGCCGCCATACAGCATGATCAGCAAAAAAATAAAAAAGTTATAGTCCTGAGAATAAAGCGATGCAAAAATAATTATTTTTTCCATAAAATAGTTTTTATCGTATAAAAGCGCCAAAACATAAAAAAATAATATAAATGAGGGATCGCTGTAATCGTACTGACCCGACGAATAAAACTGCTTTATCAATTTTACCAAACGCGGAACGGTATAAACGCCTCCCCCAAAAGAAATTCATGAATAGCTGGTTTTTGGTCATTCTGCCTCACAAAAATCGGAATAAAAAGCGATCAAAAAATGTGACGTGCCCAAAAAGTTACCAATAAAAACGTCAACTCGTCCCACAAAAAACAAGACCTCACATGACTCTGTGGACCAAAATATGGAAAATTTATAGCTCTCAAAATGTGGTAACGCAAAAAATATTTTTTGCAATAAAAAGCGTCTTTCAGTGTGTGACGGCTGCCAATCATAAAAATCCGCTAAAAAACTCGCTATAAAAGTAAATCAAACCCCCCTTCATCACCCCCTTAGTTAGGGAAAAATAATTTTTTTTTATTTATTTCCATTTTCCCATTAAGGTTAGGGCTAGGGTTGGGGCTAGGGTTAAGGCTACAGTTAGGGTTGGGGCTAAAGTTAGGGTTAGGGTTGGGGCTAAAGTTACGGTTAGGGTTTAGATTACATTTACGGTTGGGAATAGGGTTGGGATTAGGGTTAGGGGAGTGTCAGGGTTAGAGGTGTGGTTAGGGTTACTGTTGGGATTAGGGTTAGGGGTGTGCTTGGATTAGGGTTTCAGTTATAATTGGGGGGTTTCCACTGTTTCGGCACATCAGGGGCTCTCTAAACGCGACATGGCGTCCGATCTCAATTCCAGCCAATTCTGCGTTGAAAAAGTAAAACAGTGCTCCTTCCCTTCCGAGCTCTCCCGTGTGCCCAAACAGGGGTTTACCCCAACATATGTGGTATCAGCGTACTCAGGACAAATAGGACAACAACCTTTGGGGTCCAATTTCTCCTGTTACCCCTGGGAAAATACAAAACTGGGGGCTAAAAAATAATTTTTGTGGGAAAAAAAAAGATTTTTTATTTTCACGGCTCTGCGTTATAAACTGTAGTGAAACACTTGGGGGTTCAAAGTTCTTACAACACATCTAGATAAGTTCCTTGGGGGGTCTAGTTTCCAAAATGGGGTCACTTGTGCGGGGCTTCTACTGTTTAGGTACATTAGGGGCTCTGCAAATGCAATGTGACGCCTGCAGACCATTCCATCTAAGTCTGCATTCCAAATGGCGCTCCTTCCCTTCCGAGCCCTCCCATGCATCCAAACGGTGGTTCCCCCCACATATGGGGTATCAGCGCACTCAGGACAAATTGGACAACAACTTTTGGGGTCCAATTTCTCCTGTTACCCTCGGGAAAATACAAAACTGGGGGTTGAAAAATAATTTTTGTGGGAAAAAATTTTTGTTTTATTTTTACGGCTCTGCATTATTAACTTCTGTGAAGCCCTTGGTGGGTCAAAGCACTCACCACACATCTAGATAAGTTCCTTAGGGGGTCTACTTTCCAACATGGTGTCACCTGTGGGGGGTTTCTACTGTTTAGGTACATTAGGGGCTCTGCAAACGCAATGTGACGCCTGCAGACCATTCCATCTAAGTCTGCATTCCAAATGGCGCTCCTTCACTTCCGAGCCCTTCCATGCGTCCAAACGGTGGTTCCCCCCCACATATGGGGTATCAGCGCACTCAGGACAAATTGGACAACAAATTTTGGGGTCCAATTTCTCCTGTTACCCTCGGGAAAATACAAAACTGGGGGCTGAAAAATAATTTTTGTGGGAAAAAATTTTTGTTTTATTTTTACGGCTCTGCATTATTAACTTCTGTGAAGCCCTTGGTGGGTCAAAGCACTCACCACACATCTAGATAAGTTCCTTAGGGGGTCTACTTTCCAAAATGGTGTCACTTGTGGGGGGTTTCAATGTTTAGGCGCATCAGTGGCTCTCCAAACGCAACATGGCGTCCCATCTCAATTCCTGTCAATTTTGCATTGAAAAGTCAAACGGTGCTACTTCCCTTCCGAGCTCTCCCATGCGCCCAAACAGTGGTTTACCCCCACATATGGGGTATCAGCGTACTCAGGACAAATTGTACAACAACTTTTGGGGTCCAATTTCTTCTCTTACCCTTGGGAAAATATAAAATTGGGGGTGAAAAGATAATTTTTGTGAAAAAATATGATTTTTTATTTTTACGGTTCTGCATTATAAACTTCTGTGAAGCACTTGGTGGGTCAAAGTGCTCACCACACCTCTAGATAAGTTCCTTAGGGGGTCTACTTTCCAAAATGGTGTCACTTGTGGGGGGTTTCAATGTTTAGGCGCATCAGTGGCTCTCCAAACGCAACATGGCGTCCCATCTCAATTCCTGTCAATTTTGCATTGAAAAGTCAAACGGTGCTACTTCCCTTCCGAGCTCTCCCATGCGCCCAAACAGTGGTTTACCCCCACATATGGGGTATCAGCGTACTCAGGACAAATTGTACAACAACTTTTGGGGTCCATTTTCTCCTGTTACCCTTGGTAAAATAAAACAAATTGGAGCTGAAGTAAATTTTTTGTGAAAAAAAGTTAAATGTTCATTTTTATTTAAACATTCCAAAAATTCCTGTGAAGCACCAGAAGGGTTAATAAACTTCTTGAATGTGGTTTTGAGCACCTTGAGGGGTGCAGTTTTTAGAATGGTGTCACACTTGGGTATTTTCTATCATATAGACCCCTCAAAATGACTTCAAATGAGATGTGGTCCCTAAAAAAAAATGGTGTTGTAAAAATGAGAAATTGCTGGTCAACTTTTAACCCTTATAACTCCCTAACAAAAAAAAATTTTGGTTCCAAAATTGTGCTGATGTAAAGTAGACATGTGGGAAATGTTACTTATTAAGTATTTTGTGTGACATATCTCTGTGATTTAAGGGCATAAAAATTCAAAGTTGGAAAATTGCAAAATTTTCGCCAAATTTCCATTTTTTTTGCAAATAAACGCAGGAAATATCAAAGAAATTTTACCACTATCATGAAGTACAATATGTCACGAGAAAACAATGTCAGAATCGCCAAGATCCGTTGAAGCGTTCCAGAGTTATAACCTCATAAAGGGACAGTGGTCAGAATTGTAAAAATTGGCCCGGTCATTAACGTGCAAACCACCCTTGGGGGTGAAGGGGTTAAGATCCCACTGAGGACAATGTGCTAGAGACCTGTAACCAATTTGGCTAATAAAATATTGATGTAATTGTCCTCAGTACAATCACAAAAAAGCATATAAATTTATGTGCATAAATAGTGGGAAATAAGACAAAGATTTTTCAATAGGAGGAAAGACATGCAATGTGAATGACCTGGTTCAGTCCAGATAACAGACTGTGCATGCCCACACCATCTAGCAGAAATTTACACATTAGTTATGATGACTGCATACAAGAGTGTATAAACAGAATTGCATAGGCACCTGCAGTCAAACGCAGCAATATATAAGTGCCAATGGACAATAATGACAGGTGGTCAGTGTCCACACCTGAAGCACAGTGCACAGGACCATCAAAATAGATGATATATAGAAAACAGCAAAGGAGGGGGGGGTTTTTGTCCCCAAAACAAGACACTTAGCTGTCAGTAGAACGCCCCGACGCGTTTCCCCGTCATACGGTTCCTCAGGGGGCAAAAACGGATGCAAAGAACCGGAGGTCAGTGATGTAGGTGCCCTGATAACGGGACAGACCTGACTGTATCCCTGGAGAGGGGACCTATATAGTGAGAAAAAGCTCCCCGCTGACCAATCAGCAGGATATTCAAAGTCCCTCCTCTCCCCAGATTTCCGGAAGACACCGGGTATGAAGGCGTGGTCCAGCTCATGATCCAAAGCATACCACATCATCTGTAAAACACGGCGGAGGCAGTGTGATGGCTTGGGCATGCATGGCTGCCAGTGGCACTGGGTCACTAGTGTTTATTGATGATGGGACACAGGACAGAAGCAGCCGAATGAATTCTGAGGTATTCAGAGCCGCCATACTGTGTGCTCAGATCCAGCCAAATGCAGCCAAACTGATTGGTCGTCGTTTCATATTACAGATGGACAATGACCCAAAACATAAAGCCAAAGCAACCCAGGAGTCTATTAAAGCAAAGAAGTGGAATATTCTTGAATGGCCAAGTCAGTCACCTGATCTCAACCCAATTGAGCAGCATTTCACTTGTTAAAGACTAAACTTCAGACAGAAAGGCCCACAAACAAACACCAACTGAAAACCACCGCAGTGAAGGCCTGGCAGAGCATCAAAAAGGAGGAAACACAGAGTCTGGTGATGTCCATGAGTTCAAGACTTCAGGCAGTCATTGCCAACAAAGGGTTTTCAACCAAGTACTAGAAATGAACATTTTATTTAAAATTATTGAATCTGTCCAATTACTTTTGGTCCCTTTAAAAACAGGGTGGCACATGTTAAGGAGCTGAAACTCCTAAACCCTTCATCCAATTTTAATGTGGATACCCTCAAATGAAAGCTGAAAGTCTGAACTTCAACTGCATCTGAATTGTTTTGTTTAAAATTCATTGTGGTAATGTCTATAACCAAAATGAGAAAAATGTTGTCTCTGTCCAAATATATATGGACCTAACTGTATGTCCCATAATAGTGTGTGCCGGCCATATATGTCCCATAATAGTGTGTGCCGGACATATATGTCCCATAATAGTGTGTGCCGGACATATATGTCCCATAATAGTGTGTGCCGGCCATATATGTCCCATAATAGTGTGTGCCGGCTATATATACCCCATAAGTGTGTGCCGGCCATATATGCACCATAATAGTGTGTGCCGGCCATATATGTCCCATAGTAGTGTGTGCCGGCCATATATGTCCCATAATAGTGTGTGCCCCCGTATATGCCCCTTAATAGTGTGTGCCGGCCATATATGTCCCATAATAGTGTGTGCCGGCTATATATACCCCATAAGTGTGTGCCGGCCATATATGTCCCATAATAGTGTGTGCCCTCGTATATGCCCCTTAATAGTGTGTGCCGGCCATATATGTCCCATAATAGTGTGTGCCGGCTATATATACCCCATAAGTGTGTGCCGGCCATATATGTCCCATAATAGTGTGTGCCCCCGTATATGCCCCTTAATAGTGTGTGCCGGCCATATATGTCCCATAATAGTGTGTGCCGGCCATATATGCCCCATAGTAGTGTGTGCCGGCCATATATGCCCCATAATAGTGTGTGCCCCCGTATATGCCCCTTAATAGTGTGTGCCGGCCATATATGTCCCATAATAGTGTATGCCGGCTATATATACCCCATAAGTGTGTGCCGGCCATATATGCACCATAATAGTGTGTGCCGGCCATATATGCACCATAATAGTGTGTGCCGGCCATATATGTCCCATAATAGTGTGTGCCGGCCATATGCCCCATAATAGTGTGTGCCGGCCATATATGCCCCATAATAGTGTGGGCCGGCCATATATGCCCCATAATAGTGTGGGCCGGCCATATATGCCCCATAATAGTGTGGGCCGGCCATATATGCCCCATAATAGTGTGTGCCGGCCATATATGCCCCATAATAGTGTGTGCCGGCCATATATGTCCCATAATAGTGTGTGCCGGCCATATATGTCCCATAATAGTGTGTGCCGGCCATATATGTCCCATAGTAGTGTGTGCCGGCCATATATGTCCCATAATAGTGTGTGCCGGCCATATATGTCCATAATAGTGTGTGCCGGCCATATATGTCCCATAATAGTGTGTGCCTTCCATATATGTCCTATAATAGTGTGTGCCGGCCATATATGCACCATAATAGTGTGTGCCCCCGTATATGTCCCATAGTAGTGTGTGCCGGCCATATATATCCATAATAGTGTGTGCCGGCCATATATGTCCCATAATAGTGTGTGCCGGCCCTATATGCCCCATAATAGTGTGTGCCGGCCATATATGTCCCATACTAGTGTGTGCCGGCCATATATATCCCATAATAGTGTGTGCCTTCCATATATGTCCCATAATAGTGTGTGCCGGCCATATATGCACCATAATAGTGTGTGCCCCCGTATATGTCCCATAATAGTGTGTGCCGGCCATATATGCCCCATAATAGTGTGTGCCGGCCATATATGTCCCCATAATAGTGTCTGCCGGCCATATATGTCCATAATAGTGTGTGCCGGCCATATATGCCCCATAATAGTGTGTGCCGGCCATATATGTCCCATAATAGTGTGTGCCCCCGTATATGCCCCTTAATAGTGTGTGCCGGCCATATATGTCCCATAATAGTGTGTGCCGGCTATATATACCCCATAATAGTGTGTGCGGCCATATATGCACCATAATAGTGTGTGCCGGCCATATATGTCCCATAATAGTGTGTGCCGGCCATATGCCCCATAATAGTGTGTGCCGGCCATATATGCCCCATAATAGTGTGGGCCGGCCATATAGGCCCCATAATAGTGTGTGCCGGCCATATAGGCCCCATAATAGTGTGTGCCTGCCATATATGCCCCATAATAGTGTGTGCCGGCCATATATGTCCCATAATAGTGTGTGCCGGCCATATATGCCCCATAATAGTGTGTGCCGGCCATATATGTCCCATAATAGTGTGTGCCGGCCATATATGCCCCATAATAGTGTGTGCCGGCCATATATGTCCCATAATAGTGTGTCCCGGCCATATATGTCCCCATAATAGTGTGTGCCGGCCATACAGTTGTGGCCAAAAGTATTGACACCCCTGCAATTCTGTCAGATAATACTCAGTTTCTTCCTGAAAATGATTGCAATCACACGTTCTTTGTTATTATTTTCTTCATTTAATTTGTCTTAAATGAAAAAACACAAAAAGAATTGTCCTAAAGCCAAATTGGATATATTTCCACACCAAACATAAAAAAGGGGGTGGACAAAAGTATTGGCACTGTTCGAAAAATCATGTGATGCTTCTCTAATTTGTGTAATTAACAGCACCGGTAACTTACCTGTGGCACCTAACAGGTGTTGGCAATAACTAAATCACACTTGCAGCCAGTTGACATGGATTAAAGTTGACTCAACCTGTGTCCTTGTGTGTACCACATTGAGCTTGGAGAAAAGAAAGAAGACCAAAGAACTGTCTGAGGACTTGAGAAACCAAATTGTGAGGAACCATGAGCAATCTCAAAGCTACAAGTCCATCTCCAAAGACCTGAATGTTCCTGTGTCTACCGTGCGCAGTGTCATCAAGAAGTTTAAAGCCCATGGCACTGTGGCTAACCTCCCTAGATGTGGACGGAAAAGAAAAATTGACAAGAGATTTCAACGCAAGATTGTGCGGATGTTGGATAAAGAACTTTGACTAACATCCAAACAAGTTCAAGCTGCCCTGCAGTCCGAGGGTACAAGTGTCAACCCGTACTATCCGTCGGCGTCTGAATGAAAAGGGACTGTATGGTAGGAGACCCAGGAAGACCCCACTTCTAACCCCGAGACATAAAAAAGCCAGGCTGGAGTTTGCCAAAACTTACCTGAAAAAGCCTAAAATGTTTTGGAAGAATGTTCTCTGGTCAGATGAGACAAAAGTAGAGCTTTTTGGGCAAAGGCATCAACATAGTTTACAGGAGAAAAAAAGAGGCATTCAAACAAAAGAACACGGTCCCTACAGTCAAACATGGCGGAGGTTCCCTGATGTTTTGGGGTTGCTTTGCTGCCTCTGGCACTGGACTGCTTGACCGTGTGCATGGCATTATGAAGTCTGAAGACTACCAACAAATTTTGCAGCATAATGTAGGGCCCAGTGTGAGAAAGCTGGGTCTCCCTCAGAGGTCATGGGTCTTCCAGCAGGACAATGACCCAAAACACACTTCAAAAAGCACTAGAACATGGTTTGAGAGAAAGCACTGGAGACTTCTAAGGTGGCCAGCAATGAGTCCAGACCTGAATCCTATTTTACACAAGAGGGCACATTTCTGGTGGGGACGATTGCTCCTCATGAAACCCTCACGGTGCCATCGAAGGAATAAAAGAATCCACACTATCTATAAACAGAGAGATGGTCAAGGAACTCTTAGCTAATTTACATGAATTTAAATCTTTCAGTCCAGATGAATAACACCCTAGGTTGCTGAAAGAGTTAGCAGACCAGAACCTTTGAAAAATCCTGGAAAACAGGAGAAGTCCCAGTAGAATGGAGAAGGGCAAATGTCCCTACCTTCAAAAAGGAAAGAAGACGGATCCAGGAAAATACAGGCCAGTGAACCTTACTTCTATACCGGGAGACATATTTGAACAAATTATTAAACAGCATGTATGGAAGGCTGGACAGCTATCTGTCTGAGATGGTTTAGTGAGTCCTGCACTGAGCAGGGGGTTGGACACGAAAACCCTTGAGGTCCTTTCCAACTCTAGCATTCTATGATTCTACTTGGATAATTCTGAGTTCTAACTTCAATTTTGCAAGCCAACAAGGCAAAGTCTACAAATATAAGTATGCAATAGATCTCGTCATTGTGCGGACAAATTTCGCAGGGGCCCATTCTTGGGATATTGTGCTTCTTATGAATCTGAATCCACTGCAGATTTGGACATATCCACAACTGAATCCACGTGTGACTTGCGGATTTCACTGTACAATTCAGCCTCCCCCCTTGCATTGAAAAGGATGAAAAAAAAATTTCTGTAAGGCATGAACAGGATTAGAGTATGGGATAACTTCCCAACTGTTGGGACCCCAACCAATTCTGAGAACAGGGCTCTTATGAACTCTTTGTAGAGCAAAGGCCAAGCATGTGCACCTCCATTCCATTCAATGTCAGTAGGAGCACTGGAGATAGCCGAACACTGCACTCGGCTGGTTGTCCGAAGTCCATGGCTGGTTGTGACAAAAGCCCTACACATTAGAGAAAATTTGACAAACACTCTGATTTCTTCTCTCAACCCAACAGATAGGTAGTGAAGGCATCGGACATAATGAAATACATGGTCCCATCCCTTTTCTTCTCCAGGAGATAAGTTGCATCCATAGGTGTTTGTCAGCTGATTATTCACCCGCCATATTTATAACACATCCAAGCTTCAGCTTGGGAGAAATAGCTGACTGCTTTCTAAGGTGTATGGGTACTTTTTGGGGCACCAAACCACATGGAAACAAAGGTAGAGGCACGTCAAGGCACTATGGTTAGAACTACCAGACCACAAGGCACCTAGATCAGTGGAATCAATCCACAAGTCTCCAGGTTAGGACCATCAAACCATGAGAAACCAAGGTTAAGGGCACAAAGTGACATGCACAATCCATACGGAAATATGATTAGAGTGATTCACCTAGAAGTCTTCATTAAACAATCAGGGACATCAATCCATTAGACACAGGTCCCCAATTATAAGCCAAGGATGGGATTGGGACCTAAACTAGTGGGGTCCCTGTATGGATACTAAAGCACTGAACCTCACAGGCTGTATATTATCCCGCTAGCGATCAGTAAAGATGGATTAGCTCATTCCACTTGTTTTCCCGAGTTCGTCACCTTCTCAGCATAACACACGCAGGTGTAATCACTAGATGTAGCTCTTGGAAAGGTAGCTGGACTACTGAGAAATCACATAACAGGATAATGCTTCCTCCAAAAAAAAAGAAAAAAAATCAATGGTTAGATTGTCCTCCATCGCAGTACATTACTCATCAAAACAGTGCCAAGATACAACAGATTTCCTGTACGGCATAATGCAAGTATTCACTTATTTGATTGTGGTTTTTCTTTGTGTCAATATATTTATGAGAGTCATTTCCTTCTGTTTTGTTTCACTTTGTAAATGTGTCTTATTGTTACTGTGCAGTTTTTGCTGATGATGCTTGGCCTGTTTATCTGTGAGATAGCAGCAGCTGTTCTGATTCTGGCTTTAGCTAATGTGGTGAGTTGCAACGGTTAGAACAGGTTGTTCAGGATTCAGGCACACCTACTTTCTTCCACCAACATCATCACACCTGTCCACATGTGTGGTATTACAGCTCCACTCTGTTACGTGTTACGGAACCTCTCAGCACCCAGAATATGTTGTGCAGTTATATGTATGTATAATAGGTTCCATGTGAGATGCATGTCCCTAATGCATCAGCCCACAGGCTGCGCCCCTGGGCTGAGGAGACAAGATATCCCCCTTCTGACCTCCCCCACCTTTGTAATTCCCACAGTAAATATCGGCAGGCTCCGGCCACCTGCGGCTATTGTAATGTATGTCTGGCCTGCCGCTTTTCAATTGGCCTGCCCTCTGTATCTGCGTGATATATTCTGTGTCCTGTGAGTAAAGTGTCGTCAGACTGGAAATACATGGAGAAGCAGTGAGCTTTTATATGCGCCCAAGTAACCAAGCAATTTCCAGCCAATGTTCTTCATTCAGACGCCAGCCAAAGCAGAGTGGACCTCCTGAAACACGGGGTGGTACTGAAAGAGGTACTCCAGCACGGTAGACCCCGTTACACTGGTGGCAGACAGCGGGATGTGATACCCCATCTACAGGAGGAAAGGAATGAATGGAAAATAACTACCAGAAGGTAAAAAGGACCACATTAAAAGATCTGGTGGAAGCCCGAGGGTTAATCGCCAGCAGCAAAACAAAAGCGGAGTTGATAGCAGCCATCATGGAACACGACAGTGCAGTGCCCCCCCCCCCCAATGTGAACGTGGGGGAGACTGAATTCCAGAGGGAGGTAAAGAACAGACTGGCGTTCTATGGCCCAAACCCTGCAGTAGAGATCATACGAGAGGTGATGGCTGATGTGTGTACTAATCTGAAGGAAAAGATGGCCGAGCGGACCAGGATAGAGCTAGCCAAGATGGAGATGGCAGAGCGGACCAAAGTAGAGCTGGTCAAGATGGAGATGGCAGAGGGTGGAAGAGATGGAGGAAGTGCTGCATGAAGTAGACCCCGTGCAGGCAGCCCGGGCAGATAATCGACAGCAGCATCGACAGGTCGTGTGGCTTAATGGGAAACGTATGCAGGGACTGAGATTCTGGGGCAACTTTGACCCTTGTGAAGCCTCATCTCGTCCGGGACCAAGAGAAGACGGACCGGACAGTGGCAGTCCGTGTAGCAGGGGGAGCCATACATCGACTGCCCACTGCCAGGATTCACCTGAACTGGGGAGTCGGGGATGGCCTGGTTGAGGTCGGCTTGATGGAGGATTTGCCTGCAGACGTCTTGCTGGGAAATGACTTGGGCCCCATGTTGTCTGCCTTCTCGGTTGCCCCTCTAGCTGAGACATATCCTGTGACCACCCGGAGACAAGCTCGAGCTGCGGAGGCGGAATCACACTCAGAGGAGGCCCAGGTAAGACATCCCAGCCCTACACGTATTCCCATAGCCAGACACATTTCTTGGGCCACCCCAGCTGAATTTAAGAGGGAGTTACTTGAGGATCCTTCATTGGAGGGATATCGTGGGAAGGCACAGGAGGGGAGAGGGGTACTGGAAGGGGAACAGTTTGTATGGAAGCAGGGACTCCTCTACCGGATCACAGAGCAGCACCACACAGGGACGAGCCCCACTATAAAACGACAGCTGACCATGTCCTGATCACTATTAGGGGGCCTCTGCAGTATGTGTCCGCCCTGCACCATGTACACCTTCCAGCAAGGCTTGTTTTTATTATTCTGGAGCTGCTGTAGAACCATAAATTCCTGCATTCCCAGTCTTTGTGTAAGGGGGACTTGTACCTTCACACCCTGACTTTTATTCTGTAGCTGCAGGATAACTACAGGTTTAGGTTACATGTCCTGTCATTCTAATTATGGAGATGTAGGACTGCAAATCCCAGCATGCCCTGTGGTTGGTACTGTAGGGACTGCAAATCCCAGCATGCCCTGTGGTTGGTACTGTAGAAACTGCAAATCCCAGCATGCCCTGTGGTTGGTACTGTAGAAACTGCAAATCCCAGCATGCCCTGTGGTTGGTACTGTACAGACTGAAAATCCCAGCATGCCCTGTGGTTGGTACTGTACAGACTGAAAATCCCAGCATGCCCTGTGGTTGGTACTGTAGAGACTGCAAATCCCAGCATGCCCTGTGGTTGGTACTGTACGGACTGCAAATCCCAGCATGCCCTGTGGTTGATACTGTAGGGACTGCAAATCCCAGCATGCCCTGTGGTTGATTCACTAGGGACAGGTAGTGATGGCTACTTGCCAACATGTGCGGCACTTGCGGTGAGACAAAAAAACACTGCTAGCAGTGTTTTTTTTCCATTGCTGCAAGTGCCGCACATGTCCGCAAGTCCCATAGGGAATGAATGAGGCCGTGTGATTTTACTGTACACCGGACATGAATTGCCGGCTTTTCAAAGGACGCCGGTGCATAAAAATCGGACAGCACTCGCATGGTCCGAGTGCTCTAGGATTTTTTTCTTTGCACCCATTGACTTGCATTGGCGAGTCTCAGCTGATATACGAGTGAAATCACTCGCACTGATAATATGGCCGAGAAAAAAAACGATGATGGGAGCTGCCCCATAGATTTATACTGGTCCGAGTGTGATGCGATTTTTTTTTTTCTCATATAGCACTCGCCCGTATTCCTCGCTAGTGTAACTCTAGCCTTAGAGCTCATTTTAACTTGCGAGAAACACGTCCGTGTCTCGCATGTGGAAACCAAGCTATGGCGCCGGCACTCCAGAGCGGAGCGTGCGGCCGCATAGGAACACATGGAGCTGCACAGCTCCGCTCCAAAGTGCCGGCGCCAGAGCTTGGTTTCCACATGCGAGACACAGACGTGTTTCTCGCAAGTGAAAATGAGCCCTTACTCATACTCACCAATGGGGGAGGCAGCATTAAAAGTGCCCAGTGCAACAGAAACTCTAAATACGGCCCTGACTACACCACAGCTCTAGTAGGAAGGCTTCTAACTCCACCTGGTAAAGGGGACTCTGAATTCGCTTCCAAGTCGGCCGGACCCTGCCTGTACCTGTGATCTGGTGCCCTGGACTGTGGCTGCCTGAAGTCTTCAGTAAACCAGGTAAAGAGACTGCAAACCTGTGTCCTCCGTTTCTTTCTACACTACTCACCATCCTTATCACTACACCGGGAGCCCTGGTAACCCAGCTTCACCTGTGGGAAGTTATACCATCTAGCTGCCATAACATCACCCCAGCGGAACCCTTTAAGCAGTATCGGTCATCCCTGACCGAATTCCACAGGTGGTGTCACGAACGCAAACTTTATTCAAACCCCTCTAAAGACTTTTCCCTTAACATGGGCGCCCAGGGCCACGGATCATCAACATTAACAGAAATAAACAATTGAAATAGATCACTCTGTTTGTAATGACTCTATAAAATATATAAGTTTCACTTTTTGTATTGAAGAACTGAAATAAATTAACTTTTTGTGATATTCTAATTTTGTGAGATGCACCTGTATATTATGATTTTTTTTTTTTTTACTTTAGACTACTTAGCATATTGTGTTTTTACCCTATGTGAGGCATTGAGAGGGATCATATGCGAGGGTCGATGTGTGTCCACCAGGATGCAGGTGGAGTCTTATTAAACCCGCTGGAGTGCCTTGTGTTTACAGCAAAAGAAAAGAGTGGATTGGGTCCAAGTAGTTTACCCAGTCAGATTTTTAGGAAAACCCTACAAGGGCTTTTATTTTTTTGCGGAATTTGCAAGTTTGGTAGTGGGGTGAATTCCCCTCTCCACTCAGGGTTTTGGAAGTGGCTGTATGGCCACAATTCCATTTAAATATGTCAATTTGTAGTTTACAAGCTGCAGAGCAGGTGGCTCTGTGCAACCCAGGTATGTGTGGAGCTGACACAGGGCCAGAGACTTCAAGGCAGCTGACGCACCCAAGAGACACGGTGGTGCCATTGTCCATGGCACCTGTCACAAATCCCACCGGGATCCCACCAATATGTCACGGTTCACGGAGAGGATACCTTTATCATCCCCACCACTCACACCAATCTGTCACGAACCGGGGCTGTTTGGTTGCGCGTGGTTTCTTCTGAAGGGGATTTATCTATATCTCACTTCCCAGTTCTGGTTTGGAACTTGCAGCTCTCGGCGACCCTCAGGTCAGTCAGAGTACTGCTCCAAGGGTTATTAGTCACCAGAAAGGCTGCCTGCTATGTACTAGCTATTGGGCACACTGCAGCGAGGGCGATATAAGTACTCCCACACAGGCGGGAACAATAATTATCAACGCCACTGGTCGCTGCAAAGGCGCCCAATTGCACAGGAAAAAGTATGCTGCCACCAGCTCTGATTTTCTTAATTATTAACGGGTCCGGAGCCAACCCAGATTAGTAGCACAATTCACCTGAGAGGAGTCGACAGTTCGTTATAGAGCAAGGAGAGACAAGCTAGTAGTTTTATATTTTACTCCAAAAAAGGTAGGCAGTGTTTACAAAGTATAAAAAGATAATATAAAGAAGACAAATATCATTTGTACAATACAATTACAAATAAAATGGGATTAACGTTGAAAAATTACTTACATTTCGTTATGTCAGCTTATCTCATGGCCGACCGTGTGCTGTGGAGGAGGGGACGAGCATATATCCAGATGCATCACCCCTGTATAGCAGCAAGACCCCAGACAAAGACACTGCAAGACTGCTGTCTTACTAAGTTATCTCACAGCCCAAAACTCAGGCACTCCCCCTGTGGTGACCTAACTTAGAGACTGAAACCTCCCCTTTACTTAGAGCTATGGCAACTATTTTTATGCCTAGCTCACGGTAGGAATCTTGTAAACGAAATACACAATGATCAGGATGTGCCCCCATCATGGGGATTCTTTTAAGTGTAAACACGGAGTAATTACACAACTCACATACGGAGAAATCCTCTCTTTGCACTCATTGCGTTTAGCTGCTAGCGGTTTCAGTGTGTTATAGATCTATTGATGGACATCTGGAATATATAATTCTTATATCTCTAGCCCGGATCGGTGCCTCTATATACCACTTTAATAGAACAAAGAATCTAATTCTTTCTATACTAGTTTTGGCTGGTACCAGGTGGGAGGGGGAATTAGTAGTGTCACAGAATCTGGTATTTGCAGCTTAGAACTATATAAATTCTTGTGGGAGGAGGGAAACAGAGTTTTGAATTGCACACACAGGCAGCAGACAGAGTGAGAAGGGGGGACGGAATGGCCCACAGTGTGTGTCTGCCATGGAGCCCGCTGTTATGATCTGGTGGCCTAGGAGCGGCATGAGACGTACTCTGGAGAATGTGGTAACTGTTCTGACCGCAGACCCTGGACTTAACACCGCAACTAGAAGTAGCCGTGGGATGTACCTACCAATCCTAGACACCTCGACACAGCCGGAGGACTAATTAACCCTATAGATAGAAAAGGGAAAACTATCTTGCCTCAGAGAAAATTCCCAAAGGATAGGCAGCCCCCCACATATATTGACTGTGAGAGGAGAGGAAAAAACATACACAGGCTGAAAACAGAATTTAGCAAAGGAGGGCCAATCTAGCTAGATAGAAAAGATAGGACAGAGAACTATGCGGTCAGTATTAAAATACTATGAAATGTCCACCACAGATAATACAAAAACTCCACATCTAACTAAAGACATGGAGGGTAAATCTGCCTCTCCAGAGATTCCAGCTTGGCTGCATAAATCCTTACACAGATAAAGCTGGACAAGAAAAAACATGCAATGCACTGAACAATGAGGCCCACAACATGTGGGCAGAAAAACAAGCAGAACTTATCTTGTAGAAATGAACTGCAAGCAGGAGCGACCAGGAAGGGATGTGAATCCTCCAGAAACAATGAACAACTGGCACTCACTAAAGGGTGAAGCCAGACTAAATAGCCCCGTCTGAAGTGGACGCACCTGATGACTGCTGTGAAGGACAAACAGCAGCACTACCACTTATAACCACCGGAGGGAGCCCAAGAGCAGAACCCACAACAGAATTCACAACAGCCCGCTAGAACTAATCTCACAATATGGCATTTTTACATTATCGTGATACCGCCCCCTTTTGGACCGCACTATGGCGACAGAACCTCACGGTACTCCTCCATGTGCACCTCAGCAGGTTCGTCCCGGCGGGACAACCCATCTCCATTGCCATGCTCCCTGTCCATTTTGTGTTTGACTGTAAAGTCGTACTGCTGGAGGGCAAGGCTCCAGCGTAGCAACCTTCCGTTGGTTCCACACATGGCTTGTAGCCAGCGCAGAGGGTCGTGCTCAGTCACCACAGTGAAAGTGCGACCGTACAGGTAGGGCTGCAACCGTTGCAGGGCCTAGACTATGGCCAGGCACTCCTTCTCGATGGTGGAATAGGCCACTTCCCTCGGCAGAAGCTTCCGGCTCAGGTACAACACGGGATGCTCTTGGTTCCCCGAGTCGACCTGGCTGAGCCTGCTAGAACTAAACTCACAATATGGCATTTTTACATTATCGTGACAGCAACAGGTTATGAACACAAACTTTTTATATGGAAACCTGGCTGCTATCCAGAGGATAACACTCCTATATGTGAATCTGCAAATTTAAGACACTCATTCAGAGCAGAAATGCGTTGTGTTTTTTGAAAGTTTTTTATGTTTTTAGTGCATGAGCACGTACAAAATATTTTTACAATAAATTTAATTTTAAACATGCAAGTGTAATATTGTGACTCTGGAACAACACTTGGAGGTTGTTCCAGAATCAAGGTCTTTTTGGGATTCCAGCTATTAGAGAAAAGTGCCTCTGAAAAAGCTTTTTCCACTAAATTAAAGACACCGTTTAAGTTGAAGTTTTCTGTTGTGCCTGCCTGTTTGTCGCACTGCACCAAACCCCCTGCACTACATATGGTTGGAGAATGCGGGCAGTGTGAACTGAGGGTAGTGGTTGATCAGCTGGTTAGAACTCTGCCATTGCTATTCAGCATTGGGTGGGCTGAGGGGATCCTAGCACACTAGACCACGTTGTCAGCTTGATTGAGCGGTATATGGCCACTCAGGACGTCATACGGGTCTCTGCTCCTCTGCGGTTAGCACACCGGGCCCCGCCAGCCCAGGAGCCTGGGAAAGGGCCATGATCCTCTGCTGGGGCAAATCAGGACTGAGCCCGTACTGAGGGGGTACTCCGGAGTGAGAGTGACAAGAGACCCTTTTTCCCTAAACTGGCCCCGGTGTCCAATCGTGCTGAAGCTATTACGTGTTGGCGGTGCTAAGGGCCAGGACATGTGGCTGCTAACTGCTCTCTGACAGCTGAACCCATGGACTGCGAGTTTACTCGGTGGTGTCAGTGTATGTCCAGGCTGTCTTCACCACGGATGTTTGTCCCAGCGGGTGAACCGCATCTGTGCCAGGTGTGTGTCAATGGATACCAGGCCGAGGCTCTCCTGGATTCAGGTAGCTTAGTGATACTTGTGCATGGGTCATTAATTTTGGGCTTAGAAACTACTGGGAAAATGTGGATGTGTGTATTCATAGTGAACTCCGTGAATATCCAACAGTGGAGGTCTCATTTCTTACGCCATGCGGAGAGATTAAACATGTGGTGGGCATAGTGAAGACCCTTCCTTACACCGAAGAGTCTGCAAAACTATGTTGTCTTGCCCTTTGGACTACATGTGGCACCAGCTACATTCCAGAGGCTGATTGATATCTTCTTAGAACCCCATCGGAAGTATGCCTCAGGGTACCTGGATGACATCATCAACTTTAGTACTGACTGGCATAACCACTTGTCCCGGTTACAAGCGGTAGTAAATTCGCTCAGAGCTACAGGCTTTGGTGGCGAATCCCAAGAAATGTGCAGTAGGGCTTGAGGAAGTCCAGTATTTAGCGTACGTAATCGGCTGTGGAGTTATCAAACCCCAAATAAATAAAATTGAGGCCATATAGAACTGGCCCTGACCTATTACCACCAAACAGGTGAGGGCGTTCCTCGGAATCATTGGGTATTACCGAAGGTTCATAACGCATTTCTCTTGGACAACAACACCCCTAACCGATTTTTTTAAAGCGAAAGAAGTCGGTCATGGGCCGGTGGAACCCTCAGGGTGAGGAAGCATACCAATCCATGAAGTTGGCGATGTGCCCATCATCATTAGCCCCAACTTCAAGAAGGTCTTCGTTGTGCAGACGGATGCCTCTAACGTCGGCCTGGGAGTGGTCCTGTCACAGGAGGTGAACGGAGAGGAACATCCGGTCACATACCTAAGTAGGAAACTCACCCAGGCCGAGAAAAATTATAGCGTAGTGGAAAAGGAGTGATTGGCCATTAAGTGGACCTTGGAGTCCCTACGCTATTATTTGCTCGGTCGGTCGTTTCTCCTGGGGACATCATTCTCCCTTGGTCTGGATAAGAAGTGCCAGTGCTCGGATAACCAGATGGTTCCTTGTCTCTGCAAAATTTTAATTTCACCGTGGAACATCGTGCAAGGAAGGCGCAAGGGAATGCGGATGCCCTGTCGGGGGCCCCCTGTATGTTGATAAATGTTCAATCCCACAAGTTTGAACAGAGGGGGGATATGAGAGGCAGTGAGGGGATCATATGCGCGGGTCGATATGTGCCCCCTTGGATGCGGACAGAGTCTTATTGAACCTGCTGGACTGCCTTCTGTTCACAGCAGAGCGCCTGTGCCATTGTGCCACAAGGCAAAATAAAAGAAAAGAGTGGATTGGGTCCAAGTAGTTGACCCAGTCGGATTTTTAGGAAACCCCAACAAGGGCTTTTATTTTTAGAAGAATTTGCAGGTTTGGTAGTGGGGCGAAGTATCCAGGTTCCCGATGCAGCTTCTTCGGTAAGCGCTATAGCCTGCCGAATAAGGAGGCAGCCGACGATGTTCGCTCATCTCTAGTTATGAACACGGACTGTTTATATGGAAACCCGGCTGCGATCCGGAAGATGACACTCCTGTATGTGAGTCTGCAAATTAAAGACAGTGTTTAAGTTGAACTTTTCTGTGGTCCCTGCCCGTTTGTCACACTGCACCAAACCCGCTGAACTACACCATTTACTTTTCCAGTGTGCCATTTATTTATATATTTCCTAGTGTTTAAAGACATAAATATTCAAAACTAGAAGTACCATCTAGCTCACTCTTATTCCGTCTTATTATTTCCACCTTGTGTCCCCTATTTGGCATCTCTGCTTTTCATATTCTTTTTATGTATTTATGATCTAATAAAAATTAATATTTTAACGTTATGGATCTCTTCGTCACTTGACTCCTTATCAATGGGATTGGATTTTTTTGAATTATTATTTTTGAAGTGCCTATATACGGTCAGCGGACATTTTTGTTTAATTATTAGTTCAGAATTGCAGCACATTATACAGTCGATCTAGTAAAGTCAAAGTAAGATTCCTGACAGACTAATTAAACATGTAAAAGGCATAGAAATAATATGCCTTCCCCCTCAAATAAAAAAAAAATCTAAAAGTATAAATCATCCCACATTTAGCCAAAAAGTAAATACCAAAATGAAAAAAACAACAACAATTCTTTGGTGTCGCTGAATATATAATTGTCTGAATTAATATAACGTTAATATTTATCCCATAAGGGGAATGTTCAAATGGAAAGAAAAAATATAAATGTCAGAATTGCAAAAAAATGGAATAAAAAGGATCAGAAAGTCGTATGTACCTTAAAATTTTGAATAAAACTCCAGCTCGTACCCCCCCCCCAAAAAAAAAATGCCCTGATACAACCTTCATCCTAGAAATATATATCTGCCTCTCAGAATATGGCAACTGAAGGCAAATTATTGTAAAGTGGTGAAAGTAGAAAACATATAACTTTGATATCACTATGATCTCACTGACCGCTAGACGTTACCAGGACATTTTTGACACAATCCCAAAAACTTTTTTTTGGCATATATAACACGACATGAAGCCTAGGATGTCCATGACAATGCAAAACGTTGCGTCCATACTGTTCTGGTACAATGAAGAAATATATCTTTCTGTAGGGCTATTCTGCGATGATTGAATCTGTAAAAAAGTAAAGCATTGCCATAGTGATCACAGCCGCTGTAATCACAGGGTGTGAGGTGAGGACATGCATATATTGACAGTCCATTTATCTATAATGCTGAGCTATAACCTGTAATCAGGATTTAATGTGTACAAGACATGTAGAAAAAAAACATCCGAGTCATCCTTTCTTGGCCAAATTCACACAACTATGAAATACGTGGCTCTATATCCAGCCTGACCTCAGGGATATATGGGGCAGATAACTCAGGTCAGGGGACAGGTACTCCGATTCTGGCCTGACCTGAGGCATATATGGGGCAGATAACTCAGGTCAGGGGACAGGTACTGCGATTCTGGCCTGACCTGAGGCATATATGGGGCAGATAACTCAGGTCAGGGGACAGGTACTGCGATTCTGGCCTGACCTGAGGCATATATGGGGCAGATAACTCAGGTCAGGGGACAGGTACTGCAATTCTGGCCTGACACATGGCATATATGTGGCAGATAACTTAGGTCAGGGGACAGGTACTGCGATTCCGTCCTGACCTGAGGGATATATGGGGCAGATAACTCAGATCAGGGGACAGGTACTGCGATTCTGGCCTGACACATGGCATATATGTTGCAGATAACTTAGGTCAGGGGACAGGTACTCCGATTCCGTCCTGTCCTGAGGCATATATGGGGCAGATAACTCAGGTCAGGGGACAGGTACTGCAGTTCTGGCCCGACACATGGCATATATGGGGCAGATAACTCAGGTCAGGGGACAGGTACTCTGATTCCGTCCTGACCTGAGGGATATATGGGGCAGATAACTCAGATCAGGGGACAGGTACTGCGATTCTGGCCTGACCTGAGGCATATATGGGGCAGATAACTCAGGTCAGGGAACAGGTACTGCGATTCTGGCCTGACCTGAGGCATATATGGGGCAGATAACTCAGGTCAGGGGACAGGTACTGCAATTCTGGCCTGACATATGGCATATATGTGGCAGATAACTTAGGTCAGGGGACAGGTACTGCGATTCCGTCCTGACCTGAGGGATATATGGGGCAGATAACTCAGATCAGGGGACAGGTACTGCGATTCTGGCCTGACACGTGGCATATATGGGGTAGATAACTCAGGTCAGGGGACAGGTACTCCGATTCCGTCCTGACCTGAGGGATATATGGGGCAGATAACTCAGATCAGGGGACAGGTACTGCGATTCAGGCCTGACCTGAGGCATATATGGGGCAGATAACTCAGGTCAGGGGACAGATACTGCAATTCTGGCCTGACACACGGCATATATGGGGCAGATAACTCAGGTCAGGGGACAGGTACTACGATTCTGGCCTGACCTGAGGCATATATGGGGCAGATAACTCAGGTCAGGGGACAGGCACGGTGATTCTGGCCTGACCTGAGGCATATATGGGGCAGATAACTCAGGTCAGGGGACAGGTACTGCAGTTCTGGCCTGACACATGGCATATATGGGGCAGATAACTCAGGTCAGGGGACAGGTACTGCGATTCTGGCCTGACCTGAGGCATATATGGGGCAGATAACTCAGGTCAGGGGACAGGTACTCCGATTCCGTCCTGATCTGAGGGATATATGGGGCAGATAACTCAGATCAGGGTACAGGTACTGCGATTCTGGCCTGACACATGGCATATATGGGGCAGATAGGTCAGGGGACAGGTACTCCGATTCCGTCCTGACCTCAGGGATATATGGGGCAGATAACTCCGATCAGGGGACAGGTACTGCGATTCAGGCCTGACCTGAGGGATATATGGGGTAGATAACTCAGATCAGGGGACAGGTACTGCGATTCAGGCCTGACCTGAGGCATATATGGGGCAGATAACTCAGGTCAGGGGACAGGTACTGCGATTCCAGCCTGACCTGAGGCATATATGGGGCAGATAACTCAGATCAGGGGACAGGTACTGCGATTTTGGCCTGACCTGAGGCATATATGGGGCAGATAACTCAGATCAGGGGACAGATACTGCGATTCCAGCCTGACCTGAGGCATATATGGGGCAGATAACTCAGGTCAGATGACAGATACTGCGATTCAGGCCTGACCAGAGGGATATATGGGGCAGATAACTCAGGTTAGGGGACAGGTACTGGGATTCCGGCCTGACCTGAGGCATATATGGGGCAGATAACTCAGGTCAGAGGACAGGTACTGCGATTCCGGCCTGACCTGAGGCATATATATATATATATGGGGCAGATAACTCAGGTCAGGGGACAGGTACTGCGATTCTGGCCTGACCTGAGGGATATATGGGGCAGATAACTCAGATCAGGGGACAGGTACTGCGATTCAGGCCTGACCTGAGGCATATATGGGGCAGATAACTCAGGTCAGGGGACAGGTACTGCGATTCCAGCCTGATCTGAGGCATATATGGGGCAGATAACTCAGGTCAGGGGACAGGTACTGCAGTTCTGGCCTGACCTGAGGGATATATGGGGCAGATAACTCAGGTCCGGGGACAGATACTGCGATTCCGGCCTGATCTGAGGCATATATGGGGAAGATAACTCAGGTCAGGGGACAGGTACTGCGATTCCGGCCTGATCTGAGGGATATATGGGGCAGATAACTCAGGTCCGGGGACAGGTACTGCGATTCCGGCCTGACCTGAGGGATATATGGGGCAGATAACTCAGGTCAGGGGACAGGTACTGCGATTCTGGCACGCTCCGTGTTTCACAGATGTGAGAATTTGACCTATAGGCTGATACAAAGTTAACACGCGATGGGTGATAATCGGGAGCCATTTTATTCTCCAGCGAGGTTGTTCAGGTTCAGCCCCTGGATATCAGCCTTACCTTCCCTGAAATGGATGGTCATCGCATTAATCAACCAGGGAGATCAGGATGAGCGCTGCGATATGCCGACCTACATAAAGCTCTGCTCTAACACTGTTGCATCTTTCATAGACACCAACGCCCACCAGTGACGTATACTGGAGTCTGTCATGGCGCCCATCACTTTTACAAATGGTGGATATTACAATAACAATAACGTGGTGATTTTTTCTTTTATAGTTTATTAAACTTCATTTTACTTTCCATTATATTTTTACAAGAAGAGATCATCATAAAGACCCTGGTCCAATAGGCACCTCATTATTCCATGGCCTCTGCACTATGGCTCTGTGAACCAGCTTGTTTCTTAGTTTGATTATTCGGACTGGCACAGTATCATGCCTGACAGTGGAGCAGGCTGACTAGTCCGAAGAGGAGCCGAAGGGGTTCGCAGGTCCGTGGGCTGGCCTGGGGTCCTGCATGTCTTTTAGATCATATGTACCCACAAGTGGACTTGAACATGTATGAGCTTGTCTATCTGGCAGAATTGAATATTAGTACTTAAGGTCAGGGAAGCCATGGGAGCCATTTCTAGGTCCTCTGCTGCCATGACAATACATCCACACCGCACACATGTGTTGTGAAGTGACTGATGGAGCCCTTTCCCTCTGTTTAACCACTTAGATGCTATAGCCTCTATGATCCAAGGGGCATCTAATGGGGTAAAATTGCAAAGTAGGAACAAGCAACTTTGCAAATTGCCTTTTTAAAAATCCTCTCTGATTTCAAGAATGGAGGGATTTTTAATTCTACAGAGTTTACTGCTTGTTGACTAGGTTACTGGCCACCTCTGCAGGCTATCAGAGGTGGTCGGTCACCTAGGTAAGGGTCATGCGCTTACAGCTCTTTGCTATAGAGCTTGTCAGTGCTGCTCTGTAGCCGGTCAGATAGATGGATGCGCCCAGCTTCAGTGTCCCTGCGCTCTATTGCCGCAGAGGGAAAGCTGCGCAGTTTGGAGCATGCCCCCAGCCCGTATGTCAATCATCAGGAGCAGGCCGCCCCTTAGCAGGAAGGAGGCCGGGAGGTTAGCAGGCGGTATGTATCCGTCATGTGGCGCTATGTAACGCCTGCTCATGATGGCAGTACACACAGCTTTGTTACATTCCCAGTCTGATTTTCATGTTTAGAAAGAGGCAATATGAATGTATAGTGACTGTAAAAGAAACACCGAGAAATATGGAGGAAAGTAACACAAATCCTACCTCGTACTGACGACCCTGTGCTTCCGATCTGTCACCTGTGCTGACGGTCCGGCCCTGACAGCATCCTAGCAGAGGAAGAAGCGGAGATACAGCATGTAAATCTCTGACCTCACCTCACTGATCCCGGCTACTTTGTTGTTTTTATTGTTTTTTACATTTACCGGTCCTCCATCGGTAGTCCCTATATTTCCCCACTAGCCATGTGACCGCTGCAGCTAATCACTGGTTGTCTACTAGATGCCACATGATCAGCCGAGGGGATGTACATGAAGGATCATTTATTGGGGACCCCAGAGCAAACCTGGACGTGCCCCTTAGGGAGAGATGATGGGGTCTACGCTCAGGCCTAGGGTTCTGTACTGTGCACGCTCAGTCACTGGTTTCTGTTTGCAGCTGTCATCCATCCTGGTGGGGCGCAAGCTGTTCCTTAGACTGGAGTAACGTGCGGTGCCCACGGGGAGACATCATCTATCCACCATGAACAATGAGTGAGTTGTTTTGTTCCGTTTTATTATTAACTTTTATTAAATATTGTATTTGTATTATTAGGATGGAAAGGAGTTTTTGTGTATCGCGTCTCTGAAGGACGCCGGGCCTGGAGAATGGCAATTAAAAACCTTCAAAAGCCGCCAATGCTCGTCGCTCGGCCCGTGCGCAGAATATATTATGGCGGCCGATGTATTATTTCCTCACACTGAGCTTTTCCCTTCGTATTGATTTCTGCTAATGAGTCTCCCTCCAGCCTTTTCTTACATTGTACTGGGCACAATAGCCGGCGGAGCTGAATCAACGCCTGATCGGAGGAACAATGCCCAGAACTGAGGCAATTTGGGGAGGGTCTTTTTTTCTTTTTTTTCTTCAAAGCTCATGCAAATAGAAAATAGTCGGAACAATTCAAGCTTAGAAAATAATTAGTTGCTATGGGCATCAGCAAATATTCCCCCTACGTATCCTTACAACTAGGCTCTGGTCAGAGGTAAGTGCAGAGAACGTACCTCCAAAGTGAACACCCATGTGCCCGCGTAGGCCTCGGTTCACCCAGCACTTGCCATAATAGTGTCCCCACACTGAATTAGTAAAGCATAATCGGCATTACTACACAAAGAATCACAGTAAAAACAATATATACCGAGCAGAGAGACTGTATGTAATGTGGCCGTGGACATCAGGGGCAATGCTTCCTCTAACGAGCCTGAAAACAGGATATGAAACTAAACTATTACTACACAGTTACTGCAGCTGCCTGTATTTCTATTATATGAGCACTAGAGGGTGCTATCAGTCCTAAGAACATGCAGTAGCGGGTCCTCACAATACTAAAGGCGGTACTATAAACACATGAAATATACTCCTTTATATACTTTACATAAGCATATCAAGCAGTCAGTATACCATGAAATAATATAGATATATTTTTCTCTCATCACATTTACTTACTATTTTAGAAGAGTCAGACGGCCGTATAACTTGGACGGGGAACGCAGCGCAATGCTCGGACTGGCCATCAGCTCTCCCGACCTGAGCTTGACAGCTGCATAGAAATACATGCTGTCACGCTCCTGTCAGGAGAGTCGAAGGACAGTCCGAGCATTGCGCTGCGATCCCCGTCCATGTTATACGGCTGTCTGGCTCTTCCCTTTAGAAGATTTTCTCCTGGTCAGTAATACCAAGTATTCCAGTGGCACCACTGACTGAAGGAGAGACAAGAGGTTCTATTGCGATACTTGGACTATATCTCTTGAAGCAATTTAATTTTTTTCAGGTAAAATGATAGGCACCATAACAGAACCTGACAAGTGCAGTAGGTGTTCACTCTAAAAGCAACATAATATAGGGGCAGAAACCCTGATTCCAGCGGTGTCACTTACTAGGTTGTGTGTTGCTGTTTTAATAAAATCAGTGTTTTATCAGCAGGACTAGGTGTCTCCTGCATACTAGTCAACTGATCTGTCTAACTCCGCCCTGTCATGATCTCTGCAGGCAGAGATCATAGCAAGCCTATAGAGGGACAAGCTCTCGGAAGATGGAACTATACTGACCATGAACTAAGCCTGCCGCGCAACTAGAAATAGCCAGGTAGCATTTCCTATTTATCGCTAGATGCCCAGCTCTGGCCTAAGACCTAAATAGCTAGCAGAGGGAAATATAAGGCCTGGCTCACCTCTAGAGAAATATTCCAAAGAAGCCAGTAGCCCCCCACATATAATGACGGTGAGTTCAGATGAAACAACAAACGCAGCAGGAAAATAGTCTTAGCAAATTTGAGGTCCGCTTACTAGATAGCAGAAGACAGATAGTATACTTTCATGGTCAGCAGAAAAACACTAACAAAACACCATCCAGAGATTACCTTAAACTCTGGCATTAACTCATAACGCCAGAGTAGCAATCCCTGATCAACGAGAGCTTTCCAGACACAGTAACAAAACTTCAGCTGTGAACTGGAACAAATAGGCAAAACAAAACATGGACAAAAGTCCAACTTATCTAGTAGTTGTCTAGAAGCAGGAACAAGCACTGAGAGGCATCAGATAACATTGTTGACCGGCAAGAAACCACCAGAGAAATGAGCTTAAATAGCGACACCCACTACTGATGGAACCAGGTGAAACAGGAAAGAGGATGACAAGTCCAATTCCACAAGCGGCCACCGGGGGAGCCCAGAATCCAAATTCACAACAGTACCCCCCCCTCAAGGAGGGGGCACCGAACCCTCACCAGATCCACCAGGGCGACCAGGATGAGCCCTATGGAAGGCACGAACAAGATCAGAAGCATGAACATCAGATGCATTGACCCAAGAATTATCCTCCTGGCCGTAACCCTTCCAGTTGACCAGATACTGGAGTTTCCGTCTGGAAACACGAGAGTCCAAAATTTTCTCCACAACGTACTCCAACTCACCCTCAACCAACACCGGAGCAGGAGGCTCAACTGAAGGTACAACAGGTACCTCATACCTGCGCAATAACGACCGATGAAAAACGTTATGAATGGAAAAGGACGCAGGGAGGTCCAAACGGAAAGAAACAGGATTAAGAATCTCCAATATTCTATAAGGGCCGATGAACCGAGGTTTAAACTTAGGAGAAGAGACCCTCATAGGGACAAAACGAGAAGACAACCACACTAAATCTCCAACACAAAGCCGAGAACCAACACGACGATGACGGTTGGCAAAACGCTGAGTCTTCTCCTGGGACAACTTCAAATTGTCCATAACCTGCCCCCAGATGTGATGCAATCTCTCCACCACCGCATCCACTCCAGGACAATCCGAGGATTCCACCTGACCGGAGGAAAATCGAGGGTGAAACCCCGAATTACAGAAAAACGGGGACACCAAGGTGGAAGAACTGGCCCGATTATTGAGGGCGAACTCTGCCAATGGCAAAAAAGCAACCCAATCATCCTGGTCAGCAGAGACAAAACACCTCAGATATGTCTCAAGGGTCTGATTAGTCCGCTCGGTCTGGCCATTAGTCTGAGGGTGAAAAGCAGATGAAAAAGACAAATCTATGCCCATCCTAGCACAGAATGCCCGCCAAAATCTAGACACAAATTGGGTACCTCTGTCAGAAACAATATTCTCAGGAATACCGTGCAATCGGACAACATTCTGAAAAAACAGAGGAACCAACTCAGAAGAAGAAGGCAACTTGGGCAGAGGAACCAAATGGACCATTTTAGAGAAACGGTCACAGACCACCCAGATGACAGACATCTTCTGGGAAACAGGCAGATCTGAAACAAAATCCATCGAGATGTGTGTCCAAGGCCTCTTAGGAATAGGCAAGGGCAACAGCAGTCCGCTAGCCCGAGAACTACAAGACTTGGCCCGAGCACAAACGTCACATGACTGCACAAAGACTCGCACATCTCGTGACAGGGAAGGCCACCAGAAGGATCTTGCCACCAAATCCCTGGTACCAAAAATTCCGGGATGACCTGCCAATGCAGAAGAATGTACCTCAGAGATGACTCTGCTGGTCCAATCATCCGGAACAAACAGTCTATCAGGCGGACAACGATCCGGTCTATCCGCCTGAAACTCCTGCAAGGACCGCCGCAGATCAGGAGAAACGGCCGACAAAATTACTCCCTCCCTAAGGATACCTGTGGGTTCAGAATTACCAGGAGAGTCCGGGTCAAAACTCCTAGAAAGGGCATCTGCCTTAACATTCTTAGAACCCGGTAGGTATGACACCACAAAATTAAAGCGAGAAAAAAATAAAGACCAGCGCGCCTGTCTAGGATTCAGGCGTCTGGCAGTCTCAAGATAAATCAAATTTTTGTGGTCAGTCAATACCACCACCTGATGCCTAGCCCCCTCGAGCCAATGGCGCCACTCCTCAAACGCCCACTTCATGGCCAAAAGCTCCCGATTCCCAACATCATAATTCCGCTCTGCGGGCGAAAATTTGCGAGAAAAGAAGGCACAAGGCCTAATGACGGAGCAGTCGGAACCTTTCTGCGACAACACTGCCCCAGCTCCGATCTCCGAAGCGTCAACCTCAACCTGAAAAGGCAGATTCACATCAGGCTGACGCAACACAGGGGCAGAGGCAAAACGGCGCTTAAGCTCCTGAAAGGCCTCCACAGCATGAGGGGACCAATTAGCAACATCAGCGCCTTGTCTGGTCAAATCAGTCAGTGGTTTAACGACATCCGAAAAACCAGCAATAAATCGGCGGTAAAAGTTGGCAAAGCCCAAAAATCTCTGAAGACCCTTAAGAGAGGAGGGCTGAGTCCAGTCACAAATAGCTTGCACCTTGACGGGATCCATCTCAATGGAAGAGGGAGAAAAAATATACCCCAAAAAGGAAATTTTCTGGACCCCAAAAACGCACTTAGACCCCTTCACACATAAAGAATTAGACCGCAGAACCTGAAAAACTCTCCTGACCTGCTGGACATGAGAGTCCCAGTCATCAGAAAAAATCAGAATATCATCCAGATATATTATCATAAATTTATCCAGAAAATCGCGGAAAATATCATGCATAAAAGACTGGAAAACTGAAGGGGCATTAGAAAGACCAAAAGGCATGACCAAATACTCAAAGTGGCCCTCGGGCGTATTAAATGCGGTCTTCCACTCATCCCCCTGCCTGATCCGCACCAAATTATACGCCCCACGAAGATCAATTTTAGAGAACCACTTAGCACCCTCTATACGAGCAAACAAATCAGTAAGCAATGGCAATGGGTATTGATACTTAACAGTGATCTTATTCAGAAGCCGATAATCAATACATGGTCTCAAAGAGCCGTCTTTTTTTGAGACAAAGAAAAACCCAGCTCCCAAGGGAGAAGAAGATGGACGAATATGTCCCTTTTCCAAAGACTCCTTTATATATTCCCGCATAGCAGCATGTTCCGGCACAGACAAATTAAACAAACGACCCTTTGGATATTTACAACCCGGTATCAAATCTATGGCACAATCGCACTCACGGTGCGGAGGTAACGACCCAAGCTTGGGTTCGTCAAAGACGTCTTGATAATCAGAGAGGAACTCAGGGACTTCAGAGGGAATGGACGACGAAATAGAAACCAAAGGTACGTCCCCATGAATACCCTTACATCCCCAGCTCAACACAGACATTGCTCTCCAGTCCAAGACTGGGTTGTGAGACTGCAACCATGGCAATCCCAGTACCAAATCGTCATGTAAATTATACAGCACCAGGAAACGAATAATCTCCTGGTGATCCGGATTGATACGCATGGTTACTTGTGTCCAGTATTGTGGTTTATTATTAGCCAATGGGGTGGAGTCAATCCCCTTCAGAGGAATAAGAGTCTCCAAAGGCTCTAAATCAAAACCACAACGATTGGCAAAGGACCAATCCATAAGACTCAGAGCGGCGCCAGAGTCAACATAGGCGTCCGTGGCAATGGATGACAAAGAGCAAATCAGGGTTACAGACAAAATAAACTTAGACTGAATGGTGCCAATGGAAACAGACTTATCAAGCTTCTTTGTACGCCTAGAGCATGCTGATATAACATGAGTAGAATCCCCACAATAGAAACACAATCCATTCTTCCGTCTAAAATTCTGTCGCTCGCTCCTGGACAGAATTCTATCACACTGCATACTTTCTGGCGTCTTTTCCATAGACACCGCCAGATGGTGCACCGGTTTGCGCTCCCGCAGACGCCTATCAATCTGAATAGCCATTGTCATGGACTCATTCAGACCTGCAGGCAAAGGGAACCCCACCATAACATCCTTAACGGCATCAGAGAGACCTTCTCTGAAAGTTGCCGCCAAGGCGCACTCATTCCACTGAGTAAGCACAGACCATTTACGGAATTTTTGGCAGAAAACTTCAGCTTCGTCTTGCCCCTGAGATAGTGCCATCAAAGTTTTTTCTGCCTGAAGTTCCAAATGAGGTTCCTCATAAAGCAAGCCCAAGGCCAGAAAAAACGCATCCACATCGCGTAACGCAGGATCCCCTGCTGGCAATGAGAAGGCCCAATCTTGAGGGTCACCCCTGAGCAAGGAAATCACAATCCTAACCTGCTGAGCAGGGTCTCCAGCTGAACGAGACCTCAGGGACAAATAAAGCTTACAATTATTTCGGAAATTCTGGAAGCTAGCTCTATTCCCTGTGAAGAACTCCGGCAAAGGAATTCTCGGCTCAGATACCGGAGCATGTACCACAAAATCTTGTAAATTTTGTACTTTCGTGATGAGATTATTCAAACCCGCAGTTACACTCTGGAGATCCATTATTGTCAGGTGCACACAGAGCATACAGAGATTAGGAGGAGAGAGAGAAAAAAGACTGCAGCAAGGCAGACTGGAGGAAAAAAAAAAAAAAAAAAAAATTCCAGCAGACTTCTTATAACTCTCCTTTCTCAACCTGGGTCTTTAACACTTTATGGGCCGGTCAAACTGTCATGATCTCTGCAGGCAGAGATCATAGCAAGCCTATAGAGGGACAAGCTCTCGGAAGATGGAACTATACTGACCATGAACTAAGCCTGCCGCGCAACTAGAAATAGCCAGGTAGCATTTCCTATTTATCGCTAGATGCCCAGCTCTGGCCTAAGACCTAAATAGCTAGCAGAGGGAAATATAAGGCCTGGCTCACCTCTAGAGAAATATTCCAAAGAAGCCAGTAGCCCCCCACATATAATGACGGTGAGTTCAGATGAAACAACAAACGCAGCAGGAAAATAGTCTTAGCAAATTTGAGGTCCGCTTACTAGATAGCAGAAGACAGATAGTATACTTTCATGGTCAGCAGAAAAACACTAACAAAACACCATCCAGAGATTACCTTAAACTCTGGCATTAACTCATAACGCCAGAGTAGCAATCCCTGATCAACGAGAGCTTTCCAGACACAGTAACAAAACTTCAGCTGTGAACTGGAACAAATAGGCAAAACAAAACATGGACAAAAGTCCAACTTATCTAGTAGTTGTCTAGAAGCAGGAACAAGCACTGAGAGGCATCAGATAACATTGTTGACCGGCAAGAAACCACCAGAGAAATGAGCTTAAATAGCGACACCCACTACTGATGGAACCAGGTGAAACAGGAAAGAGGATGACAAGTCCAATTCCACAAGCGGCCACCGGGGGAGCCCAGAATCCAAATTCACAACACCGCCCCCACCACTGATTGGTAGCTTTTGGTCAATATACACAGGTAGCAGCCAATTAGTGGTGTGGGCGGGGTAAGTATGCTAGATCTGTAGCAGAGAATACTGTGATTGTATCAAAACAGCAGCAAGCAGCCCAGTAAGTGACACATCGCTGGAATCAGGGTCTCAGCCCCTACATTATGCCGCTCACAAAAACCTGCTGACTGCTAGCAGGGCGCGTATTCACAACTCACTGCAGCTCAGCTCCTATGCAAGTGAATGTGATCTGAGCTGCAGTACCTGAGAGCGGCCACTATACAGTGCTCGGTGCTGCACACAGCTGATTGGTTGGGTTGTCGGGTGTCAGACCTCCAGCAATCTGATATCTAAGGATAAAGTATCAATATCTGAGCAGTGAGCTCCCCACACTAACATGTAATCTACAGGGTGGGCCATTTATATCCATGCACATGGGTGGGCCATGTATATGGATGCACCTAAATAAAATGGGAATGGTTGCTGATATCAACTTCCTGTTTGTGGCACATTAGTATATGGGAGGGGGAAAAGATGGGTGGTGACCATGGCGGCCATTTTGAAGTCGGCCATTTTGGATACAACTTTATAAATGGCCCACTCTGTATTATTACCCAGAAGGACAGCATTGCCTGTCTCAGAATAACAATGATAGATGTCGCTCATGTAACGCACACACGTGCCAGGTACTCTCTCCTTGAAGCCAGTTTTCCAGCCTGGATAAATGAGGGGGATACTGGATGAGAAACGTCTTCCTATGAATCCCCTTAGAGTATGTGCATGTGGGGTCTTATAGACGTACCCACTGAGCTTATGCTCCAGGAAACCGTCGGCGGTGATATTCCTGAAGCCTCTATGGACCAAACAATCACATGAGGGACTGACCGGGGGCATTGAAGTGTAGTTTGGTAAATGGACATGACAGAAGTGTTTGTCTATGGAGAAAGCGTGTCGGCTTCTTAGTTCTGAGCTTTACTTACATTTTTTCCACATTTGTGCCCTCAGTCTGTCAGGCAGAACTGGGAGCGAACGTGTTAGAATTGTGTTAGTTAAGTGGGTTTACACTTATGACCAAGAACACACAGTCATAGATCTGCAGCCTATTTACCTTCCTGCGCCTCAGAGAAGCCGAACAAAAGGGATCGACGGACTTCCTGGAACAGTCACAGGAGAACTATGTCATGTAGGATGGGCGTGAGGCGGCCTCCTGCTCGCACGCTCAACACGTTACCCTCCGTCTACACCAAAGTGTAATACACCGCAAGCTTCACCGTAGACCCCTGGGCAAATATAATGGGTGGCAAGGGGGACGTGGGCAACCTATTACACGGGGGTCCGGGTGTGAGTGCTAAATGCAAACGCTTAAAAGGGGTTGTTCGGTGAAAACAAGTTATGACCTATCTGCAGGAAAGAAAACCCGACATTTCATCAGCCAATAGAGAATGATCCAAATTAAATGACGCTATCAATACATATAAAACCAATCACCAAGTCACTCCACGTAGGGAGGAATGACAAGATGACCAGAAAAGGCACAAAACACAATGATATAGAAAAATTACTTGACAATCCACTATTATTACAATAATTACACTCAAAACTTTTTATAAAAAAGATGCCTCAAATGCGAGGGACGCATCCGGCTAGGGACCCTATTACACAGCTATAGAAAAGACAATGATGATGGATAAATTTAAAAGAATAAATGAAACTAAATTTATACATAATAGTGTATAATCCACATATTCATGAGCAAACTAATAACTAATAACCAGCAAAGGCTATGGAGACAGCTGCGTGCTGTAATATAAATAGCCTTTATACTTAGCCTTTACTGACTATTCTAGCACTTAGGCTACTTTCACACTAGCATCGGCCCGACGTACCGACGCATACTGTGCAAGCGCCGCACAACGGGGGCAGTGGATGCTGTTTTTCCACGCATCCGCTGCCCCATTGTGAGGTGCGGGGAGGTGGGGGCGGAGTTCCGGCCGCGCATGCGCGGTCGGAAATGGTGGACCGTCGGCACAAAAAAAGTTACATGTAACGTTTTTTGCTGCCGGCGGTCCGCCACAACACGACGCAACCGTCGCACATCAATACGTCGCAATGCGTCGCTAATGTTAGTCTATGGGGAAAAACGCATCCTGCAGATGACTTTGCAGGATGCGTTTTTTCGCCAAAACGACGCATTGCGACGTATGCAAAAAAACGCTAGTGTGAAAGTAGCCTTAGCCTCGCTCTTTCCACTTGCCCTGTAGTGGTGGCAAGTGGGGTGATAGTTGGGGGGGTTGATGTAACCTTTGTATTGTCAGGTGACATTAAGCCTCAAGGTTACTAATGGAGAGACGTCAATAAAATGCCCTCATTAATAACTCCATAGTTACACTGTATGAAAACACAGACACCCAGAATAAAGAATGACACAGACTCCTTTAATAAATCTTAATTAAACCAAACTTATGACCTCGCCCATTCCACAGACTCCCTTGTCATCTGCAAAAGAGTTAAAAATAAAAAATCTTCACTTTTCTGCAGAGATGCTGCTAATCCATTTGTCCCATGACGGGTCTAGCTCTCGCTGACTGCATAGTTGCATGATGCGACCATACAGCCTGTCATCTAGCGGAGACACTGAGCAGCGTGTGCTCAGTGTCTCCCTGTGAACTCCTATTCCCTGTCTGAGGGCACTTTCTCACGCTCGCGGTGGATAAGCAGCATCTCTGCAGAAAGGTGAGGTATATTGTTGCTTTTTATTTTTAATTCTTTTGCAGATGACAAGGGCATCGGTGGAATTGGAGAGGTCGTAAGTATGGTTTAATTAAGATTTATTAAAGGAGTCTGTGTCATTCTTTCAATTAAAGGACTTTATTGTTACGGAACTGCAACACAGAACTAGGGTAGTAGGGTGAAAACTGACCCTGCTCCATGACTAGGCTGATACCCTACGATGGAGTGGGCGACCCATTCCTTGCGAATAGACCCAAAGACGATCCTAGGTTAAAGGGGTTGTCCACTATTTTCAGTTAACCCCCCAATGTATCCCCCCGAGGCCCCTAATGAATTTTATAAATACCTTCTGTTGCCGTTTTCGCCTGTGAGCGGCGCTATGGCGGTGGCTGAGTCCGGGTCACGTGACGCCCAGGCTGCAGCCACCGCTAATTTCCGCCGACGTCACGTCAATTTCCAGACTCTGGAAATTGACGTGACGTCAGCAACAGGTGTCCCAGCCGCACAGTCAGCAGTCACTCATCAAGAGTGACTGGGCTGTGGGCTGCCTGCGGGGCTGTGCTGGGGGCGGGCAGGGCTGTGGTGGGATCGGCTGGCCGGCTGCGCTCATGTGAGATGTGCGGCCGGTGCGGCGGCCGGTGGCGTTTGTTGCGGCTGCCGGTGCCGTGGCGGCGGCCGGTGCGTCGGCGGTGGCCGGTGCCGTGGCGGCGTTCGTTGCGGCTGCCGGCTAATGTGTTGAATGTAAAAAAAACCCACATACACATATACAGTACATACATACATAGAACGCACATACAGGACATGCGATGACATGCACCATGCGGCGCCATGTGACGACATGCACCATGCGACAACATGCAGCATGCGAAATGTGACATGCACCATGCGACGAAATGCAGCATGCGACATGTGGCGACATGCGGCGCCATGTGACATGAGACAACATGTGGCGCCTTGCGACGAAATGCGCCATGTGATGAAATGCGACATGTGACATCATGCGACGTGCAGCATGCGACATGCGACATGCTACATGTGACAACATTACATGCAACGACATGCGACATGTGACGACATGCGACATGCAGCATGCGACAACATGTGCCATGCAACGACATGCAACATGTGACATGCGCCATGCAACGGCATGCACCATGCGATGACATGCAGCATGCGACATGAGACAACATGCGACGAAATGCGCCATGCAACGAAATGTGCCATGCTATGAAATGCGCCATGCTACGAAATGCGACATGTGACAACATGCGACGTGCAACATGTGACAACATGCGCCATGCGACGACATGCGCCATACGACGACATGTCACCTGACAATACAAAGGTGATATCAGCCCCCCCCAACTATCACCCCACTTGCCACCGCTACAGTGCAAGCGGGAAGAGCAAGGCCTATAGATGCATCTTTTCTGAGGAGGCCGAGAGCTGATGTTTTTAGCCTGGGGTGGGCCAGTATCCATGGCCCCTTCCTAGGCTATTAATATCAGCCCGCAGCTGTCTGCATAGCCTTTGCTGGTTATTAATTATAGTGGAACCCTACACATCATTTTTTTTATAGTCTCCCATTTTAAGAGCCACTAAAGGCTAACTATACAGATGTGAGCTATTAATAGCCTGGGAAGCTCCATGGGTATTACCCCCTTCCCAAGCTATAAACATCAGACCCAGCCGTCGGCTTTCCCTCAGCTTGTTACGAAAATTATGCGGGAGCCCACGCCATTTTTTTCAGAAAAAAAAAAAATAATACAGATTTATTACAAAGATGCTGGGGGCTTCTGAAGAGAGAATACCTCCATATTACCACACCCAGGCTTAGCCTTCATACTGTAAGCACCTGACAGAAGAAACCTACGGCCTGCGTATGATCTCACAGTAATAGCTCTGTGGATGAGGGATTACATTACTGCAGGGGGCAATTTTGGAATTTAGTGACAGGATCTCTCTGATCTCCGGGTCCGGGTAGATTTGTAGTTAGAAATGTGTAACCACTTAATTGCATGTACAATTAGTTCTATGGTTATAGCACCGTGTATCATCCACACACGCTTTTTTCACAATGGGTAGAATTCTATAACCGTATAAGTGGAGCTCCTGTCTACTTGTTACAGGCCAGAGCCGAGAAAAGAGGTAAAATGAGCTGTATCCCGAAAAGTAAGCCCGCACAGACAGCAATATTACCTTCACAAATGTGCACCCTTTGTCCTCCGCACCCGAGTGTGAATTCAACCGCAATAGTTTTACATTAGCCATAGAAATGTATGTGGTCGGGAATAATCCGGCCGGCGTTCAGGACTTAGGGCTCATACACACAGCACCGTCATGGCCACAGACCAGCTGTAATTCATTTGGGCTATGTTCAGACATTACATTTTTGCAGCATTTTTTTTCTTATTACTGCTTTGTTATGCAAATTTTAAGCACAGTACCAGCAAAATCTGAGACAGAAATCTCGTGCATACACCTTGGGTTTTTTTTTTTTTCCTGTTTTGTCAAAGAGCTGCATTTTTGCCAAATGCAGCATGTCACTTCTTTCAGCGTTTTTGCAGCGTTTTTCACCCACTGAAAGCAATGGGTAAGTGCAAAAAAACCCGCCGGTGTCGGGTTCTGCTACGTTTTTTTGTGCCAAAACCTGATGAAGTTGAATCATATTATTTTTTATGCACTAAACTTTATCATCAAGAGACAAATGTACCCACAAAATCGCAGCAAAACCTGCAGCAAAAACGCATCGTGTAAACATAGGCTACGTTCACATTAGCGTTGTGCGACGCAGCGTCGGGCGCCACTGCGTCGCCGCATGCGTCATGCACCCCTATATTTAACATGGGGGCGCATGGACATGCGTTGCATTTGCTGCGGCGCACGAGTCAGGGCGCACAGGACGCAGCAAGTTGCATTTTTTGTGCGTCCAAAATCAAGCAAAAAAAGGACGCATGCGTCACAAAACGCTGCGTTGTGCATGCGTTCACATGTGCGTTGCGTCGCCGACGCTGCGGCGCACAACGCAAATGTGAACGTAGCCTTAAGGCTGCCGTTTGCCACGTAAATAAAGTTGTGATTGTTTTTTCCACCGATTAATTTTATTCTATAGTTACTATAAAGCAAGAGAGTTTTTTATAACCCCAATAAATTTTTGAGAAATGTCGTATCGATCTTGTGTGCACCTGATGCGGAGGGCTGGTCCGTGCAGGGGATTGCAAGTGTTAATGGGCGAGTCGCTGCTTTTTTCTTTCCATTATTTATCCTGGCTATGCATATGACTCACCCGGAAGATTTATACGCTGCCTGTGCTACGTTACTATACCACGTGTAAGTACACTTACCGCTTATTGCACAGAGAAACTATGTTGGCTCACATAATGGACGATAATCGTCCAAGAAAAGAAAAAAAAAATTACGTTTTTTTTATTGTAATCGTCAAATGCCAAATAAATCAGGTTTGGAAGATAAATGATGTAAGCTTGAAAAATTGAGGCTTGAGGAGACCGAAATATGGTGGGATCAAGCCGCACTCCAGAAGTGTGTCGCTAAGGGGGCGAAGAGTTAAAAAGATTCCTACAAACATTCCGAGGAATTTGTTAATGACTTGAGCAACATTCCGACCAATCGTTTTCTAAGGGCTCGTTCACACAAGCTTATTTTCGGTAAAAATGTAAAAATAAAAATCGCAGCATGTACTAATTTCTTCCGTGAATCGGGCGACACTCGCCCATTGAAGTCTACGGATACTTAAAAAAAGAATCCCGGGTGCCATAAGTATGCAATGACAGTGCGAAAACGCTGATGATTTTTTTTTTATACGGTTGTGTGAACCTTAAAACGTATGCAATCAAACACGAGAAAAATAAATCTGTACAGATCCAGCAAAAGTGATGGATTCTTGCCAACAACTTAGTTAAAAAGTTGAAGCTTTCAATTATTAAAATTAAAAAAAATGAGAATTTCAAAAAGGAACTTTTAATAACTCTAATAATCAGGTTTACGAATGGGGTCGTCGTCATTCACACTCACCATTCATTCAGATCCACATTGAAGAACAACTGGCCTAATATAGAAATTGACCTAATATAATAAAAAAAAATAGAGATAATTTGCATTTATTTATTTTACTTCCTTGCATAGAACCATTAGTTTCCACTGCACAAGTCATAATCAATAACACAATTTTTCTTAGACATTGAAAGTTCTAAAGTTTACATTTCCTCTAATCATCCAATCAAAAAAACAAAAATCCAAGAGGATCGAAAAAAAAAAAGAAGAGGCAGCAAGAAACATAAACAACTCGTGCCTCTTAATCAATCAGATGCCACTAACTCCAGCGCGTGCTTTTATGAAGACCGGCGTTGCTCAATCAAGGCCAAACTTTTAAAATATTTATTTTACTCACTTATATAGCGCCATTAATGCCACAGCGCTTTGCACACATTATCATCACTGTCCCCGTTGGGGATCACAATCAGTATGTCTTTGGAGTGTGGGAGGAAACCGGAGAACCCGGAGGAAACCCATACAAATACTGGGAGAACATACAAACTCCTTGCAGATGTTGTCCTTGGTGGGATTGTGGTGGTTCTAACCACTGAGCCACCATGCTGTCCACATTTACCAGAATTAGTTTTCCAAAATGAGGTGGAAATGTTCGGAAGGTCTTGCTAATCAGTGAGGCACTCTGGATATTCCATCTTGGCACGTGCTTCTCATTGGCAGGGCTGGCTCCAGGTTTTCGTGGGCCCCGGGCGAAAGCGTGCCAAACTAATGGGGTGACATAAAACATCCTGCGGGAACTCTAGGCTATAAATTCATGCCACCTACACAATAAAATGACAGTTATGGACTTGTGGTGATTGCCTTTTATTATGGACACCCAGAAAGAAATCTTCTGAGAGCAACTATAACCCCCAGCAGGCTGTTTTCTGTGACTTATAGCAGTATTATAGACACCATATAGTCCTCCATACAGTATTATAAGTACGACACATTCCTTCATACAGTATTATGGGCATCACATAGTCCTACATACAGTATTATAGGTACGACACAGTCCTACATACAAGTATTATTGGCACCACATAGTCCTCCATACAGTATTATAGGTAAGACACAGACCTCCATACAGTATTATGGGTACCACATAGTGCTCCATACAGTATTATGGGCCTCATATGGTGCTCTATACAGTATAATGAGCCCCATATAGTGCTCCATACAGTATTATGGGCATCACATAGTCCTCAATACAGTATTATAGGTACCACATAGTCCTCCATACCGTATTATAGGTACGACACAGTCCTCCATACAGTATTATAGGTATGACACAGTCCTCCATACAGTATTATGGGCACCACATAGTGCTCCATACAGTATTATGGGCCCCATATAGTGCTCCATACAGTATTATGGGCATCACATAGTGCTCCATACAGTATTATGGGCATCACATAGTTCTCCATATAGTATTATGGGCACTACATAGTCTTCCATACAGTATTATGGGCACCACATAGTCTTCCATACAGTATTATGGGCACCACATAGTCTTCCATACAGTATTATGGACACCATATAGTCCTCCATACAGTATTATGAGCAGCACATAGTCCTCCATACAGTATTATGAGCAGCACATAGTCCTCCATACAGTATTATAGGTACGACACAGTCCTCCTTACAGTATTATAGGTACTACACAGTCCTTACAGTATTATAGGTACGACACAGTCCTCCATACAGTATTATGGGCACCACATAGTGCTCCATACAGTATTATGGGTACCACATAGTGCTCCATACAGTATTATAGGCCCCATATGGTGCTTTATACAGTATAATGGGTCCCATATAGTCCTCCATACAAGTATTATGAGCATCACATAGTCCTCCATACAGTATTATAGGTACGACACAATCCTCCAAACAGTATTATAGGTACGACACAGTCCTCCTTACAGTATTATTGGTACGACACAGTCCTCCATACAGTATTATGGGCACCACATAGTGCTCCATACAGTATTATGGGTACCACATAGTGCTCCATACAGTATTATAGGCCCCATATGGTGCTTTATACAGTATAATGGGTCCCATATAGTCCTCCATACAAGTATTATGAGCATCACATAGTCCTCCATACAGTATTATAGGTACGACACAATCCTCCAAACAGTATTATAGGTATGACACAGTCCTCCTTACAGTATTATAGGTGCGAGACAGTCCTCCATACAGTATTGTGGGCACCACATAGTCCTCCGTACAGTATTATAGGTACCACATAGTCCTCCATACAGTATTTTAGGTACAACACAGTCCTCCATACAGTATTATGGGCACCACATAGTGCTCCATACAGTATTATGGGCCCCATATAGTGCTCTACACAGTATAATGGGCCCCATGTAGTGCTCCATACAGTATTATGGGCATCACATAGTGTTCTATACAGTATGGGTACCATATAGTGCTCCATACAGTATTATGGGTACCACATAGATCTCCATACAGTATTATGGGCCCCATATGGTGTTCTATACAGTATAATGGGCCCCATATAGTCCTCCATACAGTATTATGAGCAGCACATAGTCCTCCATACAGTATTATAGGTACGACACAATCCTCCAAACAGTATTATAGGTACGACACAGTCCTCCATACAGTATTATGGGCACCACATAGTGTTCCATACAGTATTATGGGTACCATATAGTGCTCCATACGGTATTATGGGTACCACATAGTGCTCCATACAGTATTATGAACCCCATATAGAGCTCCATACATTATTATGGGCCCCATATGGTGCTCTATACAGTATAATGGGCCCCATATAGAGCTCCATACAGTATTATGGACCCCATATGGTGCTCTATACAGTATAATGGGCCCCATATAGTTCTCCATACAGTATTATGGGCACCACATAGTGCTCCATACGGTATTATGGGTAACCACATAGTTTTCCATACAGTATTATGGGTAACCACATAGTTCTCCATACAGTATAATGGGCCCCATATAGGCCTTCATACAAGTAATATAAGCACCACATAGTCCTCCATACAGTATTATGGGCACCATATAGTCCGCCACACATTGTTATGAGCAGCACATAGTCCTCCATACAGTATTATAGGCACCGCATAATCCTCTATACAGAATTATAGGCGAAGCATAGTCCTCCATACAGTATTATAGTCACCGCATAATCCTCTATACAGAATTATAGGCGATGCATAGTCCTCCATACAGTATTATAGCCACCGCATAATCCTCTATACAGAATTATAGGCGATGCATAGTTCTCCATACAGTATTATAGGTGCCACATAGTCCTCCATATGGTATTATGAACACCACATCATTTTTCATACAATAGTATGGGCACCACATAGTCCTCCATACAGTATTATATGCATCATATAATCCAAAAAAAATGTATTATGGGCACCACATAGTCTTCCATAGTCCCAATAGTGCTTCATCCAGTATTTTGGGCCCCTATATATTGCTCCATATAGTATAATGGCCCCATATAGTCCTCCATACAGTATTGTGGGCACCACATAGTCCTCCATACAGTATGATTGTAATGCCGGTATGTTAGTTCCTTGTTTCCCTGGCGCTACTCTCCATGTCTGTGCTCTTACCCTTTGCTCCTTTCCCCTAATCAGCTGGGATACTGTTGTCTGTTACCTGTATGGATGCTGCTCAGTTCCCTGCTCTGCTGCATAGCCGTACATATCTTGTAAAGTCTTTGCTCCGTTGCATAACCATCCACGTGTGTGGTCCCTGGCTGCCGCTATGGAAGCTGTCCGTGTGTTGCAAGGTCCTCTGCAGCTGGTGAATGACTTTCCACGTGTGTCCAGGCTTGCAGCCGCTGCCAAGTGCCCTAGGCCTCAGTTCCTGTGCTGGCTATGCTGTACTGGTTTCTGGCTGTGCGTTGGGTGCGCGCGGCCACACCTTCCCCGCTTTTATTAGGGGCAGTGTGTGTGCTTGAATTGCTGTCCCCAGCCTATTGCTGAGGGGCAGCTCCTATTTAAAGTTCCTCCTGTTGGGCATTGCCAGAGCTTCTCATTAAGTTGTATAACCTAGCTGTGTGTGTTTGGTCCAGCATGCTGCTCCTGGTCTGCCCTGTCTTCAGCGCCTGTTCTGCCTGCTATCAGTTCTTGGAGAACTGATGTCTTTGTCCCTGGACCTGTCCTGTCTATGTGTTGGTACCCAAGTCCTTGCCATTGAATGTGGATTCCTGCTGTGTGATATTCTTGAAGCCCTTCTGTATCTTGCACCATGTACCCAGTGACTGTGAGTTTCTAGAGACCTGTGTCTTGAAGATTAAAGGGAATCTGTCACCCCATTTTTGGCCTATAAGCTGCGCCATCGCCATCAGGGGCTTATCTACAGCATTCTGTAATGCTGTAGATAAGCCCCCGATGTAACCTGAAAAATAAGAAAAACAAGTTAGATTATACTTACCCAGGGGCGGTCCTGGTGCGGTCCGGTCTGATGGGCATTGCGGTCCGGGTCCAGCACCTCCCATCTTTATACGATGACGTCCTCTTCCTTGCTTCCTGTCGCGGCTCCTGCGCAAGCGTACTTTATCTGCCCTGTTGAGGGCAGAGTAATGTACAGCAGTGCGCAGGCACTGGGAAAGGACAGAGAGGCCCAGCGCCTGCGCACTGCAGTACTTTACTCTGCCCTCAACAGGGCAAATCAGTACGCCTGTGCAGGAGCCGCGACAGGAAGCAAGGAAGAGGACGTCATCGTATGAAGATGGGAGGCACTGGACCCGGACCGTGACGCCCACCGCAGCGGGACCGCCCCCTGGGTGAGTATAATCTAACTTTTTTTTCTTACTTTTCAGGGTACATCGGGGGCTTATCTACAGCATTACAGAATGCTGTAGATAAGCCTCTGATGGCGGTGTCCCCAGCTTATTGTTGAAAAATGGGGCGACAGATTCCCTTTAACCTGTGTTCGTCTTTTGAAGATGGAGTCCGGTGTTCCTGCTGAGGGTCTACTATGCTGTGCTCAGCTTATTATGCGGTGCTAGCTCCATTCAGCTCAGGTCCGATGCTGCGGCGCTTGCACCATACCGCTTTAGTTCCTTTCTAGGTCGTGTCTCTGGGTATCCTGTCTGGGTCCTGATATTCTCTGCCTGAAGCCGTGTCTGTTGTCCTAGATGTCCAGACTGTGCCCAGATATCCAGTCCGTGGTCCAGTCAGTGTTTCAGTAGGTACCACTTGTGTTCCTGGATGAGTTCTTCCTCTGTGTTTCTGGGGAGTCTCCACTCTACTCATGTTCCTGGACGGGCTCCTCCTCTGTGTTCCAGGGGAGTCTCCAGTCTTGTTTCCTGGTGACGGCTCTGCCTGTACGTCCTGGATCTGACCAGCTGATGTCTTGAGCTTTCATCTCGGTGTTCCTGGATCAGTGCTGTCCGTGTTTTGCCTGTTCCCTGGGGTCCATCTTGTGATGACGTCTGTCTGATGTTCTCCTGCTGTTCCAGAGCTGCGCCTGAGGCCTAAGAGAGAGCTTCTCCTGATATGCCCATGCCAGATGACCCTGGACTGCATCAACCCGTGATGACCTCTGGCCATTGTCTGCTGACCTGTGATGTGCACCCTTCCTTGATGTGCGGTATCGGGAGCCTGCATTGTTATGTCTTGTGTTCTGTATGATGATGTTGTCTAAGTAAATTTCATGTTTCTTCACACCTGAAGTTGTGCGGTGTCATCTAGTCCTGCATGTCACCACCTTGCCCACATGCTCAGCTGCCACAGACCCCGGACGCTGCCCTTCTTTATTCTGGGTAGGCCTGGATCCCCCTCTGTGGTCTAGTGGGTCCACATTCCATTACCACCTGGGACGCACGCGCCACATCGTCGAGGCGTGGGAGCGTAAGCTAACTAAACTAGCCGCGTTCTTCCCTCGTGACAATAATGTGCCCCATATATTGCTCCATTCAGTATAATGAGCTTCATATATTGCTCCATTCAGTATAATGGGCCTCATATATTGCTCAATTTAGTATAATGGGCCCCATATATTGCTCCATACTGTATTATAGGCCCAACATTAAGAGTAAACAAATACCTCTCCCTGTTCCCCTCTGCCCTGGTCTCTGCAGCGTGTCTTCTGACCCTCTGCACTGCTCAGCATAGAAGGACCTCTGTATTGAGGTCATCGTGCCCTTTGCGCTGAGACATCACAGAGCTCAGACACAGAGGGGGATGATGGAAGAGGGATCATCAGGTGACAGCTCCCTCTATCATAATAAAATCAATAGTGGGCAGTTTGCTCCAGAGCGCCAAGAAGGTAGCCCCAAAGGAAGGGGGAAAGTGCAAAGTCCCCCCGCAGCTCCAGCCGAACAACTCCAATGGGGGATACAGACACATAAAAAAAAATGAAAGCTCAGTCTAAGGAGCGCAGAAAGAAGACTCTGACACCAGGATAGGGTTAAGCCGCAACGCGTTTCAACGGAAATACCGTCTTCATCAGGTGGACATTTCCACCTGATGAAGACGGTATTTACGTTGAATCGCTCCCTCTACTATGGCACAGGTCCCCCCGACTCACGGGCCCCATAGCAGCTGTGTGAGCCCCCCATTTGTCCAGGCCCCAGCACTTTTGCGCGAGCGCCGGATGGGGACCCGGCCATGCTCATTGCGGTCAAATTTACCTAGAGAAATCATGGATTTTTACTAATATTGCAGTAACTATATTCTCTAGCGGTAGAAACATTCTTGATTGTGTATTCATAAATTCAGATGAATTTTATTGGTTTCAACACATCTGAATTTGTAATCACTAATTAGTGTGGCTACTTTAGATCACTTCCTGTTTTAGATCAAATTCTATGACTAAAAGTATGAAATGTTCAAAGCATATAAGCAAAGCTGTGATTGTTGTTTCAGAGTGCGGCACGATGCATTTCATTATTATTTATTTATATAGCACCATTAATTCCATGGTGCTGTACAAGAGAAGGGGTTACATCAAAATACAAATATCACTTCATTCTACAGATATGATAAAGCAAGATAACTTTTTATCCCCAAATGTCAGATTGTTTTATGAAACAATGAAGTTATGAATTGCATTGCACACAAAAAAGCAAGCGATGATCTTTACACCCACACTTCACTCTAAAGACATGAGAATCCTAAACACAGGATCCCCTCTATTAACTGAAAATTCACAAAGTGAGTATGAAAAACCATTAAACCCAGTTTACTGTCAAAAAGCGAGGGGGTGGTTTCTGACTGTGTTATAAGGCTCCATTGTTTTCCCCTTTTATAAGAAAAGAAAGATTAGGGGATCCTGTTAGTAATCATCTGAGCTGACTCCTCGCTAAACAAAGATATCATATATTAACTTTTCCCAGAATAGTTAGTATTAAGCCAACTTGCCATTATTATATGTCTGGACAGGTTTCCATATTCTCATCTATCAATTACTGTAATTTGGCATGAATTTTGTTCCCATTGCAGTCCCCCATTGTTGCAGAGCACGTAGAAATTCTAGCTGCAATTCACATAAGATCATTTTTCTTATCCTCTAGTATGTCTGATTTGTTAATGATCCAGAGAGACAATGCCTAAATTAATGGGATGGTGAAATTTTAATACCTTTAATGTAATGGGCTGCCTATATAACACCTAGGCCTGGTCTTCCATAGCAAAATCCATTCACATATTAGAGTCAGCAACTGGGTTAATGTTTTAAGACCTGTCAAATCTCACAGTTAGGATGTGGTAATTCTCACGAGAGGACTAGAACAAAGAAGCTGATGATGTGAGTGTGACTAAACTGGGTGGACACAAGGAGTATATTTTACTTAATATGCAACCATGAATTCTACTATTTGCTACCATGAAATGTATTACATTTATGTGCGGAACTCCAATATTCATAAAATGCGTAAATATACAAACATTCCGGGAAGCCCCCGGAGATTGTTTAAAATCACGTGCTAGTGTATTTTTATGTATTCTCTCCAGCCATAATCAGAAATGAATTGAATTTGAGCTACTCTAACACATGGAAGTGCTCTCTGATCTGGCTAATTGAGAGGGTGCAAAAGTTGGAGACCCTCCATTACATCTACATAGAGCATATTTGCAGACAACCCATTTAGAGGAAACATTTCAGATTCAGAGAGGAGTATAGAGTAGTGACAGACAAGCCTACATATCATCGCCGTCCTTGCTGCAGCCACATATTCGACATGAATGTTCTCCAAAACTGGTGAAAGACAGCTTATATCAGCGTGTCTGTCACGGCACAATGCTGCCCTAAGGGAGGGCATTAGGAGCCTGACAAGGTCCTTTTAAGGTTACCTTTTAAAAGGATATCAGTGTCCTGCTTGAGTGATGGCACGTCAGCAGCACTTCCACATTCAATCTTTCCAAGCACACACCCCTACTGAAGGCATTTTGCTCAGAAAGGGTCATTGGTAAATTACTGGTTGAAGGTCCGGGCTGTAATTCACGGTGCACACCTTAACTTATTATTTTTGTCCCTTGTATGACCACTTTTTCACTGAATGTCCGTCACAAAGAACTGCTGGGGATACGGTTTCCTTATGTGTTCCCTTCTGAACGGTTTAGGGGTGTGCGTGTGGCCATCAGGTTCCTCATCCCTCCGAATCTCCTCTTCCAGTCGATCTACGCTGGGCCCAGGTGGGGAACAACCTTGGTAGACGCTGGTGAAAAGGCTGACTCTCTCCACTCTTCGGTAACAAGAGGCCAGTGATATCAATCTCTCGCTGTAGCCATCTGGTCCAAAGGGAAGGAAATGTTTATTGAGGGAAGGCCGCATCCTTGTGCTCTTCTGTTGTATGGCACGCCTCACATTTTTATGCCCTATGAATGGAGAGCTCAATCTCTGGCTCTTTGAAAGATGGAGAAGTGACCACATCACCTTCCCGAAACTGGGGACGGCTCTGACAAAGCTATGGCAAGTGACCACAATTATGACGTCCTGTTTCAGGTGGAGATATTTATTAGGGCATTATAGATTTCAGACCACCCCTTTTAACCATTTTCCTGAAAAGAATGTATATCAATCTTACAGTCAGACCCGTCTTGGCTACTAAAGGCTGTAACTCAAGCTTTAAAACAAGCCCAAGATGGCTGCTCTAGCCACAATCTACAAATCAGGGAGATGGCCGCTGGACCAGGTCCTGGGAATTGATTAGTAGTATTTCTATCATCCATTGAATTCCTAAAAAAAGCAGCATCAGATCCCACAGGCCATGTTCACATCACGTTTTACCCTCACCTCAGTGGCTCCATCAGGGCTTCTGTATGGAGCCCCGAGAACAGGATTCAGGTGTATCGGCAGACAAAGGCCACCGACTTTAGTGAAGGAGTCACGTTGTGCCCTGTCTGACCTCACTATCCTTTTTTTTCAAAACTAGGTTGGCCACCTTTTTTCGTGCTCACCTGAAAGAGGCAGATACTACCGAAAATTAGGTCAGACGGAGCACAAGGTGCCTCCTTCATAAAAGTCAACAGCGGATACGCCTGAATCCCGTTTTTCAGGACTCCACACGGAGCCATTGGTGTAGGGTAAAAGGTGATGTGAACACTTGAGGGTAATTCTGAACTTTGATCACCCTGATTTATTATTTTTATTTGCTTTTTTTTTCCTTTCTCTTACAGCATGGTCTGTACTTGACAGATGCAGCCCCTGATTGGCTGCAGTGGTCACATACTGTCCACGTTGGAAGTGAAGACAAGGTTATTGTTGGGGGATGTCACCAGAGGAACTGCAGGGGAGCCGAGCCCAGCGTGTATGTGTATAGGGGCAGTAGAGATAGTTGTCCATCTATTTGGGGTTTATAGGGGATCTGTCAGCAGGTTTTTTTTATAATCTGACAGCAGCATGTTGTAGGGTTAGAGACCCTGATTCCAGCCATGTGTCACTTAGTTTACTGGGGGGCGCAGTTGTGATAGGTTTTTTCTGCTGCAAAGCTCGGAATGCTGAGCCCTGTATAACCCCGCCCACACCACTGATTGGCCGCTTTCTGTGTATCAGTACTGGGAGTGTGATTGGACCAGGAGGCACGAGACATCTAGTCCTGTAGTGATAATCTCCTGCTGATAAAACTCCTCTATTATTGAAACAGCAACACACAGCCCAGTAAGTGACATCGTTGGAATCAGAATCGGGGTCTCTGCCCCAACATCATGCTGCTCACATATTACATAACAACCTGCTGAGATTCCATTTAATGTTACATTTCCTACACATCATATGATCAGTTGATTTGGATATTAGCTGAAGGTCCCTAGATATTCCGGGGGTCCAGCACTAACCCACTAGCGAGATATCGATGGCGTATAATGAATATGGTATATCTTATATATCTAGTACGTGACTGTAATATCTTACGCTGCGTCAGTAAAGAAAACAGTGACTGGCCCGATATCCTTCTCTCATAACTTTGCGCTGTTTCCTTTGCACAGCGCAGATTTCTGGACTTTCCGGTCCGGCCGCATACCTGGCTCCAGATAAAAGCTGAACCTGACGATATAAAGACACCTATACAAAACACATGTACATATGGGGACACCATTCCTGCAAACCCCCGCCCTGACTGGATTCTCCTGAAAAACCTGTAGCCGGCCGTCACCTCTCACCCTCCTGAAAGGGACGTGGCAGGAGAATAGTGGAGCAGAAACCTCTGGCGCGGAGACCAGATTTACCTGTATTTACCTGCTCGTATTCCTATTATATAAACCTTCCTGCGAGAGGTTCAGGGGAGAATTCTCCGACTAACCCCATAGTGCCCACTTTTGAGCAAGGGATTACATAAATTTTGGCCCTGGAGTCCGGGGAAGTCTGGGACAGTCGGCGAGTATACATTAGATGGTCGGTCGACTGTCATCCAACGTGTATGGGGGTCTTTAAAGGGACTCCTTCATTACCCTTTAGGCTAGTTTCACACATCTGGCATTCACGGTCTGAGTGTAAACTGCGATGTTCGGACCAGACAGTGGTGTAACTAGACTCTGATGGGCCCCGGTCCATAGACTGCAAGTGCACTGGTGGGAGTATTGGTGCACTTGCAGTCTATGGCTTCTCCATGCTGGCGCCACTCCTGTGTCTTGACTGACAGCAGAGACAGAGGCTGTGCTACATAACGTCATCTCTGCTCTCAATCAAGAAGTGGTGATGGCGCATTGAGGAAGAGCCATAGGCTGCAAGTGCACTACTGGGTGTATCGGTGCACTTGCACTCTATGGCTTCTCCATGCTGGTAGCAACCCTGCATCTTGACTGACAGCAGAGACAGAGGCTCTGCTGCACAACATCAGCTCTGCTGTCAGTCAAGAAGTGGTGATGGCACTGTGAGGAAGAGCCATAGACTGCAAGTGCACTGCTGGGCATATCGGTGCACTTGCACTCTATGGCTTCTCCATGCTGGCAGTGCCCCTGCATCTTGGTTGACAGCAGAGACAGAGGCTCTGCTACATAATGTCATCTCTGCTGTCAATCAAGAAGTGGTGATAGCCCTGTGAGGAAGAACCATAGACTGCAAGTGCACTGCAGGGCATAATGGTGCACTTGCAGTCTATGGCTTCTCCATGCTGGCAGCACCCCTGCATCTTGACTGACGGCAGAGACAGAGGCTGTGCTACATAACGTCATCTCTGCTGTCAATCAAGCAGCAGTGATGGCGCTGTGAGGAACAGCCATAGACTATAAGTGCACCGCTGGATGTATCGGTGCACTTGCAGTCTACGGCTCCAGCAGAGATGACGTTGTACAGCGGAGTCTCTGTCACTGAGACAAAAAGGCCAAATTTCAGCACAGCAGATGGCGCAGTGATAGGCGTCTTTCTTTACCCTGCCGTATCCCACACTACCTCTGCTTGCCTGGGGGTCGTGTTAAGGACAGGTTCCCTTTAACAATTCCTGGTCAAGAAAGCGAAGGACTGCACTCACTTACAGCTTTCTCACATACTTCATGCTCCAAATCCTCACTATGTGCGAAACACAAGAGCTGCTGCCTGTCACTGAATGAGAACCGGTCCTGACGAAAGTCCAACATTAGCAGAATGGACGCAGGACCCTGACTCCCGCGGCGGCGCTGCGCCATCTCCTCCTGACGCCAGCACTTCCATTAACAGCTCTGTTACACGCGGGTGGATTATCTGCAGTGCGGAGTCCAGCTGCCGACGGCGGGGATCGCAGTGTCCGCCCTAATGTACAGCGCCTGCAAACACTGACGTGGAAGTCACAGAAGAAGGGGGGGGAAAAAAACAACAAAAAAAACAATTTTTTTTTTCTTTTGTATTTTCATAAGGAAAATTCGAGCTATTTGTTCTGTAAGGTAAATATTTAATGTAAAGCGCACGAGGCCGATCTGTAAACAGCAACTTACAGATCCGTAACCAGAATTCTGCAAATATTCCTGCACCCAGGTACGAGCTCGCTGCGGCTGCATCATACAGTCATGGCCGAGGAACGCTGTGGATGCCATGTCCCTGCATATAGGATTAATATGCCATGAAAAGTGTCCCAGTTTAAAAAAAAAAATCCAAATCTGCATATTTTATTAAATAAATCTGTTTGGCCTGATGTTGCTGGTATACTAACTTCTATAATCCTGTATAATCTGTGACTGTATAATCCTGATTAAAAAAAAAAAAGATTTTCTAAGTGCAGCTGGATTGGAGTCGGACAATGCTCATTTTCTCATTTTAATAGTAAAGGGGGAAGGTTTAGAAAAGAATTATACAGCCCAAAGTAATTATAACGGCCTCTTCAGGTTCAAGTGATCTAATTAATAATATATTCAGTTCATATTGTAAAATCTAGCAATGCTGTTCTTTACAGGGTGAAAGATAACAATTCAAAGTTCTCATTGGTTGGCACTTTCTATGATGCTTATAGGAGCTTCCAATAAGCTAATGTCCCAATAAAATGGAGACATCAGACCTCTCCTCCTCCTCCTAATACACAGTCATCAGGACACACAGACCTCTCCTCCTCCTAATACACAGACCTCAGGACACACAGACCTGTCCTCCTCCTAATACACAGTCATCAGGACACACAGACCTCTCCTCCTCCTAATACACAGACCTCAGGACACACAGACCTCTCCTCCTCCTAATACACAGACATCAGGACACACAGACCTCTCCTCCTAATACACAGACCTCAGACACACAGACCTCTCCTCCTCATTATACACAGACATCAGGACACACAGACCTCTCCTCATTATACACAGACATCAGGACACACAGACCTCTCCTAATATACAGTCATCAGGACACACAGACCTCTCCTTCTAATATACAGACATCAGGACACACAGACCTCTCCTCCTAATACACAGACATCAGGACACACAGACCTCTCCTCCTAATACACAGCCATCAGGACTCACAGACCTCTCCTCCTCCTAATACACAGACATCAGGGGACACAGACCTCTCCTCCTCCTTATACACAGACCTCTCCTCCTCCTTATACACAGACCTCTCCTCCTCCTTATACACAGACCTCTCCTCCTCCTTATACACAGACCTTTCCTCCTCCTTATACACAGACCTCTCCTCCTCCTTATACACAGACCTCTCCTCCTCCTTATACAGACCTCTCCTCCTCCTTATACACAGACCTCTCCTCCTCCTTATACACAGGTCGCACTCTTGTACACAGTCAGATTTCATAGATACAATAAAAGGAGACTTCCTTTTATTACAAATGTAAACATGTGGTATAATGATCGTACACCCGCAGGAGAGGGAACATCTGAGGTGTTAACAGCTTCATTTGTGACACCCAAATATATATATGTGTACGAATCAGCACTTCAGGGCCCGCGGAGTAATCCCACCCTCAGTCCATCACGGAGGGTCCAGCCCATACACAGTAACATTTCTATGTCCCCCTCCAGAAGGTTCATGCGGAGCATTAAAAATAAAAACATGCAGAGCCAAACTTTGCAGATCCCTCGTAGTGTGGAGTTATTCGTCTTAGGGGCACATTGGATTAATCTTTGGCACTTAATGGCAAGGAAACATGGAGGAAGCCCCTGTGGAGATGCGATCACACCATAGGTGGTGCATGGCGGCCACATAGGTCATGAACTTGGCTCCCAATATTTGGGGGGTTTCTGTAACAATGGCTTATCTTGGGGATTCTTATGTAACAATGCCTCTCGCTGGAGGAGTGGTCGCTCGGCCGGGAGTGCGATGGCGGCAGTCACCCCCTTCCCTGTGGACCTCATACAGCCCGGAGGTTTCCGCCCCGTGAGGGCAGGGACATTTTGCATCTCGCCGAGCTTTGCATATAACAAGAGACATCTCTCCGACCTAATTGGGACTGTGACCGGATTAACAAGAACAATTATTCTGCTCCTTGGGGGCGGCGTCATTGAGTTGAGCGGCTCCACCTGACGGTACCGGTCCATTCTCCAGGCTTTCGTTCATCTTCTCACAGATGACATCCACCAAACGCTCAAACACTTGCTTCACGTTGATGTTCTCCTTCGCACTTGCTTCAAAAAACTCAAATCCTTAAAGAGAAGGAGAAACACACGTCAGTGGAGACCTCGGGCCGGCCTTGGCTTTGGCCGTGACTTTTTTGGTTTACTCAGCAATATAGACACCAGGAGCAGCACAGTACTGGGAAATACAGGGTCTTTTTTTCTTACACAATGCTATAAAAGCATTTTTTTTTCCAACAAATCCATTTAAAAAGGGATTTTCAATAATGTTTTGCCAAAATGAAGAGATGGCTGGTAACCTGGGCAAGGGGCCGTAAACAAAAGAATGAAAAATGTCTCCGTTATTCGGGAAGAGAGAGGATTTATAATAAAAAGAAAATTGCAAACATTCTTGTTTATATAAACACTGCAATTTTAACCATAAAATGGGTTGTCCAGTACTTTTATACTGATGGCCTGTCCTTAGGATTAGTCATCAATATCAGGTCGGTGGAGGGGGCAACACTTTTTGTCAACCGGATGCGGTCAATCCAGAGTCCCAATGTCTGCCAGATATGATCAGTCCTGAGTGAAGATGCTGGCCGGATGTGATCGGTCTCAAGCACCGATAGCAACCAGATGTGATTAGTCCCGAGTCCTGATGCTGGCCAGATGTGATCAATCTTGATGCTGGCCAGATGTGATCAATCTTGATGCTGGCCAGATGCGATCAGTCATCATGCACGCCAGATGTGATCAGTTCTGAGTGCCGATGCTGGATGGATGTGATCAGGTCCTGAGAGCTGATGCTGGCCAGATGTGATCAGTTCTGAGTCCTGATGCTGGCCAGATGTGATCAGTCCTGATGCTGGCCAGATGAGATCAGTCCTGATGTCGGCCAGATGTGATAAGCCCAAGTCCTGATGCCGGCCAGATGTGATCAGTCCTGATGCTGGCCAGATGAGATCAGTCCTGACGTCGGCCAGATGTGATAAGCCCAAGTCCTGATGCTGGCCAGATGTGATCAGTCCTGATGCTGGCCAGATGTGATAAGCCCAAGTCCTGATGCTGGCCAGATGTGATCAGTCCTGATGCTGGCCAGATGAGATCAGTCCTGATGTCGGCCAGATGTGATAAGCCCAAGTCCTGATGCTGGCCAGATGTGATCAGTCCTGAGTCCCGGTGCTGGCTACACATGATCGGTCTCGAGTACCGATGGCAAACGGATGTGATCAGTCCCGATTCCTGTTGCTGGCCAGATGTGATCAGTCCTGATGCTGGCCAAATGAGATCAGTCCTGATGTCGGCCAGATGTGATAAGCCCAAGTCCTGATTCTGGCCAGATGTGATCAGTCCCGATGCAGGCCAGATGTGATCAGTCCTGAGTCCCGGTGCTAGCTACACATGATCGGTCTTGAGTACCGATGGCAACCGGATGTGATCAGTCCCGAGTCCTGATGGTGGCCAGATGACATCAGTCACGAGTACCAGTGCTGTTCAGAAGTGATCAGTCCTGAGTGCCGATGCGATCAGTCCTGAGTACCATTGCTGGCCGGAAGTGATCAGGTCCTGAGTGCTGATGTTGGCAGGATGAGCTCAGTCCTGATGCTGGCCAGATGTGATCAATCCTGATGCTGGCCAGATGTGATCAGTCTTCATGCACGCCAGATGTGATCAGTCCTGAGTGCCGTTGCTGGCCGGATGTGATTAGTCCTGAGTGCCGATGCTGGCCGGATGTGATCTGTCCTGATGCACGCCAGATGTGATCAGTCCTGATGCACGCCAGATGTGATCAGTCCTGATGCACACTAGATGTGATCGCCAGATACCATTAGTCCTGATGCCGATTCTGGCCGGATGTGATCAGTCCTGAGTGCCGATGCTGGATGGATGTGATCAGTCCTGAGTACCGATGCTGGCTACATATGATCGGTCTCGAGTATCGATGGCAACCGGATGTGATCAGTCCCGAGTCCTGATGCTGGCCAGGTGAGATCAGTCACAAGTACCAATGCTGTCCAGAAGTGATCAGTCCTGAGTACCCATGCGATCAGTCCTGAGTACCATTGCTGGCGGGAAGTGATCAGGTCCTGAGTGCTGATGCTGGCCAGATGTGATCAGTCCTGAGTCCCGATGCTGGCCAGATGAGATCAGTCCTGATGCCGGCCAGATGTGATAAGCCCAAGTCCTGATGCTGGCCAGATGTGATCAGTCCCAAGACCCAATGCTGGCCAGATGTGATCAGTCCTGAGTCCCGATGCTGACTATACATGATCGGTCTTGAGTATCGATGGCAATCGGATGTGATCAGTCTAGAGTCCTGATGCTGGCCAAATGAGATCAGTTCAGAGTACCAATGCTGTCCAGAAGTGATCAGTCCTGAGTGCCGATGCGATCAGTCCTGAGTACAGTTGCTGGCTGGATGTGATCGGTCCTGAGTGCTGATGCTGGTCAGATGTGATCAGTCCTGAGTGCCAATGTTGGCCGGATGTGATCAGACCTGAGTGTCGATGCTGGCCGGATGTGATCAGTCCTGAGTACCGTTGCTGGCCGGATGTGATCAGTCCTGAGTACCGTTGCTGGCTGGATGTGATCAGTCCTGAGTACCGTTGCTGGCTGGATGTGATCAGATCCTGAGTGCTGTTGCTGGTCAGATGTGATCAGTCCTGATGCTGGCCAGATGTGATCAGTCCTGATGCTGGCCAGATGTGGTCAGTCCCAAGACTCAATGCTGGCCAGATGTGATCAGTCCTGAGTCCCGATTCGGGCCAGATGTGATTGGTCTCGAGCACCGATGGCAACCAGATGTGATTAGTCCCGAGTCCTGATGCTGGCCAGATGTGATCAGTCCTGATGCTGGCCAGATGTGGTCAGTCCCAAAACTCAATGCTGGCCAGATGTGATCAGTCCTGAGTCCCGATTCTGGCCAGATGTGATCGGTCTCGAGCACCGATGGCAACCAGATGTGATTAGTCCCGAGTCCTGATGCTGGCCGGATGTGATCAGTCCTGATGTTGGTCGGATCTGATCATTCCCGAGTACCAATGCTGTCAAGAAGAGATCAGTCCTGAGTGCCGATGTGATTAGTCCTGAGTCCTGATGCTGTGTGGATGTGATCATTCACAAGTACCAATGCTGTAAAGAAGTGATCAGTCCTGAGTACCGTTGCTGGCCGGATGTGATCAGGTCCTGAGTCCTGAAGCTAGCTGGACGTGATCAGTCCTGAGTACCGATGCTGGCCAGATTTGGTCAGGTCCTGATGCCGATGCTGGCCAGATTTGAACAGTTGTAGAGCAGAATACTACAGTTCAGTCAACTGTATGGTGGCCATAGCGGGGGACTGCAGATCTACACCTATTCATTCGAAAAGGGTGAATGTTCAGTACCCCAGGACCGGGAACAGCTGATCGGTGGTGGGTGCCAAATGTCGTACCCCCATGATCTGGTATTGATGACCTATCCTAAGGATAGGCTATCAGCATAAAAGTACTGGACAAACCTTTTAATGAGGTTTTCCATTTGAAAAAAAGTGCGGCTCAAACAATGACATACTATATACAGATAGTACACGACCTCCACCGGTCCAGCGCCGGCTCTCCACCACTACTCCGGTCTCTGTGTATTGGCATCATGATGACTACAGAGCGTATCACCATTGCAGCTAATCATTGCGCTCCGTGGTTGAGCCGTTGACACCAGCAGAGCCGCCGAGCTCAGTGTTTGGCTCCAGTGGTGATATATGTGCCGTACTCATGGCGTCACTACCGCAGCTCATTTTCATTTAAAAAAAAAATGCAGGGTTTGTAAAAACAAAGAAACTTTGCAATTTAGCACATATTGAAAGTTCTATTTCTTCTGAAAAAATAGGATATTTTTTATTTTAAAATGGTAAAGCTCGTTGCCTAGGTTACCGGCCACCTTGGCAGGGTATCAGAGATGGCTGGTCTCCTAGGCAAGGAGTGCATGCTTGTCATCGCTTAGCTATATAGCTTGTGAGAGCAGCTCTGCAGCCAGCCGGATCGCTGGGACCCCTTATCAACACATGACGTACTGGTATGTCGTATGCCGGCTCCCTGACTTTGATGTGGGCTTGCATGCTGAACCTACATCTTTCCTGGCAGATGATGGCTGTGATATTCAGCCATCATCTGCTTCTAACAGATCCACCCATGGCTGTTAACCTCAATCTCTGACAGTGGCATTTACCATTCACCGATAAGGGGCACGTCATTCCACACGCTCATCGGCACACCCATGACGTGATCGCATGGCATTAATGAGTTGCTATGACAGCCGGGGGTCTGACGAAGACCCCTGTGTCTGTCAATACGATCCTCCTGTAGAAGCCAACCTGTAGATGGCGTTCATAGGAAATCGTGATTTTCGCTATACATAACAGTGCTGCTGCTCTGCTATATATAGCACAAGCGATCAGACGATCGCAGATTCAAGTCCCTAAAGGGGACTATTAAATTCAGTAAAAAAAAAATAAAAAAAAAATTTAAAAAATAAATGAAAAAAAAATGCAAAAGTCACACCCCATTCAAAAATACACATATTTGGTATCGCTGAGTTCATAAAAGTCAGATATGTTAAAGTATAAAATAAATTAGACCAATCAGTGACGAGAAAAAAAAAAAAGAAAAAAATCACAATTGTGTTTTTTCAGCGGCTGCAACAACACACAAAAAAAAAAGTAATTGCGGGCAATCAAAACATCGTATCTACCCCAAAGTGATGCCAATAAAAACATCGAATCAGGGCTAAAAAAACAAGCCCCATATGTCTATGTGGATGGAAGAATGAAAAAAAAGAGTTATTGCTCCTGAAATGAGGAGAGGAAAAAGTTAAAGTGCAAAAATGGAAAAATCGCCCAGATGGGAAGGAGTTAGGCCAAATCATCCTCACCTAGTTCTTCAGCCAGTCTCCGTCCGTCTTCTGCAGGGATGACCCGATCATCTTCCAGGTCGCACTTGTTTCCTACCAGCAGGACCTGCGCGTTGTCCCACGAGTACGTCTTGATCTGGGTTGCCCTGTAGAGAAGAAGGGGAGAAATGATGACGGACATCCGTATAGGGTTTACTGTATCTTAATAAGCCCCTCAAGTAATGGCGAGTTGTTGTTGTTGTTTTTTATCCCCTTATTATGAAGGCCAAGCGTTTTTTATTTTTCTTCTGGATTAGGTTTTTTTTTTATTATTTGTTATTTTTAATGCTGGGATATTTTTATTTTTTTATATCTTATGTACTTTTCATTGTTATCATTTTATGGAGGGAACATAAAAAATTAATTCAGTCAATTTTTTAAGTTTACTTTCATGTCATTCATGATGAGAGATGTAGGAGGCGTCAGCCACGTCGATCAAAGATGGTGAGCCGGCGACTGCGGGGTCACAGGAGGCGCCGAGCACAGACCACCCATCAGACCCCATACACACTGGGGGAGTTTGAGGAGATCTTGGTATTTATGAACAGGATACTGGAGTGATCTTCAAGATGACTTAAAGGTGGTGGAATTAGTTTATTGAGGGAGAACCTGATGATACGTCCGTCCACTTGTCCCTGAGGGAGAACCTGATGATGCGTCCGTCCACTTGTCCCTGAGGGAGAATCTGATGACACGTCCGTCCACTTGTCCCTGAGGGAGAACCTGATGACGCGTCCGTCCACTTGTTCCTGAGGGAGAACCTGATGACGCGTCCGTCCACTTGTCCCTGAGGGAGAACCTGATGACGCGTCCGTCCACTTGTCCCTGAGGGAGAATCTGATGACACGTCCGTCCACTTGTCCCTGAGGGAGAACCTGATGACGCGTCCGTCCACTTGTTCCTGAGGGAGAACCTGATGACGCGTCCGTCCACTTGACCCTGAGGGAGAACGTGATGACGCGTCCGTCCACTTGTCCCTGAGGGAGAACCTGATGAGACGTCCGTCCACTTGTCCCTGAGGGAGAACCTGATGACGCGTCCGTCCACTTGTCCCTGAGGGAGAACCTGATGATGCGTCCATCCACTTGTCCCTGAGGGAGAACCTGATGACGCGTCCGTCCACTTGTCCCTGAGGGAGAACCTGATGATGCGTCCGTCCACTTGTCCCTGAGGGAGAACCTGATGACGCGTCCGTCCGCTTGTTCCTGAGGGAGAACCTGATGACGCGTCCGTCCACTTGTCCCTGAGGGAGAACCTGATGACGCGTCCATCCACTTGTCCCTGAGGGAGAACCTGATGACGCGTCCGTCCGCTTGTTCCTGAGGGATAACCTGATGACGCGTCCGTCCACTTGTCCCTGAGGGAGAACCTGATGATGCGTCCGTCCACTTGTTCCTGAGGGAGAACCTGATGACGCGTCCGTCCACTTGTCCCTGAGGGAGAACCTGATGACGCGTCCGTCCACTTGTCCCTGAGGGAAAACCTGATGACGCGTCCGTCCACTTGTCCCTGAGGGAAAACCTGATGACGCGTCAGTCCACTTGTCCCTGAGGGAGAACCTAATGACGCGTCCGTCCACTTGTCCCTGAGGGAGAACCTGATGACGCGTCCGTCCACTTGTCCCTGAGGGAGAACCTGATGACGCGTCCATCCACTTGTCCCTGAGGGAGAACCTGATGACGCGTCCGTCCACTTGTCCCTGAGGGAGAACCTGATGATGCGTCCGTCCACTTGTCCCTGAGGGAGAACCTGATGATGCGTCCGTCCACTTGTCCCTGAGGGAGAACCTGATGATGCGTCCGTCCACTTGTTCCTGAGGGAGAACCTGATGACGCGTCCGTCCACTTGTCCCTGAGGGAGAACCTGATGACGCGTCCGTCCACTTGTCCCTGAGGGAGAACCTGATGACGCGTCCGTCCACTTGTCCCTGAGGGAGAACCTGATGACGCGTCAGTCCACTTGTCCCTGAGGGAGAACCTGATGACGCGTCCGTCCACTTGTCCCTGAGGGAGAACCTGATGACGCGTCCGTCCACTTGTCCCTGAGGGAAAACCTGATGACACGTCAGTCCACTTGTCCCTGAGGGAGAACCTGATGAAGCGTCTGTCCACTTGTCCCTGAGGGAGAACCTGCTGACGCGTCCGTCCACTTGTCCCTGAGGGAGAACCTGATGATGGCAGATCTGGAACCATGACAAGTAGCTGATATTCCCAACTCTTACTGTGTCCACATCCCAGGTAATTGTGAGATCCCCGTGACGCTGTCCTCCTCCTCAGGCTGTTTGCTCTCACCGTGGAGCCAGCACTTCCCTCTCCGTTCACTCCTTCGGGCATAGTCATTCTGACTTCTTAAAGAGCAAGTTCACCCTCAAGCCCATATCGTTCATCCTTGGATGGCCCTCAGGCCCTATTCCCGGGCACCAGTAATATAAAAGGCACATAATAGATATCTTACAGATCTTTTCATAGTCTATGTAGATAGATTACTTTACTTATTTTGTATTAAACACTGTATTATACTCCAGAGCTGCATTCACACTTCTGCAGCGCTCAAATCTTTCTAGTTCCGTATCTGTATTAAGTTCAGTAACACTTTCCGCAGTATTATAGGAACTCAATTCAAGGTTGTTGAGGAGTTCCAATTACAAGCAGCTGAATTGTGAATACAGCTCTGGAGTACAATATAGCATAGGCTTGAAAAACCTTGTCCTCCCATCAATCCCTTGATTTTTTACTCAGTTCCAGTGTTGGGGTTATTTGCTCACCAGTCCTGCACGGCGTTGAATGAGTCCATGTTTGAGATGTCGTACATGAGCAGGAATCCCATGGCTCCTCTGTAGTATGCAGTGGTGATAGTGCGGTATCGCTCCTGTCCGGCCGTGTCCTGTGCACACAACACAAAGACTGTCAGCACAGGAGAAGGCGCTGCCACAATCACAACTACCTCCAGGGAAACACCCACAATAATGCACAAATTCATCATGTCTGATCGGTCTGTCATTGTCAGGGGACATAGCGTCAGGCGGCCCCCCACATCAGCTGCTTGCAGTTGTTCGGCCACAACTGGTGGGAGCAGCCGGATTTTATCTAGTATATATAGTTAATTGCCTTTAGGACTCACTCAGGATCAGTAATGTAATGTATGTACACAGTGACTGCACCAGCAGAATAGTGAGTGCAGCTCTGGAGTATAATACAGGATGTAACTCAGGATCAGTAATGTAATGTATGTACACAGTGACTGCACCAGCAGAATAGTGAGTGCAGCTCTGGGGTATAATACAGGATGTAACTCAGGATCAGTAATGTAATGTATGTACACAGTGACTGCACCAGCAGAATAGTGAGTGCAGCTCTGGGGTATAATACAGGATTTAACTCAGGATCAGTAATGTAATGTATGTACACAGTGACTGCACCAGCAGAATAGTGAGTGCAGCTCTGGGGTATAATACAGGATTTAACTCAGGATCAGTAATGTAATGTATGTACACAGTGACTGCACCAGCAGAATAGTGAGTGCAGCTCTGGGGTATAATACAGGATGTAACTCAGGATCAGTAATGCAATGTATGTACACAGTGACTGCACCAGCAGAATAGTGAGTGCAGCTCTGGGGTATAATACAGGATGTAACTCAGAATCAGAACAGGATCAGTAATGTAATGTATGTACAAAGTGACTGCACCAGCAGAATAGTGAATGCAGCTCTGGGGTATAATACATGATGTAACTCAGGATCAGTACAGGACAAGTAATGTAATGTATGTACACAGTGACTGCACCAGCAGAATAGTGAGTGCAGCTCTGGAGTATAATACAGGATGTAACTCAGGATCAGTAATGTATGTACACAGTGACTGCACCAGCAGAATAGTGAGTGCAGCTGTGGTGTATAATACAGGATGTAACTCAGGATCAGTAATGTAATGTATGTACACAGTGACTGCACCAGCAGAATAGTGAGTGCAGCTCTGGGGTATAATACAGGATGTAACTCAGGATCAGTAATGTAATGTATGTACACAGTGACTGCACCAGCAGAATAGTGAGTGCAGCTCTGGGGTATAATACAGGATGTAACTCGGGATCAGTACAGGACAAGTAATGTAATGTATGTACACAGTGACTGCACCAGCAGAATAGTGAGTGCAGCTCTGGGGTGTAATAAAGGATGTAACTCAGGATCAGTAATGTAATGTAACACAGTGAGTGCACCAGCAGAATAGTGAGTGCAGCTCTGGGGTATAATACAGGATGTAACTCAGGATCAGTAATGTAATGTATGTACACAGTGAGTGCACCAGCAGAATAGTGAGTGCAGCTCTGGAGTATAATACAGGATCAGTAATATATATTCACAGTCAATGTTTTCTGAGCAATAATCTGATATGTAACTTGTAGCACATTGTGTAAAGGATGGTTTATCTTTTAGCCGCTCAGTGAGGGCCAGGATGAGACCCTGCACATACCCCTGAATATACGATACATGTGCGGCCCCTGCCAGTAGATATACATTTGCTTACAATCATGTAACGTTGTTGCTGAAGGCTGCGGCCCGTTCACTTGTCACATAGAGAATATTTAGGTATTTCTTACCCAGATTTGCAGCTTTACCCTCTTCTCATTCCTGTACACGGTCTTCACCTTAAAGTCTATCCCCACGGTGCTGACAAAGGCGGAGGTGAAGGAGTCATCAGCATAGCGGAACAGGAAGGACGTCTTCCCCACGCTGCTGTTCCCGATGATCAGGAGCTTAAACATGTAATCAAAGTTCTGGTCCGCAGCGTCTTTCTGAGGTTGGCGGGTGTCATTGGCGGATGCCATCTGTCGTGCGAGAAGAATTATTGTGTTATCCCAATGGCCGGAGAGTTCTGTAGGTTATCAATGAAAACTCCGCTCTGCGCTAATGATGTGTCGGCCCCTTTACCTTAAAGAAGAGTCTCAAAGGGCATCTGTAGGACAGGCCAGTCTCATGGCATAAGGTCTGTGCAGAGATCGCACCATGGGGACCGCCATTGTTTATCACCTATGAGGAGGAGGCCACGTACATACATGCAGTCCATCCCTATCCAAATGATGGGGGGCAAATATCCGGCCCCTCGCCCCCGGTGTATAATATCTGGCCTTTTGTCCAAGTGTATAACATCCGGGCCCTCTCCCCGCTGTATAACATCTGGGCCCTCACCCCCGCTGTCTAACATAGGGCCCCTCACCCCCTGTTGTACCCCCGCTGTATAACATTGGGCCCCTCAACCCCGCTGTATAATATCCGGCCCCTCACCCCGGTGTATAACATCTGGCCCCTCATTCCCAGTGTATAACATCCGGCCCCTCGCCCCCGCTGTATAACATCCGGCCCCTCGCCCCCTGGCGTATAACATCCGGCCCCTCATTCCCGGTGTATAACATCCGGCCCCTTGCCCCTGGCGTATAACATCCGGCCCCTCGCCCCTGCTGTATAATATCCGGCCCCTCGCCCCCGGTGTATAACATCCAGCCCCTCACCCCCAGTGTATAACATCTGGCCCCTGGTGTATAACATCTGGCCCCTCGCCCCTGGTGTATAACATCTGGCCCCTCGCCCCCGGTGTATAACCTCTGACCCTCGCCCCAGGTGTATAAAATCCAGCCTTTTGTCCAAGTGTATAACATCTGGGCCCTCTCCCCCGCTGTATAACATCTGGGCCCTCACCCCCGATGTATAACATAGGGCCCCTCACCCCCCGTTGTACCCCCGCTGTATAACATCGGGCCCCTCAAACCCGGTGTATAACATCTGGCCCCTCGCCCACGGTGTATAACATCCGGCCTTTTGTCCAAGTGTATAACATCTGGGCCCTCACCCCCGCTGTATAACATCGGGCCCCTCACCCCCCATTGTACCCCCGCTGTATAACATCGGGCCCCTCACCCCCAATGTATAACATAGGGCCCCTCACCCCCCGTTGTACCCCCGCTGTATAACATCGGGCCCCTTGCCCCCGCTGTATAACATCTGGCCCCTCACCCCCGCTGTATAACATATGGCCCCTCGTTCCCGGTGTATAACATCCGGCCCCTCGCCCCCAGCGTATAACATCTGACCCCTCGCCCCCGCTGTATAACATCTGGCCCCTCGCCCCCGGTGTATAACATCCGGCCCCCAGTGTATAACATCCGGCCCCTCGCCCCCGCTGTATAACATCTGGCCCCTCGTTCCCGGTGTATAACATCCGGCCCCAGGGTATAACATCCGGCCCCTCACCCCCGGTGTATAACATCTGGCCCCTCGCCCCCGGTGTATAACATCCGGCCTCTCGCCCCTGGTGTATAACATCCGGCCCCTCGCTCCCGGTGTATAAAATCCGGCCTCTCCCCCCCTCCAGTGTATAACCTCCGACCCCCTGCCATGTCATTTGCCTTTATTAACATGTAACACAACGGCCAGTGGTGCAGAGCACACTGATACCAGTCCGGTCCTGTAATAGAGGCCACCGGGGGAACAAGTCCGTTCATGACATTTCTTCCTCCTAAATCTTCCCTCATCACCTGTGAGTGATATTACTAAGAAGTGAATGCAGTCTTACATCACCAAGCACAATGCCGAGCTTTGGATGGAGTGGTATAAAGCCACCAATGGAATCTGGAGGAGACGTGTTCTGTGCAGTGATGGATCACACCTCTCTATATGGCGTCTGATGGAGGAGTCTGGGTTTGGTGATTTCAGGAGAACGTTACCCTGACTGCATTGTGTCCGCTGTACAGATGGTGGAGGAAGATAACGCTCTGGGCTGCTATCAGGGGCGGCCTCGGACCCTTAGCTCCACTGAAGGGAAATCTTAATGAATCAGGACAAGACATTGTGGACAATTGTAGCCTCCATCTTTGTGGGAAGAGTTTGGTGAAGACCCTTTTCTGTTCCCCATGACTGCGCCCAGTGCACAAGGTCCATACAGACATGGAGGGGGGAGAACATGAGCGGCCGGACAGACCTCAGCCCCATCTAACGACTACACCGGAGACTGTGAGCCCGGCCTCCCCCAACGTCAGGGTCTGACCTCACAAATGCTCCAATATTCCCACAGACGCCTCCAATATTTTTGTAGAAATCCTTCCCAGAAGAGCGGGAGCCGTTATATCTGCCGGGGGCCGACACCATATCAATGTCTATGGATGTAAGAAGGGAGGTCAGAAAAGCTCCTAGAGGTTTAGTGTGTACGCGCCCCAATACCTTTCTCCATATAATGTACCTGAGCTGTTTGCTAACATGAGCCACGAGTCCGGTCCACCAGCTCTGCCCTGTAAGCGATGAGTCCGGGCTCCAAAACTAATTTACTCTCCTTTCTTGAAGTTCCACTGACTACAACCCGGTAGTGATTATAGACGTGCCGCCATATACAGTTGTGCTCAAAAGTTTACATACCCCGGCAGAATTTTTGCTTTCTTGGCCTTTTTTCAGAGAATATGAATGATAACACCAAAACTTTTTCTCCACTCATGGTTAGTGGTTGGGTGAAGCCATTTATTGTCAAACTACTGTGTTTTCTCTTTTTAAATCATAATGACAACTCAAAACATCCAAATGACCCTGATAAGTTCACATACCTTGGTGATTTTGGCCTGGTAACATGCACAGAAGTTGACACAAATTGGTGTGAATGGCTACTAAAGGTAACATCCTCACCTGTGACCTGTTTGCTTGTAATCAGTGTGTGTGCACATAAAAGCTGAGTGAGTTTCTGGGATCCAGACAGACTCTTGCATCCTTCATCCAGCCACTGACGTTTCTGGATTGTGAGTCATGGGGAAAGCAAAAGAATTGTCAATGGATCCACGGGAAAAGGTAGTTGAACTGTATAAAACAGGAAAGGGATACAAAATCATATCCAAGGAATTGATAATGCCAGTCAGCAGCGTTCACACTGTCATTAACAAATGGAAAATCAGGGGCTCTGTAAAAACAAAACCACGGTCAGGTAGACCAACATAAATGTTGTCCACAAATGCCAGGAAAATAGTTTGGGATACAAAGAAAACCCCACAAATAACATCAGCTGAAACACTTGGACTCTCTGAAAACTAGCGGTGTGGCTGTTTCAAGATGCACCATATCGAGGCACATGAAGAAAAATGGGCAGCATGGTCAAGTCACCAGAAGAAAGCCATTACTGCGCAAATGCCACAAAGTATCTCTACAATACGCAAAACAGCACAGAGACAAGCCTCAAAACTTCTAGAACAAGGTAATTTGGAGTGATGAGACCAAAACTGAACTTTTTGGCCACAACCATAAACGTTACATGTGGAGAGAGGTCAACAAGGCCTATGATGAAAGGAACACGATTCCTACTGAACAGCACGGAGGTGGATCGCTGATGTTTTGGGGATGTGTGAGCTACAAAGGCACAGGAAACTTGGTCAAAGTTGAAGGAAAGATGAATGCAGCACGTTATAAGCAAATACTGGAGGAAAATTTGCACTCATCAGCCCAGAAGCTGCGCAAGGGACGTACTTGGACGTTCCAACAAGACAACGATCCAATACACAAGTCCAAGTCGACCTGTCATTGGCTACAGCAGAACAAAGTGAAGGTTCTGGAGTGGCCATCTCAGTCTCCTGACATCAATATCATTGAGCCACTCTGGGGAGATCTCAAGTGCGCAGTTCATGCTAGACAGCCCAGTTCCTGTAAGAACTGGAGGCTCTTTGCCAAGAAGAGTGGGCAGCTTTACCATCTGAGAAAATAAAGAACCTCATGCACAACTACCACAAAAGACTTCAAGCTGTCATTGATGTTAGAGGGGGCAATACACGGTATTAAGAAATGGGGGATGTGAACTTGTGATCAGGGTCATTTGGATGTTTTGGGTTGTCATTATGATTTACAAAGAGAAAACACAGTAGTTTGACAATAAATGGCTTCACCCAACCACTAACCATGACTGGAGAAAAAGTTTTGGTGTTATCATTCATATTCTCTGGAAAAAGGCCAAGAAAGTAAAAATTCTGCCGGGGAATGTAAACTTTTGAGCACAACTGTAAGACACAGAATTACTGAAATACCTGAGATGTACTGAGATGACTCTCCATGCAAGAGTTACTCTGCTGCAATCATTCCTATGTAGTGACGCGGGGCTGCCGGCTGACATGGGGTTTATCTTATGTGGAGGCACTGCATATATGTCTATTCAATGGTAGCATTCAGCTAGCACAATCTCTGCCTATTTAAGGAGGAAGCACATGATACTATAGGAAAATATACTTTCACAACTTGACTATCAGATACAAAACTGATCAGACGTCCAGATGTAACTTTACATTTACAGCCACTGCCAATAATACAGTAGATATAGATGCAGTATATTTATGTGACACATTGATTTTTTTTCCTCTACCCTTCGAGGAGAATGCCTTACACAAGTTCCTGCTGCCCCGTTAAAGCTACAAGAATTCTTCTACCTAAATACTAAAGCTTTATAACTTTATTGGAACTCAGAACTTAGTTTTCCTTAACCACCACTAGGGGGAGCGCACTACTTACTGAGATAGACAGACTATAAATCGAGATCCAGTGAGCTCCCCCTAGTGGTGGCTGCTGGAAGTCAGAATTGAATTGTTCCACTGTAGCTACAAAAACATTTGCAGGTTGGGGTCTTTAAATAAATGTTGTGACAGAAGTAATCCATTGAAAGGTCTGGCTATTCTGTACTTAGTATAAATTATATGTAACTGAAAAACAAATAAAGAAGATAGAAAAAATATCACCCAATCATCAAGATAGGCAATAAACCTGCCTGTCCTGATCCACCTTCAATACTTCCGGAGACATCATAAGCCATCTACCATCCAATAATCTATAGCAAGTCCCATAATCATCCCATATCCTGCCTTAATGGTGCCCATACACCTCTGTTGTCATTGATGAGAGGGGATGCCGGACATCTCTGGTGGCTGCTTATCATCCAGTTGGGAGAACCCAGGAGAGAGGACATTACTCACTCCCCTACCCCCATCAGATAACAGTTATCTACAAATCTAATACCGAGAACAATTTCTTTAAAAGTATTAGGGTTGGGTCATTCTCTGGTCCTGTGTGCAATAGAACGAGGACAGGAACTGGTGGCCGAAGTCTGAAGATCTGCTCACACAAGCAGCCAGCCATGGTGCCAGTACAAGGACAGGAACTGGTGGCCAAGGTCTGAAGATCTGCTCACACAAGCAGCCAGCCATGGTGCCAGAACAAGGACAGGAACTAGTGGCCAAGGTCTGAAGATCTGCTCACACAAGCAGCCAGCCATGGTGCCAGAACAAGGACAGGAACTAGTTGCCAAGGTCTGAAGATCTGCTCACACAAGCAGCCAGCCATGGTGCCAGAACAAGGACAGGAACTGGTGGCCAAGGTCTGAAGATGAACTAGTGGCCAAGGTCTGAAGATCTGCTCACACAAGCAGCCAGCCATGGTGCCAGAACAAGGACAGGAACTGGTGGCCAAAGTCTGAAGATCTGCTCACACAAGCATCCAGCCATGGTGCTAGAGCAAGGACAGGAACTGGTGGCCGAAGTCTGAAGATCTGCTCACACAAGCAGCCAGCCATGGTGCCAGTACAAGGACAGGAACTGGTGGCCAAGGTCTGAAGATCTGCTCACACAAGCAGCCAGCCATGGTGCCAGAACAAGGACAGGAACTAGTGGCCAAGGTCTGAAGATCTGCTCACACAAGCAGCCAGCCATGGTGCCAGTACAAGGACAGGAACTGGTGGCCAAGGTCTGAAGATCTGCTCACACAAGCAGCCAGCCATGGTGCCAGAACAAGGACAGGAACTAGTTGCCAAGGTCTGAAGATCTGCTCACACAAGCTGCCAGCCATGGTGCCAGAACAAGGACAGGAACTGGTGGCCAAGGTCTGAAGATGAACTAGTGGCCAAGGTCTGAAGATCTGCTCACACAAGCAGCCAGCCATGGTGCCAGAACAAGGACAGGAACTGGTGGCCAAGGTCTGAAGATCTGCTCACACAAGCATCCAGCCATGGTGCTAGAACAAGGACAGGAACTGGTGGCCGAAGTCTGAAGATCTGCTCACACAAGCAGCCAGCCATGGTGCTAGAACTAGGACAAGAACTGGTGGTCAAGGTCTGAAGATCTGCTCTTACAATCAGCCAGCCTTGGTGCCAGAACAAGGACAGGAACTGGTGGTCAAGGTCTGAAGATCTGCTCTCAGCAGTTAGAGGTCACAAATTTGGGACAAGTTTGACTATTCCCAAGTGACTAAATCAGTATTGATCTCTCGCAAACACCTCTGAATATCTTACCAGATCACAATCCCCTCAGGATTGTACACTACGCATAAGGTGAGGACCATATGGTCATAAGTGTACTATAACTTTCAGCACTGAGGACCTACAATGAGGAGAGGAACAAGAGACAACCAAGCACCAAGAGGAGGCCTTCTTCTGGGGCTGGTCCACCAAAGCCTGGAGCTTCTTTGGCTTTTAGTTCCTTTCTATGATCCAGGGGTTAATAGTCCAAATGGGGAAGGGAGCTTGCTCCAAAAAAACAAGGAACCAACCTGGACTTGAGGGGGGATTAACCATAAGCAGGAGACAAGGGCATCAGGGGACTGTCCATAGACGGGAGGGGGCAGATGTATTGACCTGGAGGAGCCATTAAGTCATTACTGTCCTATGTAATTAACGTCTTACGTGGAATTTGTCTTCTAATGGAAAGTGATTCTGGGCAGCCGGAGCGGAGCATTGTGTCCAGCCATCTGGGAGTTACACCGTCTACACCCCAAAGCAAATAAAACCCAGGAGCTGGGATCTCCGCCGCGCTTACAGAGGCTGATAAAAGACAAAAGTCTGCACCTTAGCTTCTATAAAGGGGTGGAAAAACGACTCGAAAGCTCTTCCAAATGTACCAGGCATGGGTACAGTCGTTCGGGGGGTACATTAAATAGGGACCCCCGTCATAGAGTGGCTTCTCTCAATCACCCCCACTCTGGTATAGGAGATGCTGCTCATAATGGTGCACTAATGAGAAAAGCCATTAATTCTCCACGCTCGCCCCCAGCAGCGTCAATGGGATTTACACCCAAAAAATATCCCAGTGCCAGGATTATAATTACTACATGCCCTGATTATAGGGCTAGCCCAATTAAAAAGTGCCATATATATTATTATTATATATTATGTCACGACCCAATGCTATGAACTTGGCTGGTGGCTGACAACACCCTGCCCCATCTGTCCGATCACTATGGGCCTTCCATCCATTATACTCCTAGTGAATACACAGCCCCCGCACCAGCCTGCACACTGCGGAGACGCACGCCCCAGAGTCCTAGCCCACCCTGCACACAGGCTACACATGTATATAGTGTATACGTGGTGGTACACACTATAACTAGCACATCAGTACTTAGGGATACATGGAGGGGACACACACACACACACCCACATGTAAGGAGACGTGTCCCAGGATGGAGACCCAGCAGCTGCTGGTGACAGCCTACCCCAGGATATATTACCTTCTCCGGCAGGGTCCAGCCGCCACAGGCTCAGCTTCTTCTGGGTCACACTCTGCAGTGGTCTCCCTGTCCTGCAGCACCCCTCTATTGCCCCTGCCTGGATGTCACTGTCTGCTGCTGTCTCCTGCCCTCCCTCCCGGATCTGTCTGTTTGCAGGTAGCTCTATCTCCAGTCCTAGCTGAGGTGTGTCTCCTTCCCCTGCATTCTCCCTCCTACTCTAGCACAGGCTCTCACCTCCTCCCACAGCCCTCTCTCCCTGCAGGGCTGGCCCATCCTGTCCCTGACCAGCTGCCTACTGGCTCCACAGTCCCTGGGTCCTGACTGTACAAGACAATGGCCAGACCCTGCAATCCTGAATCTGTATCCGGCTCCTGATCTCCACTGTGACCATCCAATTACCTCAAAGTAATGGTGTTCACCGGCTGCAGTATAACACCGTGACATACATACAGGGCAGTTTCTAGCCCAAAAATGACACAGGGCGAGAGTAGGAAATTTCTCCCCCCCCCCCCCCCCCCCCGGCACCGAAAATAATAAACATTATTTTTGTGGGCTTGAGTAATAAATAGAGAGCAGGCTTGTATCTTCCCTTTTTTTAATAAATTATAATTTGCCTTTAACTTATATAGAACTTGGGGAAAAGGGACAAGTATGCTAATTATTAACGGTGAGAACAAAGTTGTAGGTAAATAATATCTATTAATTATTTTGGAAACAGATCCTAAAAATTGTAGGTTGCAGATTTATGAGAAACTGACTCTTCTAGATTTAGCCGCTGCAAAAGCATTAATAGCTTCCGAATAATTCAGCTTTTCTGCCAGTTCATTTTCTAATTCCAGGTCACATTTACTAATCTCTTCTAAAAGGAGATTGGCGAGACTTTCCCCAGATGTATCAGTAGCAGGACGATAGCCAATAAAATGTTCCTTTATTGCTACGTGATCATCATCTATATCAACAAATCTTAAGGTGTATGACAACTGTTCAGTGTGACCTGCATCTTGTGTGCAGTCCAACATTATTGAAAAATACTTAGATCTTTTGGCTTTTTCTAGAATACATTTCTTCACCTGAGAGGCCATCAAGCAGATAATTTCATTTTGAATTAAATTTCCACAGTAATGTGTATGGATTTCCTGGGAAGTAATTCGTTTTAAATGATCTCTCATTACTGGTTCAAATTTTCCAAGAAGCTCTATAAGCCCAAGGAAATGTCCATTATTTGGTGTAAACAATGTATTTGACGATCCTCGAAAAGCTAAATTATTGGTTGCCAGGTATACAGTTACTGCCATAACTCTTTCCAACACTTCTCGCCTGGGTGAGGATGCCACCAGACTGCCAAAGATGAGGTAAGTCAGCTGGGCCCCCTCCCGGGTTTCATGCTGTGGGGCATGCCAAATCAGCATGCCCCAAGGGTGGTTGGGGGGGGGGCAGGTGTGGGGGTCCCCATCCAAAAAAAAAGGCTAGCCCAACCCATCCCATCCCTCAGACCCCCTCACCTGTTCAGTGTGTCAGTGCCCTCTGCCCTCTGAGTCTGAGCGCGCTCAGACTGCTAAATGGGGCTGCTGGGAAGGGAAGGACTAATCCATAGGCAGGGGGTGGGCATTTTTGCTATACTGCTACCACTGTCAGACTAGACTGCAGCCTGTCCTGTCCAGCATTGAAATTGGCAACAGCCAGGCAGCCTAGTCTGACAGTGATAGTGTGTGTGCTTAGCTCTTTGATCACTGTCTCAGGGAGCGCCCGTGCTCAGCCGAGAGCGCGGCGCCCCTGCTATCAGTGTGGGAGTGGCCGAGCTGCCTCATCCTGGCTGTTCATTCTCGCTGTTCATCCAGCGCGGAGCGGAGGTGAGTCATACCTCCCAACTTTTGAAGATGGGAAAGAGGGACAAAGTTTGCGGCGCGCTTTGCGCGCCGCGGCAAATTTTAGGCCACGCCTCTGACCACACCCATTCATAATTAGTCACACCCATATCCACATCCCAACCACACCCATTTAGCACTGCCGATCACACTGTTTCATATACAATAATTATAAACAAAAAAATATGGCCACACAGTGCCCCATACTGTATAATGGCCACACATGATGCTCCATACTGTATAATGAACACACATGACGCTCCATACTGTATAATGGCCACACATGATGCTCCATACTGTATAATGAACACACATGATGCTCCATACTGTATGACCGCACATGATGCTCCATACTGTATAATGACCGCACATGATGCTCCATACTGTATAATGAACACACATGATGCTCCATACTGTATAATGGCCGCACATGATGCTCCATACTGTATAATGAACACACATGATGCTCCATACTGTATGACCGCAAATGATGCTCCATACTGTATAATGACCGCACATGATGCTCCAGACTGTATAATGACCGCACATGATGCTCCATACTGTATAATGACCCCACATGATGCTCCATACTGTATAATGACCGCACATGATGCTCCATACTGTATAATGACCGCACATGATGCTCCATACTGTATGACCGCAAATGATGCTCCATACTGTATAATGACCGCACATGATGCTCCAGACTGTATAATGACCGCACATGATGCTCCAGACTGTATAATGACCGCACATGATGCTCCAGACTGTATAATGACCGCACATGATGCTCCAGACTGTATAATGACCGCACATGATGCTCCAGACTGTATAATGACCGCACATGATGCTCCAGACTGTATAATGACCGCACATGATGCTCCATACTGTATAATGGCCGCACATGATGCTCCATACTGTATAATGGCCACACATGATGCTCCATACTGTATAATGGCCGCACATGATGCTCCATACTGTATAATGGCCACACATGATGCTCCATACTGTATAATGACCGCACATGATGCTCCATACTGTATAATGACCGCACATGATGCTCCATACTGTACAATGACCGCACATGATGCTCCATATTGTATAATGACCGCACATGATGCTCCATACTGTATAATGACCGCACATGATGCTCCATACTGTATAATGGCCACACATAATGCTCCATACTGTATAATGACCGCACATGATGCTCCATACTGTATAATGACCGCACATGATGCTCCATATTGTATAATGACCACACATGATGCTCCATACTGTATAATGACATACAGGCACGCAGCTCACACACAGGCACGCAGCTCACACGCACGCAGCTCACAAACACATGCAGCTTTGACACAAATGCATCACACACGCAGCCATCACACACACACGCAGCCATCACACACACACACACGCAGCCATCACACACACACACACGCAGCCATCACACACACACACGCAGCCATCACACACACACACACACGCAGCCATCACACACATGCAGCCATCACACACACACGCAGACATCACACACGCAGCCATCACACACACACACACACGCAGCCATCACACACACACGCAGCCATCACACACACGCAGCCATCACACACACACAGCCATCACACACACACAGCCATCACACACACACAGCCATCACACACACACAGCCATCACACACACACAGCCATCACACACACGCAGCCATCACACACACGCAGCCATCACACACACACAGCCATCACACACACACGCAGCCATCACACACACGCAGCCATCACACACACGCAGCCATCACACACACGCAGCCATCACACACACGCAGCCATCACACACACACACGCAGCCATCACACACACACACGCAGCCATCACACACACAGCCATCACACACACACACGCAGCCATCACACACACACACACACGCGCAGCCATCACACATGCAGCCATCACACACACACGCAGCCATCACACACACACACGCAGCCATCACACACACACACGCAGCCATCACACACACACGCAGCCATCACACACACACACGCAGCCATCACACACACACACACGCAGCCATCACACACACACACACGCAGCCATCACACACACACAGCCATCACACACACACACGCAGCCATCACACACACGCAGCCATCACACACACACACACGCAGCCATCACACACACACAGCCATCACACACACACACCCAGCCATCACACACACACACACGCAGCCATCACACACATCACACACACACAATCTCCTCTGTGATGCAGGGGCGGCTGATGTCCATGTGCAGCTCTCTGCTGAAGTCTTCAGTCTCCTGCTCACAGCTCTGCACTATCCCGGCACCTCCCCCGTCTCTCCTTCTCTGCCGGGATAGCAGCTAAGAGCAGAAGCCGGAGCTCCGTGCACACACAGCCAGAGGTAGTGAATCGCTGACCTTTCTTCTTGATTGCTGCAGGCTCTCTCCTTCAGCGTGGCAGCGCCGCACAGGGGGCGGGAGGGGGGGGGGGTGTTGCGCGGGCGGTCAGGAGGCAGCTTTTATATAAAAAAAAAAAAAAACAGGCTCTCTCTACGTCCCGGAAGTGGGCGGGGCTTCACCGGCGGCCGCAAATTCGGGATTTTAAATGCCCGAAGCGGGACAGCGGGACCCCGGTGCCAAAGCGGGACTGTCCCGCTGAAATCGGGACGGTTGGGAGGTATGGGTGAGTGGCGGCGCCGAGGTGGCCGCAACCATTATGTGCGGTGCGGGGGGGGGGGCGCGGCGACGCGAGGCGATGATCTGACCGCTCAGCTGTCAGATTTGCAGCTGAGTTCGGGCAGGGCGCGCCCGCGCTCAGCACTGAGCGCGGCATCCGCGCCCCTGACAGCCCTTAAACAGCAGCAGCAGCGGGCAGGGGACCACCGGGGCCCGAGGCCTCTCCTGCGCCCCCCGGCCCCACGGCGCCCCGTGTGGCCGCCCTGCCCGCCCTGTTGAAGAAACGGCCCTGCATACATACATCCAATACCTACAGTTGTGGCCAAAAGTATTGACACCCCTGCAATTCTGTCAGATAATACTCAGTTTCTTCCTGAAAATGATTGCAGTCACAAATTCTTTGTTATTATTATCTTCATTTAATTTGTCTTAAATGAAGAAACACAAAAAGAATGGTCCTAAAGCCAAATTGGATATAATTCCACACCAAACATAAAAAAGGGGGTGGACAAAAGTATTGGCACTGTTCGAAAAATCATGTGATGCTTCTCTAATTTGTGTAATTAACAGCACCTGTAACTTACCTGTGGCACCTAACAGGTGTTGGCAATAACTAAATCACACTTGCAGCCAGTTGACATGGATTAAAGTTGACTCAACGTCTGTCCTGTGTCCTTGTGTGAACCACATTGAGCATGGAGAAAAGAAAGAAGACCAAAGAACTGTCTGAGGACTTGAGAAACCAAATTGTGAGGAAGCATGAGCAATCTCAAGGCTACAAGTCCATCTCCAAAGACCTGAATGTTCCTGTGTCTACCGTGCGCAGTGTCATCAAGACGTTTAAAGCCCACAGCACTGTGGCTAACCTCCCTAGATGTGGACGGAAAAGAAAAATTGACAAGAGATTTCAACGCAAGATTGTGCGGATGTTGGATAAAGAACCTCGACTAACATCCAAACAAGTTCAAGCTGCCCTGCAGTCCGAGGGTACAACAGTGTCAACCCGTACTATCCGTCGGCCTCTGAATGAAAAGGGACTGTATGGTAGGAGACCCAGGAAGACCGCACTTCTAACCCCGAGACATAAAAAAGCCAGGCTGCAGTTTGCCAAAACTTACCTGAAAAAGCCTAAAACGTTTTGGAAGAATGTTCTCTGGTCAGATGAGACAAAAGTAGAGCTTTTTGGGCAAAGGCATCAACATAGAGTTTACAGGAGAAAAAAAAGAGGCATTCAAAGAAAAGAACACGGTCCCTACAGTCAAACATGGCGGAGGTTCCCTGATGTTTTGGGGGTTGCTTTGCTGCCTCTGGCACAGGACTGCTTGACCGTGTGCATGGCATTATGAAGTCTGAAGACTACCAACAAATTTTGCAGCATAATGTAGGGCCCAGTGTGAGAAAGCTGGGTCTCCCTCAGAGGTCATGGGTCTTCCAGCAGGACAATGACCCAAAACACACTTCAAAAAGCACTAGAACATGGTTTGAGAGAAAGCACTGGAGACTTCTAAGGTGGCCAGCAATGAGTCCAGACCTGAATCCCATAGAACAACTGTGGAAAGATCTAAAAATGGCAGTTTGGAGAAGGCACCCTTCAAATATCAGGGACCTGGAGCAGTTTGCCAAAGAAGAATGGTCTAAAATTCCAGCAGAGCATTGTAGGAAACTCATTGATGGTTACCGGAAGCGGTTGGTCGCAGTTATTTTGGCTAAAGTTTGTGCAACCAAGAATTAGGCTGAGGGTGCCAGTACTTTTGTCTGGCCCATTTTTGGATTTTTGTGTGAAATGATCAATGTTTTTCTTTTTGCTTCATTCTCTTTTGTGTTTTTTCATTTAAGACAAATTAAATGAAGATAATAATAACAAAGAATTTGTGATTGCAATCATTTTCAGGAAGAAACTGAGTATTATCTGACAGAATTGCAGGGGTGCCAATACTTTTGGCCACAACTGTACGTATATCACTATAGAAGTGGTGTGAGGAGATGTGTGTACTGTACCTGTGAGGTGTATACCTGTTATGGTGTAGTAGTAGTGTGAGCAGGGGCATACATAGACATCACTGGGTCCCATAGGACGGACGCACGCACGCACGCACGCACGCATGCATTCCCCTTTCCATTGCACCCATAAAGTATGATGCTAACAAAAGTGCCCCCAAACACAAAAGTACCCTCCACACACACAGTATGTACCCCACTTCAACTTACCCAGCAAAATATGGTGACCCCCAACATGGTATGATCCTCCAACTGTGACCTCAATGCAGTAAACTCTATAATGGCCCAGCCCTCAACACAGTATGATGGACACTACGGAAACCATCACACTGTATTATTTTTTGCATACAGTATAACAGACCCCACATAGCCCTCCATAAAGTATAAAGGCTTCCATATAGCCCTCCAAATATTATAATAGCCACATCATAGCCATCCATATAGTATAACGGGCCCCATAGTCCTCCATATAGTATACTGCACCCCATAATCCTCCATGTAGTAAAATGCACTCCATAATTCTCAATATATTGTAATGCATTATCCGTAGGTCTCCATACAGCATAGTGCACCCCATATTCCTCTATATAGCACAAAGCACTGCCCATAGTCCCCCATATAGTATAATGCACTCCCCATAGTCTCCCATATAGTATAATGCATTCCCCATAGTCTTCCATATAGCATAATGCACTCCCCATAGTCCTCCATATAGTATAATACCCCATAATCCTCCATATAGTATAATGCATACCCCATAGTCATCCATTTAGTATACTGCATTCCCCACAGTCCTCCATATAGTATAATACACTCCCCATAGTCCTTTATATAGTATAATACACTCCCCATAGTACTCCATACAGTATAATGCACTCCCCTAGTCATCCATATAGTATAATACACTCCCCATAGTCCTTTATATAGTATAATACACTCTCCATAGTACTCCATACAGTATAATGCACTCCTGTCATGCCTGAGCAGGGAGAGGTCTGGCATGCGACGCAAAGGGAGAGGGTGAAGGAGCTGGTAAAGGGGAACCCTGACAGTATGGAATATTGTGACCCCTCAACAACACCTATCGCCCTAGACAAGTCCTTCCCCCCGTGCGCCATCATGTGCTTAAGCCCTGGTTGACCCCAGGTCTTAACCCTAGATAGTGAGATGGGCAACAAGACACTAGTCTGAATACTATAATAAAACAACCCAGGGAAAGGGACAGACAGGGGAAACTCACAAACAAATGGAAAAGCACAGAAATCAAAAGGAACACAAACAACTTCTCCAAGACCACTTCAGTTTCTCCAGGAAAACAACAGCTACTCCAGGAAGGTAAGGCACAGGAGAGATAAACCTATTGCTGGAATGGGAGGAAGCCAGAAATGAGTTTCAATAGTGAAGGGGGAGAGTACAACTAAGCAGCATCTGAGACCTAAGCCAAATGGAATGGACTTAAACCAAGGACTTATAACCCTGTCCATACCAAAAGAAACAGTAAACCTGCACCACTCATGTGAATGTAAACTACAAAGAAGACCTGTAAGCAGCTAACCTCTGTGATCTTCTGATCCCAGGTGCCACACAGGTCCCAGCTGGTGGAGCACACTTGTGACAACTCACCATTGTCCTCCATATAGTATAATGCACCACATAGACCTCCATAGAGTATAATGCGCTCCCCATAGTCCTGCATACAGTATAATAAACTCCCTATAGTCCTCCATATAGCATAATGCACTGCATAGTCCTTTATATTGTATAATGCACTCTCTATAGTCCTCCATACAGTATAATGCACTCCCCATAGTCCTCCATACAGTATTATGGCTACCACAATGTACTCACTGATTAAAAAAAAAAAGTACAATACTCACCTCTCTTCTTCGTTTCTGCGGCTCTGCTCCGTTCTCTACAGCTAGCGTTCTGATGCACCAAACATCTCAGGGCAGCGTGCGCCATGTAGTGACATCATCGCACCGACTGCACTGAGATGTGAAACCCTGAGGAGGGGTGATGGAAGAAGGAACTTCAGCTGACACTCCCTCTCTCATCATTACTATTAAATATATCGACATCCAGAATGACAATACAGTTGAACATGCGATGATAGGCCGGGGGGCTGTGCTTGCCCTTTGCCTCATGGGCTCCATAGCGGCCGCGTGGCATGTTGCTATTGGTGGTAGGCTACTAAGGGTGAGGAGGAGATGTGTGTACTATACCTGTGCTGTGTATACCTGTCATGGAGTAGTAGCATTATGAGGAGGAGATGTGTGTACTGTACCTGTGCTGTGTATACCTGACATGGAGTAGTAGTATTATGAGGAGGAGATGTCTGTACTGTACCTGTGTTGTGTATACCTGTCATGGTTTAGTAGTGTGAGGAGATGTGTGTACTGTACCTGTGTTGTGTATACAGTATCTGTCATGGTGTAGTAGTATTATGAGATGTCTGTACTGTACCTGTGCTGTGTATACCTGTCATAGTGTAGTAGTATTATGAGGAGGAGATGTCTGTACTGTACCTGTGTTGTGTATACCTGTCATGGAGTAGTAGCATTATGAGGAGGAGATGTGTGTACTGTACCTGTGCTGTGTATACCTGACATGGAGTAGTAGTATTATGAGGAGATGTCTGTACTGTACCTGTGCTGTGTATACCTGTCATAGTGTAGTAGTATTATGAGGAGGAGATGTCTGTACTGTACCTGTGTTGTGTATACCTGTCATGGTTTAGTAGTGTGAGGAGATGTGTGTACTGTACCTGTGTTGTGTATATCTGTCATGGTGTAGTAGTATTATGAGATGTCTGTACTGTACCTGTGCTGTGTATACCTGTCATGGTGTAGTAATATTATGAGGAGATGTCTGTACTGTACCTGTGTTGTGAATACCTGTCATGGTTTAGTAGTGTGAGGAGATGTGTGTACTGTACCTGTGTTGTGTATATGTCATGGTGTAGTAATATTATGAGGAGGAGATGTCTGTACTGTACCTGTGCTGTGTATACCTGTCATGGTGTAATGGTAGTATGAGGAGATGTGTGTACTGTACCTGTGTTGTGTATATCTGTCATGGTGTAGTAGTATTATGAGGAGGAGATGTCTGTACTGTACCTGTGTTGTGTATACCTGTCATACTGTAGTAGTGTGAGATGTGTGTACTGTACCTGTGCTGTGTATACCTGTCATGGAGTAATAGTAGTGTAAGGAGATGTGTGTACTGTACCTGTGCTGTGTATACCTGTCATGGAGTAATAGTAGTGTAAGGAGATGTGTGTACTGTACCTGTGTTGTGTATACCTGTCATGGTATAGTAGTAGTAGTGCGTAGGTGTGTGTATAATGTGTCGTTTTATCATGTATTGTACATTCTATTAACTGATAGATGCCACATTGATATTATCGCTCCTCCCTGTATATTATAGGCTTGTATACTGTTATTGAGGCGTGTAGTAACATTTCTGAGAATATCTTGTTATTATGCCTACATCTAGCCTGCGCCAGCCCTATAGGCATACGTCATCAATATCTTGTGACCGGACAAAAGCTTTCCGTCCTCTACAGTTACAGAGCTGAAGCTATACTGACTAATGCCTTCTTCACACGTCCGTTTTTTGTGTCTGAATGCAGTCTGATTTTAAGGGCTGCAAATACAGACACATGAATATCCATTGTGTTCAATGGTGGTGTGCACATGACCAGTTTCTCACAAAGGCCATGTGTTCGGGTGAAAAACCTGCAGACATGTCAGTTTATTTTTTTCACAGTATGGACAAAATGCGTGCCACACACGTGCACACTGAGGACATATGGATGACATCCACGTGTCATCAGCGTGACACGTACCAGCGCCTGGGAAGAAGCGGTACAGTTTGCGCTAATACCAGGCGCCGGCAGCTGAAGGCAGCTCTCATCATTGTCTCCTGCTCGAGCATTATCCATGACTCCTTCCCAGGCTATTAATAACAGCTCACAGCTGTTTGCTTAGCCTTTCCTGGTAAATTTACGGGCGACGCCAAAAAAAATGACGTAGGGTCCCCCTATAAATTCACACCAGCAAAGGCTAAACAGACAGCTGTGGATTTATATTAATAGCCTGGGAAGGGGCCATGGATATTGGCCCCATCCTCCCGCAAGCTACCAACATCAGCCCTCAGCCTTCCCAGAAATGGCGCATGCTATATAATTTTTTTCTGGGGTCCCCCATGAATTCACTTGGAAAGGCTAAGCAAACAGCTGTGAGCTGTTATTAATAGCCTGGGAATCTTTTGGGATATTGTCCCTTGTCCCAGATTCTTAACATCAGCTCCCAGCTGTGGGCTTTCCCTCTGCTGGTTATGAAAATTGCACGGGAGCCCACGCCATTCTTTTTATTTAATTCTTTATATTACACAGGAGGGACACAGCTGCTGCTGAATACAACTCCTGTCATAGTCGCCTGGTCGTGCTGATCTCAGGGAGACCAAGCGACAATGAGAGTTGCCTTCAGCAGCTGGCTCCTGGGATCAGCACGAACTGTACCGCTTTTCGCAGGCGCCGGTTCGTGTCACACGGACTGCACACGGATGCCACACAGATGTGAAACACGGACAGGCGGCCAGCAAACGGACCAAGGATCTCACCAGTACTGTTTTTCCTGTACAGGAATCACCAGGACATGTGAAGGAGGCCTAATACAGCTTTTATCATGAGGGCACATACTGGAAACGTTGTTGAATTGAGATTTAGGGAAGATGACATTTGAGATGGTAAAACCACATGGCAAAGAGAGCAACTGGTGCTGCTGACATCTGGTTTCTTACTCTAATGTTAAGTTCCCTCAATGAGTTTTTGGTGAGTTTTTTGAAGTTGCATATTTTCACTGCTCAAACTAAACACAGCATCTTACACTTCCACCAAAGTGAATGAGATTTATAGAAATATCACATTTACTGTGTCCCCTGGTGCCGTAGAGAAAAGATAAAAATTCATACAGGCAACTCCAGAGAGGGGACATAGCACCCTTACATTGAATATATGGGATTAATTGTGGCTGGGGAAGAGAGAAACTAATTATAACTGGGGAAGTGAAAGAGCCGACACATCAACCTTCATTGAAGTAGGGGCCTGCAGTGACCAGGTAATTACAACAGGAGATTTGCTCTGGGAAAAAAAAGACAGATTAGTTTACGTAGAGACATGGTAGTACACTTCCCAGACATACAGTGAAGGAAATAATTATTTGATCCCTTGCTGATTTTGTAAGTTTGCCCATTGTCAAAGACATGAACATTCTATAATTTTAAGGATAAGTTAATTTTAACATCGAGAGATAGAATATCAAAAATAAAATCCCCAAAAAATCACATTTTATAAATTACATAAATTTGCATTTTGCAGTGAGAAATAAGTATTTGATCCCTCTTTCAAGCAAGACTTAATACTTGGTGGCAAAACCCTTGTTGGCAAGCACAGGGGTCAGACGTTTAGTTGATGATGAGGCTTGCGCACATGTCAGGGGGAATTTTGGTCCACTCCTCTTTGCAGATCATCTCTAAATCATTATGATTTTGAGGCTGTCGCTTGGCAACTCGGAGCTTCAACTCCCTCCATAAGTTTTCTATGGGATTAAGGTCTGGAGACTGGCTAGGCTATTCCATGACCTTAATGTGCTTCTTTTTGAACCACTCCTTTGTTGCCTTGGCAGTATACTTTGGGTCATTGTCTTGTTGGAAGACCCAGCCATGACCCATTTTTAATGTCCTGACAGAGGGAAGGAGGTTGTCACTCAGGATTTAGCGGTACATGGCTCCATCCATTCTCCCATTGATGCGGTGAAGTAGTCCTGTGCCCTTAGCAGAGAAACACCCCAAAACATAATGTTTCCACCTCCATCCTTGACAGTGGGGACGGTGTTCTTTGGGTCATAGGCAGCATTTCTCTTCCTCCAAACACGGTGAGTTGTGTTAATGCCAAAGACCTCAATTCTTGTCTCATCTGACCACAGCACCTTCTCCCAATCACTCACAGAATCATCCAGGTGTTCATTGGAAAACTTCAGACAGGCCTGCACATGTGCCTTCTTCAGCAGGGGGACTTTGCGGGCACTGCAGGATTTTAAACCTTTACGGCGTAATGTGTTACCAATGGTTTTCTTGGTGACTGTGGTCCCAGCTGCCTTGAGATCATTAACAAGTTCTCCCCGTGTCATTTTAGGCTGATCTCTCACCTTCCTCATGATCAAGGATACCTCAAGAGGTGAGATTTTGCACGGTGCCCCAGATCAATGTCGATCGACAGTCATTTTGTATTTCTTCCATTTTCTTACTATTGCACCAACAGTTGTTTCCTTCTCACCCAGCGTCTTACTTATGGTTTTGTTGCCCATTCCAGCTTTGTGCAGGTCTATGATCTTATCTCTGACATCCTTATAAAGCTCTTTGGTCTTGCCCATGTTGTAGAGGTTAGAGTCTGACTGATTGAGTCTGTGGACAGGAGTCCTATATAAAGGCGACTCTGTAAGACAGCTGTCTTTAATGCAGGTAACAAGTTGATTAGGAGCGTCTAACTGGTCTGTAGGAGCCAGAACTCTTAATGGTTGGTAGGGGATCAAATACTTATTTCTCACTGCAAAATGCAAATAAATTTATATAATTAATACAATGCGTCTTCAGAAAATAACCTAATGTTGAAATAATGTTTTATATTTTAAATGCATAAAATAAATATATATATATATATACACACTGTATATACTCGAGTATAAGCAGAGAATTTCAGCCCATTTTTTTAGGCTGAAATTGCCCCTCTCGGCTTATACTCGAGTCATACCCAGGGGTCAGCAGGGGAGGTGGAGCAGCAGCTGTGTAATCATACTCACCTGCTCCTGGTGCGGTCCCTGCACGTCCCTGGTTGCCCGACGCCGGCAGCTTCTTCCTGTAGTGAGCGGTCACATGGTACCGCTCATTACAGTAATGAATATGGACCCCACTCCACTCCCATAGGGGTGGAGCCGCATATTCATTACTGTAGTGAGCAGTACCATGCGACCGCTCAATACAGGAAGAAGCTGCCGGCGCTGGGGAACGAGGGATGTGCAGGGACCGCGCCAGGAGCAGGTGAGTATAACGCAGTGTGCGATATTCACCTGCTCCCCGTTCCACTGTCGGCGCCGCTCCGTCTTCCCCGTCCTCTGCAGTGACGCTCAGGTCAGAGGGCAAGATGACGCGATTAGTGTGCGCGCCGCCCTCTGCCTGAACAGTCAGTGCAGAGGACGCGGAAGACGCAGCGGCGTCCAGTGACGGTGGAACGTGGAGCAGGTGAATATAGCAAGTGCCGGGGGCCTGAGCGACAAGAGGTGAGTATGTGATTTTTTTTTTATCGCAGCAACAGCATATGGGGCAAATGTCTACATGGAGCATCTTATGGGGCCATAATCAATGTTTGTGGAGCATTATATGGGGCAAATATCTTTATAGAGCATCTTATGGGGCCATAATCAGCATTTCTGCAGCATTATATGGGGCAAATGTCTGTATGGAGCATCTTATGGGGCATAATCAGCATTTGTGCAGCATTATATGGGGCAAATGTCTGTATGGAGCATCTTATGTGGCCATAATCCGCATTTGTGATGCATTATACGGGGCAAATGTCTGTATGGAGCATCTTATGGGGCCATAATCCGCATTTGTGCAGCATTATATGGGGCATATTTTAATATGGAGCATCTTATGGGGTCCATCATGAACTGTATGGAGCATTATATGGGGCTCCTGATTCAATATGGATATTCAAAAACACTTAACCTACTGATGTCTCAATTAATTTTACTTTTATCGGTATCTATTTGTATTTTTGACATGTACCGGTAGCTGCTGCATTTCCCACCCTAGGCTTATACTCTAGTCATTAAGTTTTCCCAGCTTTTTGTGGCAAAATTAGGGGTCTTGGCTTATACTTGGGTCGGCTTATACTCGAGTGTCACGATATTGTATGAAATATAATATAAGTTGTAGTCTCTCATTGCCAGCAGCTATACGGTGGGCGTTGACCCCCCCTTCACTCCAGGGTTTAGCTTTTCTTTTCAATGGGTAACCTGAAGCTTGTGTGTGAGCAGGGTGTGGCTTTGACCTGCAAGTGACCAATCCTGCAAAGCCACCTATGGTCCCTCCCTTCTCAGCCAGGAATGTCTTGGTCTCCAGAGTCTCAGAACGTAAAGATCTCTGACCTCAGTGCATATAATTGACCAGCCCTTTAATGATGCCCCGAGGCTAGAGTATAGAAGTCTCTACTTTTAACTCAGCCTACAGTCAGCAGAGTTTTTTGCCTGAGGAGCTGTACTATGCACTGGGACATCTGGGGTCTGCCTGCCAGCATGGTTTTGCCTGAATAACTGAGAATATGTGAGTTTTACCTTTCTTATTTAATCCCAGTTATTTTTATAATTACCTTGTATATTTCAATTGTCTCATATTGTAACATCTTTATATTTCTTTTGTAAACACTGCCTTTTCGGAGTAAAATATATAAATTACTAGTTTTCGTTCTCCTGTTCTAAAACGTACCTTAAGTCTTCTGAAGGGAATTACGCTACTGTTTTGGGTTAGCTTCGGACCCGTTTAATCGAAGCTGGTGGCAGCATACCGTTGTACTGGGTAGTTGGGAGTCGTTGTAGCGACTGCGGCGTTGATAATTATTGTTCCTGCCTGAGCGGGAGTATTTATATCGCCTCGCTGCAGCGTGCCCAATAGCCAGTACACAGCAGGCAGCCTTTCTGGCGACTAATTACCCTAGGTGCAGTACCTAATCTGACCTGAGAGTAAGGGGGGCGCCAGAGAGCTGCAAGTTTCAAGTGGAACTGTAAGTGGGATATACATAAATCCCTGCAGTTCGTGGTATATTGAAGAGCAGTGGGATACCTGAAATTACAGCGCCTGCTGTAAACTAAGAGGTCAATAGCCTTGTGTGTTTTTTTTCATCACATTGTAGCAGAGGAGGGATAACTAGGATAAGCCCCCCTGCACATGTGATAGCCGTCTGTTGGCCTAAAGTCACCCCGATCCGTGACGTAGGGGTGACTGTCACGGTGTGAATTGTGACATATAGGTGGAAGCGGTGTGGATCCGTGACAAATTGGTGGCAAGGCGGTGGGATCTTAGAGCATTAGTGATTTGGTTTGAGCAATCATTCCTCTCACTAAAAACTTGCAAAGTTCTTGCGAGGACTCTGCGCAAATAAGTTTGGAGAACGAACTCAGTGTTTATTAGTCCTGAGACAATTGCGTGTACTGGTAATTATCCCTTCCCTTTCTCTTCGTTTTTCTGTCCTATCTTTTATTTGGCAACCATGGCTGTGCTGGGAGAAACCTTTTATGAGCAGCAGACCAGAGACACCCTTATTGCCTTATGCAAGTCACAGCACATTGACTTTGCAGGCAAAAACAAAGCCCAACTGGTCGCAGTTCTGGTGCAATGGGAAGCCGCTCTAGACCACTCTCAGAGCCCAGTGGCCGCAGAAGCCAGCACAAGCAAACATGGTGCTGTAGCAGAGGTCCAACCACTGAATGCCGGCCCGATTAGCAACCAGGGTGGATTGGACCCCCACCTGCTGGCGGTCTTGGAGCTACTCCCCGCCGATGACCGTGATGGTTGTCGGCAGCTGATCCAGCAATACCAGGAGCGGGAGTACGAGCTGCAGTTAGCCCGACTGCAAATGCAGGGGTCGTCCCAGTCCAGCCGTGAGCCCAGCAGCGCTCAGATACCGAAGCCCCGGCCTGCTCACTTTCCTGTTATGGAAAAGGACGGGGATTTGGACACTTTTCTGCGGGCCTTTGAAAAAGCCTGCAGGCAGTACCAGCTGCCTACACAAGAATGGGCACGATACCTGACACCAGGGCTGAGAGGCAAAGCTCTGGAGGCGTTTGCTGCCCTCCCTCAAGAACAAGATGGTGACTATGAAGCCATCAAGCAGGCTCTGATAGCCAAGTACCAGCTTACACCCGAGGTGTACCGTAGAAAGTTCCGGAACCTCCAACGTGGCCCACACGACAGTTACAGTGATGTGGCACATGGACTGGGGACCCACTTTGACCAGTGGACCCAAGGACTGTCAGTGACCACCTTTGCACAGCTGCGAGACCTGATGATCAAAGACCAGTTCTAACATCTTTGCCCAGCTGAGGTGCGACAGTTTGTGATGGACAGAGAACCCAAAGACGTGACGAAAGCAGCGCAGGATTGCCGATGCCTATGAGGCCAACCGTAGATCGGAAGTGCGGAAGCCAGTCACCACCAGCTGGAGAGGGGGTAAGCCTGCAACCAACGCCAGTACCCCTGCCAGCCAACACCCCAGAAGTCCTGTCCCCGTAGCCAACAGCATCAGACCTACCACCGAACCTCGCCAGTGTTACGTCTGCAACCGGACTGGTCATATCAGTCCCTACTGTCCAGACAAGCCGAAGAAACCCCCATCCAAGGCCCCCGGGCCTAATGCAGCAGTTCTTTTGGTGGGTGGTGTGGCTGGGAGGGTGTGTGACAACGTAAAGCACGTCACCGTGGGAGGCCATGTTGCTACAGGCCTCAAGGACACCGGGGCTGAACGAACCCTCATCCGACCTGAACTGGCGGCCCCTCGAGAAATCATTCCGGGGAAAACCCTAACTGTCACTGGGATTGGGGGCATCAGCTGTCCCTTGCCAATGGCCCGAGTTTATATTGATTGGGGTGCCGGGAGCGGGGTGAAGGAAGTGGGGCTGTCTGATAATTTGCCCACTGATGTTTTGTTGGGGACTGATTTCGGGAGGATGGTTGCATACTACGTCCCTGACACCCCTCCCCAATCTGCTAATAAGGGTAGCATTAACCCTGATGATGATGATGATGGGAAATCGCATGTGTTACCTGACCATGCTTTATCTTGTAATGATGCATCTGATAACCATTTTTTCCCTAGGATTGATGGTGAAAATGTTGTACCTGTGCCAACGGAACCGGATAATGATTTTTCTGTGAAAGTTGATGTGTCCATAGGTACAGGAGTGCTCAGCCACGTCGCTCTGCGGAGTGAGACGGCTGAGGAACCCCTAGCAGGGGCAAGTGTCGGTGCTACAGGAAATGGGGAGATACATGGGAACCGTGAGGAAGGTGATGCCATGCAATTGACCAGTGCCACCGAGGAAGGTAACTGGCCCATAAGTAGCACTTCTCCTGAGGTAATGGGGGTGGATGGGGAGGTAGAGCCCATAGCAGCGTCGGCTGATGGGTCGGTAGAAATCCCAGGGGAGGCAGCCTACGTAGCTGCTGTCACCCGCAGTCAGAGTGCCCGGAATGCAGATAACTGTCTGCCTTCCGGACCCTTCTCAGTCATCATTGTGACTGAACCAGAGGAGGACCCAGAGCAGGTCCCAGAGGGCTCCTGTGGGGAAGGGACCCTGACGTCGCTTCTGGCTTCCCCTAGCCAGGAGTTTCAGGCCGCTCTGCACACAGATGGGAGCCTAGAGAGTTTGAGACAACTCGCTGAGACACCCATCTCCGAGACTGATAAGGAGAGGGTGTTCTGGGAAAGAGGAAGGTTGTACCGGGAGATTGTACCCTGAAATTCGCAAAAGGAGTGGTTGAAGGAAAGACAGCTGGTCGTCCCGCAGCAATTCCGGGGTGAGTTGTTACGGATTGCCCATGAGATCCCGCTAGCTGGACACATGGGGATCAGCAAAACAAAGGCCCGGCTGTCTCAACACTTCTATTGGCCTAAGATGGGGACAGATGTGTCAAACTTCTGCCGCTCCTGTGTCACCTGTCAAAGAGTGGGGAAGGCGGGGCCTGCTCTTAAGGCTCCCCTGATCCCTTTGCCAGTGATAGAGGAGCCTTTCCAGAGGATCGCGGTGGACATTGTGGGCCCGCTGGCCATCCCCAGCAACTCTGGAAAGCAATACACTATGTTCCAAATTATTATGCAAATTACATTTTTATCAGATTTTCCTAAATGGTCGGTGCAAATGACAGTCAGTCTAACAAAAGTCATCACTCGTTAGATTATACATCGAATTTTATTGAAGAAACCTCCAAATGATAACAGTATAATCTCCAAAATGAATAAAAACTCAAAATGCACTGTTCCAAATTATTATGCACAGTAGAATTTCTGAACATTTGATATGTTTTAAAGAACTGAAAATGCTCATTTGTGGAATTTGCAGCATTAGGAGGTCACATTCACTGAACAAAAAAGCTATTTAACGCCAAAACATCCCAACAGGCCAAGTTACATGTTAACATAGGACCCTTCTTTGATGTCACCTTCACAATTCTTGCATCCATTGAACTTGTGAGTTTTTGGAGTTTCTGTTTGTATTTCTTTGCATGAAGTTGGAATAGCCTCCCAGAGCTGCTGTTTGGATGTGAACTGCCTCCCACCCTCATAGATCTTTTGCTTGATGATCCTCTAAAAGGTTCTCTATAGGGTTGAGGTCAGGGGAAGATGGTGGCCACACCATGAGTTTATCTCCTTTTATGCCCATAGCAGCCAATGACTCAGAGGTTTTCTTTGCAGCATGAGATGGTGCACTGTTAGCATGAAGATGATTTTGCTCCTGAAGGCATGTTTCTGCTTTTTAGACCATAGAAGAAAGTTGTTAGTCAGAAACTCTATATACTATGCAGAGGTCATTTTCACACCTTCAGGAACCTTAAAGGGCCTTACCAGCTGTTTCCCATGATTCTGGCCCAAAACATGACTCCTCCACCTCCTCACTGATGTTGTAGCCTTGTTGGGACATGGTGGCCATCCACCAACCATCCACTACTCCATCCATCTGGACCATCCAGGGTTGCTCAACACTTATCAGTAAACAAGACTGTTTGGAAATTAGTCTTCATGTATGTGTGGGCCCAATACAACCACTTCTGCTTGTGAACACTGTTTAAGGGTGGCCGAATAGTAGGTTTATGCACCACAGCAAGCCTTTGAAGGAGCCTACACCTTGAGGTTCGAGGGACTCCAGAGGCACCAGCAGCTTCAAATATCTGTTTGCTGCTTTGTAATGGCTTTTTAGCAGCTGCTCTCTTAATCCGATGAACTTGCCTGGCAGAAATCTTTCTCATTATGCCTTTATCAGCACAAACACATTTGTGCTCAGATACAGCCACAAATCTCTTAACAGTACGATGATCACGCTTATGTTTCTGGAAAATTTCTAATGTTTTCATCCCTTCACCAAGGCATTGCACTATTTGATGCTTTTCAGCAGCAGAGAGATCATTTTTCTTTCCCATGTTACTTGAAAACTGTGACCTGCTTAATAATGTGGAACATCATTTTTAAGTAGTTTTCCTTTAATTAGAATCACCTGGAAAACCAATTATCACATGTGTTTAAGATTGATTTCAGTGATGCATTGAGCCCTGAGACACAATACCATCCACGAGTTTATTTGAAAAACAAAACAATTAAATCTTTGACACTAAATCCAATTTGCATAATAATTTGGAACACAGTGTACATCCTTACTGTGGTAGACTACGCTACCCGGTAGCCAGAGGCAGTAGCTCTGTCGTCAACTAGGGCAGATAAGGTGGCGGATGCCCTGTTGGCTATCTTTTCACGTGTAGGATTTCCCAGGGAGATGCTCACTGATCAAGGGACCCAATTCATGTCTCGCCTAATGGAGGCTCTCTGTAAGAGAATGCAGGTGATGCACCTGGTATCGAGTGCGTATCACCCACAGACCAATGGCTTGTGTGAACGCTTCAATGGTACCCTCAAACAGATGCTACGCATGCTGGTTGAGACACAAGGGCGCGACTGGGAGCAGTACCTCCCACACCTGCTATTCGCTTACCAAGAGGTTCCGCAGGCCTCGACGGGGTTCTCCCCCTTCGAGCCCCTGTACGGCAGGCGAGTCCGGGGACCCCTTGGGTTGGTAAGAGAATCCTGGGAAGAGGAGCCGAACCCTTCTGAAGTGTCCATAGTGGAGTATGTCATGCGCTTCCGTGACAAGATGCAGACCTTGACACAGTTGGTGCATGACAACGTGACGCAGGCTCAGGCTGACCAGAAGCACTGGTACGACCAGAACGCCCGGGATGGGACCTACCACGTGGGTCAAAAGGTGTGGGTGCTGGTCCCCGTGCCAACGGATAAGCTTCAGGCAGCCTGGGAGGGCTCATACGTCGTCCACCAACAGCTCAACCCGGTCACCTACGTGGTCACGCTTGACCACGCTCGGGGTAGGCGAAAGGCCTTTCACGTCAACATGATGAAGGCTCATCACGAACGTGAACCTTTCGTCCTACCGGTCTGCAGCTTACCCGAAGACGGGGAGGAAGACACCCTCCTGGACATGCTGGCCCAAGCCAAGGCCGGTGGGTCCATTGAGGACGTGGAGGTGAGCGCCTCGCTAACTGAACCACAGCGGTTGTAGTTGCAAACCACACTGGAACCCTTCCGGGTCGTATTCTCCAACCGGCCTGGAAGGACTGAGTTAGCCGTCCACGAGGTGGACACCGGGAATCATGCCCCACTACGGCGAACACCCTATCAAATCTCCGACCAGGTGCAGCAGGTTATGCGCCAGGGGATCGATGCGATGTTACAGCTGGGGGTGATTCGATGGTCAAAGAGCGCGTGGGCCTCCCCCGTAGTTCTCGTGCCAAAGAAGGACCGAACCACCCGGTTCTGCGTGGACTGCAAGGGGCTCAACGCCATTACAGCCTCTGACGCGCACCCAATGCCGCACATCGAGGAGCTGCTCGAGAAGTTAGCTGGCGCTAAATACCTGACAATAATGGATCTGAGTCGAGGATACTGGCAGATTCCCCTGAGCCCCGAGGCGCAGGAGAAGTCCGCCTTTATCACACCCTTTGGACTGTACGAGTCCACGGTCATGCCCTTCGGCATGAAGAATGCCCCTGCCACTTTCCAGCGGATGGTCAACCTCCTGCTTCAGGGACTGGAGGAGTACGCCGTGGCATACTTGGATGACATTGCCATCTTCAGTCCCTCCTGGGGGGAACACCTGCAGCATCTCGAGGAGGTGCTCAGGCGAATTCACCGAGCAGGACTATCAAGCCGGGAAAGTGCCAGATGGGCAAGAGGGAGGTCCACTACCTGGGGCACCGGGTAGGCGGAGGCACCCTAAAGCCAGAGCCTGAGAAAGTGGGAGCGATCGTGGACTGGCCCACTCCCAGGACCAAGAAACAGGTGATGTCCTTCTTGGGCACTGCAGGGTACTATAGGCACTTCGTACAGCACTATAGTAGCCTGGCAAAACCTTTGATGGACCTCACCAGGAAGAAGCTACCCCACATTGTCAACTGGACAGATGGCTGTGAGGGGGCCTTCCAGGCATTGAAAACCGCACTGTGCAACGCCCCTGTGTTGAAAGCAGTCAACAGCAGTCGACCGTTCTTGGTACAGACTGACGCCAGCGAGTTTGGCCTCGGTGCTGTGCTCAGCCAGGTTGACTTGGAGGACCAAGAGCACCCCGTGTTGTACCTGAGCCGGAAACTTTTGCCGAGGGAAGTGGCCTACTCCACCATTGAGAAGGAGTGCCTGGCCATAGTCTGGGCCCTGCAGCGCTTGCAGCCCTACTTGTACGGTCACACCTTCACCGTGGTGACCGACCACAACCCTCTGCGCTGGCTAAACGCCATGTGTGGAACCAACGGCAGGTTGATACGCTGGAGCCTTGCCCTTCAGCAGTTTGACTTCACCATGGAACACAGAAAGGGGAGAGAGCATGGAAATGCAGATGGACTGTCCCGCCAGGGTGAACCTACTGAGGTGCGCATGGAGGCATACCGAAAGGTTCTGCCTCCGTAGCGCAGACCAAAAGGGGGAGGTGTCACGATATTGTATGAAATATAAGTTGTAGTCTCTCATTGCCAGCACCTATACGGTGGGCGTTGACCCCCCTTCACTCCAGGGTTTAGCTTTTCTTTTCAATGGGTAACCTGAAGCTTGTGTGTGAGCAGGGTGTGGCTTTGACCTGCAAGTGACCAATCCTGCAAAGCCACCTATGGTCCCTCCCTTCTCAGCCAGGAATGTCTTTGTCTCCAGAGTCTCAGAACGTAAAGATCTCTGACCTCAGTGCATATAATTAACCAGCCCTTTAGTGATGCCCCGAGGCTAGAGTATATAAGTCTCTACTTTTAACCCAGCCCACAGTCATCAGTTTTTTGCCTGAGGAGCTGTACTATGCACTGGGACATCTGGGGTCTGCCTGCCAGCATGGCTTTACCTGAATAACTGAGAACATGTGAGTTTTACCTTTCTTATTTAATCCCTGTTATTTTTATAATTACCTTGTATATTTCAATTGTCTCATATTGTAACATCTTTATATTTCTTTTGTAAACACTGCCTTTTCGGAGTAAAATATATAAATTACTAGTTTCCGTTCTCCTGTTCTAAAACGTACCTTAAGCCTTCTGAAGGGAATTACGCTACTGTTTTGGGTTAGCTTCGGACCCGTTTAATCGAAGCTGGTGGCAGCATACCGTTGTACTGGGTAGTTGGGAGTCGTTGTAGCGACTGCGGCGTTGATAATTATTGTTCCTGCCTGAGCGGGAGTATTTATATCGCCTCGCTGCAGCGTGCCCAATAGCCAGTACACAGCAGGCAGCCTTTCTGGCGACTAATTACCCTAGGTGCAGTACCTAATCTGACCTGAGAGTAAGGGGGGCGCCAGAGAGCTGCAAGTTTCAAGTGGAACTGTAAGTGGGATATACATAAATCCCTGCAGTTCGTGGTATATTGAAGAGCAGTGGGATACCTGAAATTACAGGCCCTGCTGTAAACTAAGAGGTCAATAGCCTTGTGTGTTTTTTTTCATCACATTGTAGCAGAGGAGGGATAACTAGGATAAGCCCCCCTGCACATGTGATAGCTGTCTGTTGGCCTAAAGTCACCCCGATCCGTGACGTAGGGGTGACGGTCACGGTGTGAATCGTGACATATAGGTGGAAGCGGTGTGGATCTGTGACATCGAGTATATACGATATATATATATATATATATATATATATATATATATATATATATATACATACATATACACACACACAGTATACACACACAGATACTGTATATTTATTTTATTTTCCATATATCTGTAAACTATGTGGGGCCCATTATTCTGTTTTGAGGACTATGTTGGGCCCATTATACTGTATGGAGGACTATGTGGGGCCCATTATACTGTATGGAGGACTATGTGGGGCCCATTATACTGTATGGAGGACTATGTGGGGCCCATTATACTGTATGGAGGACTATGTGGGGCCCATTATACTGTATGGAGAACTATGCGGGGACCATTATTCTGTATGGAGGACTATGAGGGGGCCATTATTAAAAAATGATAAAGAAAAACTTCAATTGTAGACTTTTTTTTAATAAATAACAAGGATAGTCTACGACTTTGTCCAAGTTTTTAATTTTGTCCCTCTGTGTATTTGAGTTTGACATCTCTGGTCTACAGGTAAACACTTTTCTTTTTTTTTTTACTGATCGATACACTTTAATGCAGCCCTTTTTTTACCATATGCTATGGACTCGATGCAAGATTGCATGAATGTATACATATTTGTTGAGTGGCATTCTATCAGAAAATATGTAAGAATAAGCATATATTATTAGTACGGTAAGTACAAATATTGTTTGATTTATCTGATTTGCAACACGTTTGGATGTGTAAATCTCGCTGTGTCCTCACTGGTCTAATGTAACTGGAGGTGGCCATAAAAATAAAAATATATATATTAGCGCCACCTAGTGCCTTCATCATGGCAAACCACTGTGTAACCAGACAAGGAGATAACACAAACCTACATACAATGAAGGTTGAAACTAGTGGTCACCAGTGACAAGTCCCCTGCAGTCCTGTGTAAACATTGGGGTGCTGTCCCACTATATAGACCAGCACTAACCCCATATTAACCAGAAGGGTATGTGCACACGCTGTGGATTTTGCTGCGGATCCGCAGCGTTTCCGCAGCTGCGGATGCGCAGCACTTTCCCATGCGTTTACAGTATAATGTAAACCTATGGGAAACAAAATCCGCAGTGCACATGCTGCGGAAAAAAATGCGCGGAAACGCAGCGGTTTATTTTCCGCAGCATGTCAATTCTTTGTGCGGATTCCGCTGCGGGTTTACACCTGCTCCAATAGAAAACTGCAGGTGTAAAACCACAGCGGAATCCACAATAAAAACCGCGATAAATCCGCAGTAAAAACTGCAGCGGTTTTGCACTGCGGTTTTCCAAAATCCGCTGCGGAAAAATCCGCAGCCCTCACAGATACCTGTGCACATACCCTCAAGCTGCTCATTATATTAATAGCTAGGATGACCACAGAGTTCATGATGCGCCGAGCGGGGTGCAGGAACGTCCCAGGACAGCAACTATACTGGGTCATACCGCTATAAAGCTGTAAGCCCAGACGGTACTGTCCACACGAACATGTACAGTGTATTACCTCAGAAGATATCACCCGTCTACCGAGCACACGCGGAACTCCTCTATGAAGGAAAGTAAGGTCCGGTGCATTAATATTCAACTCATCGGATATTTAATTCTAGACCTATTGAGTGTAGTATGCAGATAATATCTTATTACTGAATCCCGTACATATGACCAGTATTATAGTAGTTATATTCCTGTACATAGGAGCAGTATTATAGTAGTTATATTCTTGTACATAGGGGCAGTATTATAGTAGTTATATTCTTGTACATATGACCAGTATTATAGTAGTTATATTCCTGTACATAGGGACAGTATTATAGTAGTTATATTCTTGTACATATGACCAGTATTATAGTAGTTATATTCCTGTACATAGGAGCAGTATTATAGTAGTTATATTCTTGTACATAGGAGCAGTATTATAGTAGTTATATTCTTGTACATATGACCAGTATTATAGTAGTTATATTCCTGTACATAGGGAGCAGTATTATAGTAGTTATATTCTTGTACATAGGAGCAGTATTATAGTAGTTATATTCTTGTACATAGGGGCAGTATTATAGTAGTTATATTCTTGTATATAGGGGCAGTATTATAGTAGTTATATTCTTGTACATAGGGGCAGTATTATAGTAGTTATATTCTTGTATATAGAGCAGTATTATAGTAGTTATATTCTTGTACATAGGAGCAGTATTATAGTAGTTATATTCTTGTACATAAGAGCAGTATTATAGTAGTTATATTCTTGTACATAGGGGCAGTATTATAGTAGTTATATTCTTGTACATAGGGGCAGTATTATAGTAGTTATATTCTTGTACATAGGAGCAGTATTATAGTAGTTATATTCTTGTACATAGGGGCAGTATTATAGTAGTTATATTCTTGTACATAGGGGGCAGTATTATAGTAGTTATATTATTGTACATAGGGGGCAGTATTATAGTAGTTATATTATTGTACATAGGGGGCAGTATTGTATTCGCTATATTCCTGTACACATTGACAAATTTTCGTTTCTTAAAAATCCAACATTTTATTCATTAAAAATGTACAAGCTGAGAATTCACATCAATTAACAAGAAATTAACAGGAATTTTGAAAGTGCAATATCAGCGTTGCTTGGCACGTTTGCGGTCCGTGGTCCCTACTGCAGACTCTTTATATTGAGGGCAGTAGCAGGGCAGTGAATACCAAACTTGCGCCATTACAGAGCAACGTCACCAAGTTGCAGAGAGAGGAGATACTGTGGTAACGCACGAAGGATTTGCGCAGTGCTTGGTATTTGGGGTCCTTCTCCCGAAGGCGCTTGTACCCTTCCACGTTGGCGCTCAGCCCGATCTCCGCTCCCAGGCCATGCTCGCGCTCTACGGCCTGCATCTTAAACATGACATTAGTAGAGGCCGGGAAGAACCATCGAGCGTTGAGTGCAGATAGAATGAGGGAGACGAAGAAGAGACCGATCTGCAAAATATACAGACAGATGAGCATATGTTGTGTCCCATATAACACAACCAGAGCTATTAGGGTGCGTGATACCTGGGGGGCTCAGGTTTGGGGTCACTCACCTGCACGCTCTCAGTGGTGGAGAGCAGCTCCCGCGGGTGATAAGCGGCATAAATGGCCAGGTTCAGGAAGGAGAAGCCCAGCACAATGTGCCCATAGAAGGGGAACAGCTTACTCTGCACCAATCCAAACATATGGCGGGGAACGCCCCTGATCATTACGAAGCCTGCGGAGGAGGAAGAAGGACGTCAGCTACTTATAAGACATAGACTAACCGGTCACACGGCCATAGATCGTTCTGTGCCGCTGCTACACCGCAGATGCCACCCCTAGGGTACCGGGTCACACAACACCCATCGGACTCTGCCGTCCTTGTCCCAATATCCCAGGATGGACACCGGTCACTTATCACTAAGCAGAGGCACAGAGAGGCCAAAAAGTCACCACACACGTGAGGCATCACCTGCGACAAACGTCACCCAGCACTGCATGCCCCATGATGCCGCCAGCAGCAGGACGTGCGCCACCTTCACCAGGCTCCCGGGATCCCCCTCCGCCACCATCCTGCGGAGAACAACAGCAATCGTCACCCCACGCCACATACATCCACAGTGTCTCCTACTCCCCTCTGCAGGCCCAGACTATCCTGGTGCTGAGTCATGCAGCAGATAAGGCGGCCGTGTACGGTACAAGAGGCCAGCGTGGGCTGCGTGCGGCCGTCAGATCGGGGGGCAGCGCAGTCACCATGCACCCCAACATAAGGGGGCAGTCTCTTGCATTCCCTATCATGGCATATAAATGGCGGCCCCCCACTATAGACCCGCCATATAGGCGCTGGCCCACATAGCTGATCGTTAATTTCACAGTGGGACAATCCCTTTAGGGGATCAGCCAGAAATGCAGGTTATTATACAGCGAGGGAGATAAGCGGCCGCCTGCACACGTGCTGCCCCTTATCCATGGACGCCCCAATAATAATCCGAGCTTCCTGTGGATTTGGGATTACATCCCTTCCCCGCCATGTTCACGATCTCTGCTTGCTGTCGCTGAATGTAATCCTCTATACAGTGCTGATGTCCCCGCTGACACTAATGGAGGCCGGGCTATGGCGCACTCTGGATGTGTCTATTCACTGACAGCAAGCAGACACCAAGCCACTGAACGATAAGAGCAAAGCATAGATTTGTTTTAAAGTGACAGGACCCACTGCGGTGACATTTTACACACAGACGAGGGTCAGAGCTCTTTAATTGTAGAGTAAGAAGGAAATTTGTGCTCCAAAAGTCATGACATGGAGTTCCCCTCTAAGAACAGCCGATCTAATTATGCATTAGAGCCTTGGCCTGATTTCAGAGCATTAGCAGCTTATGCTGGCGAACTACAAATCCTAGCAAGCCTGGGGGAGCCTTGAAATATATAAAACATATAAACACCGTCATTAGTACAAACATGTGACGTCATACACTGAGCCGCCGCCCCTTGTACCTGACAATCGTCTACCTCACGGTCTGACACCAGCAGAGCGACTGACTCCTACTTCCGGGTTCCCTGCGATTTCATTATTCCTCGTGATGTCATTAGAAGCAGGTTTCTTTTCCGACCAATCGGATACGCGTTCCTCCCTTAGCAACTGTTACTAAGATGTCCCTAAGTACTTTGTGGACTACGGAAGCTCAGCTGAGGAAAAATTATTACTTTTCTCTCTGTTCGCCTTCCGAAAACCACCGAATGAGTCCTCGAGCCGAAGCTGTAATGTCGCCACCTGTCTGACTGCCTGTGAACTAGAAATATAGTCCGAAATTACACATACATACACATAGAGTATTAGCGACAGCGCCGGAAAGGAGGGTTAGTCCCCCATAATAACAGCGATAGCAACAGTGCCCCATAATAACAGCAATATCCACAGTGCCCCCATAATAACAGTGATATCCACAGTGCTCCCCATAATAACAGCGATATCCACAGTGCCCCCATAATAACAGTGATATCCACAGTGCCCCCATAATAACAGCAATATCCACAGTGCCCCCATAATAACAGTGATATCCACAGTGCTCCCCATAATAACAGCGATATCCACAGTGCCCCCATAATAACAGTGATATCCACAGTGCCCCATAATAACAGTGATATCCACAGTGCCCCCATAATAACAGCGATATCCACAGTGCCCCCATAATAACAGCGATATCCACAGTGCCCCATAATAACAGTGATATCCACAGTGCCCCATAATAACAGTGATATCCACAGTGCCCCCATAATAACAGTGATATCCACAGTGCCCCCATAATAACAGCGATATCCACAGTGCCCCATAATAACAGTGATATCCACAGTGCCCCCATAATAACAGTGATATCCACAGTGCCCCATAATAACAGCGATATCCACAGTGCCCCATAATAACAGTGATATCCACAGTGCCCCCATAATAACAGTGATATCCACAGTGCCCCCATAATAACAGTGATACCCACAGTGCCCCCATAATAACAGCGATATCCACACAGTGCCCCCATAACAGTGATATCCACAGTGCCCCCATAATAACAGTGATATCCACAGTGCCCCATAATAACAGTGATATCCACAGTGCCCCATAATAACAGCGATATCCACAGTGCCCCCATAATAACAGTGATATCCACAGTGTCCCCATAATAACAGTGACATCCACAGTGCCCCCATAATAAGTGATATCCACAGTGCCCCCATAATAACAGTGACATCCACAGTGCCCCCATAATAACAGTGATATCCACAGTGCCCCCATAATAACAGTGATATCCACAGTGCCCCCATAATAACAGCGATATCCACAGTGCCCCATAATAACAGCGATATCCACAGTGCCCCCATAATAACAGTGATATCCACAGTGTCCCCATAATAACAGTGACATCCACAGTGCCCCCATAATAAGTGATATCCACAGTGCCCCCATAATAACAGTGACATCCACAGTGCCCCCATAATAACAGTGATATCCACAGTGCCCCCATAATAACAGTGATATCCACAGTGCCCCATAATAACAGCGATATCCACAGTGCCCCATAATAACAGCGATATCCACAGTGCCCCCATAATAACAGTGATATCCACAGTGTCCCCATAATAACAGTGACATCCACAGTGCCCCCATAATAAGTGATATCCACAGTGCCCCCATAATAACAGTGACATCCACAGTGCCCCCATAATAACAGTGATATCCACAGTGCCCCCATAATAAGTGATATCCACAGTGCCCCATAATAACAGTGACATCCACAGTGCCCCCATAATAACCGTGATATCCACAGTGCCCCATAATAACAGTGATATCCACAGTGCCCCCATAATAACCGTGATATCCACAGTGCCCCCATAATAACAGTGATATCCACAGTGTCCCCATAATAACAGTGATATCCACAGTGCCCCCATAATAACAGCGATATCCACAGTGCCCCATAATAACAGTGATATCCACAGTGCCCCCATAATAACCGTGATATCCACAGTGCCCCCATAATAACAGTGATATCCACAGTGCCCTCATAATAACCGTGATATCCACAGTGCTCCCATAATAACAGTGACATCCACAGTGCCCCCATAATAACCGTGATATCCACAGTGCCCCATAATAACAGTGATATCCACAGTGCCCCCATAATAACAGCGATATCCACAATGCCCCATAATAACAGTGATATCCACAGTGCCCCCATAATAACAGTGATATCCACAGTGCCCCCATAATAACAGTGATATCCACAGTGCCCCCATAATAACAGTGACATCCACAGTGCCCCCATAATAACCGTGATATCCACAGTGCCCCCATAATAACAGCGATATCCACAGTGCCCCATAATAACAGCGATATCCACAGTGCCCCCATAATAACCGTGATATCCACAGTGCCCCCCATAATAACAGTGATATCCACAGTGCCCCCATAATAACAGTGATATCCACAGTGCCCCCATAATAACAGTGATATCCACAGTGCCCCCATAATAACAGTGATATCCACAGTGCCCCCATAATAACAGTGATATTCACAGTGCCCCATAATAACAGTGATATCCACAGTGCCCCCATAATAACAGTGATATCCACAGTGCCCCCATAATAACAGTGATATTCACAGTGCCCCATAATAACAGTGACATCCACAGTGCCCCCATAATAACAGCGATATCCACAGTGCCCCATAATAACAGCGATATCCACAGTGCCCCATAATAACAGTGATATCCACAGTGCCCCATAATAACAGTGATATCCACAGTGCCCTGTGATGGTGTGATATGCTATGTGGGTATCATTTTGTGTATATTTCTATTTACTTTTTTTCATGGTGTTGAGTTGTTATTTGCCATCTGATATTCTCCCCACATTCCTGTACTGTTATCTCTCCACAGGGTCAGTGAATAATGTTGTTTGCTAATATGCTAATGACATGTTGACCTAGCTTGTTGAAACAATGAGCCCCTGTGACCCACCCCCCTAACCTGTGAATGGGGAGGTGAGACACAGATCAGTCTTGTTTGGAACTATGAAGTGAACACAGCACGTCAGAGAGAAGGGGAAGCGTATGGACCATATTTTATCCTCGGTGCTGGATTGTTGGACATTTATCCTGTTACTCAACTGCATTCGTGTTCTGGACTATTTTTTATCCTTTGTGTGATGGATCGTATATCTGTACCTTTCGTGTTTTTTGCCTAAATAAAGATTCTTGGATCTTTTCACTCATCTCTCGCTCTGTTGATTGTGTGATACCAGAGTAGGACCCTGTGACAACTGGTGGCAAGCAGAGGGATCAACAGAGCATAACGTAATGGAGAACCACACACAGAGTGAGTACAGAAATTGGACTGTATGCAGTTTACAGGAGAGAGCCAGAGACCTGGGCCTGAACTACCAGGGACTGACTAAAGAAGACTTAATTGATCTACTGGTGGGTACTAGCCCGGCCACCTCCTCCCATATGTCTGAAGGACAAGCACAGGAGACAGGGATTCCCACCCCAAAAAGCCAGTGGGTGGTGTGGTACGAAGAAGAGATGGCGGTTCTGGGCCCAGGCATGTCTCAGGAGTACAAGGAGGAGGCTGCCCGCCGGGCACAGCGGAGACAAGAAGCAACGCAGATCGAAATAGGGAGTAACGCAATGTGGAATGTAAACCCAACGATCCGGGAGCCTGTACGGATCACCCGGACAGAGTTTAAGCCATTTGATGAGGTTTCCGGAGATGTGGAGGGGTTCTTCAAGGACTTTGAGCAGCAGTGTGCTGTGATGGAGGTGCCCCACTCTGGCTGGATGCGTTTGTTAGTGGGACTCCTGAACGGTAGCCTGGCGGAGGCTTACCGAACCATTGACTCACAGCGGAACCGGGATTATAACATTGTAAAGCGGACTATCCTGGATTACCATGCTATCACCCCAGACTCATATAGGGCCAAGTTCCGAGACCTCCCATGCACTACGGGAGGATCATTAGGATGTCTGCACATAAGATGTCCCAGGCATGTCGGAGATGGCTGGAAGCAGAAAACGCCTTTACTATGGAAGATGTTATACAGGCGATCCTTATAGAACAATTTCTTGCCAAGTGCCCCGCAGAGGTACGGGAATGGGTCCGGGAGCGCACGCCATGCACCGTGGATAGAGCTGCAGCCCTGGCTGATGAAGCCCTTACTATCCGACCGCAATGGAGGAGGCTTCTGGACAATGAACCACGGCCTTCTCCCATGCCGCCCAGTCCCCCTCCGATTATATATGCCCCTCCACCCCGTCGCAAGCCATTGACCATCACACCTCACAATCCTGGGCCCCAACAGTTCCGACCACGACCTGGGGGTATCACAGAGAGGAGATGTTATGGGTGTGGGCGACCTGGACATTTGCAGTCTGGCTGTCCCTCAAGGATTCGGAGGGAGCCCCACGCAGCCCCACCTCGTCCAGTACATCCTGTACACTCCATCCTGCCTGAGGAAGAGCTACCACCACCTCCACCAGAGTGGACCACCGACCCCGGCACCTTAGATACCCCTCTTGGAATGTATGGACTCCGGCCTTTGTCCTTTAGCTACTCAGAGCAACGGCAACGCCACCTGCAGGACGTCTTAATCGATGGATACAAAGTGTCAGGATTTAGAGACACGGGGGCATTCCTGACTATCGCTGACCCCCGTGTGGTTGATCCCGAGGCAATTTACCAGGGTCCGGGAATTCCCATTGTCTTGGCGGGGGGTGCCCGCAAATATATACATCGAGCTTCTGTGCGTTTGGATTATGGTTGTGGAGAAAAACTGTGTTGGATTGAAGTTATGGGAGGACTTCCTGCAGATATCCTCCTTGGGAATGACATTGGGGAGTTACAGTGTCAATTTGTGGGAGCAGTCACCTGACTACAGGCCCTTCAAGCACTTCGTCATCCGGACCACACCGGGGAGCAACCACCACAAATTGCATCAGAGTTGGTAAGCAATACGTTCGCTGCTACTACATTGGGAGAGTTTTGGGATAGAGAGGAGTTTAGGAGAGAAATAGAGGGTGACACTACCTTAGCAGCCCTTAAGGCCCCGTCTCACATAGCGATTTACCAACGATCACGACCAGCGATACGACCTGGCCGTGATCGTTGGTAAGTCGTTGTGTGGTCGCTGGGGAGCTGTCACACAGACAGCTCTCTCCAGCGACCAACGATCAGGGGAACGACTTCGGCATCGTTGAAACTGTCTTCAACGATGCCGAAGTCCCCCTGCAGCACCCAGGTAACCAGGGTAAACATCGGGTTACTAAGCGCAGGGCCGCGCTTAGTAACCCGATGTTTACCCTGGTTACCAAAAAAAACAAACAGTACATACTTGCCATCTGATGTCCGTCAGGTCCCTCGCCGTCTGCTTCCTGCTCTGACTGAGATCCGGCCGTACAGTGAGAGCAGAGCGCAGCGGTGACGTCACTGCTGTGCTGCGCTCTCACTGTACGGCCGGCAGTCAGTCAGTGCAGGAAGCAGACGGCGAGGGACCTGACGGACATCAGATGGTAAGTATGTACTGTTTTTTTTTTTTTACATTTACGCTGGTAACCAGGGTAAACATCGGGTTACTAAGCGCGGCCCTGCGCTTAGTAACCCGATGTTTACCCTGGTTACCAGTGAAGACATCGCTGGATCGGTGTCACACACACCGATTCAGCGATGTCAGCGGGGCCTCAACGACCAAAAAAAGGTCCAGGCCATTCCGACACGACCAGCGATCTCACAGCAGGGGCCTGATCGCTGGTACGTGTCACACATAGCGAGATCGCTACTGAGGTCGCTGTTGCGTCACAAAACTTGTGACTCAGCAGCGATATCGCTAGCGATCTCGCTATGTGAGACGGGGCCTTTAGGCTAAGGGCAGAAACTGGGCACATGGGAGATAATGAGGATGGCTTCACTCAAGAAAACGGACTGTATTATCGTACAACAAAGGTCAGTGACAGGGGCAACCCTGACGCAACGACCAGGCAACTCATTGTCCCTCAGAAGTACAGGGCACAGCTACTCCAACTGGCCCATGACATCCCCTTGGCTGGGCATCAAGGGAGGAAAAGGACTGAAAAGAGACTCACCCAAAGTTTTTACTGGCCTGGCATCTCGCAGTTGGTAGCCCATATTGCCGCACCTGCGATGTGTGCCAGCGAATGCGGCATCTAGGAGCTCGACATAAGGTACCCCTGCAATCCCTGCCCATAATTGAAGAACCATTTCAACGTGTAGCTGTTGACATCATAGGTCCTCTGGCCCACCCCAGCTGGTCGGGGAAAAAATATATCCTGACAGTGGTGGACTATGCCACTAGGTATCCGGAAGCTGTGGCCCTGTCCAGTATTACAGCAGTAAAGGTAGCCTTGTTACCATCTTTACCCGGGTAGGCTTTCCTAGTGAAATATTATCGGATCAAGGCACTCAGTTCATGTCAGATCTGGTCCAGTCCCTATGGCATACCTGTGGTGTTTGAGCCATTCGCACCACCCCATACCACCCGCAGACCAACGGACTATGTGAACGCTTTAATGGAACCCTAAAAAATATGCTGAGGGCTTTTGTTGAAGTTGAAAAAGACTGGGAAAAATACCTGCCACATCTCCTCTTTGCCTATCGGGAGGTTCCCCAAGAGTCCACAGGATTCTCTCCCTTCGAACTACTGTTTAGCCGGAAGGTCCGTGGGCCTCTCACTCTTCTGAAAGAACATTTGGAGGGAGATATCTCAGACACCGGAATGCCCATCATTCCCTATGTTCTAGAGTTCAGAGACCGTCTCGCCCAGCTAGCTGCCTTGGCTAAAGAACATCAGCGAATGGCCCAGTCCAGACAAAAAACCTGGTATGACCGTAATGCCAGGACCCGGGAATTTATGGAAGGACAACAAGTGCTCATGATTACTGCTTCCCCTGCCAACAAGCTTCAAGCAGTGTGGGAAGGCCCTTATCAGGTTGTCAAGAAAATTAATGACACTAACTACGTTATTGCCCTGGACTCTAGTGGTTGACGACAGAAAATTGTCCACATTAACATGCTGAAAGACTACCACGACCGATCTCTGCCTGTTCTAGCCGTCTGCCACCCCCCTAGTGATACCGCCGATGACGAGTATCTCCCCGATCTTCTCCAGGTCGCCCAAGCGGGAGGATCACTGGAACAAGTGCCCCTGGGCCCCCATTTATCGGATATACAAAAGGATGATATTTTCGCTGTACTAAGGCCGAGGGCTGCTGCATTCTCCTCAAAGCCGGGGAAGACTACTCTCACCAGCCACCATGTGGAAACCCCAGGACAACGCCCCATCCAGCAGGCTGCCTACCGGGCTCCAGAGGCTGTTCAAGGTATGATAAAGAACGAACTGGAGGAGATGAAACGACTGGGAATTGTTCAGCCATCTCACAGTTCTTTGGCCTCTCCTGTCGTCCTGGTCCCCAAGAAGGATGGTACAACACGATTCTGCGTTGATTAGAGACGATTAAATGATGCCACCAAGAGTGATGCTTACCCCATGCCCAGGATTGATGATCTATTGGATCTTCTGGCCAGTGCCCAATTTGTGACCACGTTAGACTTGAGCAAGGGGTACTGGCAGATACCCCTAACAGAGGACGCTCGGGAGCGCTCGGCCTTCATTACTCCATTTGGGCTTTTTGAGTTCCTGGGAATGCCCTTTGGGATGAAAAATGCCCCCGCTACTTTTCAGAGACTGGTAGATCAACTGTTACAACAATGTCAGGACTTTGCCTGTGCTTACTTAGATGACATTGCCATTTTTAGCACCACCTGGGAGGAACATCTTAAACACTTGGGCATAGTGCTAGACTGTATCCTTGCTGCAGGACTGACCATTCGCCCTGATAAATGCCAAATAGGGATGGCTGAGGTGCAGTACCTCGTGCATAGAGTAGGGGGTGGGACCCCAAGGCCTGAGCCTGCCAAGGTGGAAGCCATTAGCAACTGGTGTAGACCCCAGACTAAAAAGCAGGTACTTGCATTTTTAGGAACTGCTGGTTATTATCGAAAATTTGTTTCTAACGTCAGCACCTTGGCCAAACCCCTAACCGACCTGACCCGCAAGAACATGCCTAGGAATGTGACATGGACAACTGCATGTGAGAATGCCTTTTCAGCGTTAAAGACACCCCTCATCACTGCTCCTGTCTTGGCTGCCCCTGATTATAAGCGCAGATTCCTCATGCAGGCAGATGCATCCACCTTTGGGATTGGGGCAGTACTTAGCCAAGTGAACGCCGCCGGAGAAGAACATCCTGTTGCTTTTGCCAGTCGGAAACTACTGGATCCTGGAAGTTGCCTATGCTACTATTGAAAAGGACTGCCTTGCCATCGTATGGGCGCTAAAAAAATTGCAGCCATACTTGTATGGCAGAGACTTTACAATTATTACAGACCACAATCCCCTCACATGGCTGAACCGCGTATCAGGGGACAATGGAAGATTGCTGCGCTGGAGCTTGTCCTTACAACCCTACAGCTTCTCCATCCAATACAAGCGGGGAAGCCAACACCAGAACGCCGATGGACTATCTCGACAAGAAGAACCATAGGCTTCCCAGGCTGACCTACCCCTGCCACTGTACAAGGAACTATAAACTATTGAGCGATGTGGACTAAAGTGAGCAGGCCAGAGGTCTGTGTAGGCCTCATGGCGTGCTCACTTATTATGAGGGGGGAGAGGTTGTGATGGTGTGATATGCTATGTGGGTATCATTTTGTGTATATTTCTATTTTACTTTTTTTCATGGTGTTGAGTTGTTATTTGCCATCTGATATTCTCCCCACATTCCTGTACTGTTATCTCTCCACAGGGTCAGTGAATAATGTTGTTTGCTAATATGCTAATGACATGTTGACCTAGCTTGTTGAAACAATGAGCCCCTGTGACCCACCCCCCTAACCTGTGAATGGGGAGGTGAGACACAGATCAGTCTTGTTTGGAACTATGAAGTGAACACAGCACGTCAGAGAGAAGGGGAAGCCCCCCTTAATAACAGTGACATCCACAGTGCCCCCATAATAACAGTGATATTCACAGTACCCCCATAATAACAGCGATATCCACAGTGCCCCATAATAACAGCGATATGCACAGTGCCCCCATAATAACAGTGACATCCACAGTGCCCCCATAATAACAGTGATATCCACAGTGCCCCCATAATAACAGTGATATCCACAGTGCCCCATAATAACAGTGATATCCACAGTGCCCCCATAATAACAGTGATATCCACAGTGCCCCATAATAACAGTGATATCCACAGTGCCCCATAATAACAGTGATACCCACAGTGCCCCCATAATAACAGTGATACCCACAGTGTCCCCATAATAACAGTGATACCCACAGTGCCCCCATAATAACAGTGATATCCACAGTGCCCCCATAATAACAGTGATATCCAGTGCCCCCATAATAACAGTGATATCCACAGTGCCCCATAATAACAGCGATATCCACAGTGCCCCCATAATAACAGCGATATCCACAGTGCCCCATAATAACAGTGATATCCACAGTGCCCCCATAATAACAGTGATATCCACAGTGCCCCATAATAACAGCGATATCCACAGTGCCCCATAATAACAGTGATATCCACAGTGCCCCCATAATAACAGTGATATCCACAGTGCCCCCATAATAACAGTGACATCCACAGTGCCCCCATAATAACAGCGATATCCACAGTGCCCCCATAATAACAGTGACATCCACAGTGCCCCATAATAACAGTGATATCCACAGTGCCCCATAATAACAGCTCTCTCCACAGTGCCTCGATATAAGTGAGATATCTGGTATTCTTAGACCTCTCTTCCTCATTAGTTCCCGTCCTATCGGCTTTGTCTCCTTTGGTCGGGACATGCTGGGCTCAGTTCTCCCTTATTAGTTCCCATCCTATCGTCTGGTTCTCCTGTAGTCGGGACATGCCGGGCTCAGTGTGACACCCCAGGGTCCTGGTCGTCACAGTGGCATTGCTTTCCTCACGGGGAGAGTGATGTCACGCTTGGAAGCAAAGGAAGATCTCTTTTATCAGGTTACCACAATGCATACAACATGTTCACACTCCAGGCCAGAAGGGGGAGCTCTGAACCTGGTTTTCAGGGGAACTCCCCTATTAATACATTCTGGTCTAGAGGGAAAGCAGACAGTTTGTGCCAGGCAGCAGACTGGAGCAGTCCGTGGTAGAGAGACGTGTTTGGGACCGTGCAGCCAGAGGTGCTGCAGCTCCAGGACTGAGAGATACCGAAGGAGGAACAGCGTTAGTGAGCGTGCAGGAGAGCGAAGCACAGGCGAGTGACAACTGGGGAGGACAGCTGCAATTGGGCTACCTCCCTGCAGAGCGCAGATTCCCGGTAGCTGGAAGACCGAGGTTGTGTCGGACTCTAAGTGGCACAGCAGAAACCGGCAGGACAGCAGACTACGCATAACCTGTCTGCCATAACACCCAGGAGACACAGTGGCATATAGAGCCTGGGTCATGATAGAGACCCTACAAAATGACTCGAGTCACCTGTCATACGCGTTTGTGTTCCATTTCTATGAGGGGCAGAGAGAGAACTGTGAGGACCTAGCCAGAAGCCATAGGCAGTAAAGGACTACAATATCACCGCACTAATAGGGAGGCTCCTAACTCCACCTGGTAAAGCAGTCTCTGCAGTAGCATAGCTACTGGGGGGGCAGAGGGGGCCGTCGCCCCGGGCCCTGTCACATGAAGGGGCCCACCGGGAGCCAGGGCCACTTCTGTGAGGAGGCAGAACACCGCATAGGAGAAGAGCAGTATAATGTCTGCTCCCGTCTGACGGAGACTCTGCAGGGCAGGCTATTAGCACAGTGGCCGGCTGCAGTCTCCCCCCTGCAGTGAATGGTTTCGCCCCTCTGACCTGATCATGAAGCTTTTCCTGGCTGCAGTTTTTCTTCACTCTGTGCAGGCTGGGATTGGCTCAGGTGTAGAGACCGCAGGTAAAGAAGGATGCAGGGACAAATAGGAGCCAGAAAGCAAATAGTGTTTTTAACTTTCTTTTTAACTTCCAACCAAAAAGATAACAAACGTTTTCCACGCAGGGAACTTATATACAAGAACACAATCTCGCAGTAAATCCCAATTATTATATGGCCGCCCTGAACTACACCCGTAGAACGCGGCAGCGCCTCACTAGTGACTCCCTACTAAGATAAAGTCAACAACGGTCACTTATCAGTGCTGGTTCAGCGATGTAGTCCTGACGGGGAGGCTCCGACAACGCCGTAGTCCTGATGGCGGAGGAAGGAGGTGTCTTCTGGCGACGGGCCCAGGCGTAGAGTCGAGTCCAGAATGTCTTTTGCGGTGCTGCGTTCCCTCCTGCAGGCGGACGTTGATCCGAGGTAACAGCCTCCCAGTCCAGAGAAGAGTCTTTTTGAGGAGGATTAGGAGAATAATCAGTATCAGTCACAGCTGAGACGAAACCATGCGAGTCTGTAGCACTCTCTGGCAAGGTGTTCTCAGGGAGCGCGGTAATACTGTCCCTGAGCTGGTCAGCACTACCCCTCTGCCTGGGGGGTCGCTGACGACGAATGCGTCTCTTTTTGGGGGCTCCAGTAATTGCCCGCAGTGTCTGTTGCACGTTTTCCCCCTGCTTCCTGCAAGTCTCACTGTGGCCTGCACACTCACAGCAACTGCGCTGCAGTTTCCTCTCCTCAGAGATTTCCCGCGCTTCTCTGCCCCTGCTTTTGCGCGTTTTGCTTTTTATCCTCTCCTCTCCCTGCGTCACTCTGCCTCCTGTCACATGAGCCTGGCTTCCCATGCACCCCTCAAATCCGTCCCCCGGAACCCCGACTCCCGGCAACAATGGTTCCACCCGTCTGCACAGCTCACCAGGTCCCTGTCCCCTACATTCCCCCACCCTGTATGCTCGCCAGTCCCTGGGCGAGGCCTTCGCACTGACAGGTCGCCCACCTGATGGATTGTTCCACACTTGGGTCTGTCTAGTGTGTAAGTCAGGACTGTAGCGAGTTGGGGGTCTACCGGCAGTAGAACGTTCAGAACGTCGTGGCTCGGGTCCTTGTGTAGGGGGTGTTGGGGGAATGTCGTCAGCGGAAGGGTGACTGGTCAGGGGTAGTGTAGTAGTCGAGATAGGGGGAGTATTTTGACGCCGTTCTTCTTCTTCATCATCTTCTTCATCCCACCAATGGTTGTTGGGGGACTCAGTCGTAGGTGGCTCTTCCCTGATTGCGGATTCCGGGGTGTCCGAGTCAACAGAGCGACACAACCGGAGCATGTTGCGATGAAGAATGCGAGTACCTGTACTTCCGAGGGCCTCAGACTGCACTTCATATACAGGTCCATGCGGGTCTATACGGCGAAGCACCCGATAGGGTGTTTTTTCCCAACGATGGTCTAACTTGTTTTGCGGTCTTTGCTCTCGAACGAGTACTCGATCACCTGGCCGGAACTCTGGGGGTTTTGCTGTAGGGGTGCTCCGATGCTCCACTTGCCGAATTCGAGTGTGTACCAGTCGGTGTAAGGTCTGCAGCCGATGCCGATGATCACGCACCCACGAAGCCATCCCTGTTCGGGGGCCTTCTTCCTCCGAAGACAGTTCCAGATCTGTCATGCCTTTTCCTGGGCGCCCAAAGACCACTTCATACGGGGTGCGTCCTGTGACTTGATGAACTCTATTGTTGTAGACCCACACTAGGTCAGACACGTACTCCGGCCAGCGGGCCTTCTGATCTTGTTCTAGCGCACGCAGCATTTGAAGCAAAGTCCGGTTAAACCGCTCACAAGCCCCATTTCCCTGGGGATGATACGGTGTGGTGCGTGACTTATCAATGCCGTAGAGGCGATGCAGCTCTTCCATGACCTTGCCCAAGAAACAGGCGCCTTGATCCGAATGTATTCGCCTCGGACAGCCGTAAACTTGAATAAAGTTCTTACAGATAGCGCTCGCCGCCGACTCAGCTGTCTGATCACGGGTAGGGATGACTACCGCGAATTTTGAAAAATGATCTACCATAACGAGGCAGTGTTCGTAGCCTTGATGCGCTGCTCCAATGGTAATGTAGTCTATCATTAATACTTCAAAAGGGGCAGACGTCGTGATGCTCTGCACAGGCGCCCTTTCCTCCGGTGACTTGGTTAGCTCACATTGTCGACATTGTCTACAGGCAGTTTGTACTTCCGCAAGCAGCCGAGGATGATAGAACTGAGTTTGCAGCCACTTAAACGTCCTCTTCACTCCGAAGTGTGCCCCGGACTCATGAGCTTCTTTAGCAACTGCGGCCACCACAGGCCCTGGTAAGACCATCTGCCAGGTCGGCTCAGAATCTGCCAGAGCCATGGTTAAGTGGCATAAGAGCCCGTCCTGAAGAGTTAGGCGCTCCCACTGCCGCAGAAGAAGGTTCAGATCTGACGGGAGAATTTGTCCAGGGGTTCTCACGGGCAATAGACCATTCGTTATCCACTGTCGCAATGGAGCTAGTTCCTGGTCTTCCTGTTGTAGCCGTATCCATTCGTCCCGACTCTGAACCAACAGTCCTGCAGCCGTTCTGTTCCCGGTCTGTTCCCGGCTCACAGCCGTCTGAGCAGCGCCCCCGATGGCGTAGGGGATTTCTTCTCCCTCCAGCTCCTCATCTCGGTTAGTTCTTGGGGGATTTTTCCGCAGACGAGATAATGCGTCAGCATGAACATTCTCCGCTCCTCGCTTGTAAAGGATACGGTATCTGTACTTGGCCATCCGGGCTACCCAGCGCTGTTCTAGGGCACCCAATTTAGCATTTTCCAGATGTGCCAATGGGTTGTTATCCGTGCGTATCAGCACCTCGGAACCGGCCAGGTACTCAGCGAACCGCTCCGTCATAGCCCACACCACGGCCAGCAGCTCCACCTTGAAAGAACTGTAATTGTCTGGGTTCAACTCAGAGTCATGAAGAGACCGACTCGCATAGGCGATCACTCTCTCCCGCCCATCCTGAACCTGAGACAACACAGCCCCCAATCCCTGAGAGCTGCCGTCGGTGTGTAGGATGAACGGTTGCGAAAAGTCCGCATAAGCCAACACCGGCGGCTCCATGAGAGCTGTCTTCAAGTCCCGGAATGCTGCTTCTTGTGGCTCCTGCCATTGTATCTTCTTTCCCCGTTCCTTGGGGGAGCTTCCTTTCAGCAGGACTTGTAGATTGTGAGAACGGCGAGCAAAATTCTTCACGAAGCGCCGGTAGTACCCAGCGAGGCCCAAGAACGCCCGTACATCTTTAGCGGTCTCCGGTGTGGGCCACTCCTGGATTGCAGCAATCTTCTCCTGCGATGGCCGGACTCCTTCGGCGGACACCACATGCCCCAGGTACTCGATCTGTTCCCGGAACAAGTGACACTTCTGGGGCTTCACCTTAAGCCCGTATTTCAGCAACCGGTCTAGTACCTGTTCCAGTCGGCACAGATGTTCCTCGAATGTTGGGGCGTAGATGATGATGTCATCCAGATAAATGAGAGTGGCCTCGAAGTTCAAATCCCCCAGACACCGCTCCATTAATCGTTGGAAGGTGCCTGGAGCGTTGGCCAGCCCAAACGGCATTCGATTGAACTCAAATAGTCCCATGGGAAGGATGAACGCTGTCTTAGGACGATCTGCTTCTGTCATCGGGACCTGCCAGTATCCGCTGGCTAGGTCTAAGGTGGAAAAATATTTGGCCCGACCCAGCACGGAGAGAGACTCCTCGATACGGGGAAGTGGATAAGAGTCTCGGACGGTGCATGCATTTAGCTTACGATAGTCCACACAGAACCGGAGCGTGCCGTCCTTTTTCCGCACCAGCACGATCGGGGCAGCCCACGGGCTCTGACTCTCGCGGATCACTCCCTTTTGTAGCATCTGGCCTAACAACGTCTTTACTTCCTGGTACATCTGCGGGGGAATCTGTCTGTACCGCTCTCTGATGGGCACTGTATCTCCGGTCGGAATTCCATGTTCGATGGCCGTGGTACAGCCAAAATCATCTTCATGTTGCGCAAACACTTCAGCATAGTGTCCAAGGAGCCGCTGCACTCGCGAGACTTGTGATGGATCCAGACCCGGTAATTCTGCTCGCATATGTTCCAGAATAGTTTGACCTTTTCGTAACGCTATCAGCTCAGGATCCTGTGTAGACCGGACACTGACCATCCAGGGATCAGGGGAATCCACCTTTAACTGTAAAGTATCTGGAGGAGGCATCACTTCTAACGGTCGTAACACTTTGGCCATCTCACTTCGGACCCGTAGCACGACATCGTGTTCGTCCACATTCACACATCGCACTGGTACGGCCCCATTTTTAACAGTAGCCAGAGATCGGGCCACCAGCAGTCCTGTGGGCAAAGGGGACGTAAAGGTGGGCTCAACCTGCACTTGCACTCCTTCCAGAGGGATGCGAGCTCGGATGGGCAGGGATATAACAGTCTGTCCTGGGGGAAACGTCACTTCTGCTGTCGGGGAGGTGATTACTTTCCCTAGTATGTCTCCCTCCTGAAAGGTCTCTTGCACACGGACTTCCCTCACTAACTGTCTGAACACGGAGCCTTGAGGTGTACTGGTCCCCCACTGATTGAGTGTCTCTTGTGTGGTCTCCCCTAACAGCAAACTGCCAAAGTCCTTCAATACATTCATCCCCAAAGTCACGATATGTTGTGGGCTGGGATCCCCCCGTGTCAACACAACCCCCCGGCGGCCCAGGTCTTTCCCACATAAAGATATTTGCATCCAGGTGACCCCTTCCACTGGGATGGGCAGCTGATTGGCGGCCTGCAACCGGATTACGGGGCCCCATTGGGGTCTGACTGACACAGGGAAGTGTTTTCTAAAATAGGCCTCGGGCATAGTCGTGACTTGAGATCCGGTGTCCACCAGACAACGTACAGCCCGCCCTTCAAACTCTGCCCAAACCAGGGGGCAGCTGGCAACCAAATTTTCGGGACTTTCACCACCCATCCGCGGGGATTCTGACTCCGAGCGTCGTCCCCTTAGCTCGGAGTCCTCTAGTTTAACGCCCGCCGTGACGAGGCCCTCCCTCTCCGGGGGCACTCCCGTGCGAAATGTCCTGCCTCCCCGCAACCATAGCAAGCACCGGAGACCGGATAATATCCTGAACGAGCGCCACGACTACGCCAAATGTAGAGACCGCAGGTAAAGAAGGATGCAGGGACAAATAGGAGCCAGAAAGCAAATAGCGTTTTTAACTTTCTTTTTAACTTCCAACCAAAAAGATAACAAACGTTTTCCACGCAGGGAACTTATATACAAGAACACAATCTCGCAGTAAATCCCAATTATTATATGGCCGCCCTGAACTACACCCGTAGAACGCGGCAGCGCCTCACTAGTGACTCCCTACTAAGATAAAGTCAACAACGGTCACTTATCAGTGCTGGTTCAGCGATGTAGTCCTGACGGGGAGGCTCCGACAACGCCGTAGTCCTGATGGCGGAGGAAGGAGGTGTCTTCTGGCGACGGGCCCAGGCGTAGAGTCGAGTCCAGAATGTCTTTTGCGGTGCTGCGTTCCCTCCTGCAGGCGGACGTTGATCCGAGGTAACAGCCTCCCAGTCCAGAGAAGAGTCTTTTTGAGGAGGATTAGGAGAATAATCAGTATCAGTCACAGCTGAGACGAAACCATGCGAGTCTGTAGCACTCTCTGGCAAGGTGCTCTCAGGGAGCGCGGTAATATTGTCCCTGAGCTGGTCAGCACTACCCCTCTGCCTGGGGGGTCGCTGACGACGAATGCGTCTCTTTTTGGGGGCTCCAGTAATTGCCCGCAGTGTCTGTTGCACGTTTTCCCCCTGCTTCCTGCAAGTCTCACTGCGGCCTGCACACTCACAGCAACTGCGCTGCAGTTTCCTCTCCTCAGAGATTTCCCGCGCTTCTCTGCCCCTGCTTTCGCGCGTTTTGCTTTTTATCCTCTCCTCTCCCTGCGTCACTCTGCCTCCTGTCACATGAGCCTGGCTTCCCATGCACCCCTCAAATCCGTCCCCCGGAACCCCGACTCCCGGCAACAATGGTTCCACCCGTCTGCACAGCTCACCAGGTCCCTGTCCCCTACACAGGCACGCTGGGTCCTAGTGCCCACAATTATCATTTCCCCTAGACACTTCCTGGTCCTGCCTGCAGTGCAAACTTCATCAGTAAGTGCTGGGGATGGGACTTATTAGGTTTATTAAATTCAGGTATGTCACTGTGAGACCGTTGGGGTATTGTGGGGGCTGAAAGTGAGTGAGGGGGGACAGGATACTGGGGGGTGAATGTGAGACCACGGGGGTATTGTGGGGGAGGGGAGACAGGGCACTGTGGGGGTGAAGGTGAGACCATGGGGGTATTGTGGGGGAGGGGAGACAGGGCACTGGGGGGTGAATGTGAGACCATTTGGGGGTTGTGAGGGCAGAAGGTGGGTGAGGTGGGACGGGGCACCGAGGGGTGGATGTGAGATGATGGGGTATTGGGGCTGAAGTGGGGGAGGGGAGACGGCACTGGGGGCTGAATATTATAATGTTTAGTTCTGATATTATATGTACTCCATCACATAATATTTGCTGTCTGGGGAGGCTGGATATGGGGGGCTTAGGGGGCTTTTGATACCACCTGGGTCTTTTATGAGTATTAGTATAAGGAGCCGGCATACAGTAACCAAGAGCTGCATCACATTTACAGCACCACTCCAGCATTATTTTTTTTAATTCATTGCTGGAGCGGTGCTGATAATCCCCGTCCCCTGCCCCCTGTCTGATACTCACCTTCTGGAGTCTTCATCTGTTTTTGTCTCCGCTCGGCTCCGTCTCCTGCAGTTTGTGGCCTGTCCGAGGCTCCAGTGTTTCATGGAGCAGCGCAGAGGTCACTAATCAATGTGAGTCTGTGGGAGCCTCGTTCTGGCCTCGTTCTCACTCTCAGGCTATGTGCACACGGATTCGCAGCAGTTTTCCGTCTGGTTTACAGTGCCATGTAAACCTATGGAAAACCAAATCCGCTGTGCCCATGGTGCGGAAAATATCGCGCGGAAATGCTGCTTTGTATTTTCCGCAGCATGTCAATCTGGAGACATAAGTGGCCTTACGAATAAATATAAAGATCTTCTTAATAAACGTATCCGCCTGTGGTGGAATAGGGCCTTTTTGGAGCGATATATTGGATGTGATCTTGTCCCTAGGGGATTACGTGTCCAGGTGTTCCCTTCCTTTGTGGTCAATGACACTGAATTTGTAGAGCAGTGGGAGGAGGCAGCCTCTTTGTGCTCAAAAAAATTTATGGAACTACTATCCAAACATAATGAGAGACAATTAAAAGAACTGGATGTTGAATTGAACAGCATACAAGAGGAAATTAACAAATGCCTCGTTGGTGAGGCAGTGACCAAATTCAAGGAAGAGGTAGATGTACTTCTAAAAAAATGGGAAACTGATGTCGTACAGAATAAAACTAAAAAATACCAACGTGATGTGGCCGATCGACAGCAAGGGCGAATATATAAGTGGCACAACAGACGGCCACTTAAAAATTTCTCAAGAGGCCGGTCTACGTCTATCTCTTCCGTCTCCTCAGCTGAGGAAAGGACATTGAGAGTGGATAATATAAGATCCGGATGGGCCAAAAAGGATTCAGAGAGAACTGACTGGAGAGAGGGACGCCTTAGAAATAAACGGAAAATGAACACACTTCCCTCTATGGATAAAAAATCAAAAACAAACGTACTTGAGGTAATCAATCTTTCCACTCATGTCCTCTCTGAACCACAGAAACAAGTATTGGAGTTAGGGCTTTCTTTTTCTCCTTTAAATAATTTTGATTTTTTTATAGCACTAAAGGATTTGCATCTGTACGCCCGGAAAATCATCCTTAAGCGACTCCATCTGCGATCCTCAGGAAGTGCTGAGGTGATTGATCCCATTGAATTGGAGGCCCTCAGAAATCTAGAAGCACTGGAACGAGAGTCTTCTGATGAAGGGGTAAGTGCCTCTCCACCTTCTATATCTGCCAGATGTACCACTTTTCCCCCCTTGTCCCTCTGCCCACAGGTGGAAATCTTCACCAAATTGGTGATGGAAGATTTCAATAAAATAACGAATTATAAAAAAAGGGACAATCTTACAATTGCCCAGAGAAAGGCTATACAGGAAATCAAGTCGTGGGATGATATTGTCATCAAGCCGGCGGACAAGGGGGGTAACGTTGTCATCTGGCCGGTGGAGAGGTACGAGAAAGAAGCCTTTCGGCAATTAAGAAACAGGGATACATATACCCCATTACAACAGAATCCCCTCACTAAATTTCAAACCCAGCTTCAGAATATTCTGGAGATGGCGTTTGAGAGGGGGATTATCAGCAAGAAAATTCTAGGAGGATTGGTAATTCAATATCCTGTGATACCCACCTTCTACTTGCTCCCCAAGGTCCACAAAGACCTGATCTCACCTCCGGGACGTCCGATTGTCTCTGGCATGGGAGGGCTATGTGACGCAACATGCAAATTTATTGAGCACTATCTAAAACCACAGGTTGAGACGTTGCCCTCCTATGTCAGGGACACTACGGACGTCCTGAGACGTATTGATGGCCTTGTCGTGGAGAAGGACATGCTGTTGGTTACGGCGGATGTTGAGTCCTTATACACCAGCATCCGACATGTGGATGGGATGAGGGCGACGAGATTCTATCTTGAATCCAGCAATTTGGATCCTGATTTACGGGAGCTGGTGTTGGAGTTGTTGGAGTTCATCCTAACCCATAATTTTTTTGTATTCAAGGACCGTTTTTTTCTCCAGAAACAGGGCACTGCCATGGGGGCGGCCTGTGCGCCTTCGTATGCTAATTTGTTTCTTGGCTATTGGGAGCGTGAGGTGTTTCACGGTGGCGCACAGTCTGCCCCCCAGATTCTTGGTTGGTACAGATATATAGATGATGTTCTGTTTATATGGCATGGCCCTGTTCTGGAGTTACAGAGATTTATGGTGGGATTGAACGACAATGACTCCAACATCAGACTCACCTATACAGATCATGGGAGTGAGATCTCCTTTTTAGACATTACACTGAAAGTACAGTCTAATGGATACATATATACAGATATGTATAGGAAAGAGACATCAGTTAACGCTTTATTACACTCAACCTCATCCCATCCACCCTCCACGATAAGAGCCATCCCCACTGGCCAGTTCCTTCGGGCTCGAAGGATCTGTGCTTCTGATCAACTTTTTGAGAAACAGGCTGTGGACCTTGGGGAACGTTTTAAACAGCGAGGATACAGTGGTCGTAACATTAAGAAGGGGTATCTACGGGCCAAAAAAACAAAAAGGAGTGATCTCTTGGTTGAGAGACGTAAAACTAAGGAGAGAGCCTGGGATGAACAACCACGAGTCATATCCACCTTTAACCATAAATGGAATGAAATGCAGAGTATTCTAGAAAAACATTGGCCTGTTCTAACCACTGACCCAATACTTGGCAGATGTATGTCTGATCGACCTCTAATGACGGCTCGGAGGAGCAGTAATTTTAGGGATATTTTGGTACATAGCCACTATGTGGCCAAAACACTGGATCCCTTTCAGGCAGGGAGACAAAAAAACGGTTTCTTTCCATGCGGGGTCTGCCTCGCATGTAAGAACCTTACTAGATCTCTGACTTTCTCCTCATCAAATGGCAGGCGGCAATTTCGAATCAACCAATATATAACATGTAGTACAACACATGTTGTATATTATGCAATTTGCACCTGTAAGCTTGTCTACATTGGACTAACATCAAGAGAACTACGTGTTCGCATTCGCGAGCACGTACGAGATATTGTAGCAGCACAAGATATCGAGGATGTAGAGAGCCTAAAACCAATTCCCAAACATTTCCGGAAACACCATAAATGTAATCCCAAAGATTTAAAGGCATGGGGCATTGAGAGGATCCATGTAGGCATTAGAGGTGGTGATGCCAAACAAAAACTGGCCCAAAGAGAGTGCCGCTGGATAGCGGTATTAAACACACTAGCTCCTGCCGGCTTAAATGAAAACCTAAGTTTCAGCTCCTTTTTATAGTTGTTCTCCAGCTGGTTTTTAATATGTGGGTCTTATTTTCTGTGTTTGTTGTCTTTTTATGTTTTATTGATGTTATTTTTAACTGTAGTTTTTCTTTGATCTATATATAGTTACCTTTTACTGGGTATGGCGCTTCTGTACATCGTCCCTTGGTCACTGGAGATTCTGGTTTTGTCCACTGTTCCTGTTGGAGTCTTGATCCGCTGTCCACCTTGTGTCTTCAGCCTGGTACACCATGGCCCATCAAGTGGTCTGGAATTAAAAAAACATGGGGACTCTGTTTTAGCACGTGATGTTTTTATAAACTAATATGCATTAATTTGCTGTTGACTTGTATATTTAATATGTCACTTTTATGGTTCATCATACAAATCTGCTTTAATTTGTGGTCACTCGTGTCGAGGGTAATATATATAATGTATTTATTCACTAATCTGTACACTTTATACTCCATATATGGAGTCATAATTACGGCTTGTGGTCTTCACCTAGCCATGTGTAGTTTCTGCACTTATTCTATCTCTTTTTATATTTTTTATCGTGCTCACCGCAGGAGTTAATTAGTTTTTTGTTTTTCCTCTTTTTATTATTCTTTTTTGCAATGCCTAAGTGCGGTCACTCCTTCACAGTAAAAATTAACATAATACTCCGCCTCCTGATTATGGTCGGCTCACTGCAGGATTCAATTAGTCTTTTGTTTTTTCTTTTTTTCTTTTTTGCACGGTTTAACTTGCGGTCACTCCTTCACAGTTAAAATTAACATACCACCCCGCCTCCTGATTAAGGCCGGTCGCCATTTGGTCCACTGCGCGCATTCCTGGTGTCATCTTGGTCCCGGGGCATTGTGGGAGGCGCCGCCGGATGACGTTTGTGGTTCAGTGGGGTCAGGTGACTGGCTTGCTGAGCCGCGGCGCCATCTTGGATGCCGCTTGCAATGCAGCACCTGGCTGGGTGACACGCAGCTATGCGCCGGCACAGGTGGACACAGTGAAGGCAAATTGGGATACTTTAAAATGAAGCGCCGGACAGCTAACAAACACCGCCCCCTGAGGAAGCAAGCTGACGCGAAACGTGCGTTGGGGCAACGGTGTGGTCCGATCGTGGTGCCAGCACATGGGTAAGAGTCCGGGGGGAGTTTTTATGGTTTGACATGTGAGATATGAGTCAGTGTACAGGGCTCATGGCATTGGTATACAATTGGTTATACGCTCCCCGTCTCTAGACCCATGTTATACTTTGCACAATACAAGTGATCTGCTTTTACATGTGGCATCAGACCGATTTCTGCACCGTTTTTCTTGTCTGTGCTACCCCTACCCTTCTAAAGCGCTTGAGTATTATCTTTATGCATTTGTTTGTAGTTGTAAATTATTGGTATAAATTGCTGTAAATTAATAAAATATTTATATAAATGTTCTTTGGACATGAAACTCCGTTTTTTCTCTTTTTGCTTGATTGTATGTGCACACGGTGCGGATTGGCCGCTGCGGATTCGCAGCAGTTTTCCGTCTGGTTTACAGTGCCATGTAAACCTATGGAAAACCAAATCCGCTGTGCCCATGGTGCGGAAAATATCGCGCGGAAATGCTGCTTTGTATTTTCCGCAGCATGTCAATTCTTTTTGCGGATTCCGCAGCATTTTACACCTGCTCCTGTATAGGATTCCGCAGGTGTAAAAATGCATGTGAAATCTGCACAAAAAACACAGGAAATCCACGGTAATTCCGCACAAATCCGCAACAAGTGCACATAGCCTCATAGTCTTACATTGAGCACTTGTGACATGGCTTCTAACTTCTGGCCTGTCAGAAGCTGCGCTCACAAGTTTGAGCAGCGGCACTGCAGCAGTGCCACAAAATAGTGAATACGCCGGAGTAAATGGCCAGGACATCCAAATCATTACAGGGAGCTGTGAGTCCATCATACTGTGTATAAGGGAGCTGCAAGCCCATCATACTGTGTATACGGGAGCTGCGGGCCCATGTTACTGTGTATAAGGGAACTGCGGGACCATCATACTGTGTATAAGGAAGCTGCGGGCCCATCATACTGTGTATAAGGGAGCTGTGGGCCCATCATACTGTGTATACGGGAGCTGCGGGCCCATGTTACTGTGTATAAGGGAGCTGCGGGCCCATCATACTGTGTATAAGGAAGCTGCGGGCTCATCATACTGTGTATAAGGGAGCTGTGGGCCCATCATACTGTGTATAAGGAAGCTGCAAGCCCATCATACTGTGTATAAGGGAGCTGCGGGCCCATCATACTGTGTATAAGGGAGCTGCAAGCCCATCATACTGTGTATAAGGGAGCTGCGGGCCCATCATACTGTGTATAAGGAAGCTGCAAGCCCATCATACTGTGTATAAGGGAGCTGCGGGCCCATCATACTGTGTATAAGGGAGCTGCATGCCCATCATACTGTGTATAAGGGAGCTGCAAGCCCATCATGCTGTGTATAAGGGAGCTGCAGGACCATCATACTGTGTATAAGGAAGCTGCGGGCTCATCATACTGTGTATAAGGGAGCTGTGGGCCCATCATACTGTGTATAAGGAAGCTGCAAGCCCATCATACTGTGTATACGGGAGCTGCGGGCCCATCATACTGTGTATAAGGGAGCTGCAAGCCCATCATACTGTGTATAAGGGAGCTGCGGGCCCATCATACTGTGTATAAGGAAGCTGCAAGCCCATCATACTGTGTATAAGGGAGCTGCGGGCCCATCATACTGTGTATAAGGGAGCTGCATGCCCATCATACTGTGTATAAGGGAGCTGCAAGCCCATCATGCTGTGTATAAGGGAGCTGCGGGCCCATCATACTGTGTATAAGGGAGCTGCATGCCCATCATACTGTGTATAAGGGAGCTGCAAGTCCATCATACTGTGTATACGGGAGCTGCGGGTCCATCATACTGTGTATAAGGGAGCTGCAAGCCCATCATACTGTGTATAAGGGAGCTGCGGGCCCATCATACTGTGTATACGGGAGCTGCGGGCCCATCATACTGTGTATATGGGAGCTGTGAGTCCATCATACTGTGTATAAGGGAGCTGCGGGCCCATCATACTGTGTATAAGGGAGCTGTGAGTCCATCATACTGTGTATACGGGAGCTGTGGGCCCATCATACTGTGTATAAGGGAGCTGAGGGCCCATCATACTGTGTATAAGGGAGCTGTGAGTCCATCATACTGTGTATACGGGAGCTGTGGGCCCATCATACTGTGTATAAGGGAGCTGAGGGCCCATCATACTGTGTATAAGGGACCTGTGGGCCCATCATACTGTGTATAAGGGACCTGTGGGCCCATCATACTGTGTATAAGGGAGCTGTGGGCCCATCATACTGTGTATAAGGGAGCTGTGAGTCCATCATACTGTGTATAAGGGAGCTGAGGGCCCATCATACTGTGTATAAGGGACCTGTGGGCCCATCATACTGTGTATAAGGGACCTGTGGGCCCATCATACTGTGTATAAGGGAGCTGAGGGCCCATCATACTGTGTATAAGGGAGCTGTGAGTCCATCATACTGTGTATAAGGGAGCTGAGGGCCCATCATACTGTGTATAAGGGAGCTGCGGGCCCATCATACTGTGTATAAGGGAGCTGCGGGCCCATCATACTGTGTATAAGGGAGCTGAGGGCCCATCATACTGTGTATAAGGGACCTGTGGGCCCATCATACTGTGTATAAGGGACCTGTGGGCCCATCATACTGTGTATAAGGGACCTGTGGGCCCATCATACTGTGTATAAGGGAGTTGTGGGCCCATCATACTGTGTATAAGGGAGCTGCAAGCCCATCATACTGTGTATACGGGAGCTGTGAGTCCATCATACTGTGTATAAGGGGGCTGTGGGCCCATCATACTATGTATAAGGGAGCTGTGGGCCCATCATACTGTGTATAAGGGAGCTGTGGGCCCATCATACCTGTGATCTGGTGCCCTGGACTGTGGCTGCCTGAAGCCTACAGTAAACCAGGTAAAGAGACTGCAAACCTGTGTCCTCGTTCTTTACCGCACCTCTCAACATCCTCATCTATACACCGGGACCCCTGGGGACCTACTTCACCTGTGGGAAGTTATACCATCTAGCTGCCATACCATCACCCCAGAGGACTCCCTTAAGCAGCGTCGGTCACCCACTGACCAGATACCACAGGTGGCGTCACAAACAAACTTTATTCTCTAAACCCCTTTCTGACCTCGGACGGGATAGTACGTCCGAGGTCAGAACCCCCGCTTTGATGCAGGACTCCGGCGGTGAGCCCGCCTCAAAGCCGGGACATGTCAGCTGTTTTGAACAGCTGACATGTGCCTGTAATAGGCGCGGGCAGAATCGCGATCTGCCCGCGCCTATTAACTAGTTAAATGCCGCTGTCAAACGCAGACAGCGGCATATAACCGGCGCTTCTGGCCGGGCGGCCGGAAATGAGCGCATCGCCGACCCCGTCACATGATCGGAGGTCGGCGATGCTTCAGAATAGTAACCATAGAGGTCCTTGAGACCTCTATGGTTACTGATCCCCGGCAGCTGTGAGCGCCACCCTGTGGTCGGCGCTCACAGCACACCTGCATTTCTGCTACATAGCAGCGAACATCAGATCGCTGCTATGTAGCAGAGCCGATCGTGTTGTGCCAGCTTCTAGCCTCCCATGGAGGCTATTGAAGAATGGCAAAAGTAAGAAAAAAAAAAAAAATTGAAAAAAATAAAAAAAATATAAAAGTTTACATCACCCCCCTTTCGCCCCAATCAAAATAAATCAATAAAAAAAAATCAAACCTACACACATTTGGTATCGCCGCGTTCAGAATCGCCCGATCTATCAGTAAAAAAAAAGCATTAACCTGATCGCTAAACGGCGTAGCGAGAAAAAAATTCGAAACGCCAGAATTAATTTTTTTTGATCGCCGCGACATTGCATTAAAATGCAATAATGGTTGATCAAAAGAACGTATCTGTACCGATATGGTATCATTAAAAACACCAGCTCGGCACGCAAAAAATAAGCCCTCACCCGACCCCAGATCATGAAAAATGGAGACGCTACGAGTATCGGAAAATGGCGCAAATTATTTTTTTTAGCAAAGTTTGGAATTTTTTTTCACCACTTAGATAAAAAATAACCTAGACATGTTAGGTGTCTATGAACTCGTACTGATCTGGAGAATCGTAATGGCAGGTCAGTTTTAGCATTTAGTGAACCTAACAAAAAAGCCAAACAAAAAACAAGTGTGGGACTGCACTTTTTTTGCAATTTCACCGCACTTGGAATTTTTTTCCCGTTTTCTAGTACACGACATGGTAAAACCAATGATGTCGTTCAAAAGTACAACTCGTCCCGCAAAAAATAAGCCCTCACATGGCCATATTGACGGAAAAATAAAAAAGTTATGGCTCTGGGAAGGAGGGGAGTGAAAAACGAACACGGAAAAACGGAAAATCCCAAGGTCATGAAGGGGTTAAAGACCGTACCTTTAACATGGGCGCCCAGGGCCACGGACCGGGTCGCCACCACCGTGACATATCCCTTTGAGCCGACCGGACCCAGTACCGATTCCCCCACTGCCCTGGCGGGCGACTCACTCAGTTCTCCCTTATTAGTTCCCATCCTATCGTCTGGTTCTCCTGTGGTCGGGACACGCCAGGCTCAGTTCTCCCTTATTAGTGTCCATCCTATCGTCTGGTTCTCCTGTGGTCGGGACACGCCAGGCTCAGTTCTCCCTTATTAGTGTCCATCCTATCGTCTGGTTCTCCTGTGGTCAGGACACGCCGGGCTCAGTTCTCCCTTATTAGTTCCCGTCCTATCGTCTGGTTCTCCTGTGGTCCAGACACGCCAGGCTCAGTTCTCCCTTATTAGTGTCCATCCTATCGTCTGGTTCTCCTGTGGTCCGGACACGCCGGGCTCAGTTCTCCCTTATTAGTGTCCATCCTATCGTCTGGTTCTCCTGTGGTCAGATCACGCCGGTCTCAGTTCTCCCTTATTAGTTCCCGTCCTATCGTCTGGTTCTCCTGTGGTCCGGACACGCGGGCTCAGTTCTCCCTTATTAGTGTCCATCCTATCGTCTGGTTCTCCTGTGGTCCGGACACGCAGGGCTCAGTTCTCCCTTATTAGTGTCCATCCTATCGTCTGGTTCTCCTGTGGTCAGATCACGCCGGTCTCAGTTCTCCCTTATTAGTTCCCGTCCTATCGTCTGGTTCTCCTGTGGTCGGGACACGCCAGGCTCAGTTCTCCCTTATTAGTTCCCGTCCTATTGTCTGGTTCTCCTGTGGTCCAGACACGCCAGGCTCAGTTCTCCCTTATTAGTTCCCATCCTATCGTCTGGTTCTCCTGTGGTCAGAACACGCCGGGCTCAGTTCTCCCTTATTAATTCCCAACCTTTAGTCTTGTTCTCCTGTGGTCGGGACATGCCAGGCTCAGTTGTCCCTTATTAATTCCCATCCTATCGTCCGGTTCTCCTGTGGTCAGAACACGCCAGGCTCAGTTGTCCCTTATTAATTCCCATCCTATCGTCCGGTTCTCCTGTGGTCGGGACATGCTGGGCTCAGTTCTCCCTTATTAGTTCCCATCCTATCGTCCGGTTCTCCTGTGGTCGGGACATGCTGGGCTCAGTTGTCCCTTATTAATTCCCATCCTATCGTCTGGTTCTCCTGTGGTCGGGACATGCTGGGCTCAGTTGTCCCTTATTAATTCCCATCCTATCGTCTGGTTCTCCTGTGGTCGGGACATGCCGGGCTCAGTTCTCCCTTATTAGTTCCCATCCTATCGTCTGGTTCTCCTGTGCTCGGGACATGCCGGGCTCAGCTCTCCCTTATTAGTTCCCATCCTATCGTCTGGTTCTCCTGTGGTCGGGACATGCCGGGCTCAGTTCTCCCTTATTAGTTCCCATCCTATCGTCTGGTTCTCCTGTGCTCGGGACATGCCGGGCTCAGCTCTCCCTTATTAGTTCCCATCCTATCGTCTGGTTCTCCTGTGGTCAGGACATGCCGGGCTCAGTTCTCCCTTATTGGTGTCCATCCTATCGTCTGGTTCTCCTGTGGTCAGAACACGCCAGGCTCAGTTCTCCCTTATTAGTTCCCATCCTATTGTCTGGTTCTCCTATGGTCAGAACACGCCGGGCTCAGTTCTCCCTTATTAGTTCCCATCCTATCGTCTGGTTCTCCTGTGGTCAGGACATGCCGGTCTCAGTTCTCCCTTATTAGTGTCCATCCTATCGTCTGGTTCTCCTGTGGTCAGGACATGCCGGGCTCAGTTCTCCCTTATTAGTGTCCATCCTATCGTCTGGTTCTCCTGTGCTCGGGACATGCTGGGCTCAGTTCTCCCTTATTAGTTCCCATCCTATCGTCTGGTTCTCCTGTGCTCGGGACATGCCGGGCTCAGCTCTCCCTTATTAGTTCCCATCCTATCGTCTGGTTCTCCTGTGGTCGGGACATGCCAGGCTCAGTTCTCCCTTATTAGTTCCCATCCTATCGTCTGGTTCTCCTGTGGTCAGGACATGCCGGTCTCAGTTCTCCCTTATTAGTGTCCATCCTATCGTCTGGTTCTCCTGTGGTCGGGACACGCCAGGCTCAGTTCTCCCTTATTAGTGTCCATCCTATCGTCTGGTTCTCCTGTGGTCAGAACACGCCGGGCTCAGTTCTCCCTTATTAGTGACTGTCCTATCGTCTGGTTCTCCTGTGGTCAGAGCTCACCAGATTCAGCTCTCCCTTCCCCATATCTGCCTGTTCTGTGGAGCTCACCACTGTGGAATAGTCACTGTGATGTGATAGACCTGATACATCTGGACAGGCTGAATGATTGCAGAGACACTCGTTCTCCACGTCGTAACTTTTCATTACATTTTTCAGGCTTTGGTGCAGAAAGGATGAATATTGAAATAATGCGTCCATGCTGCCCTCCTGCACATACAGAGACCTCACCACCCCAATGGGGTCAGTCCTAGTTGTGGCATCTAAGGGCATGAGAAACCCTAAGGCCCTTGCAGGCCTTGAGTAATGGGTCCAGATGGCGCCGGACAGACCCTGTTTGCTTATGATTGGGTCTGTTGAGTTTAGGGCCACTGTCGGGTGGGATCCCTGTAATGAGGTGCACACATGAGAGCCTCAGCTCCTTTAGGGTATGTGCACACGTTGCGGTTTTCACTGCGGATTTTCACGCGGTTTCTTCTGCGGATTCCTCTGCGGGTTTTCAACTGCACTTTCCTATTGGTGCAAGTTGAAAACCGCTGCGGAATCCGCAGAAAGAAGTAACATGCTACTTATTTTTTTCCGAAGCGAATCCTCGTGGAATTTTCCGCAGCATGTGCACTGCGGTTTTTGTTTTCCATTGGTTAACATTGTACTGTACACCGCATGGAAAACTGCTGCGGATCCGCAGCAAAAAACGCAACGTGTGCACATACCCTAACTTTGCTGGGTGTAGGGGACCCAAGAGGTCAGACCCCACCAATCTGGCTGTAACCTCCTCCCCTGTGTCCCTTAACAGGTCAATTTCTATTCATATGGCATCTGTTATCCATCTCCAACAAGATTGTCACAGTTTGGACAGGGGGGGACAGTGGAGACCACCCATATATCACAGTATCCTACAGCATTCTACATAACAATGATGAGTTCCATATAAAACATACAATTCCATATATGTCCAGTAGGGGGCGCTGCACCAGTGTCAGGACTCAGGTATGGAGAGGTGGGTGTTATGATCACACAGCATATGCCGTCAGCCTACTAATAAGTCCCCCGCAGCCGTTACTCTCCTCCTCTTCCCTCCATCACACTATTCTTTTCCTCATCCCTCCATTGTCCGTCCTAATCCTCCTCTCCCCAATCTTCTATCTCAGCTCATTATCCCTCGTTTTTTTTTTCATCATTGGTAATTTTGCTGTTAGTCATTTTCACTGTATTTTTTATTTTTTTTATCCCATTTCGAATATTGTTTTCTCCCGTATTTCATCTATGCCATCCTGTTTCCTCCATTAATGATCCCAATATTGTCATTTCTCTCCTTCTGTTTTCCATCGCTCTCTCCAAACCCTTTTCCTTGAAGACAGTGATCAGGGAGCCGGCTGTCTCTCCTCCCTCTGAGCCGATATCCCGGAGCGTGGGGAGGGGGAATATCCGCACGATGCCAGCAGGTCTGTGCCACAACGCGGGCGGCAGGGGTCACATTCATTAATGGGGATTGTCATCATAATATGTGACGACTCTTCATCAATGTGAAGCGTAATCCATATCACATCATCATAACACTGATCACAGGTACCGATAATTACCTCCAAAATGGCACATACCAGACTCATCTGTACCCCTGTAACCTCTTATTACAGTAACCTGGCTCCTGATCCTCTTATTACCCTGTAACCTCTTATTACAGTAACCTGGCTCCTGATCCTCTTATTACTCTGTATCCTCTTATTACAGTAACCCGGCTCCTGATCCTCTTATTACCCTGTAACCTCTTATTACAGTAACCCGGCTCCTGATCCTCTTATTACCCTGTAACCTCTTATTACAGTAACCCGGCTCCTGATCCTCTTATTACCCTGTAACCTCTTATTACAGTAACCCGGCTCCTGATCCTCTTATTACCCTGTAACCTCTTATTACAGTAACCCGGCTCCTGATCCTCTTATTACCCTGTAACCTCTTATTACAGTAACCCGGCTCCTGATCCTCTTATTACCCCTGTAACCTCTTATTACAGTAACCCGGCTCCTGATCCTCTTATTACCCTGTAACCTCTTATTACAGTAACCCGGCTCCTGATCCTCTTATTACCCCTGTAACCTCTTATTACAGTAACCCGGCTCCTGATCCTCTTATTACCCTGTAACCTCTTATTACAGTAACCTGGCTCCTGATCCTCTTATTACCCTGTAACCTCTTATTACAGTAACCTGGCTCCTGATCCTCTTATTACCCTGTAACCTCTTATTACAGTAACCCGGCTCCTGATCCTCTTATTACCCTGTAACCTCTTATTACAGTAACCCGGCTCCTGATCCTCTTATTACCCCTGTAACCTCTTATTACAGTAACCCGGCTCCTGATCCTCTTATTACCCTGTAACCTCTTATTACAGTAACCCGGCTCCTGATCCTCTTATTACCCCTGTAACCTCTTATTACAGTAACCCGGCTCCTGATCCTCTTATTACTCTGTATCCTCTTATTACAGTAACCCGGCTCCTGAGCCTCTTATTACCCCTGTAACCTCTTATTACAGTAACCCGGCTCCTGATCCTCTTATTACTCTGTATCCTCTTATTACAGTAACCCGGCTCCTGATCCTCTTATTACCCCTGTAACCTCTTATTACAGTAACCCGGCTCCTGATCCTCTTATTACCCTGTAACCTCTTATTACAGTAACCCGGCTCCTGATCCTCTTATTACTCTGTATCCTCTTATTACAGTAACCCGGCTCCTGATCCTCTTATTACCCTGTAACCTCTTATTACAGTAACCTGGCTCCTGATCCTCTTATTACTCTGTATCCTCTTATTACAGTAACCCGGCTCCTGATCCTCTTATTACCCTGTAACCTCTTATTACAGTAACCCGGCTCCTGATCCTCTTATTACCCTGTAACCTCTTATTACAGTAACCCGGCTCCTGATCCTCTTATTACCCCTGTAACCTCTTATTACAGTAACCCGGCTCCTGATCCTCTTATTACCCCTGTAACCTCTTATTACAGTAACCCGGCTCCTGATCCTCTTATTACCCTGTAACCTCTTATTACAGTAACCCGGCTCCTGATCCTCTTATTACCCTGTAACCTCTTATTACAGTACCCGGCTCCTGATCCTCTTATTACCCTGTAACCTCTTATTACAGTAACCCGGCTCCTGATCCTCTTATTACCCCTGTAACCTCTTATTACAGTAACCTGGCTCCTGATCCTCTTATTACTCTGTATCCTCTTATTACAGTAACCCGGCTCCTGATCCTCTTATTACCCTGTAACCTCTTATTACAGTAACCCGGCTCCTGATCCTCTTATTACCCTGTAACCTCTTATTACAGTAACCCGGCTCCTGATCCTCTTATTACCCCTGTAACCTCTTATTACAGTAACCCGGCTCCTGATCCTCTTATTACCCCTGTAACCTCTTATTACAGTAACTCGGCTCCTGATCCTCTTATTACCCTGTAACCTCTTATTACAGTAACCCGGCTCCTGATCCTCTTATTACCCTGTAACCTCTTATTACAGTACCCGGCTCCTGATCCTCTTATTACCCTGTAACCTCTTATTACAGTAACCCGGCTCCTGATCCTCTTATTACCCCTGTAACCTCTTATTACAGTAACCCGGCTCCTGATCCTCTTATTACCCTGTATCCTCTTATTACAGTAACCGGGCTCCTGATCCTCTTATTACCCCTGTAACCTCTTTTTACTAATATCTCATTACAGTAATTGATCTTACAACCCTAATACTATTGCTTCACTTTTACAAATATGTATGTCCAGTACATGTATTGCTACTATCCAGAAAGCAAAGAGCATTTATCTATTAAAGCATTAGTGTGCTTCTAATAGTGTCTCAACAAGAAAAAAAATATTATAATAGAATGGTCTTGTGTTCCTGCAGGGGTCCCTAAGCTTTAGCTTTTTCTGTCTTAAAGGGAATCTGACAGCAGGATTTCACCCCCCAGCCCATACTATTTACATGCGCATGTAGCTTTTTCAAAGACAAGTCCATCTATACCTTTACATGGCCAGTCTGTTCCTCCGTTACTGAGAAATCGGGGGGTAATTTGATATGCAAATGAGGCTTAATAGTTATTTGTAGCTCTGAAGCCTCTGTCACTCCAGCTCTTTTCCCCACGTCCTCCTGCTTCACTAATGACTCATTTGCCTGACAACATACAGCATAGAGGATGTCAGTCAAGCAGGAGGCGGGGAATAGAGCTGGTGTGACAGAGGATTCAAACTGCAAATAGATATTTAGCCTGAATGAATTTAAATACTGATTTCTCAGTAACGGAGGAACGAACCAGTCATGTAAAGGTATTACTGGACTTGTCTATGAGCTATATTAACTTATAAATAGTTTGGGGGTGAAATCCTGCTGACAGATTCCATTTAAGAACAATCCGGCCTCCATCTTTTTATTATAGTAACCTGGCACTTATTATTTCTGTTTGTTTTCAGGTTGTTCTGGAGCTGCGCACATGGTGGCCAGGGAGCCAGAGATTAAAAGTAGCATCTCCTTCATACCATGCTTCCTATTTGTAGAGGTAATTCCTCCGCGGTCAGGACCTATGCATGGTTATGTTGTCTGTGGAAGGTGCCATACTCCTGTTGTTTACCTTCTGTCTTTGTGGTGAAAGTTTGTTTTTTTGTCATGACGTTAGGCCCAGGTGACATGATTCATGTGCTAGGAGAAATACCGTAAGTCATAGTGCGCTCGTCAGCACCATTAAACATGGGCAGACGCCAGGACCTACTGGGACTGGGGTCCCATGGCAATCTGGAGGAACATGTTTTATACCATTCATTCGGAGGGTACGGAAGGTGCCACATGCCAACTAACATATGCCAACCTCATGCCCGAACATATACTGCGTCTGCAATATGCCTCCATAAGCCATGCAAGCCGCACATATTAGCCATCTCCTTCTGATCCTTCTAATCATATCCCTACATGAATGAGATATTATTATTTTAGTTTCCACATCCCGGATGCCTTAGTGACATGTGATATTAGACTTGGGCACATTAGATAATTCGTTAGAATTTGGGCACCATGATGTGATCCAGTGCAGCCTTTTACATGAAGCTGTAGAAGTCGTAGATTTGTGACAAGAGAAGGTGTGACAAGAGGGTGAGACAAGAAAGTGGGACACGGGTGACATGATGTGGTGGGATTAGACACGGTGATGGGAGTGAGGAGATTGTTGACTGCTTCACCAGATTCCGCACACAGTTCCTCACATCTCTTGCTTTGTCCTTTTTCTTTCTCCTAACCCTTCGTACGTCTTTCCTACATATTATTTGTAGACCTCAGTGCTCTTCTTCAGATTTTCTTATGAGTTATTCTTCCTAAACCCATTATCTACCTTATTCTCCAGATCCCACCTTCCTTTTTCTGTCTTCCATATGTCTTCTCTTCCTTGCATTCACTAGTCTTCCTTCACTGTCTCCTTCATTCTTTCTTTCTCTAAAGCTTCCATAATTCCTCCCTCTCTTCACGTCTTTCTTCTTTGCCCTCATCCCTTGCTCGTCTGACAAGATGCTCTATTTCCAGCTCGTCCTGATGGCCGGTACTGTTATCCTTTCCTACCACTTTGAGTACACGGACACCTTCCCTGTCCATTCCCAGGGATTTTTTTGCTATGACAGCACCTTGTCCAAACCTTATCCGGGTCCTGAAAGTGCCAGCCGGGTCCCTCCACGTATCCTGTACCCGCTGATCACCGTGCTGCCAGTCCTCACGGTAGGTAGATTTTCCTTAGGTGTATAATGATAGTATAGATGTTCGGGGCTGGTTGTAGATCTTACAGATTGTCTGTCTGTGGTTGTCACAATCTGACTTGACGGTGTAAGACAGGGTGACAGCAGGGACCCAGAATGGCTGAGCGCTGACATGCCTATTGTGCGTGCGCTCGGGTGCCGTAGGCATCTGAAGATCTTTTTTTGTCTTGCACATTCCTTACACATGAAGAAACCGAACATTTCCACTGAATAAAGAACAGTAATTCACAAAAGTTATATAATGACCACAAGAAGTTCATTGCAAACTGAAGAACATCACACTTCTAGTAGGTCACCAGGTAAGAAAATATCCAATGTTGGTCATGATGATGATAGCGTTTCTGTCTTCAAGAAACATAGTTGGGATATGATCGGAATATCACGTTTTTACGGTTCCTGGTCATAATAAGAATAGACTACAAGTCAAGAGATGTTGTAAATTGGAAGCAGAACTTGAGATTGAATTAAAAACTTTTTTCTTTGTTTACTCAAAATGGCACATGACAAACAGACTTAAAAACTGAAAATCCATGCTGTATCTCAAGAATGATCTGTTTTCTGGACTTCTGGTCTTCAGAGGAATTGTGTTTCAACCGGACGTGCTTTCTGCTGGAAACCTGGGTGGAATATAAATAGTATTTTTCAAGAAATTCCTTTCTTCTAGAAACCTGGTCACGATATTAAAAGTATTTCCGCAGATTGTCTCGTCTTCAGGAATCCTGGTCATGATATGAATGGTGTTTCACCACAATGACCCGTCTTCTGGAATTCTGGTCACCAAAGTGCTTCTCTAGATACCATTTGTTTTGGAATTCTGGATACAGTATTTCTCCAGAATGTTATGCTTTCTAGAAATCTGGTCACAATATGATGACTGTTTCCGAAATAATATCTGATTTTCTGTAAAGGAGAGAGACAATGTCTGACACCCCCTGAAATTATAGCTTCTGTGATTTTGATACTGCAATATGCTATACTAGTGTATTCTTGTATGTTGATGTTTGATGCATACTGCTTAATGTGGTTTATTGCTATGCCTATCATTTTGGGCTGTAGTCGAAAAGTAGATAGCTGGGAAAGGAAGGGTTACAGCTGGCCAGCTTAGCAGGTGGGAGGAAATTTGGGGAGTTATTAGAGAATTACTTCCTAATCACAGGGAGTTGGCTACATGCTGGGTGTGTGTGAAAGGAAGGAGATTTTCAGAGGTAGCATGTTTGCAATTGGACTGAAAAGTGGCAGCTTGGATCCTAAGATGGCCAAAATATCTTGAATACTTTAGAAAGCTGTGCAGACAGAAAGGAGAGCTCGTCTGCAATGAGTACAGCCAGGAGTCCAGAAGGTAAAGATGTTGGTTTTTGGGGACCCTGAGACAGCACAGGCCAAGTAAGGCTGAAAAAGGCAATGTGTAAGCCAGACCTGGGAATTTTAGTGAAAAAATACTGGACTTGCCATCAGTGGGCTTGGGCTACAGGATGAACATTTATCAGACACATATTTTAAATGTGGCTCTTACCACTTGCCTGTGGTCTTGTGAGGTGATTAAACACTTTCTTCTGACCACCAAGATGGGAACACAAGCTTTGTACCTGTTACCTCCTTAATACAATATATGTTCCAGCATTAATGTTTAGTTTATGTTTATTATCTGGACTGGGACTTTCCTTGCAAATATCTGAGTCATTTGGGGGATATACTTCACGAGTGAGAAATATCTAAAAGGTTGAACATCACAAAAGGAGCAGAACTCCTTTCAGTAGTGTTCAGTGTCGCAGAATAACACCTCTGCCTGTACAACCCTCACAGAGGCTCATATAGATTCGGTCAAGGATCCACTTTGTTTTACTTGTTTTCCACAATATTTTATAAAATTTTCTATACATTTTTAGTCCAACTCCAAAAGCGCTTAGAAAAACTCCCCACCTTCAAGCTTCCTACATTCACACATTCTCAACCAAATAATTTAATAGGCTATTTGGCAAGTAATGAACTGTGCAGTCAACCAATATGAACTTTATAGAGAACTGTTAGCCTCGAAGTATCTTCTTTCACAATGACGATGGGAGGTCCACAAAAAAATATCTTTAGGTTTTCCTATTATCTGATCTCAACTCCACCAACTTCTCCAGCATTCAGAGAACGGGTACTCCGACTGTGAGCAGGCCAACTTGATTACTGATGGCTCAAATCATATTCTGCTCAGCCATATTCCAAAACTTTAATAGAAACCCTTAGAAGAACAGTTAAGGGTCTTGTAGCTGCAAAAGGAATTGACAAACTACACATTTATGATCTTCATCCGGACATGTGATGTTCTACAAGCTCATATGGATATGGTGTCCAGTTGTCGGTCCATGATTCCTGGTACTAATGGCGAGTTGTCTTCCGATTACAGATCCTCCTGGGAGAAGTGTCCACCGTCCTTATCAATCCACGCTGGAGTAGCAGGGAGAAGATCATTTCATGTGGAGATTGTTGCTTCTTCAATCCTCTTCTGCGACGCATTGTCAGGATCTTGGGTGAGTTTTCCGGCTCGATGACCTGACATGGCTCGAAGCTCCAAGGTCCAGTAAAACAACTATCACCAAGTCTAATTTTGAAACAATGTCGTTGTATAGCACAAGTGGGTACATCATTATTTCACCAACTATCCAATTATGATGTAGGGGAACATATGGGTCTACCACACTAGAAATAATGGAAGACAGTCTAGAATAAAAGAAAAGGCAAGGCTTCTGTATAGTCTGACATTACCAGATAAGCAAAGCTGCCCATACACATGAGATAGCAGACAAACTTTTCTCCCTACTTGTCCTGTCAAACGAATTCTCAGTGCTATTAAGAGCTCATTTCTTCTCAATGGGTAGAGAGGAGAAAGCCACTGCCAGATATCTCTGTAATTGGCTTATCTCCCCAATTGGTTACGACTGCCCGATCCTTTTCTTTTCCAACATCATCTTCTTGGTGACAATCGTGAGGCCACCATACATAGAAGATGGTCAGGTGGTCCCACAGAAATCATCGGGTTTAGACATCTTTCATTCAATGTGTTTGAAGGTATTATCTCTCAACTGAAGTTGTTCTCTCCTTGACGGAGAGGTGTAAAGTCCCCCATAGGCTGACTTTGGCTTAACCTACTGATACTATTGGGATCGAACAACAGCCTAATATTTATGGGGCCTCCAGATTCTCCCCCAACGTGTGATGTCGGGGGAGATAAGGATCTGGCATGTCCGGTTTCAGATGGCATATCCTTTTGTTCTATGTGAAGTAAGCCGCGGTTAGATGTGGAGTTTGGTAGCAGCTCCTTCATAGAGACCTCAGGAGTGATCCTGTGTGTGAAGTTAGCTATCAGCTAAATGATATTCCAAACTATCTTTCGTCCAACTTGTAGCTGTTGGGCTCCAGTGCGAAATCTGTAACCGGGCCCGACCTACCATGTGGCATTTATTAAACCGATATACACTCACTGGCCAATTTATTAGGTACACCTGTCCAACTTCTTGTTAACACTTAATTTCTAATCAGCCAATCACATGGCGGCAACTCAGTGCATTTAGGCATGTAGACATGGTCAAGACAATCTCCTGCAGTTCAAACCGAGCATCAGTATGGGGAAGAAAGGTGATTTGAGTGCCTTTGAACGTGGCATGGTTGTTGGTGCCAGAAGGGCTGGTCTGAGTATTTCAGAAACTGCTGATCTACTGGGATTTTCACGCACAACCATCTCTAGGGTTTACAGAGAATGGTCCGAAAAAGAAAAAAAATCCAGTGAGCGGCAGTTCTGTGGGCGGAAATGCCTTGTTGATGCCAGAGGTCAGAGGAGAATGGGCAGACTGGTTCGAGCTGATAGAAAGGCAACAGTGACTCAAATCGCCACCCGTTACAACCAAGGTAGGCCTAAGAGCATCTCTGAACGCACAGTGCGTCGAACTTTGAGGCAGATGGGCTACAGCAGCAGAAGACCACACCGGGTACCACTCCTTTCAGCTAAGAACAGGAAACTGAGGCTACAATTTGTACAAGCTCATCGAAATTGGACAGTAGAAGATTGGAAAAAGGTTGCTTGGTCTGATGAGTCTCGATTTCTGCTGCGACATTCGGATGGTAGGGTCAGAATTTGGCGTAAACAACATGAAAGCATGGATCCATCCTGCCTTGTATGGAGCATCTTTGGGATGTGCAGCCGACAAATCTGCGGCAACTGTGTGATGCCATCATGTCAATATGGACCAAAATCTCTGAGGAATGCTTCCAGCACCTTGTTGAATCTATGCCACGAAGAATTGAGGCAGTTCTGAAGGCAAAAGGGGTCCAACCCGTTACTACCATGGTGTACCTAATAAAGTGGCCGGTGAGTGTATAATGTGGTATTAGGGCTTATACACCAGGGCCTAATGGTGACTGTTACCTCTGCACCCATACACTGCGGCACTGCTGAGAAGTAAAGTGACCTGTTAGCCTCATTGACGCTCAGACTTTGCATTATTGCATTAACAGCAGGTATAATGGAGCCACCATGGTTGCCGCAGGGGCATAATGTCCCAAGGTCACTATGTGGGCACTTTTGTGACCATAATGATGCCAAATTTGTAAAAAAAAACAAAAACATGATAATTAGTTTGGCTAATTGTCTTTTTATATTCACGACTTAGGGCTTTTCTCATTTGGTCTGTTTTGCACTGTGATCTTTGCTGGAGCTGTTCAGACAGTCACCGGTAACCAAGCCCCTCACTTCTTGTCTGTCTGCCGTCCCAACTACACTGCCCTGGGATGCAAGTCCCATATGCAATATATCTCTACACCCTATGCTTGCGATGGGGACCCTGATCTTATCATCGAGGCTCGGAAAGCCTTCCCCTCCAAACCTGCCGCACTTGGAGCGTATGCTGCAGTTTACACTACGGTAAGTCCAGTTTGGATTTATCTTCTTAGCTTTTCCCAATTACGTCCTTTGTTATTTATTCTCTCGAGATCTTAGATGTCCATTAATTCATCCTTTGTCTAATGGTATTGTGAAGAGTCCAGACATAAATGCCACTGAAAAAGTAGAAATCCAGTAGTGCCAAGTGCCAGTAATCATAGAATCATAGAATGTTAGAGTTGGAAGGGACCTCCTGGGTCATCTGGTCCAACCCCCTGATCAAAGCAGGATTCACTAAACCATCCCAGACAGATGTCTGTCCAGCCTCTGTTTGAAGACTTCCATTGAAGGAGAACTCACCACTAGGGTTGAGCGACCTTTACTTTTATAGGATCGGGTCGGGTTTCACGAAACCCGACTTTTTCAAAAGTCGGGTCGAGTGAAATCGGCCGATCCTATAAAAAAGTCGGGGTCGGCCGAAACTCGAAACCCAATGCAGTGCATTGGGTTTCCAATGGTTCCCAGGGTCTGAAGGAGCGGAAACTCTCCTTCAGGCCCTGGGATCCATATTTAAGTGTAAAATAAAGAATTAAAATAAAAAATATCGCTATACTTACCCTCTGACGGGCCCTGGTACTAACCGGGAACCTTCCTTCCTTAGAATCAGCCTTCCAAGACCTTGCGGTGACGTCGCGGCTTGTGATTGGTGCGCGGCCGCCCATGTGACCGCTCGCGCGACCAATCACAAGCCGCGACGTCACCGTGACGTCACCGAGGGTCCTGGAAGGGCTGATTCTTAGGAAGGAAGGCTGCCGGAAAGAAGCAGGGCATGTCCGAGAGTGAGTATATACCTAATAGGAATATACTCACCCTCGGCTTCGTTCCGGCAGCCTTCCTTCCTAAGAATCAGCCCTTCCAGGACCTTCGGTGACGTCACGGTGACGTCGCGGCTTGTGATTGGTCGCGCGAGCGGTCACATGGGCGGCCGCGTACCAATCACAAGCCGCGACGTCACCGCGACGTCACCGCAAGGTCCTGGAAGGCTGATTCTAAGGAAGGAAGGTTCCCGGTTAGTACCAGGGCCCGTCAGAGGATAAGTATAGCGATATTTTTTATTTTAATTCTTTATTTTACACTTAAATCTGAATTCCGATACCAATTCCCGATATCTTAAACATATCGGGAATCGGTATCGGAATTCCGATTCCAGATTCAGAAGATCGCCGACTTCATGGCCGACCCCACACAGGCGACTTCGGCGGCGACTTCTGAAAATTGCCGACCCGTTTCGCTCAACCCTACTCACCACCTCTGGTGGCAGCCTGTTCCATTCATTGATCACCCTAATTGTCAAAAAGTTTTTTTTCTAATATCTAATCTGTGTCTCCTCCCATTCAGTTTCATCCCATTGCTTCTAGTCTTTCCTTGTGCAAATGAGAATAAAGATGATAATGTAAACCTATAGACATGGACTAGTAGTGTTACTTTATGTACTTACCAAGGGGGTTTGCCTTGTAAGAGCAGCGAGAGCTTGGAAATTTAATTGTCATGGGAGGAGGTGAATTGAAAGAAAAGTTGCAGCACAAGAGAAGTCTCCCATAGCCATATACAGAATATACAGAGTAAAGCGACATACAGGAATCTCACTGGTTACTGATTGATGTCCACAGATGTACGTCACCCTCGTGCTGAAAGTGAAGGGCTCCCGGCTGGTGAAGCCCTCCCTGTGCCTGGCACTGCTGTCTCCTTCCTGGCTGCTCTGTTTGCTGCGAGTTGCTGAATACCGTAACCACTGGAGAGACGTTCTTGCCGGGACCATAACCGGAGCAGCTATCGCGGTTTTCTTGGTAAGAATTTGGAGATGACCAATAGCAATAGGAATGGGTCAAATACATTTCTTATCTCGCTGCACACGAGACTCAGTTGCTACTTCAAAGAAGAACTACGTTTCTCGCACTCCCTCGTCCGCTCACCTATTGCACTAACCTGACAATGAGCTAAGCGCCAGTTCACACCGCCACACCACACTTCTTGCTGCCACCACTTGCTGTTTTGCTAGCGAGATGACTGAATGGGTGACAAACTACTACATACGCACCTATGCACACCCAACTTTCCCAAACACATGATAAGTACTTTACTTGCATTGTGACATACTTAGGGTAACATAACCAGGATGTACTTTCACTCTTTGAGGTTGTGAGGACATTTAAAGCAACACGGAACAAACTTATTAAATTGTAGATTTGTAGCATTCGGTAGGAGACAAAGAGAGAGAAGAGAGAGATTACCCTGCTCAAAAGTTCCTCTTGCTTTCCTTGGGGTTCAGGTTCAAGTTCGGGTACAGTTCCGGTACCCGAACTGAACTTTGGAGTAGAGTTCGTTTCAACACGGCATGCCCAAACATCCATGAGTTCGCTCATCCCTAGTCATAAGCCATCCCCCACAGGAGCAGCACAAGTAGACCTCTAGACTGGCCCAAGTCATCTTGGCAAATATTACCAGTGATTGATAAAAGATCAACTAACTGAATACCAAAATGGTGATTGATTATGGAAGGTTTAGATATTATCAGTTTGTTCTGATGCCAAATGTCATCCAGTAGGTGTCTCATATATTGGGTATAATAATAGAATAAAATCTACTAAAACTCCAAAAATAATGTATGTCAGGGATTCCACCAATAATATGTCACGGTTCACGGGGAGGATACCATTATCATCCCCACCACTCACACCAATTTGTCATGAACCGGGGTTGTTTGGTTGCCCCTGGTTCCTTCTGAAGGGGATTTATCTATATCCCACTTCCCAGTTCTGGTTTGGAACTTGCAGCTCTCTGGCGCCCCTCTTAACTAACCTCAGGTCAGTCAGGGTACTGCACCTAGGATAATTAGTCACCAGAAAGGCTGCCTTACTTTGTTCTGGATAAGGGGCACACTGCAGCAAGGGCGATATAATTACTTCCACTCAGGCGGGAACAATAATTATCAACGTCGCCGTCACTACAAAGCCTCCCAAACGCACAGAACAAATCCGCTGCCACCAGCTTCGATTTCTTACATAGTAACGGGTCCGGAGCCAACCCAAATTAGTAGCGTAATTCACCTCAGAGTATGTGACAGTTGGTTATAGAGCAAGGAGTGACAGTGACAAAGCTAGTAATTTTATATATTTTACTCCAAGAAAAAGGTAGGCAGTGTTTACAGAAGAATAAAATTATATTATAAAGAAGACAAGTAGCGTATATGTATAGTACAATTACAAATAAAATGGGATTAAAGTTGCGTTCAGATCATTTCATCTCCTGGTTGCCCATGTGCTCAGGAAACACATCAAGATGCATGTCACACCTCTGTATAGCAGCTAGACCCCGGTCAAAAGACACGTGAAGACTCCTGCTTCACTCAGTTATTTTCTAGCCTAAAACCAAAGCCCTCCCCCTGTGGTGACCTCACTTAGAGGCTGGATTCTCCCGTCTTAGCATTATGAAAAATCATCATCCCACATATTTTGGCGTAGGAACCTTGTAGAAAGATGACACAATGATCAGGAGGTGCATCACGTTGGGTCACTTCTTTTAAGTGTAAATACGGCGTAGTTACACAACCCACTTATGGAGAAACCCACTCTTTGCACTCGTTGGGTTTAGCTTCTGACGGTTTCAGTGATTTATAGATCCCCACGATGGACGTCCGGAACATATAATCCTTATATCTCTAGCTCTGATCGGTGCCACTATATATAACCTTAAAAGAACAATAGAAGCTCATGTTTTCTACACCAGTTTCAACCAGTACCAGGTGGGAGTGGGGAATAAGTAGGGTAGGGAGACTTGTATGCTGCAGCTAAAAGCCATAAACTGCTCAGTGGGGGCTGCTACACATTGGTATCAAGTTGCACAGAGTGTATCTGCCATAGGGCTTTGTTTTTGTATCAACAAATGCAGTGGGGGAGAAAGGGGGGTCGAATCTGCATTGTGTGTCTGTGCCATGGTACCTTCTAGAACTAAACTCACAATTTGGCATTTTTATATTATCGTGACACATGTGAAAGAGAACGCTTGTCACTAACGCTTGTAGGACTATTGGTGGAGCTGGACCCTCTCACCATGTTTGATTTGGACATTTTCCATGGTAGACTAGGGTGGTTTCGGGTTAATATCTATTGTCCCTGGTAGTCACTATTATTATTATTATTTATTATTATAGCGCCATTTATTCCATGGCGCTTTACATGTGAGGAGGGGTATACATAATAAAAACAAGTACAATAATCTTAAACAATACAAGTCATAACTGGTACAGGAGGAGAGAGGACCCTGCCCGCGAAGGCTCATAATCTACAAGGGATGGGTGAGAATACAGTAGGTGAGGATAGAGCTGATCGTGCAGAGGTTTGGTCGATCGGTGGTTACTGCAGGTTGTAGGCTTGTCGGAAGAGGTGGGTCTTCAGGCTCTTTATGAAGGTTTCGATGGTGGGCGAGAGTCTGATGTGTTGTGGTAGAGGGTTCCAGAGTAGGGGTGATGCGCGAGAGAAATCTTGTATGTGATTGTGGGAAGAGGAGATGAGAGGGGAGTAGAGAAGGAGATCTTGTGAGGATCGGAGGTTGGGTATTTTAGGGCTTATCACGTAATGTTCCTAGTGGTTTGAGATCATGATGAAATTAACAGAAAAGGTAAAAAAATACAAAATATACTGTATGTAATTGTATTATCTCTTTATCTCTCTCTCTCTTTTGGCTTTTATAACTTCAGGTAACCTGTGTACTGAATAATTTTGGGAGTTCCTCACCAGAAGAGGTTGACTTGATTCAGAAAGAGCAGGAAGAAGTCTTTGAGGCTGAAAACCCTCTACCCACAGCTTGTGAAAAGTTTAGTATAGCAAAGGTAAGGGGGAAAGCTGTACAATATCCAGCCCGCTTTATCAGCCATACAACAAGTACAGAAAACAACAAGCAAAGAAACCTACCTATAATGAAAGGAGTGCAGGACTCAAAATACAGAAAGCAATAAAAATCAGAAAACAATATAGAAACATAAACAATGTGAGGCACAAAGAAACTACTGGATAGACTAATAACAATACAAGAGGTTCTAAATAAAATGATCAACAATCTCAGACATGGAAAGTAGCTGCATCAGGAAATAAGGATAATAGGAAGTAAGAACCATATGTTTTGCCAGTTACACAGGAGATGAATACTTCAAGGAAATTAAAGAGCGAGTGTAACTTGGCTCTGTGCTTACCACAGACAGGCTCAGCACAAGCCAGATCCCGAAGGTTGACTTGGCTTTGACCCTTTAACCCCACGGAATCAGCTGCTGGCTGGTGGGGCAGGCTGGCAGGAGTAGTCAGGTAAGAGGGTCAGAACCAGGAGAGAAGTCAAGGTACAAAATCAGAAGGCAAAAGAAAGGTCAGGAAACGGGAATACTAGGAAGCTAAGCAGGAGATATAAGTATAGGACTGAACCACAGTAGATAAACGTTTAACTGGCAGTGGGAGTCAGAGTTTCAGGAGTTTAAATAGAAGACAGCCCCATCCCAGGCTCATAGAGAGGAGCTGTCTACACAGCCAGGGCTGAGCTGCACCAAAAGTCCCAAGAAATAAGCAGAACTGCATCACGCAAAAAAAATATGTGCAGCACCGTCCAGGAACCGAAATGGAAACAGAGGGGATAGGTACTGGCCTGGGTGTTACACAGGTGTACAAAGCAATATATACAGTCTAAGGGAAAAAAAACAATAAATGTGGTATATGGGAAAGGAATTACATGTAGAGTAAATACCCAGTGATAATAATGCTGCCTCACTAGGAGACTGCACTTCACTCAAATTTCATAATATGTTTACAAGTTTCCCCTGACAATGCATGTTGCGAAACAAGTGTCTGATGTGGTTCTCCAGTTGAGGCGGCTTTATTACCACGGGGTTTTCACTACATATCTATTATTTTTTTCCATGGACCACATTGAATGGTCTTGTTACGAGGTTACCGCGACAGAGCAGAGCCAGAAGACCGCAGCGTCTGATGGCTCCTGCTTCGCCGCTGAGAAGAAGCACTTCTTCGGTGTGTTAAATGTGTTTGTTTTCTTTCAGCTGGACAGGGGTTAATCGGCCATGTGGAAATCCCTGCATTCAGCTGTGCTCCATTAGCCACTTCTCTCTCCTATAAAAGCTAAGCCTGCTGGCCAGGTCCTTGTCTGAGTTAGCACTTGCTATATAGATCTGGAGAGCGAGGAGCTGGTGTCTGGAGAGGTGAAGGAGTTTATTGTGCGACTGTTGCTTGGTTTGTTCGCTTGGAAATTCCTCATCCTTACCTGCCTTATTTTCTTCCCCCCTTCCTACACACCCTGGTGAATACATCTGTTATTTGTGAGAGTATATTTTGTGTGAGTGGAGTTTTCGTTTACCCTTGTCTTTGTTACCCTGTTTGTCGGGTTGGTGTATTTCGGTACACTGAAGCACCTCTCTTCCCCGGTTGGGGTAAAAGGATTATCGGAGGGCTGCATCTAGGAGACAGGGCAAGGGCGGAGTCCCCGGCATCCTCGCCATCTGAGGTATCCCAGGGAATAGGGCGAGTTAGGGCGCCCCCTATTGTTAGGGCCAGCAAAGGTGCCCCTGGTCCCAGTTTACTCACCAGTCCTATCATGACAGTTCTATAGCCTGAATATATTACTCTATATTCTAATAAATACTTACCAGGCACAGCGGTAACAACAGACATCTTCGCTGCATAGATTACATGGCTTTTAACAGTTCTCTGTAGGTGTCTTCATTAATATGTACCCAACAAAAATGGCAGCCCTTACTGTGAGCTTGTGATTGGTTCATATAATCTGCCGGTTAATGCTACTAAACAGTAGAAGCCGCCATGACCGTTCTCGCTCTAAGGTAAAGTGTATGATTTTTATATATCTTCTAGAGTACAAGCGACTGTGACATCATCCCTCAATCTCATCCCAATAGGATCTTGGAAGTTCACCCACCGATGTCGCCCGACCCTCCTCCGTGTCTTGTTCCTGTAACCCCCGATGTTCTGATCCCCTCAAACTGTATTTCCAGTCAAGTATAAGCCCTGCGGCCTACACAGCGAGGATGTGGGGACAAGCTCTCCCTCCAAAACACCACTGTTATCAAGAGCTGGAGGAAGCCGAATGGTGAGCGGCAGCCAAGGCCCAGACATCACCGACGCCTGCTCGTTCCTGACCTGTAATATATGGCAACTGATGTTTTTGTAGTTTTGTAAATCCGGGGCGACCTATTATTTGTATATATGTAGCATCTACGGGGAAGTCTACTAAGGGATCCTTCTCTACCAGCACAAGCACGACTTACCCACTCAGCTCCATATTCATGCTACGGTAGTTTTTCTTCCCATTGGGTTAGTATTATGGCAGTTATATTCTTGGACATAGGGGGCAGTATTATAGTAGTTGTAATAATATCCATAGGGGCAGTATTATAGTAGTTTCAGTGCCTTGAAAAAGTATTCATACCCTGTGAACTTTTCCACATTGTGTCCTGTGACACCCACACACTTAAATGTATTTTATTGGGATTTTATGCAATACCAGCACGGAGTAGCAAGTATTTGTGACGTGTAAAAGGAATGATACCCGGTTTCCTAATTAATTTAAAAATATAAATCTGAAATTTGTGACGTGCATTAGTATTCAGCCCCCCTGAGTCAATACTTTGTAGGACCATCTTTTGCTGTAATTACTGCTGTAGTCTTTTGGGGTCAGTTTCTACCAACTTTGCACTTCTAGAGGTGACCTTTGTGCCCCTTCTTCTTTGCACATTCGCTCACGCTCAGTGAGATTGGATGGAGGCGTCTGTGATCAGCAATTTTTCCAACACACATAATGTTTTGCATTTAGACCAAATAGTTCTACTTCTCATCTGACCAGAGCACCTTCTTCCACATGCTTGCTGTGTCCCCTACATGGCTTTTTGCAAACTGCAAATGGGATTTCTTATGGCTTGTTTTCAAAAATATCTTTCTTCTCGCCACTCTTCCGTAAACGCCAGATTTGTTCTAGAGAAGCATAGAGTCTAGATCACTCTAGAACTGTGTTTGCCATTTTGCTGCTGCATCACACTGACTCATGTGCAGTCTGTGATCTATTAGTATACCCAAGTCTTTTTCACACGTGCTATTGCTTAGTTCTATTCCTCCCATTCTATAGATGTAATTTTGTTTCTCTTGCCCAGCTGTAGAATCTGTAATTTCTCCTTGTTAAATACCATTCTATTAGTCGCTGCCCATTGTTCAAGCATATCTAGATCCTTCTGAATCCTTTCTCTGTCTTCTCTAGTGTTAGCTATGCTTCCTAGCATTGCATTGTCTGCAAATTTTATTAATTAACCTTCAGTTCCCTTATCTAGATCATTTATAAAAATGTTGAACAACACTGGGGCTAGGACAGAGCCTCGTGGTACCCCACCTGAAAGACTCTTCCAATTAGATGTGCAACAATTTATCACCACTCTTTGAGTACGATCACTGAGCCAGTTATGAATCCACCTAACCGTAGCCTTGTCAATCCCCTACCAGGTCATTTTTTCAATAAGGATAGTATGAGATACTTTATCAAATGCTTTGATGAAGTCGTGATATACTATATCTACCGCATTTCCCTGATCCACCCAGTCAGTCACTTCATCATAGAAAGAAATTAGATTAATCTGGCATGACTTGTTTGCTACAAACCCATGCTGGCTCTGGTTATTTACTGTATTCTTATCCAAGTACTTACATGCAGGCTATGCCTGGTATAGAAGTAAGGCTCACTGGCCTGTAATTTCCTGGCTCCGTCTTCTTTCCTTTTTTGAACATAGGGGCAACATTTACCCAATCTTCTGGGATTTCTCTGTTCTCCAAGGTTTTTCAAAGATTCTGGTTAGTGGTTCTGCAATTTCCTCTGCTATCTTCTTCAGTACCCTAGGATTTATTTCATCTGTACCAGGAGATGTTAATTCATTTAAATAAGCTAGATGTTCCCTCACCATCTTTCTGTTTATCTCTCTGTTTATGGATAGTATGGATTATTTTATTCTTTTGATATCATCGTGAAGATCAGTTGATGCTACATTTGGTTTCTTAGAGAACACAGATGCAAAATAGGAATTTAAAAGTTCGGCCTTCTCAAAATCATTTTTGATCACTTCACCCTCCATTTTTTGGGGACTGGGGCTGGGTGAGGGCTTATTTTTTGCACACCGATCTGATGTTTTTATTGTAAGCATTTTGGGGTAGATACGATTTTTTTATCGCCTGTAATTGTATTTTATTGTAATGTTCACGTGATCAAAAAAATTAATTCTGGAGTTTTTTTCTTGTTACGCCGTTTACTGAGTGGATTAATTAAAGTAATATTTGGAAAGATCAGGCTTATTTTTTTAGTTTTTTTATTGTTTTATTTTGAATGGGGCAAAAGAGCGCTGATTGGAGCTTTTTTTTTTTTTAATATTTTTATAAACATTTTTTTTGTACTTTTTACTTGCTTCAATAGTCTCCTTAGGAGAAGCTATGTTTGTGGGTGCAATGTGAAAAAATGTGGACAAGTTTATGGGGTATGAATACATTTTTAAGGTGTAGTATATTCTTGTACATAAGGGCAGTATTATAGTATTTCTACTGATGTACAGCGGGTCTAGGATTACTGCCGTTACTTTTTTTTTCTATAAGGACAGTAATATATTAATTACATTTTCTGTAGGTAGCAGTATTATATTCTAGCACATAGTGGCAGTATTATGATAGTTTTATTCCTTTTCACTGAGAGCAGCATCATAGTAGTTATATTTTCTAGTATACCGTATATGGGGTAGTATTATTTATATCAGCTATATCAGCAGTTTTTTTTTCTATAGGGAATAGTATTTTATTAGTCAGTTCTTTTGTATAGGGGCAGTATTATAGTAGTCTTATGCCATGTACATTGGCGTAGCCACTGAGGTCAGTGATTGACTGCAGCGTTGTTGACGTGATATCACCACTGCAGCTAAACCACAGAGACTGGGCCAGCGGCGGAAACTCAGTGTTTCGGTGTATGCCCCCCATCTCCTTGTTACTGGCCCCTACCCTCCCTCCAGCTCTCCTCTGATCCCTCCTGCAGCTAGAGCGCCACATGTGGTTGTCAGATGTCAATGGTTTTTCAGGTACTTCTGATTCTTCCCGCACTATTCTGTGACACACGTCCATGAACGCGGCTGCGGAGGTTGTGCTCACTTTTGTATTCACGCGCTTTGTATCGTTTTACATTTTTTTTGTAAATGTTTCACTAAATCGATTTTATTAAAATGTATTCTGTCTTGTAGTACGGCTCCGACGTCTGCTGCGTGGTCACAGTTATTATAGCACTTATATACTGAGGATGGTGTGTGAGCATATATACAGTATATACAAATAGGTCCAGAAATATTTGACCAGTGACTGAATCTTCATGATTTCAGCTCTGCAGGACGCTATTTTTGATGTACAATGAAACAACTGAGATGGGATTGAAGAGGAGACTTTCAGGATTAATTAAACAGGATGAACAAAAATATCCTGTGAAAAGTTTAGGAATTACAGCAATTTTTCCATGCAAATTGTCAATTTTCATATTTCCCAGAGGAGCATTGCGGCTTTAAGTCTCCTCATCTCGGCATGCTTAGCATGTCAATCTCCGCAAGGAGAAACGATACTTCTTGGATATCAGCCATTTTTCTACAAAGCCTCCTCATTTCAGGGACCCAAAAGTAATTGCACAAATTAACTTTACCACAAATAAAATGTTCATTTTTAATACTTTGTAGAGAATCCTCTGCAGCAATGACGGCCTGAAGTCTGGAAGTCACCAAACGCTGGGTTTCCTCCTCCGTGAGGCTTTGTCAGTCTTTACTGTGGTTGACTTCAGTTGTTTCTTGGACTTTCTGTCTTAAGTTTTGTCTTCAGCTTGTCAAATACAAGCCTGATGGGGCTGAGATCTGGTGGTGACTCGGTCATTGCACAATATTCCACTTCTTTGCTTTCGTAGGATGTTTTGGGTCATTGTCCATCTGTCCTGTGAAGCGCCGTCCAACCTTGTGCATTTGGTTGAGTCTGAGCAGAAAGTATCGCTCTGTACACACAAGATTCATCTGGCTGCTTCTCTCTTCATCGATAACCATTAGTGACCCGGAGCCATTGGAGGCCATGCATGCCCGCGCCATCACTCTTCCTCCACAAAATGTTACAGAGGATGTGCTGTGCTTTGGATCATGAGTCGTTCCAAACCTTCTCCATAGTTTCTTCTTCCCACCATTCTGGTACAGGTTGTCCTTGGTTTTGTTTTTCCAGAACTGGGCAGCTTCTTTAGCTGTTTTTTTGGCCAAGCCTAATCCGGCTATTTTTAAGGCTGAATAATAGTTTACACCTTGTGGTGACCCTTCTGTATTTGCTCTTATGAAGTCTTCTCTTTATGGTAGACTTAGATACTGAAACACCTTCTTCCTGGAGAGTGTTCTTCACTTGGGTGGATGATGTGAAGGAATCTTACTTCAACACAGAAAGGATTCTGCCATTATCCAACACTGTTGTCTTCCATGGATGTCCAGGCCTTTTTGAGTTCCCAAGCTCACCTGTGCACTCACCGATGCAGAATAAACCCTCATCTGCCCTGAATGTGTGTTTTCTGAAGAACGTATCGCTGGGAAGATCCTGATTGTCACCGAGATTGGGGGTGTTTGCTGACCTTTACCAATGGCCTAGATTTCCTAGACTGGGATGCCAGGAAGAGATTAAGGGAAGTGGGGGTGTCCGAGAACCTTCTCACAGATGTTTTATTGGGGACCGACCTGTTAAAGTTGATTTCTCAATATGTTCCTGACAACCCTCCCATATCTGACCCTTCATACGATTCAAATGTCAATAACTTGAGTGTCAATGTCATGCATTCATGATGGTAATGTGTTTTGTGCTACTGGAGAACTCAGCCATTTCACGCTTCAGGGTGATGTTGCTGAGGAACCCCTAAAAGAAGCAATCGATGGGAACAGGCACGGGGATCATGAAGCAAGTGGTCCCATGCAACTGACCAGTGTCACGAAGGATTGTGGCATGGCTGGTGGTAGCTGTCCTATGACTAGCACTGCTTCTGAGGTATCAGGGGAGGCAGAGAAAGTTTTATGTCCAACCTATCAGGATGGTGGGAAAGTGTGTCCCACAGCCTGTCAGGGTGATGAGAAAGTGGTACCCATAGCTGGTCAGGATGATGGTAAATTGTTATCCACAGCCTGTCACGATGGTGGGAAAGTGTGTCCCACAGACTGGATATTGGGAAAGTAGTATCCCCATACTGTCATGGTGGTTAGAAATTAGTGTCCCCAGTATGTCAGGGTGAGGGTAAAGGGTTTCTCACAGCCTGTCAGGCTGATGGAAAAGTTTTGCTATCCCCTGGGGGGACACCCTGCATGACCTAAAGGATAAGCCCATCTCTGAGTCCAAGAAATAGAGGGTGTTGTGGGACCCAGGGAGATTGTGCCGTGAGATGGGCTTGGAAGACAATCTGTAAATCAGTCCCACAAGCAACCTCTAAAAAAGGGAGGGGTCATAGAGAAAAAATAAATTCCATAAAGACATCTCTAAAGAGGGGACATATCACACTCACATTGAACATACGGGATTAATTGTAACTGGTAAAGTGAGAAAGAGATGACACTTCAACCTTTACTGAAGTAGTACCTTGTATGGAACATATGAGATTAATTATAGCTGGGAAAGAGATAAACTAATTATAACTGGGGAAGTGAGAGAGAGCTGACACTTCAACCTCCACTGAAATAGAGACCCCCTGCAGTGACCAGGTAAATACAACAGGAGATTTGCTCTGAGAACCAGATACCAAAATTGGGATTAGTTTATTTAGAGGTGGCGAAGTACAGGAGCTTCCTCTATTCAAAGCATTTTTTTAGACTTTTTGGAACCAATGCTTAGTGATCAATATTGGGGTTTTCATTGATCATATATTTATGGGAGATATATTTTCAGTGTCATAGCAATGGGACAAACATTACACATTCACTCGCATCACCTTAAGGCCATTCTAACCCTCCAACTTAATAATGGTGCAATGGATGATGCTATCCAGGCTATATTTCTATAATGGAAATTCAAAATAGGAAACATAACAGCAATATCTACCGCCTGGAACCTCCAGGGGTGAAAATATCCTGTAAGTTGTGGAACTCATAAAATGATATAAGACTCAGCACATTTCACAACAAGCCCCCACATGAGCTCATCAAGGGGAGGTATGTGGGCGTAACCTCGATTTTATAAAAATAAAGTTTGGGGTTCTATTATTGTCAGACCTGGAATGTACAGATTGTTGTGGGTCCTTTACATTCTCCTAAGGAGTACGTCCCTCCTTTAAGCTTTGAGTAATTTCTTTGACACATTTAGTAATTTTCTTTTGTTATCCATTTTACTTTATGTAATTGTATATACCTGTCATGCTGTGACTGTACGTGATTATGGAAAGGGACCCTGCACTGTCCCTAGAACTGGGGCCTTAACCATCACTACTCCCAAAGGTACCTCTGAAGGTGAGAAGGTTTGGGCCACCAGTCTTACAGTTCTCTTGTTATACACTAAGCTTTACCCTCCACCACCCCCAAGAAGTTCTCTAACATAAATTCTAGTGTATAAACATGTAACACAAACAGGGATAACAAAAAGCAACTAACATACAAAACACCAAAGTTAGAGAGGTATATAGGGAGAGGTAGGAATGTACAAACCAAATTGGAAAAGGACAATGAGGAAAGCATACAGCCAAAAACAGCACGCAGCCACAATGATCTACAACTGTAGTACAGCACCTTCAGTGACCCAGGACGTAAACTTTCACTGGTGAGGAAGAGAAGGTCTGGCCAGATTTTATAGGGAGAGGAAATGACCAGGTCAGGAGCAGCTGAGAGATGGAGCTGAATGTTTCCAAACAGCACCAAAGGAAACAAAATTCATTTAATATGGGACACTAAACACACAGGCTAAATGGAAGATCTGTGATTCATACTACGTAATGATTTTCTAATCCAGGATCTCTCAGGAGGACGTGACTCACTCGTGACAATACCGTATTGTTTGTTCCTATTTTGTATCATCTTTGTATATTTTTTAGACACACTGCCTACCTTTCCAGATTAAATATATAAAATGTAATAGCGCTGTCCTTCTTACTCTGTAATCCGCACCCCTGAAGCCATACGCCAACTGTAATGATTGTGCAATTGAGCTGTACAAATGATTGGTGGTGGCAGTTAGTAGTTAATTTATTATATATATATATATATATATATATATATATATATATGTGTGTGTATATATATATATATATATATATATATATATATATACTGTGTATGTGTATATATATATATATATATATATATATATATATACTGTGTATGTATATATATATATATATATATATATACTGTGTATATATATATATATACTGTATGTATATATATATATATATATATATATATACTGTGTGTATATATATATATGTGTGTATATATATATATATATATATATATATATATATATATATATATATATATATATATATATATATAATGTATGTATATATATACTTATATATTCCATGAGCTAGGATTGGAGGTGTTTGTGCCATGTTCTCACTATTGTTTCCCCAATGGCTTGCCTAGTGGTGGAAGAAGCCGAACTTCGTCCATCCCATGTTAGTTAATTGCGTAATTGTCCTGACAATTGGAGGCGGCGGAGTGGTGTCCCCTGACAAACTGGTGGCGGTGCTGAGATCTGCACGACTCCTCCTGCTGTTATCCTTGACAACCGTGGGATCTGCACAACCCCTGTTATCTTTGAGAAACTGGTGGCAGCGGTGAGATCTGTGTGACCCCCTGGTGTCCTCTCATGACAATCCACCACTGTTGTCGTGTTGAATGTACCGAACTATTGATTTGCCCACTCCTAACATTTCTTCTATTTCTCTGATGGATTTTTTTGAGCCAAATGATGGTCTTTTTTTTTTTCCATTGAGAGCTCCTTTGACTGCATGTTGTAGGTTCACAGCAACCTCTTCCAATTGCAAATGACACACCTGGAATCAGCTCCTTACCTTTTACCTGCTTATTTGATGATGGATTAAAGAGCGATAAGTCGATGCAGCTCATTAAGGAACTTTTAATTGTCCCATTACTTTTCTTAAACCCTTACTCCAATTAGGATGTGAACACCATCAAATTAAAGCTGAGAGTCGGCATTATAAGCCCAGATTGATTGCTAAAACATATTCAAGATACAGTTATGTAAACAGCTAAAATATCAAAACTTGTGTCACTGTCCAAATATTTCTGGACCTAACTGTAGATGTGAAAGAAACAAACACAAATACTCCCATCACTACCATCACACATTTAGTAGTGATGACCCCATAAAGAGAAAACTGAATGAAGAAATCTGGAAACAAGTCCCAGAACCTGATCCTCACAGTAGCGGATGTGTCTGATGACAAGATGGTTTTCAAAAACAACCAGAATAGTGATTGCAGCTCTAGGGTATAATACAGGATGTAACTCAGGATCAGTAATGTAATGTATGTGCACAGTGACTGCACCAGCAGAATAGTGAGTGCAGCTCTAGAGTATAATACAGGATGTAACTCAGGATCAGTAATGTAATGTATGTACACAGTGACTGCACCAGCAGAATAGTGAGTGCAGCTCTGGGGTATAATACAGGATGTAACTCAGGATCAGTAATGTAATGTATGTACACAGTGACTGCACCAGCAGAATAGTGAGTGCAGCTCTGGGGTATAATACAGGATGTAACTCAGGATCAGTAATGTAATGTATGTACACAGTGACTGCACCAGCAGAATAGTGAGTGCAGCTCTGGGGTATAATACAGGATGTAACTCAGGATCAGTAATGTAATGTATGTACACAGTGACTGCACCAGCAGAATAGTGAGTGCAGCTCTGGGGTATAATACAGGATGTAACTCAGGATCAGTAATGTAATGTATGTACACAGTGACTGCACCAGCAGAATAGTGAGTGCAGTTCTGGAGTATAATATAGGATGTAACTCAGGATCAGTACAAGATAAGTAATGTAATGTATGTACACAGTGACTCCACCTGCAGAGTAGTGAGTGCAGCTCTGCTCAGCTGCTGCTCATTGTGCTAATTGTGGGTGCGGTCGCAGCTGATCCTGCTGTGTGCTCCAGAGCTCCTGAGAACCACCACCTCTCCACCCGGGGACCTGCTCTCTCTTTTACCCAGGGAGGGAGTGGGTTTCCTGGTATGAGTCAAGGAGCCAAGTCCCAGGCTTCTGCTTCCCGGACCAGGCTGGCGGGGGGCAGAAGGAACCAGCTACCAGCCTGCACATCAGAGGATTCGGGGGTGATACGCACCACCAGAAGTCGTAGCAATGTGGCTCCTACTCCCCCCAGGTCTGCAGAGACCCAGAGAAGCCGCAAGGCTTCTAACATGGAGGAGAAACCTGCTAGCGTGCAGGATGGCGGCCCTTCCGGAGGAAAGCTGAGTGCTCACGGAGGTGAGGCCGACCTCACTGAGGAGGGTTGGGTGCTGCAGAGACCCCGGGAGTCTGTGTCCACCTATGCCTCCCGGGTCATGAGCCACCTCCGTGAGCATGAAGAGGCGAGTAAGACCCTGAGAAGGCTCCGGGAGGAGCTGCTCTGCACAAGAGCTAAAGTTGCAGGCGCCTCCAGACTCAGGAAGACGCAATTCCATGCGGAGGTAAAGAGACTGAAGCTTGAAATGAATGACCTGGAGGTAAGAAAAGCATTTATTCAAGAAAAAATTGGACCATTTAAAGAAAAATTGCAAAATGAAGACTGATTCAGAGAAATGGCTGATAACAGAGAGCAAAGGCAGATGGGGCTGCAGCCTGGGAGCCAGGTGGATGATGATGAGGAGGAGAAGGAGGATGACCAGCAGAAAGCCCCACCTGGCGGCCTGCTTAGTCACTCACAGGCCACGTGCAGCGAGCTCCCTGCTGGACAGGCGACAATGACATCTCATCGCAGTTCTGCTGGCTCTGGGGAGGACAGTGACATCGGCCAGGGAGGGGCGCTAATGGCAGAGATGAAGCTCCTGGAGTCCCCAGTGTGCCTTCAGAGCTTCCATCTTGGTGATGATTTACCAGAGGAGGCACCTGGGGGCCAGAAGATAAAAGTAAAGAAGATCAAACCTAAGCTGCAGGAAGCGGTAAGCTATGTATATGCCCCCCTCCCTGTACCCCCTGAGTTGGCTGCAGGGTCAGCTCGCTGTATAAGCCCCGTTGCCCAGCCCAGCCCGGGTTCTGCTGTGGATCCGGTGCAAAGGCACGGGGAGATTACAAAGCACGGTAGTGAGGCGCAGAGCTCCGTCTCTGCTTGTAGTAGCGGGGATGCAGCAGCAGGTGCATCAGCCGAGAGGCTGGACAGTGAGGGCGGGCCGGCAGTGAGCAAAAGATCAGGCCACGATACTGTGGTGCACTCCTCAGTGGGAGGGGGTAGCGGCCCGGTGTCAGGGGCAGCTCCGGTAGCCTCGGTGCCCCCGAATGCTGTTGCCACTGACCACTTAGTTGAGAAGCGGCGGCAGTGTGAGGGGGTTGCTGGGGCTGGGAGTTCCGGTCCTCCCACCAAAGTCCTGTTCTGTGTTGGCGCCGCTGGTCAACAAGATGCTGATATAAAGGATCAGCGGCGCCCCACAGCGGCGAAAAATCAGCGGCGCCTGGTATCAACAGTAAAGCAGCGGTAAATATCATCTGATGATGCGGAGGGCAAACGTAAGACCAGGGCTGAGGTCACCTCCAGTTCTGTGGAGGAGACTCAGCCCCTTGTGCCTGATGATGCGGAGGTCAGAATGTCACCCCCTGTTGTCACTGGTCCAGCAGGAGTGAATGTGGTGGTGGGTATGGATGAGGAAAACTTTGTCTAGTGGTGTGGTTGCTGGTTTGGTAGAGGGTGAGGGGGTTATGGAGGTGGGTAATAGTGATGCTGTTGGTGTGGATGTGGTCACTGGTCTGGTTGTCGCCCCGGTGGTGGCAGCACCTGTCAGGAGTTTTGCCGCTGTCACCTCCGGGGGAAATAGGGCATCCTCCTCGTCTCCGGGCTCTGGGGACGGCATGTTGCAACGGTGTCTCCTGGAGGCTCTAAAGAAGGGGGAGAGATCACTAATGGTAGAGGGTCGAGAGGTTGATCTATCCTTCTGGATAGAGAGGCATGGCCTTGGGGTCTTCCGAGAGCAAAGAGGGGGGGATACAGTGTGGTCCCTCCCAACAGCTGGGCCGGGTAGTGTGCGTAGGAATGTGGTCCGTCTTCGGTGGAGGGGCAGTGATGCGTGTCCTCCAAAGTCTAAAGTTGTGGAGCTCCTGCTGAAGATGGGCTTCAGGGTGATTGACATCTATGCCTTGATACATCCCTATTCCACACCTGAGTTTGATGTCAGCTTTGTTCGGCCGGAGGGGCTTGAGCTCTTCTGGTCTAACTATGAGTTGGCAAAAAATGAGCCTGGCTGGCGAGACTTTGCCGTTCAGGTGGTGTCTCGCCAAAATCAAGTCAAGAAAGTGACCATGATGACTTGTAACGAGTCGCTTTCTTGTTATGACATCATGACGTGGCTTGGCCGGTATGGTGAGGTGGTAGAAATGCCAAAGAAAAACCATGACGAATTTGGTATCTGGTCAGGGGCCTGGACGTTTATGGTAAAACTTAAGCGTTCAGGTGGTACGGTTGCCCACATACCATCATCTGCCTTCCTGGTTAGGGATTGTATCCTGGTCTTCTACCAGGGGCAACCGAAGCTCTGTCACAAGTGCGGCGACCCCGCTCACTTCAGCGCAAACTGCACTGTGCAGAAGTGTGCATTGTGTGGGGATATCGGCCATCTTGCTGCATCTTGTGTGGAGATTAGGTGCCACCTGTGTGGTGAGTTAGGTCACCCATTCAGCCGTTGTCCTCTCTCCTTCGCTAACGCAGTCGTGACCCTGGTGGGAGAAAGCCTTGAGGCTGATTCTGCTGGGAAAGGGACTAGCAGGGGTGAGGGAGCTAAGGGGCCAAGGAAGAAAAGCAATAAAAAGATGCCTGCCCAGCTAAGGCGTCTAGACAGGCGCAGACAGGATAGGGAGCTGGGCGAGCCTCGGGCTACTGGGCCGGCCCCTGTTCTGGACACCAGTCTTGCTGAGGCCCCGAGAGATGATGAGTTGGATGAGGAGGTCAGGAGGATCCACAGGGAGGAGAGTGCCACTGCCTCAGAGTCCTCCCATTATTAAAGTATGGATGAGGATAATAGGCAGTGGCTAGAGGACAAGCGTAAGCTCGGCACCAAAAAGAAGAGAAAGAAGGGAGACAAAAAATCTTCTCCCGCTCTGACCAAGGTACATAAGGAAGGAAAAACCGACTCCTATCTGGTTGGTCTTTCTAACCGGTTCCAAGCCCTTGAAAACATCTCTTCCTCTGAGGAGGAAGCGGGGCTCACAGGGGACGCCGAGTCTCTTTCTTCGGGGAATATAAGATCCTTGGAGGGAGGGACTTGCCCAGAGTCCGGAGACGAGGACGATAAAAATAAAAAACACGTGGGAATGGATACCTCATTAAAGAGGGGGAAGGATTCCTCCTCTGAGGCAGAGGATAAGGGTAGTGGGAAAAAGAAAGCCATCTAACTCAATCACCAATGATGGCGGAACCCACTCCGTTGACGCTGGCGTCCATTAATGTCGCCAGCATAAAGTCAAATACAGCTAGATTTGCGGCCTTTGATTTTCTCAGCCGGGTTGAAGCTGATATTTTCTTTTTGCAAGAGACCAGGCTGCCAAACATGGCAGACGTGTTTAAAGCTAACAGGGGGTGGAGACTCTGGCCCTCCTATTGGTCTCTTGCGGTCGAGCCGTATAGCGGAGTGGCGGTCCTTTTTACCGCACCAGTGGAATGCCGACAGGTTATTGAGTTAGAAATGGGGAGGTGCCTGATCTTAGATGTCCTCATGAAGGGACAAGAGCTCCGGCTCATCAATATCTATGGTCCCCAATCTAAGTGGGACCGGAAGTGTCTCTTTATGAGGATCAAGCCCTACCTTTTTACAAGTGGGCAGGTTGTCTTTGGATGGGACTTCAATGCTGTCACGAGGCCGCAAGATAGAGGAAGTTCCAGAGACAAGCTGACTTATGATAGCGTCGCCCTTAATAGTATAGCTAGTGAGGCTCACCTGGTGGATGACCACATTCGGCACACCCCAGGCCACGAGGGGTTCACCTATCATAGAGGTAACTGTAGGTCCAGAATAGATAGGTTTTATTTAAAGGAGAAAGCTGTCTCTTCAGCAGTGTCTGTTGTTGAGGTGGAGTTCTCCGACCACTGTTTAATTTTGTTTTCTCTGAATGTTACAGAGACCCTCCGGATGGGAAGAGGCTTTTGGAGGCTCAATTCGTCTCTCTTGGAAGAAGCGGAGATAAGACAATCCTTTGAGGATTTTCTTCAGAGCCAGGTACCCTTACTGGATCTTTGTAGCAGTAAGTCAGAGTGGTGGGAGATGTTCAAGGAAAGGGTGGCGAGATTCTTCTGCCAGCTCTCGAGCATCAGGAGTCTGAGCAGGTACCGCCTGTATCAGGGTCTGAGGAGGAAACTCGAACATCTTGTCTCAACTGGAGGTAGCCGCGAGGAGATCTCCAGAGTGAAATCTTTGCTTATGAGGTGTCAGTACAATAGACACGCATCTTTGGTTTTTGAGAGGGATTACGGGAAGTACCGCTCGCCCGACCCTTACAGAAACTGCAAGATGTCAGTGAATAGTAAAGTAGTTACAGGACTGGTCGACACTATGGGGTCCCTGAGGCGATCCAGATCAGGGATCCTGGAGGTTGTCAGATTCTTCTACTCGCACCTCTTGGGGAAGAGGGATCTTGATTGGGATGAGATGTCGGCTTTCCTGGCTGAAGCCATCCCCGAACCAGGGGTAGACCCCTCTCTTGACGTTTTGACAGAAATGATCAGGGAAGAGGAAGTTCAGTTGGCGATTGAAGGGATTGCCCCCAAAAAAATCGCCTGGTCCAGATGGCTTAACATCTGAATTCTATAAGACCTTTAAGGACGTTTTGGTTCCCCTCTTGACTGAGGTATTCAATGAGTGTCTTTCCTCTGGCACTCTGCCGAAGTCAATGAGGAGGTCTGCTCTGATCATCTTGTCAAAGGGTAAGGACCCATCTTACATTGAGAATTGGCGTCCCATAGCGCTTCTCAATGCAGACAGGAAGGTTCTGGCAAAGGTGCTGTTTAATCGGCTGGTGAAATTTGCACCCCGACTCCTTTCGGAGGCTCAGCATTGCTCTGTTCCAGGCCGCAGCACATTTAGTGCTGTGCTCTGTGTCCGAGAGGCAGTGGAGCAGGGTAGGGCTGGTCACTGGAAGGGGTACATGCTGTCACTGGACCAGGCAAAAGCGTTTGATCGGGTTAATCATGAGTACCTCTGGTCCGTCCTTCTGAGATATGGCCTGCCGGGGGGGTTGTTGATTGGCTTAAGACCTTGTACAGTGGGGCAGGGAGTTTCCCGCTTGTGAATGGTTGGATTGGCAGCTCTTTTGATGTTGGGTCCGGTGTTCGCCAGGGTTGTCCCTTGAGCCCGCTGCTGAACGTGTTTGCGATTGACCCTCTTGTTAGGAGGGTGGAGCGTGGACCGTTGGCCGGGATCGGGATGGACCAGGCAGCACCGGAGGCCACTCTGAGGGTGGTGGCGTATGCCGATGATGTCACCATGTTTGTTTCCTCTCACGTGGAGGCAGGGTGGCTGATGTCAGAGGTAGATCGCTGCTCGGAGGCATCCGGGTCCAAGATTAACCGGGATAAGTGTGAGAGTCTCTGGCTGGGAGGAGGAGATCCTGGTTTTGATCTCCCGGACACCCTTCCAGGACCCAAAGTCTCTGCAAAAATCCTTGGCATCGAATTTGGCCAGGGGGATTACCCCAAACAAAATTGGGACAGCAGGCTAGAGATCGCCACTCAGAAGGTGAACCAATGGAAGGGTTGGTCTTTGACCCTAAGGGAAAGGGTAAACCTGATCAAAACTTACCTGCTCCCTTTACTGATTTATCTGGGCAGTGTGTGCATCTTGCCGGAATCTCTCTGGACTCGGGTCTACAGTTTGTTCTTCCAACTGTTATGGGGGAATAGACTGAACCTGGTCAAGAGGGAGGTTACTTACCGTACGAGGAGACTAGGAGGGTTGGGTATGGTCAACCCTGTGGTATTCCTTGTGGATACCTTCATTAAGATCAATATCGCAAACCTCTGGAAAGAGAGGGCTCCTCCGTGGGTATTCTCCTGTAGGGGATGGTTTCAGCCTTTCTTCCAGGATTGGGAGACAGGAGGGCAAGTGAAGGATCTTCGCACACCGCATGGACATCTTCCGGCTTATGCTACCTTGGTTCTGAAGGTAATTCGTCGGTGGGGTCTGGGAATGTGGGAGATCAGGACTCTGCCAAGGAAACTACTTGACAGTAGGGTTCTGTTGACCCATTTCCAGAGGCCTCTGGCGCTCAGGGACTGCCCAAGTCGGGATCTTGGGGTGGGTTTGCATCTTTTGAATTCTATCAGGATCCCCTCGAAGTTTTAGGACTTGGCTTGGCGCTGCTTTCATGGGAAACTGTGTGTGAGGGACAATCTGAAGTGTAGGAGCTCTGAGGACAGGAATTGTCCTCGGGAGCATTGTGGTACCTTGCTGGAAAGCATGGACCACTTCCTGCTTCATTGTCCCTTCAACACAGAGGTGTACAACAGGGTGGGCGCCTTCATTGGCTGGTCTCGGCTGGCCGGTCTCTCCTATGCGGAATGGGCCTATGGAGCATTCGGAGACCTGGGTGGTCGGGACCGCTGCACCTTATTTCTAGTTAGCGCAGTGGTTAGGTATCACACGTGGAACGCACGGTGCTTAGTATCGACGCAACGAAAAATCCTCCCAGTGGACGATGTGTTTAGGACCATACTCGGTGACCTGGTGAAGGTGCGCTCTCTGGAGTATGGGAGACTGGGCGCACGGAGGGCCGCGCTCCTCTGGAGGGGCTTTTCTTTTAGTGTGCCCTAGTCTGGTCATCTCCTTTCCTGGTGGTGGACTGCTGCTGACACTGTAGATTTTTGTTTTGTTTGATTATACAGTGATGTAGGGCTGCAGGCGCCGAACTTGGGCTTCGTGTTTTGTAATTATTGTGGTGTGTGCTGCTGTATATATTGTATATGGGGATATAGATTTGGGTGTAGGTGTTAGGTTGGGTGGTGGGAAAGGGGGGGAGGTGGGTTTATCTTGTGGGACTATGGGACACTGGGTTGTTTGGGGGAAAAACTGGCACTGCCTGATCTGGCCTATGGACGTTGGACATGGACTGAGGCATGAGACGCAGGACCAGCTCTCAGGTCAGTGCGGGGGGTTGGGAATGGAGGATAGCTTGTAGTATTGTATATATTTGTTTAATTTGTAGTTATTTTATTTAAAACTAAAAAAAAAAAAAAAAAAAAGTGCATGTATATAGTCTTTGTTTGCCATTGTTTATTTTATTTGTTATTATTATTTTGTTTGGTGACCGGACCAGAAGGTCAAAGTAGTTATTATCAGTTATTATTCTGTATATATAATATGTGTGAGAGGAGAGAATGAGCGGCTGGACCAGTGTTCAGTATATTGATTATTTTCTGGCTAATATTTTTGTTATGTTTTCTGCTATTATTGTTGTTATGTTTTTCATTTTTATAATAAAAGATCTACAGGATGTAACTCAGGAGCAGTAATGTAATGTATGTACACAGTGACTGCACCAGCAGAATAGTGAGTGCAGCTCTGGGGTATAATACAGGAGGTAACTCAGGATCCTCAGTAACCTGTGAAATCGTGTGCAGCGTTTTGTGCTGACCCTGGATCTGTCCCAGTTTTATATTGGCACAATAACATTCCTTTAGTCCAGAAAGATCAAAACCAGATTGACCCAATTATTCGGTGACAATAGTGTGGGTTTCCTATGCTTTTCCTGGGTTGATGTCTAGGTTTCGGTAGGTGAGGCTGGTAAACTGCTTTCACCCCCACATGTTCCCAGTACTCGGCACTATTCTTTTCCAGCACTAATACACCAGTTACTTGGATTAAGTAATTTTGTCATACATTTGGTATAATAAAATAACGAAGTACAACGTGGTAAAAAAAAACAACACATTTATTACAAAGATTGGTAAAAAAGTACAAAAAGATATTCACAGTGGCTTATCAGACTATACCGGTAGGAGGTGATTACACTGCGGGGGTCTATATACAGAGGTTGGGGCTACAACATGACAGTGTGGGGTCAGTTCTCGGCCCACATGTGGGGGTACATAGATATATGTGACTATATACACTAACATCAGCTCTGCACAGTCATGGGCAGATATTGTCTGTTATCCTGAAGAACATTTCTTTTGTTGGTCACATTAAGGCCGGGATCACATGCGTGAGAAACTGGCACGAGTCTCGCATCTCAATACGTGGAACTGCCGCCGGCACTCGGGACCGGAGTGCTCAGCTGGAAATAAAATTACATGGAGCCACATACTCCAGTCCAGAGTGCCGGCGGCAGTGCCACTTATTGAGATGTGAGACTCGTGCCAGTTGCTCGCACGTGTGATCCCGGCCTAAGACAGACCCTGGTGGGTATACATGGAACCACTTCACCTCATTGGATCTTCTCTAGTTGTTGCCCGGACAGGTATGGACCAAAGAGAGCGCAAAGTCGAGAGCAAGGAAACACTGTAAATCTTTGTGAATGGATTGTGCATATGTTACAATATGTCCAATCCTCATAGTGTGTCCACAGACCATGCACGCTTCTCTGTCTATCTAGTGTATTTCTATATGTTCTGCACACTTCGTCCATGGTTTCTTGTCAACACTGGGAGTAGATGTGGGTGGGTAACTGGGCACAGATGCTGTTCTGATAAATGTTTGGAGACGGTGGAGGACTTTCTTCCCCCGATTCGGACATGAGAAGGTAAGCATACTTCAGAGGATGGCGCGGAGGAATGGAGCGTACCCTGGGGGATAAGAGCCCCTCACATGTCTGTAAGGCAGTGTACTCAAAGCTGGACCCTGGACTCGGCTTACTATCCTCCGAGTTCAGCGAGTCTTCTCTCTGGATGGTTAGAGAGCCCGGCTTTTCCTTGGTTGGATATCTTTCGTGGCCCCCAACAGGTGGGACCTCCTCAGCAGTTATCTCCACCACATCTTCTTCTACTTTACCCTCACCCCTGGAGGTTTTCTGGCCTGGAGTCTCTGTATGACTCAGCAGCTCCATCTGGGCATCTATTTGTCTCTGAGTTATCATCCATGCTGGAAACTGGGGCAAGAAAGTCTTGTCCAGGGCCACATAGCTGTCCTTGGGGGCTGGTTGTGATGAAGGAAGAGGTGGGGGCATAGGAAGTTCAGACAGGACCTCGAGTGTAGAGATGGGGCCTTCATGATAGATGTTTCTGGAGATCCAGTTGAGGTAGGAGTCAGTCTGATCAACCCACAGCTGTCACATAAAATAATATGGAAAATTAGCAACACAGTTATAAATCTATCTACTATCATGCTTCATAAGAGGCTTTGTCCGTACCATAAAATTGCCTTTATGAGTTGTGTATAGCTCCTTGAAGTGATGCTCTGGGCTCGGTATTTTCGGCCATACCTTCTTCTTGAGGAACCTGCGGCAGTACAGGAGATGGGGCTCAGTCATTGAGTTTGATTTTCCCACATGTCATAATAAGCTTCAAAAATGTCACTTACCTTCTCTGATACGCAGTGATCAGGATGAGGGCAACAATCGGGATCAGGCCGCAAATCACGTACAAGATTATATACAGAACATCAACTGAGAAAACAAAAGGTCTGATTTTAGAGAGCTCTGTGCTGCCACCTGTTACTGAAGCGCTGCTCTGTGCTGCCTCCTGTTACTGAAGCGCTGCTCTGTGCTGCCTCCTGTTACTGAAGCGCTGCTCTCTGCTGCCTCCTGTTACTGAAGTGCTTCTCTCTGCTACCTCCTGTTACTAAAGCACTGCTCTCTGCTGCCTCCTGTTACTGAAGCGCTGCTCTCTGCTGCCTCCTGTTACTGAAGCGCTGCTCTCTGCTGCCTCCTGTTACTGAAGCGCTGCTCTCTGCTGCCTCCTGTTACTGAAGCGCTGCTCTCTGCTGCCTCCTGTTACTGAAGCGCTGCTCTCTGCTGCCTCCTGTTACTGAAGCGCTGCTCTCTGCTGCCTCCTGTTACTGAAGCGCTGCTCTCTGCTGCCTCCTGTTACTGAAGCGCTGCTCTCTGCTGCCTCCTGTTACTGAAGCGCTGCTCTCTGCTGCCTCCTGTTACTGAAGTGCTTCTCTCTGCTGCCTCCTGTTACTGAAGTGCTTCTCTCTGCTGCCTCCTGTTACTGAAGCGCTGTTCTCTGCTGCCTCCTGTTACTGAAGCGCTGCTCTCTGCTGCCTCCTGTTACTGAAGCGCTGCTCTCTGCTGCCTCCTGTTACTGAAGCGCTTCTCTCTGCTGCCTCCTGTTACTGAAGCACTGTTCTCTGCTGCCTCCTGTTACTGAAGCGCTGCTCTCTGCTGCCTCCTGTTACTGAAGTGCTTCTCTCTGCTGCCTCCTGTTACTGAAGCGCTGTTCTCTGCTGCCTCCTGTTACTGAAGCGCTGCTGTGTTCTGCCACCTGTTACTGAAGCGCTGCTCTGTGCTGCCTCCTGTTACTGAAGCGCTGCTCTTTGCAGCCTCCTGTTACTGAAATGCTTCTCTCTGCTACCTCCTGTTACTGAAGCGCTGTTCTCTGCTGCCTCCTGTTACTGAAGCGCTGTTCTCTGCTGCCTCCTGTTACTGAAGCGCTGCTCTCTGCTGCCTCCTGTTACTGAAGCGCTGCTCTCTGCTGCCTCCTGTTACTGAAGCGCTGCTCTCTGCTGCCTCCTGTTACTGAAGCGCTGCTCTCTGCTGCCTCCTGTTACTGAAGTGCTTCTCTCTGCTACCTCCTGTTACTGAAGCACTGTTCTCTGCTGCCTCCTGTTACTGAAGCGCTGCTCTCTGCTGCCTCCTGTTACTGAAGTGCTTCTCTCTGCTGCCTCCTGTTACTGAAGCGCTGTTCTCTGCTGCCTCCTGTTACTGAAGCGCTGCTGTGTTCTGCCACCTGTTACTGAAGCGCTGCTCTGTGCTGCCTCCTGTTACTGAAGCGCTGCTCTTTGCAGCCTCCTGTTACTGAAATGCTTCTCTCTGCTACCTCCTGTTACTGAAGCGCTGTTCTCTGCTGCCTCCTGTTACTGAAGCGCTGTTCTCTGCTGCCTCCTGTTACTGAAGCGCTGCTCTCTGCTGCCTCCTGTTACTGAAGCGCTGCTCTCTGCTGCCTCCTGTTACTGAAGCGCTGCTCTCTGCTGCCTCCTGTTACTGAAGCGCTGCTCTCTGCTGCCTCCTGTTACTGAAGTGCTTCTCTCTGCTACCTCCTGTTACTGAAGCACTGTTCTCTGCTGCCTCCTGTTACTGAAGCGCTGCTCTCTGCTGCCTCCTGTTACTGAAGTGCTTCTCTCTGCTGCCTCCTGTTACTGAAGCGCTGTTCTCTGCTGCCTCCTGTTACTGAAGCGCTGCTGTGTTCTGCCACCTGTTACTGAAGCGCTGCTCTGTGCTGCCTCCTGTTACTGAAGCGCTGCTCTTTGCAGCCTCCTGTTACTGAAATGCTTCTCTCTGCTACCTCCTGTTACTGAAGCGCTGTTCTCTGCTGCCTCCTGTTACTGAAGCGCTGTTCTCTGCTGCCTCCTGTTACTGAAGCGCTGCTCTCTGCTGCCTCCTGTTACTGAAGCGCTGCTCTCTGCTGCCTCCTGTTACTGAAGCGCTGCTCTCTGCTGCCTCCTGTTACTGAAGCGCTGCTCTCTGCTGCCTCCTGTTACTGAAGTGCTTCTCTCTGCTACCTCCTGTTACTGAAGCGCTGTTCTCTGCTGCCTCCTGTTACTGAAGCGCTGTTCTCTGCTGCCTCCTGTTACTGAAGCGCTGCTCTCTGCTGCCTCCTGTTACTGAAGCGCTGCTCTCTGCTGCCTCCTGTTACTGATGCGCTGCTCTCTGCTGCCTCCTGTTACTGAAGTGCTTCTCTCTGCTACCTTCTGTTACTGAAGCGCTGTTCTCTGCTGCCTCCTGTTACTGAAGTGCTTCTCTCTGCTACCTTCTGTTACTGAAGCGCTGCTCTCTGCTGCCTCCTGTTACTGAAGCGCTGCTCTCTGCTGCCTCCTGTTACTGAAGCGCTGTTCTCTGCTGCCTCCTGTTACTGAAGCGCTGCTCTTTGCAGCCTCCTGTTACTGAAGCGCTGCTCTCTGCTGTCTCCTGTTACGGAAACTCTGCTCTCTGCTGTCTCCTGTTACGGAAACTCTGCTCTCTGCTGCCACCTATTAAAGGGAACCTGTCACCCCCAAAATCGAGGGTGAGGTAAGCCCACCGGCATCAGGGGCTTCTCTACAGCATTCTGGAATGATGTAGATAAGCCCCCGATGTATTCTGAAAGATGAGAAAAAGACGTTAGATTATACTCACCCAGGGGCGGTCCCGCTGCTGGTTCGGGTCTAGCGCCTCCCATCTTCATCAGATGACGTCCTCTTCTGGTCTTCATGCTGCAGCTCCTGCGCAGGCGTACTTTGTCTGTCCTGTCGAGGGCAGAGCAAAGTACTGCAGTGTGTAGGATCTGGCCTCTCTGACCTTTCCTGGCGCCTGCGCACTGCAGTACTTTGCTCTGCCCTCAACAGGGCAGACAAAGTATGCCTGCGCAGGAGCCGCAGCGTGAAGACCAGAAGAGGACGTCATATGATGAAGATGGGAGGCGCCGGACCCGGACCAGCAGCGGGACCGCCCCTGGGTGAGTATAATCTAACGTCTTTTTCTCATCTTTTAGGATACATCGGGGGCTTATCTACAGCATTCCAGAATGCTGTAGATAAGCCCCTGATGCCAGTGGGCTTACCTCACCCGCGATTTTGAGGGTGACAGATTCCCTTTAAATACATACTGCTCTCTACTGCTGTCTGATAATGTGCTGTTCTATACTGCCACCTACTAGATAAATGCTGCTCTCTACAGTCACCTAGCTGTGGTTCAGGATGGATAGCAGCTTTTTTGTTCTCAGTGTGTACTCACCATTTGATATCTTGATGTGAATATCTTTAGACCATTGACTCCAGTAGCCGTTAAAATCCTGATACGCTTTGGCTCTCACACTGAGTGTGTACTCGGCCCCATTAATAACACCATAGAGGAAAAGCTTCACGTAGCCCTGCTGCGCTTCTACCTGAATGAAAACAAACAAGACCGTGATTAGAAGCAAATCACAAGTGCAGTGACGTCACTGTACGCCCATGTTACACCGTGCTTAGTGCAGTGATGTCCCCGTATGCCCACATTACACCTTGCTTAGTGCAGTGATGTCCCCGTACGTCCACACTACACCTCGCTTAGTGCAGTGATGTTCCCGTACGCCCACATTACACCTCGCTTAGTGCAGTGATGTCCCCGTATGCCCACATTACACCTTGCTTAGTGCAGTGATGTCCCCGTACGTCCACACTACACCTCGCTTAGTGCAGTGATGTTCCCGTACGCCCACATTACACCTCGCTTAGTGCAGTGATGTCCCCGTACGCCCACATTACACCTTGCTTAGTGCAGTGATGTCCCCGTGCGCCCACATAACACCTCGCTTAGTGCAGTGACATCACTGTACGCCCACATTACACCTCGCTTAGTGCAGTGATGTCCCCGTACGCCCACATTACCCCTCGCTTAGTGCAGTGATGTTCCCGTACGCCCACATTACACCTTGCTTAGTGTAGTGAAGTCCTCGTACGTCCACATTACACCTTGCTTAGTGCAGTGATGTCCCCGTGCGCCCACATAACACCTCGCTTAGTGCAGTGACATCACTGTACGCCCACATTACACCTCGCTTAGTGCAGTGACGTCACTGTACGCCCACATTACACCTCACTTAGTGCAGTGATGTTCCCGTACGCCCACATTACACCTTGCTTAGTGTAGTGAAGTCCTCGTACGTCCACATTACACCTTGCTTAGTGCAGTGATGTCCCCGTACGCCCACATTACACCTCGCTTAGTGCAGTGACGTCACTATACGCCCACATTACACCTCGCTTAGTGCAGTGACGTCACTGTACGCCCACATTACACCTCACTTAGTGCAGTGATGTCCCCGTACGCCCACATTACACATCGCTTAGTGCAGTGATGTCCCCATACGCCCACATTACACGTCGCTTAGTGAAAAGATGTCCCCGTACGCCCACATTGAACCTAGTTAGTGCAGTGATGTCATTGTACGACCACATTATGCCTCGTTTAGTGCAGTGATGTCATTGTACGACCACATTATGCTTCGTTTAGTGAAGTGATATCAATGTACGACCACATTGTGCCTCGTTTAGTGAAGTGATGTCATTGTATGACCACATTAAGCCTCGTTTAGTGCAGTGATGTCATTGTACGACCACATTAAGCCTCATTTAGCACAGTGATGTCATTGTACGACCACATTGTGCCTCGTTTAGTGCAGTGATGTCATTGTACGACCACATTATGCCTCGTTTAGTGCAGTGATGTCATTGTACGACCACATTAAGCCTCGTTTAGTACAGTGGTGTCATTGTACGACCACATTATGCTTCGTTTAGTGAAGTGATATTATACAACTACATTATGCCTCGTTTAGTGCAGTGATGTCATTTTACGACCACATTATGCCTCGTTTAGTGAAGTGATATCATTGTACGACCACATTATGCCTCGTTTAGTGCAGTGATGTCATTGTACGACCACATTATGCCTCGTTTAGTGAAGTGATGTCATTGTACGACCACATTAAGCCTCGTTTAGTGCAGTGATGTCATTGTACGACCACATTATGCCTCGTTTAGTGAAGTGATATCATTGTACGACCACATTATGCTTCGTTTAGTGTAGTGATGTCATTGTACAACCACATTATGCCTCGTTTAGTGCAGTGAAATCATTGTACGACCACATTATGCCTCGTTTAGTACAGTGATGTCATCGTACGACCACATTATGCCTCGTTTAGTGCAGTGAAGTCATTGTACGACCACATTATGCCTCGTTTAGTACAGTGATGTCATCGTACGACCACATTATGCCTCGTTTAGTGCAGTGAAGTCATTGTATGACCACATCATGCCTCGTTTAGTGCAGTGATGTCACTGTACACCCACATCACACCTCGTTACATTGTTTTCTTACATTTGTAAACATCTCGGTTTTCTGCAGGCTGCTTTCATCTCTTGTGTATTTCACTTCGTACATCAGGGAGTTGAACAGCATAGAAATATTAGTAACGTGCAACGTGATCAATAATCCCAGCGGCTTGGACTGCTCTTTTACTGTGATGTTTACAATGGGCTCTAAATAGACTTCAAAGAGAAAGAAAATGGCTGCAAAGGTTTCTATTAAGTAGCCGAATTCTCAAATACTCATCATATCCCCATTCTGATATCTGGTGGCCCTGGCTATCCTCATGGTACAGGTTCACCGGCCACTTAACATGTTTTAAATAAATAGCTCATGAAAGGTGTCAAATAGTAAAAAGGTAATAATCATTGCACCAATCAACTGTGACTCCAGCCTCTATGCTTCTCTGGCTTCCCCCCTGCCTCTGTGCATCCTGCTTTTTTTTGTTAGATGTTTAACATCTGCAGCCAATCACTGTAATCAGTGCTGATCAACATGTTACGACCGCAAGCGATTGGCCGCAGCAGCCACTTGTCCATCCATACAGAGGAGGTAGTAGAGTGTGTACATCCTGCATTTTCAAGGTGCACAGGTGATTGCTGCAGTCAGTCGTTGGCGGTAGTAGGGATGTGCTAGTCTACATAGTGATTGGCTACAGTGGTCACATTTGTCCAAACGGACTCAATACTTCCTGCTCGTTCTGGATCGACATGTGACTGCTTTGACCAATCACTGTAGTAGTAGTAGTACCATATTGATCAGAACTGTAGCCAGTGATTACTGGTCTTTCTGGACAGAAAAGTGATTGCTGCAGCCAATCACTGGCTGCAGTGCTAATCAACATGGTAGTACTACTACAGTGATTGGTCATATGTCTCAAGAAAGGATGGGTAGTATTGAGTTGGTCTTCCTGTTTCCTGCCCTTCTGGACAAACGTGAGTGCTGCAGCCAACTACTGGCTGTATTAGGGATGTGCTGGTCTGAACTTCAAGCAGTGATTGGCTGCAGCGGTCATGTATCTGTCTAAAGCAGGAAGTATAAAGACCGATTCTGTACTACCCATTCTGACTGGACGGACATGTGACAGCCGCAGACATTCACAGCCTATGGCAGTAATGTATTGGTGGGTGATTGGCTGCAGCAGTGAATGTAACGCACCGGTCTCACCTCTTAGCTTAGGTGGTCTGCATGGGGGGTCCACCTGTATCCCCAATTACACAAGAGTTGACCATGACTGAGGTTTCTGTGTGCCGTGTGTCAGTACATTACATGCAGGAGAGGCCGGGCACAGGGTTTCTTACCAACTTTTTCAGTTGTGCAGTTTCGGCTGAAGCTGCTGTTCCTCCAGTTGTCTGTCACTGTGATAGGATAAGGATCTGCAGAAAAAAAATGAACCTTATCCTCGGGAAACTGACAGACGTGCCACCAGGTGCCATTGGGAGCAGCCACCGTCATTAAATTGCAAATTTCTGTTTTCCCATCACTGATAAAAAGAAACATTACATTAATAATTTGTTAGAAGTGCATGTAAATACCTCTAGGTAATGGCGGCCAGACCAGGCGAACCATGAATTTTTTTGATACCCACAATTCATACTGAAAAGTATAGCTGAAGGCGTCCGATCTGCCGCTTTCCCAAAAACACGTCAGATCAAACAAGGCGGTTGTGAAGCACCAAGGAAGCACGGACTGGTCTTCGATAACGCTGGACACTGTAGAAACGAGGAGAGTAACAGTCGGTCAGTAACATCGATGGCAACTATGGCTTGTCAGTCATTGCAATCCTTTGTTGCGAGGCCATTAGGCTCGGCAACATGGCGGCACAAAGGCTTGATGTTTTATCCAGCACTATGGCAGGAGCTGGCATTGCCCTCCGACACTTCAGTAGAGAAACTCTGGTCAATGTGTTATAGCAAACTCCTCCAGGTGACAACTGACAACCTACAAACCTCCGCCCAGTAATCTGTTGTTGTCTGACCGCTGCAGCCATTCACTGGGTCCGATGCTAGCGCTGTCTACATCAGCAGAGCCGCTTTGGCTGCAGCGGTCAAGTCTTCTGACTTCACCGCTGCAGCCAATCAACAAAGACCAAAGCAGCGGAGAGGCATCGCTGGGAGAGTGAGTATTAGTGTGTTTGGTATTTTCAATGTCAGCAACCCTATGTTAAAAAAAAAAATGTATATAATCCCGAACAACCCATTTGAGAAAGTCATTTAAAACTTAAAAGATGATGTAGATGAGTCAATAGAAGAGGCAGAAGATGGGAAGATGCTCAGTATTTGAACATTAGCAATTCTCCCTCCATCTTAGTCCTTCTGAAAGCTGCTTTTAGGTTTAAATGGGCTAATTCAGCTATAAAATAGTTGAGGATATTGTTACCAAGAGACATAAGTTCTTAATTTCCATAAACTTATACAATAGGAACTGCCTAAGATGGAGGTTGTGCCCTTACATGGTTTGGTAGAAACGCAATTATTAAGATGAATATCCTTCCGAGGATCCCATAAGTCATTCAAGCCCTTCTGGTTGGGGTTCCCTCGTCCTTCTTCGGGAGTCTTGCTTTGGTTCCAACCAAGTTCATATGATCTGGTAAACTTCCCCGTATCAGCAGAAACACATTATGTTATTCTAAGTAGAGATGGGAGGCGGACCCCTGGATGTTCGGGTCCGGCGGGTTCAGCCAAACAGTTAATAAAAGTTTGGGTTCGGGTGACCTCCGGTCACTGGTGTCAGATGATGGGACTACTGCGCTCATCATCCGCCACTAATTATAGTGAGAGCAGGCGGCGGCCGATGGGAGTATTCATCAGCCAGCGCCTGCACTCTAAATAAATAATTAAGAAAAATTAAAAAAAACGCATGAGTTCCCCTGTATTTTTGATAACCAATTAGAATACTTTATAACACCAGCTTGAAAAATGATTTTAAAATCTGAAATGTTGGCCTACTGAAATGTATGTTCAGTTAATGCACTCAATACTTGGTCGGGGCTCTTTTTGCATCAATTACTGCATCAATGCGGCGTGGCATGGAGGCGATCAGCCTGTGGCACTGCTGAGGGGTTATGGAAGCCCAGGTTGCTTTATGAGCCTTCAGCTCGTCTGCATTGTTGGGTCTGGTGTCTCTCATCTTCCTCTTGACAATATCTCATAAATTCTCTATGGGTTAAGGTCAGGCGAGTTTGCTGCCAATCAAGCCCAGTGATACTGTTGTTTGTTCACCAGCTATTGGTACTTTTGTCAGTATGGACAGGTGCCAAGTCCTGCTGGAGAATGACTTTTCCATCTCCAAAAAGCTTGTCGGCAGAGGGAAGCATGAAGTGCTCTAAAATTTCCTGGTAGACGGCTGCGATGACTTTGGTCTTGATAAAACACAGTGGACCTACACCAGCAGATGATGTGGCTCCCCAAACCATCACTGATTGTGGAGACTTCACACTAGACCTCCAGCAGCTTGGATTGTGGCCTCTCCACTCTTCCTCCAGACTCTGGGACCTTGATTTCCAAATGAAATGCAAAATTTACTTTAATCTGAAAACACCACCTTGGACCACTGACAAAAGTCCAGTTCTTTTCCTCCTTGGCCCAGGTAAGATGCTTCTGGCGTTGTCTATTGGTCATGAGTGGCTTGACACAAGGAATGCAACACTTGTAGCCAGGGCTGCCACTAGGATTTTTGGGGCCCCATACTGGCAAAATATTTTGGGCCCCCTTGAAACTCTGCCAAGGCTCCACCCTAGTGCCGCCTCCTCCCCTCGAACCTTCCACAGTCCTACCACCCTCTCTTGGAAAACTCCACTTCTGCACCATGTCCTCACCAATCACACATTTAGGGTAAGTTCACACACGGTGTTTTTGCTGCTTTTTTTCTGCAGCAAAACCGGATCTTCTTTCAGGAAAGAAGCTGCGTCAAAAACACAGGTTTAGGTGCGTTTTTGTTGCGTATTTGGTGCATTTTTGTTGCGTTTTTTTCTCTTTGTCCACGCTAATGTCCTTGAATTTTCAGCAGCAAAAACGCAGCAAATAATGATACCTGCGTTTTTGCAACACCCATTCAAGTCAATGGGTGGAAAACACTGAAAGAAGTGGCATGCTCTATGTCCAAAAAACGCAGCAAAGCACAAAATACTGATCACACAAAAAAACAATGTGTGTGCATGAGATTTCTGAAATCTCAAACGCTTTGCTGGTACTGTAAAAAGCAGCTGAAAATTAGCATTAAAAAAAGCAGCAAAAAAACACAGCAAAAATGCCCTGTGTGAACTTACCCTAACAGTTCCCATCACTAGATCACATACATAGCAGCTTTTGTTTTGGTCAAAAGATTTTTTAATCTGCCACCACGACAAGGTAGACTCTTTTGGCCGGGCTCTACCATACTGTAACTTATTAAACATTTGGTAAAACATCCAATACAATTTTAGCTATATTTTAATCTATTTCACAATTTTTAAAATGAACAATAACATCACATACAAGGGACAAATACCATCGCACAATCACCAGACCACATATTACCACAACAGTGACCGAATAATAGCACCTACAAGGAGCAAATATCGTCACACCATGACCAGATCACATATTACCACCACATAGTGACTGAATGATACCAGAAAAAGGATCAAATACCATCACACCATGACCAGATCACATATTACCACCACATGGTGACCAATAATACCACATACAAGGAAAAAATACCACCACATCCTGACCAGATCACATATTACCATCACATAGTGACCGAATACTACAATACTGATCATTAATTTAAAAAACCACATTACTAATGCCATTATACACAGTAGATTTGTACTTAGTATACAGTGTCCGTGTACAGGACATCGGTGACACTATACACAGGAGCTCTGTATATATTGTACAGGTAATACAGTGATCACCAGTGACATTATACACATGAGCTCTGTATATATTGTATAGCGTACAAGTAATACAGTGATCACCAGTGACATTATACACATGAACGCTGTATATAGTGTACAGGTAATAGTGATCACTGGTGACATACACAAAAGCTCTGTATACAGTGTCAGTGTACAGGTAATACAGGGACCACCAGTGACATTATACACAGGAGCTCTGTTTATAGTGTCAGTGTACAGGTAATACAGTGATCAATAGTGACATTATACATAGGAGCTCTGTATATAGTATACAGTATATAGTCTAAGTGTACAGGTAACACACTGACTCACTGGTGATGTCTCTAGTTGAAGTCCTTCATCTTCGCTTTTCTTCTTCATCCAGTTCAGACTGCCATCACTTCTTCTAGTCAAGACTCGTCTCTGCAGAAAATAACACAGTTATCTAGAGCACATTCCCCAATTTTTCCCCAACCTCTATACTATGCCAGATGAAGAAAAAAGTGACCATGTCACCATGCACAGTACCAGGACCTCTCCTCCCCCACATTGAAAACAGTATCCTCAAAAATAATATCATTTAATTAGCCCCTACAGTAATAATATCCCACATTCTGGACCCCATGTGTCCTTCCATTTTGGACCCCACGTGTCCACCCATTCTGCCTTATGTCTCTCCATACTGCCCCCATGTCTCTCCATATTGCCCCCATAGTCATCTATAATAGTATAGTGCATTCCATAGTCATATATAGTAGTATAATGCAGCCCCATGGTGGAATAATGCAGCCCCATAGCAGTGTAATGCAGCCCCATAGAAGTATAATGCAGCCCCATAACAGTATAATGCAGCCCCATAATATTAATAATTTTTATTTATATAGCGCCAACATATTCCGCAGCAGTTTACAATTAAGTGGGGACATGTACAGACAATAAATTCAATACAAGTTACGACAATTTAAACAGTGACATTAGGGGTGAGGTCCCTGCTCGCAAGCTTACAATCTACAAGGAAATAGGGGGACACAATAGGTGAAAAGTGCTTGTTATTTCAGGTCTGGCAATTATAATAAATTTTCATATAAAGCTGCATGATCCGGTCATCAGCTCATGTGTTTAAGTACAATAGTCAAGTATCAAGTGCAGTTATCATGTACATGGAGGGTGTGGAGACAGATGTATAATAGGGTGCAGCCACATAGTATAATGCAGCCCCAAAGCGGTAAAATGCACCCTATAGTAGTATAATGCAGTCCCATAACAGTGTAATGGAACCCCATAGTATAATGCAGCCCTATAATGGTAGAATGCACGCACATAGTATAATGCACCCCCATAGTAGTATAATGCAGCTCCATAACAGTATAATGCACCCCCATAGTAGTATAATGCACCCCCATAGTATAATGCAGCTCTACAGTATAATGCACCCTATAATATAATGCACCCCCATAGCATAGTATAATGCAGCCCCAAAGCGGTAAAATGCACCCTATAGTAGTATAATGCAGTTCCATAACAGTGTAATGGAACCCCATAGTATAATGCAGCCCCATAGTAGTATAATGCACTCTCATAATATAATGCACCTCCATAGTATAATGCAGCCCCATAGTAGTATAATGCACCCCATAATATAATGCAGTCCTATAGGGGTATAATCACCCCCTATGGGGTATAATGCGGCCCTATAGGGGTATAATATGCCCCATACTGTGGCTTTACAAAAAAATAAAACATTTTTCCCTACCTGGCCGAGATCCAGCGCTGTCCTCCACTTGATGCATCTGAAGCGTGGACCTTTGTTTCGGTGTATGACTGTTACTGCTCATCGGGCCACATATGCCAGTAAGGGCAGTAATGCCCTGATGGTGGCCCTGCTTGTAGCCCATGTCCTGGATACGTCTGTGTGTGGTGGCTCTAGAAGCAATGACTCCAGCAGTAGTCCACTCCTTGTGAATCTCCCCCAAATTTTTGAATGGACTTTTCCTGACAATCCTTTCAAGGCTGCTGTTATCCTGGTTGCTTGTGCACCTTTTTCTATCACACTTTTTCCTTCCACTCAACTTTCCATTAATATGCTTGGATACAGCACTGTGTGAACAGCCGGCTTCTTTAGCAATGACCTTTTGTGGCTTACCCTCCTTGTGGATTGTGTCAGTGACTGCCTTCTGGACATCTGTCAGGTCAGCAGTCTTCCCCATGATTGTGGAGCCTACTGAAACAGACTGAGGGACCTTTATAAACACTTAGGAAGCCTTTGCAGGTGTTTTTTGTTAATTATTCTAATTTACTGAGATAATGACTTTTGGGTTTTCATTGGCTGTAAGCCACAATCATCAACATTAACAGAAATAAACACTTGAAATAGATCACTCTGTTTGTAATGACTATATAATATAGGAGTTTAACTTTTTGTATTGAAGAACAAAAATAAATTAACTTTTTGATGATATTCTAATTTTGTGAGAAGCACTTGTAATTGCACAGATTGCCTTTACCACAAATAAAAGTCTGAAAGCCACAGATGTCAACAAATGCTGGGTTTCCTCTTCTGTGAGGCTCTGCCGGCCTTTACTGCAGCTGTTGTTGCTTTTTCCTGGGTCTTTCTGCCTTACGTTTTATCTTCAGCATGTGAAATGCTCACGATAGGGCCGAGATCTGGTGGTGACTCGGCCATTGCACAATATTCCACTTTTTGATTTCGCAGGATGTTTTGGGTCATTGATCATCTGTCCTGTGAAGCGTCGTCCAATCATCTTTGCTGCATTTGGCAGAATGTGAGCACAAAGTCTCGCTCTGTACACACAGGATTCATCTGGCTGCTTCTGTCCTCAGTCTCATCAATATCCATTAGTGACCCGGAGCCATTGGAAGCCATGCATGCCCGCACCATCACACTGCCTCCTACATGTGCTACAGAGGATGTGGTATGCTTTGGATCATGTGCTGGTCCAAGCCTTCTCCATACTTTCTTTTTTCCATCAATCTGGTACAGGTTGATTTTTGTTTTGCTTTTCCAGAACGGTGCGGCTTCCTTTGATCTTTTTTGGCAAAGTCCAATCTGGCCTTTCTATTTTTAAGGCTAAATAATAGTTTGCACCTTGTGGTGACCCCTCTGTATTTGCTCTCATGAAGTCTTCTCATTATGGTAGACTTAGATACTGAAGTACCTACTTCCTGGAGAGTGTTCTTCACTTGGGTGGATGATGTGAAGGGGTTTTTCTTAACCATGGAAAGGATTCTGCGATCATACATCACTGTTGTCTTCAGTGGACGTCCAGGCCTTTTTGAGTTCCTAAGCTCACCAATTAACTTTTTTTTGCATAAAGTAAAAACTGCTGATTTGGCCCACCACTAACATTTCTGCTATCTCATGGATTTATTTTTTTCCTTCCAGCCTAAAGATGCTCTGTTTCTTTTCCATTGAGAGCTCCTTTGACCGCATGTTGTGGGTTCCCAGCAACAGCTTCCAAATGCAAATGTCCCACCTGGAATCAGCCCCGTACCTTTTACCTGCTTAATTGATGATGGATTAGTGAGGGAACAGTCCACATAGCCTATTAAAGAGCTTTTACATTAATTGTCCAATTGCCTTTGGACCCTTTAAAAAGAAGCAGCTCCATATTAAAGCACTGTAATTCCTAAACCCCAACTCCAGTTAGGATGTGAACCTCTGTATTTGCTCTCATTAAGTCTTCTTTTTATGGTAGCCTTAGATACTGAAATATCGACTTTGTGGAAAGTTTTCTTTTCGTGGGTGGATGTTGTAAAGGGGCTTTTCTTTACCATGAAAATTATTCTGCCATCATCCACCACTGTTGTCTCAATGGAGTCCAGACATTTTTGAGTTCCCAAGTTCATGACTGAGCTCTTTTTTTGCAGAATGTACCAAACTGCTGATTTGGCCACCCCTCACATTTCTGCTATATCTCTGATTTCTTCTTTTTTCACAGCCTAAAGACGGTCTGTTTCTCTTCCAAGTTGTGGGTTCACAGCAACAGCTTTCAAATTCAAATGCCAAACCTAGAATCAACTCCAGACCTTTCACCTGCTTAATTGATAATGGATTAATGAAGGAATAGTCGGTGTAGCCCATTTAAGAGCTTTGATATAATTGTCCAATTACTTTTGGTCCCTTTAAAAAGAGGCAGCTACACATTAAAGAACTGGATTTTCTAAACCCTTACTCCATATAGACTGTGAATACCCTCAAAATAAAGCTAAGAGTCTGCACTTTAAACCCAGATTGATTATATAACTGTATCTTGAATATGATTAGGTAAAAAACTGGCTAAATTTGTGTCATAGTCCAAATATTTTTGGACCTAACTGTATGTATGTCATGTTGTGACTGAAACCATAACAGATACGGCTGTGAGGAGGTGGATGCCTGATAGTTTGGAAAGTTAGTTCAGAGCAGTATGGATTCCAGTGTTATATTCAGAGCTGTACACGTAACTTATTTCCAGTCGATATAGTGACATGTGAGGGTGTATGGCCTGAATTCTGCAAGGAGAAACGAGCACCGCATATGTCCTGGCACCCCTCCTAGTCCTGTACATCTGCTGCACCAGATAAGATGTTCTGTGATTACTACAGTATGATGATGAGTGTCCTACCAGGACATGGCCACAGCCCCCTTCTGCAGAACACAAAATATGTTTTCTTCTCACATTTCTGGAGATTTGAGGTTTAGATCAGAACTTGTTATTGTAAATGTGAACTTGTTTTTGGAAACATGTTATTTCATCAAGAGGTGCCCATCCCCACTCGTCTTTCCAAATGTGCCTCCTCCCCCACTCTTTTCTCCAAACGTGTCTCCTCCTCAACTCTTCTCTCCAAATGTGACCACTCCCCAACTCTTCTCTATAAATGTGTCCACTCTCCCACTACTCTTCTCTGCAAATGTTTTTAGTTCCCCACTCTTCTCTCCAAATGTGTCTCTTCCCCCATTCTTCTCTCCAAATGTGTCCACTCCATCACTCTTCTCTGCAAATGTGACCACTCCTCCACACTTCTCTCCAAATGCCCCCCCACTCTTCTCTTCAAATGTGTCTCTTCAACCATTCTTCTCTCCAAACATGTCCATTCTCCCACTCTTTTCCTCAAATGTTTTTCCTCCCTCACTCATCAAAATGTGCCTCCTCCCCCACTCCTGTCTCCAACTATGTCCACTCTCCCTCTCCTCTTCAAATGTGACCACTCTCCCAACTCTTTTCTCCAAATGTGACCACTCTCCCAACTCTTTTCTCCAAATGTGTCCCCTCCTCCAGCTCTCTTCCCTGTCTCTTCCCCACTCGTATGTTCCTCTACTCTTCTAATCATGTGTGTCAGGCCGGCATCTAAAAGATGTTGTGTGCATATAACTTTAGACCTGCGAGCACAGGAGCAATATCATCGGCAACACGAGATCACATTGTGGGAGGCTTATGGGGAGGATAAACGGCGCTCCCTCCTTCTGTCTAACCACCTAGATGCTTTGGTCACTTTTGAATCCCGACATCTAAAAGGTTAAAGAGTCAGAATCAAATGTTTCCACAGTTACACCAGGAACTCAGCTATCACTTGTGGTGATTCCATGAGCAGTGCTTCTGAGCCCAAGCTTTCACTGTGACATACAGGTATGTCTTGGTGACATAACTAAGGGAATTGCATGATATATCTGTACATCATGGAACCTTAGGGGGATACCCAACTGTAAGCTTTTTGTCCCCAAAAAAGGAACCTCTACTCCATTTATTTTCTATGTTCTGAAGCTGAAAGCCGGATACATCTCTTCTATTTTCCATAGACAATGAATGGGGAGGTCAAGCATGGACAACTCAAGGCTGAAGTGCTGAGCCCAGGTCTTGGGTACCTGAGCCCCGTTTTCAGGATTGGACCACAGTGATCAGTATGTTATTCCTCTTCCTATATAATTGTCTATTAAAGTCTGAAGTTGGAATAGTGAAACTGTAAAGGCCACTGAGCGCAACAGTTGAATGAAGCGACCAGTCAAACATGTGCCCTGATGTTCAACTCAAAGTCTATAGCACCGACAAAGCTATTGTAGAGGGACGCCCCATTCATCTCCTTCTGGACAGAGGGAGACATAACTCATTCACCGCTGGGTCCCAATGTCAAGATATTCACCAATCTAAGAATTCATCAACTGTCCAGCCACAACTATACCAATCTGTACAACAAAGAAAATCTATTGCTTATGCTTTACAGCAAGTGGCACGAAAAAGTACCAAACCACGGCAGAATTATTGTCACAGCTCAAGACCAAAAGTGCCCAAAATGTACAAAAAAATAAAAACTTAAATCTGCAAAAATAAGGATAAAACCCAAATTACCTTCCAATATGGCTGTGTCAATGTGAAATAAAAATATGTAAAATATATATATATATATATACTTTAGAATTATATGTATATTTATATTTATTTGCTCGTACATTTGTACCACCACATAGAATAAAGTGACCATATTATTTAAAGTTAGTAACTAAGGTCAATAAATTAAATAACTACGACATGTCCTGCTAACAAAAGAAAAAGCCGGCTTAATGGTTGATAATAAGGTCACGTTCACACAGTGTTTTTTTTTTTTTTGCTGAAATCACAATAATAAAGGCAATGTTGCGGCTCTACCCCGACTGTGACAAAAGAACCGCAATATGTGAACAACTGAACTCCCCAATGAAATGATGGGATTATAACTTACCGTCATTCAGACGAGAGGACAGCGTGGGATCGTTCTTCTTCCCGCTGCACACCGCCATCCACATGCTCAGAAACAGGCACTTGTAGTAAAGTGACCGCGGCTTTCTGGACATATTCTTGGGATAGGCTGCACCCGTCCAGCTGGGCATGTTCTCCTCACATGAATTTTTCCTGTGGCATCAGTCCATGTGCCCCTGAATGCATTGCTGTATGCTGGATGTTGTAGTTCTCAGTGCATGCGTGTCTTAGGTACCTCTGTCTCTGCGGTGTGTGACAGGGTTTCTGAACACTGAGGCCAGACGTGCTCTGCAGTGGGAGATAAGGCCGGGTGTGTACCAGGGATTGATACGGCAACAGTACAGTTACATGACAGACTGTATTTCTGTGGTTTGTAATTAGAGATCACTTAAAGGGGATGTGAACCTTCATGGGAGATCCAGTCCTTCCCATTTATAAGGCTCCTCCATTTTTGTTAGCAGGAATGAGCAATGTGATTTGTGCTGGCCTGGACGATCAGGTACACTTACTAGGCACTACGTAGCCATGGCGTCACGTGAGGCCTTGTAACTAGTATCCCGACCACCACATGAAGGACACCGACGAGCTTCAATAAATAACATACTGTGATCGATTTTTATTTTCTTCCATCTTTGACAAATCTTCAACTGAGGCTCCGACAGAAAGCGATCAGCTGCAATCTGTGAGAAAATCTGGCAGAAAGTGTTCAACCCCCCTTCCATGTCCCTCGCTCAGTCTCCCCCACCTCATGCCCCTCGCTCAGTCCCCGCACCCCATGCCCCTCGCTCAGTCTCCCCCCACCCCATGCCCCTTATTCAGTCTCCCCCACAACACCCAATGCCCCTCGCTCAGTCTCCTCCCCACCCCATGCCCCTTATTCAGTCTCCCACACACACACACACCCCTCGCTGAGTCTCCCCTCCACCCCATGCCCCTCACTCAGTCCCCCTCACCCCATGCCCCTTATTCAGTCAACCCCCCCACCCCATGCCCCTCGCTCAGTCTCCCCCCACCCCATGCCCCTTATTCAGTCTCCCCCCCACCCCATGCCCCTCGCTCAGTCTCCCTCCCACCCCATGCCCCTCATTCAGACTCCCCCACAACACCCAATGCCCCTTGCTCAGTCTCCCCCCCAACCCATGCCCTTCATTCAGTCTCCCCCACAACACCCAATGCCCCTCGCTCAATCTCCCCCTGATCCACAAGCCCCTCGCTCAGTCTCCCCCCCACCCCATGCCCCTCGCTCAGTCTCCCTCCCACCCCATGCCCCTCATTCAGACTCCCCCACAACACCCAATGCCCCTCGCTCAGTCTCCCCCCCACCATGCCCTTCACTCAGTCCCCCCCACACACACGCCCCTCGCTCAGTCTCCCCCACAATACCCAATGCCCCTTGCTCAGTCTCCCCCCCAACCCATGCCCTTCACTCAGTCCCCCCCCACACACACGCCCCTCGCTCAGTCTCCCCCACAACACCCAATGCCCCTTGCTCAGTCTCCCCCCCAACCCATGCCCTTCACTCAGTCCCCCCCACACACACACCCCTCGCTCAGTCTCCCCCACAACACCCAATGTCCGAGCTGAATGTTTCTGTGTACAGGGTGGGAGAAAGCGAACCTAATGTATATAGGGAGCTTTATACTATAGGAGTCACCCCTGTACTTGGAATCCAATGAAGAAGCGTTGCAGAACCGCGGCAAAAAGTGAACATAGTGCACAGCAATGAAAGAACAACACATGTTAATTATTTTATTACATTTCTTAAACAGTTTCAGGGTCCAGAAACTATGAAGTGCGTAGAAGAAGCTGCGTGTTCAGTATACAATGCTCAAAATCTCATAAATCGGTAAGTTCAGCTGATTTTAATGTGTTTGCAGTGTTTTCCATCAGGATCCGCTTCAGAGAAGTGACCTGCCATTTCTTTTTTATTTTTTTACACTCGGTGCTTTTCAAAACATTTTCAGGAAACATAAACAAAAAACAACCTAAAAAACCTCGTTGTATGGACAGTAAATACCCAATGCCCCTTGCTCAGTCTCCCCCCCAACCCATGCCCTTCACTCAGTCCCCCCCCACACACACGCCCCTCGCTCAGTCTCCCCCACAACACCCAATGCCCCTTGCTCAGTCTCCCCCCCAACCCATGCCCTTCACTCAGTCCCCCCCACACACACACCCCTCGCTCAGTCTCCCCCACAACACCCAATGTCCGAGCTGAATGTTTCTGTGTACAGGGTGGGAGAAAGCGAACCTAATGTATATAGGGAGCTTTATACTATAGGAGTCACCCCTGTACTTGGAATCCAATGAAGAAGCGTTGCAGAACCGCGGCAAAAAGTGAACATAGTGCACAGCAATGAAAGAACAACACATGTTAATTATTTTATTACATTTCTTAAACAGTTTCAGGGTCCAGAAACTATGAAGTGCGTAGAAGAAGCTGCGTGTTCAGTATACAATGCTCAAAATCTCATAAATCGGTAAGTTCAGCTGATTTTAATGTGTTTGCAGTGTTTTCCATCAGGATCCGCTTCAGAGAAGTGACCTGCCATTTCTTTTTTATTTTTTTACACTCGGTGCTTTTCAAAACATTTTCAGGAAACATAAACAAAAAACAACCTAAAAAACCTCGTTGTATGGACAGTAAAGCAGTTTTCCCATAGAAATTAATAAGGAGAGTTTTCCAGACGCTTTAAGAGGAGGATTTTGGAGAACATGTGGTAGAAAAAAAATGTATAAAAAATATACATCAAAATGTTTTCTCCATAAATCTGGTGAAAAAAATATGATAAGTGAAAAAATGTTTGTGCTACTCGAAATTGCACAAAAACCCTGCAAGAACTTTTGGCCAGTTGTTGGAGCTGGGGCATGACGGGAACTAAATCATGACGAGCTGTGGCGCTCCTTACACAAGAAACCTTACTCCTGTCCTTAACTGGAGTAAGATATATGGTGAGGTGCACTCTGCTTTTCAGACACGCTGGATTTATTAAGAGGTGCGCGCCTCTTAGTGAATAAGGGGGTGAGCCAGGTCTCAGTGATGCCAAGGAAGACGAGCGGAATGAATACTTCTTCGAAGCACTAAGCGAAACGCGCGTTGGGTCCTCCTCCTTCCACGTCCTTTGCAGAGGAGAACATACCCCATCCCATCAAATTCTGGGATTACCACATCTTTGAACCAAGTACTTCTCACCAAACGTGGATTTTTGGCGCAATCATATAACTTTTAGGGACACTTATTGGATAGTGAAGAGATGATAGTCACAGATAAGACTTCTCCCGCGCTTCCCCCATACTCTGGAAGTCTCTACCCCAACACATCAGACTCTCGCCCACCATTGAAACCTTCAAAAAAGAACCGGAAGACTCACCTCTTCCGACAGGCCTGCAGTGATCCTCAACCTACTGAACCGCCGCATAACCAGCTCTTCCCTCTCCTAGTGTATCCTCACCCATCCCCTGCAGACTGTGAGCCCTCGTGGGCAGGGTCCTCCTTCCTTGTGTACCTGTGTGCCTTATTTTTTGCTCATGTTTAATGTATTTGTCTATATTTGCCACCTATTCACATGGAAAAATGGCGCTATAAAAATGTATTATAATAATAAATAATATAATAATAATAACAGTAATATAGAAGAAAATGCCCCCTCATCGGCTCCTTATAGTGTGAGCATAGCCTTACTTCTTGTCATAACTTCCTGTTCTGGCCCATTGGAGACTCCCACTATTAGACTGGGATCACACTTGCGAGAAATTTGCACGAGTTTTGCATCGCAATACCCGGCACTGTCGAGGGCACTCGGACCGGAGCAGTTAGCTGCATAAAAATACATGCAGCCGCCACACTCCGGTCCCGAGTGCCGGCGTCAGTGCTGGATATTGCGATGCAAGACTCGTGCAAATTTCTCGCAAATGTGATCCCGGCGTTCCCTTCATACGTAGTAATAAGTCCTAAAGGATTTCTCAATCAACTTGCTGAATACGAGACCTGATTTTGGCACTGATGCCTCGCCTCTGACCCATTGACTTGAATGAGCAACTTCTGTCATAAACATGGCCTAGAATGAGGCCTCATTCACAAGTCCGATTTTCATGTACGAGTGCTGTGTTTTCTTGCATTGCAATCGTACCTGTGATGGTGCCATTCAAATGGCCTTGATTTTTCAAGGGTCAAGAGGTCCACGGAAAAATCGCAGATATGTCTCATTTTGCAAGTCAGTGGGCCTGTTAAAAAAATTGGGAAAGCGGTCTGATGTCAGGCCAGTGAACGTTACATGATATAAATGTGAGCCGCACACCAGGAGATAAGGTGGAGGACGGACGGTGCCCGCTGAATTCTTATCTGTCGCAGCAGACACAGTCCCTCCTAACCTTCCTACACAATTCTCCCGCCAATATGCTCTTTGCTGCCTGCCCAAAACCAATCTCTATCAGATTCTACAAAAGGAGAAATGTTTTAGGTCAGGAAGATCATCTCTATTTTCATGACATTTTATAACACGTAAATTTTCTGGATTATATACCGGACGTCTGGATGCTACAAGCGCCCTCCAGAATAGCATGCCGAATGGTGGGTGCACCATTAATTGTGAATCTCAACTGACGGGCAACTGCGTTACAACCTGAACGCTGCCATTACTTTTACAGGTTCTAGTATAAAATCCATGAGAAGCGCCCCATGTTAGGTAGCCTAAGACCATGTTCCATCGTGCCAAAAACGCAGCGTATTTTTCTTTACTTTAGCAAATTAGCAATATCTCCTGTGAAAAGTTCAGTACTTCGCCGCATCCCCATAGGTCATGTAGCAAAACAGTTTTATAGGCGTCAAAGTTTGTGATCCGGTCAGTTTTGTGGCCCATGCTCAAAAAGTGTCCTGCGGATGGAAGGGAATTAGACGCATCCCATTGTCCCTACTGGGGAGAAATCATCTTCTCAAAATGTCGAGTTTTACACATTATTATTTTCCCTGAAGACCAATCCATAAAGATGTAAATAGGCTGAATAAAGCGACGTCTCACTTTCTATGGCAGAGTAAACGCCTACGTACCCAGCTTCAGGGATTGATGAGACCCCACGTTTCGCCTGACAGCTTCTTCTTGGGACTAACTTTATGCAACTGTTGATAGAAAATTCAGAAGATAATTAACTCCAATAAATTAGATACAATAATTTTAATAGATGAAAACTTTATGTTGATCTCCACAATATACACCGATGAACAAAAGGGTAACAATGTTTTGACTTTCAGACTTTATACCTCACCATCCACTACAGCTTCTAACGTGAGACTACCATCATTTTATACACCATCATCTTGGATATCTCATACATAAATTTGACTTGCAGCTATTTACCATATGATTACTTATGCAGATTCTTGTCATGTCCTTGTATTGTTAACAGTTTTAATCTTGCTGGTGGAAAACTCTTTTTATTAATGTAAACTCCAAAATACAACTTGTTCTCACATTCTCTAATAGCTCAGTGTGTTATTAGGTTGATTCCCAAGTGAAAGGTCACCTCTTGGCCAAGCATTTTGCCAAGCTGCATCATGTGAGTGCCATGACAGTCAGAAAAATACAAAACGAAGTCCGTCCATTCATTCAAAAGCCAAGAGGTGGACGTCCAGGCAAAATATCAGTCAACAAGTCAGCTCATCACAAGGTCAATCAGATCCGGAGTAAGGGTACTGTCACACAGTGCAATTTTGATCGCTACGACGGCACGATTCGTGACGTTCTAGCGATATCGTTACGATCTCGCAGTGTCTGACACGCTACTGCGATCAAGGACCCTGCTGAGAATCGTACGTCGTAGCAGATCGTTTGAAACTTTCTTTCGTCGCTGGATCTCCCGCTGTCATCGCTGGATCGTTGTGTGTGACAGCGATCCAGCGATGCGTTCGCTGGTAACCAGGGTAAACATCGGGTTACTAAGCGCAGGGCCGCGCTTAGTAACCCGATGTTTACCGTGGTTACCAGCGTAAAAGTAAAAAAAAACAAACCGTACATACTCACCATCTGATGTCCGTCAGGTCCCTTGCTGTCCGCTTCCCGCTCTGACTGTCTGCCGGCCGGAAAGTGAGAGCAGATCACAGCAGTGACGTCACCGCTGTGATCTGCTCTCACTGTACGGCGGCACTCAGTCACAGCAGGAAGCAGACGGCAAGGGACCTGATGGACATCAGATGGTGAGTATGTACTGTTTGTTTTTTTTTTACTTTTACGCTGGTAACCACGGTAAACATCGGGTTACTAAGCGCGGCCCTGCACTTAGTAACCCGATGTTTACCCTGGTTACCCGGGGACTTCGGCATCGCTCCAGCGCCGTGATTGCAAAGTGTGACCGCAGTCTACGATGCTGGAGCGATAATCATACGACGCTGCGACGTCACGGATCGTGCCGTCGTAGCGATCAAAATTGCACTGTGTGACAGTACCCTTACAAACATGGCAGTGGAGGCGGCTCGTAGGCTTCGTAATAATGAGATTACAGATGTCCATTGAAGCACCGTGTGATGCACGTTACACAAGTCTGGAATGGTGGCCCGAAATAAGGTGAAGAAGCCTCAACTTCAATATCGACATAAGAAGCTCAAGTTTGCAAAAGATTACAAAAAGTGGAGAGTAGAAAATTGGAAATGGACGATTTGGAGCGATGGGACGAAAGTCAATAAGCTAGGCTCTGATGGATGCAAATGGGTTTGGAAGAAATAAGGGAAAAAAGGGCTATTGGATCGAGAAATTGAAGGAACTGTCAAGTTCGGTGGAGGAAGCCTGGTGACATGAGGTTGTTTCATAGCCAAAGGCGTTGGATACTTGACCGGGATCGATGGTGGTCTCAATAAGGAGCTATATGTGAGTGTCCTACAAGATGAGTTACTTCATACACTTCAGTACGATGGGTATGAAAAGGACAACAGAGTTTAAGCAGGAGAACGACCCGATGTATACGTCGAGATTCGCAAAGAAATGGTTCAATCACAATGATGTGAGAAGCTGGATTGGCCCCACAGTCCCCAGACCTCCACCCAATCCAACACTTGTGGGTAAAGTTGAAGAAAAAGCTGTCTACAAACCCAAGTGAGGTGACCAGTATGCACCAACTTTGGGAACCTGTAGAAGACACCTGGGATCAGATTTTGGTCAAGACATGCTTAAATCTGATAGAGAGCAGCCCAGAAGGATTCAGGCAGTGTTGAAAGCCAAAGGTGGATTTATAAGATACTAACAAAATTAAAATAAAAATTTAAGATTTTTTGGGGGGAGCAAAACAGTAACAATGCAGTGACATGACAATAATCATATGCTAAATAGTTGCAAGTCTAAAGGTACCTTCACACTAAACGATATCGCTAGCGATCCGTGACGTTGCAGCGTCCTGGCTAGCGATATCGTTGAGTGTGACAGGCAGCAGCGATCAGGATCCTGCTGTGATATCGCTGGTCGTTGAAGAAAGTTCAGAACTTTATTTGGTCGTGAGACCGGCGTGTATCGTCGTGTTTGACACCAAAAGCAACGATGCCAGCGATGTTTTACACTGGTAACCAGGGTAAACATTGGGTTGCTAAGCGCAGGGCCGCGCTTAGTAACCCGATGTTTACCCTGGTTACCAGTGTAAAATGTAAAAAAACAAACAGTACATACTCACCTTCGCGTCCCCCGGCGTCCGCTTCCCACACTGACTGAGCTCACAGTCAGTGCAGGAAGCGGACGCCGGGGGACGCGAAGGTGAGTATGTACTGTTTGTTTTTTTACATTTTACACTGGTAACCAGGGTAAACATCGGGTTACTAAGCGCGGCCCTGCGCTTAGCAACCCGATGTTTACCCTGGTTACCTGGGGACCTCGGCATCGTTGGTCGCTGGAGAGCGGTCTGTGTGACAGCTCCCCAGCGACCACACAGCGACGCTGCAGCGATCGGCATCGTTGTCTGTATCGCTGCAGCGTCGCTTAGTGTGAAGGTACCTTAAGTTATGCATAAGATAGCCAAGGTGATTGTCTATAAAGTGATGTGGATAGCACAGCAGCCTTGCAGCACTGGAGTCCTGGGTTCTAATCCCACCTTGGACAACATCTGCAAGGAGTTTATATGTTCTCCCCGTGTTCACGTGGGTTTCCTCCGGGTACTCCGGTTTCCTCCCACATTCCAAAGACATACTGATAGAGAATTTAGATTGTGAGCCCCATTGGGGACAGCGATGATAATGTGTGCAAAACTGTAAAGCGCTGCGGAAAATGTTAGCGCTATATAAAAATAAAGATTATTGTTATTTATTATTGATGGCAGTCTCACGTTCAAAGCTGTAGTAGATGGTGTGATAATTAGTTTTCCAGGTGATTCTAATTAAAGGAAAATTACTTAAAAATGATGTTCCACATTATTAAGCAGGCCACAGTTTTCAAGTAACATGGGAAAGAAAAAAGATCTCTCTGCTGCTGAAAAGCGTTAAATAGTGCAATGCTTTGGACAAGGGATGAAAACATTAGATATTTCCCCAAAACTTAAGCGTGATCATCGTACTGTTAAGAGATTTGTGGCTAATCCTGAGCACAGATGTGTTTGTGCTGATAAAGGCATAATGAGGAAGGTTTTTGCCAGGCAAGTTCATCGGATTAAGAGAGCAGCTGCTAAAAAGCCATTACAAACCAGCAAACAGATATTTGAAGCTGCTGGTACCTCTGGAGTTCCTCGAACCTCAAGGTGTAGGATATTTCAAAGGCTTGCTTTGGTTCATAAGCCTACTATTTGGCCACCCCTACACAGTGTTCACAAGCAGAAACGGTTGCAGTGGGCCCAGACATACATGAAGACTAATTTTCAAACAGTCTTGTTTAATGCAGGGCCGCCATCAGGGCATTACAGCCGTTACTACTGTGTGGGGCCCGGTGATGAGGAGCAAAAATGGGGGCCCGAACATGCTGGCAGCTCGGACCCCCCTATTATTTGTGCATCTAATCCTATACCGTGCACAGGGCTGCCACTAGGAATTTCAGGGCCCCAAGCTGCTCTCTCTGCTCCAGGTTGAGGAAGTGGAGCAGCGTGTGACGTCAGGCAGGACCATGATGCACCTGGGCCGGCCGCAGCTTTTAAAGGTACAGTGCCATTTTCCTTTCGCCGGATGCATTACCAGCACTGTAGGTGTATCTTTAAAACACCACAGTGCTGTTATGCATAGGGGGTTGGAAGACTTGAACAAAACATCCAGGGGCCCGATGAGGAGAAGCAAATAGGAGGGGGGTCCGAGCTGCCAGCATGTTCGGGACCCCCTTTTTGCTCCTCATCACCGGGCCCCATACAGTAGTAACGGCTGTAATGCCCTGATGGCGGCCCTGCCCATGCAATCCCATGTGCTTAGCTGTATCTCATTCTTCCCTGTGTGACCCCATAAGGTGGGCACTGTGGTATAACCCCTTCTCGCTGTTTCAGGTTGGGTGGTCTTGGAGTTCTTCACTTCTGCCGTTCTGTTCTTCTGACTGGGGGCGGATGACGGACGAGCAGGTGGAGGGCAGATCAGGCTGAGGGCGGGCGAGTAGGGTGAGTCTCTCTAGTGAAAAGAGGCTTCAGGTGGCTCACAGTGGCTGTGTCTGTACTGGTATCATGTTGCTGATGAGGGAAGGCGAGTGGTGACTGGGAGCCTGCATCCAACAGGGTTCAGGGGGAGGCTAGTGGGGACTGGGGCCGCATCCAACAGGGTTCAGGGGGAGACTAGTGGGGACTGGGGCCGCATCCAACAGGGTTCAGGGGGAGGCTAGTGGGGACTGGGGCCGCATCCAACAGGGTTCAGGGGGAGGCTAGTGGGGACTGGGGCCGCATCCAACAGGGTTCAGGGGGAGACTAGTGGGGACTGGGGCCGCATCCAACAGGGTTCAGGGGGAGGCTAGTGGGGACTGGGGCCGCATCCAACAGGGTCCAGAAGGAGGCTAGTGGGGACTGGGGCCGCATCCAACAGGGTTAAGGGGGAGGCTAGTGGGGACTGGGGGCTATATCGAACAGGGTCCAGGGGGAGGCTAGTGGTGACTGGGAGCCTGCATCCAACATGGCCCAGGGGGAGGCTAGTGGGGACTGGGGCCACATCCAACAGGGTCCAGGGGGAGGCTAGTGGGGACTAGGGCCGCATCCAACATGGCCCAGGGGGAGGCTAGTGGGGACTGGGGGCCGCATCCATCAGGGGCCAGGGGGAGGCTAGTGGTGACTGGGAGCCTGCACCCAACAGGGTCCAGGGGGAGGCTAGTGGGGCCTGGGGCCGCATCCAACAGGGTCCAGGGGGAGACTAGTGGGGACTGGAGGCCACATCCAACAGGGTCCAGAGGGAGACTAGTGGGGACTGGGGCCGCATCCAACAGGGTTCAGGGGGAGGCTAGTGGAATGTATAAGATGCTGAATGATCCTGCGCTGCTACAAAACCAAATGCCCAACTATAACATCAGGCAGCAGCTCGGGATCATCCAGTAACTTATAAGTTTTAGTTGGGGTTTGGAAGGGGGGTGGGGAATTACTAATGCAAGTTGGTATATATGATCAGAAACATCTTTATTATTATGACAGTGTAATTTTTGAAAGGGGGCTGTCGGTCTGTGTACCCACAGCAGTGCACGGACTGGGCGCCGATCTCCTGACCAGCATCCTCATACATGCTGTGAGGCTGCAAATTTCAGATCTGGAGACCCGAGGCCGGTCCATGCACCACGGTCCAAGTGCATACCGATATTCACCAGAAGTGGAGCTTTTCCAAGAGAGGGCGGAGGAACTGTGGAAGGTTCGAGGGGTGGAGGTGGGACTGGGGGTGGAGCCTGGGTGGAGTTTCAAGGGGGCCCTAAAATTTTGACAGTATGGGGCCCTGAAATTCCTAGTGGCAGCCCTGGTTTAATGATGAGTGTCGAACAACCCTGGATGGTCCAGATGGATGGTTGGTGGATGGCCACCATGTCCCAACAAGGCTGCGACATCAGCAAGGAGGTGGAGGAGTCATGTTTTGGGCCGGAATCGTGGGGAAAAAGCTGGTAGGGCCCTTTAAGGTTCCTGAAGGTGTGAAAATGACCTCTGCAAAGTATATAGAGTTTCTGACTGACAACTTTCTTCCATGGTCTAAAAAGCAGAAACGTGCCTTCAGGAGCAAAATCATCTTCATGCTGACAATGCACCATCTCATGCGGCAAAGAATACCTCTGAGTCATTGGCTGCTATGGGCATAAAAGGAGATAAACTCATGGTGTGGCCACCATCTTCCCCTGACATCAACCCTATAGAGAACCTCTGGAGTATCATCAAGCAAAAGATCTAGGAGGGTGGGAGGCAGTTCACATCAAACAGCAGCTCTGGGAGGCTATTCTGACTTCATGCAAAGAAATACAAGCAGAAACTCTCCATAAACTCACACATTCAATGGACGCAAGAATTGTGAAGGTAATATCAAAGAAGGGTTCCTATGTTAACATGTAATTTGGCCTGTTAGGAGGTGTCATGGAGTCCTTCTCCGGTACCACACAATCAACAGAGCCAGCGAAGAGTAAACAATCCCAAGACCTTTATTTAGGCAAAAACACGAAAGGTCCATATACAAACCACCACACAAAGGATAAAATAGTCCAGAACACGAATGCAGTTCAGTAACAGGATAAAAGTCCAACAATCCAGCAGACAGAGGATCACATAGTCCATATATTCTTCTTTCTCTCTGAGGTGTTGTGAACACATCATCACTCCACACAGGACTGATCTGAGTCTCTCCTCCCTGACATTCTCAAAAGTCTCCCTACTCATTCACAGGTCAGGAGGGGGAAGGTCTCAGGGGCTCATTGTTTCAACAAGCTAGGTCAACATGTCATTAGCATATTAGCAAACAATACAGTGCTGTGGGGGCTGATATCAGATGGCAGCAACAGACATTCATCAATTAGCAAATAACTCCTACAAGGGAACACCATGAAAATAAGTAAAATAGAAATATACACAAAAATGATCCCCACATAGCATATCACACCATCACAACCTCTCCCCCCTCATAATAAGTGAGCACGCTATGAGGTCTATACAGACCTCTGGCCAGCTCACTTTAGTCCACATTGCTGAATAGTTTATAGTTCCTTGTACAGTGGCAGGGGTTGCAATAATCATGAGCACTTGTACATAAATTCCCAGGTCCTGGCTTTATGGTCATACCAGGCTTTTTGACTGGACTGGGCTGTTCGCTGATGTTCATTAGCCAAGGTAGCTAGCTGGGCGAGACAGTCTCTGAACTCTAGAATGTAGGGAATGATGGGCGTTCCGGTATCTGCGATATCTCCCTCCAATAAGTAAATTAGAAATATACATAAAAATGATCCCCACATAGCATATCACACCATCACAGGAGGTTTTGGAGTTAAATAGCTTTTTTGTTCAGTGAATGTGACCTCCTAATGCTGCAAATTCCACAAATGAGCATTTTCAGTTCTTTAAAACATATCATATGCATTGTGAGTTTTTATTCATTTTGGAGATTATACTGTTATCATTGGGAGGTTTCTTCAATAAAATTAGATGTATAATCTAACGGGTGATGACTTTTATTAGACTGACTGTCATTTGCACCGACCATTTAGAAAAATCCAAGAAAAATGTCATTTGCATAATAATTTGGAACATGGTGTAATAAATTGATTCATAAGTACAGTACAATTTGGGAAAGTTATGAAATGTTCTAAAAATGTCTGTTCTATTCCTGATCTAAGGATCTCGTCTTTTAATTAAATGAATCTGTGCTGCACTTTATGCACATGCTCAGTAGTGACCAGTGCTGTGGAGTCAGAGTCTGAGGGTATGTGTCCATGTTCAGGATTGCATCAGGATTTGGTCAGGATTTTATGCAGGTAAAATCCTGACCAAATCTGCACCTGAGGTTACTGGCAGGTCACCTGCGTTGTCCTTGCGTTATTTCAGCATTGTAAGGACATGCTGCGTTCTGAAAAGACGCGCCGCATGTCTGTTTCCGCGGGTCTGCTGCATGTGTCTTTTAATGCATAGTGGAGATGGGATTTCATGAAATCCCCTCCACTATGCTGTAACATCTGGATGCTGCGGCTCTACGCAGCGTCAAACACGCAGCGTTTCCTGATTGTGGAACCATACCCTAAGGCTACTTTAACACTAGCGTCGTACGACGCACGACGAATTGCGTCGTTGCGACGTACCGACGCAAACAGTGAAAGCGCCGCACAACGGGGGCAGCGGATACTGTTTTTCAACGCATCCGCTGCCCCATTGTGATGTGCGGGGAGGCGGGGGCGGAGTTCCGGCCGTGCATGCGCGGTCGGAAAAGACGGTCACGACGCACCAAAAAACGTTACATGCAACGTTTTTTGGTGGCGACGGTCCGACGCAACAATGGCAATGCGTCACACTGCGTCGCTAATGCAAGTCAATGGAGAAAAAAAGCATCCTGCAAGCACTTTTGCAGGATGCGTTTTTTCTACAAAACGACGCATAGCGACGTGCAGTGCACGACGCTAGTGTGAAAGTAGCCTTAGTCGGACATGGAGTCAGAAGTCAGGATAACTGATGAGCGTGAGTCGGAGGTTTGGCTTATCGACTCCACAGCCCTGCGCCCTATACTTATTCCCAAAAATTTTACATATGAGTTGGCTATCAGGCTACCATGCAGAAACAGAAAAGGTTGTGAACTGCAAGTCAAATGCAACACCTGAAAACGCCTTAAAACTACTAGTCGCAGTGCCCACATATCAGTGTTATTCCACAGTGCCCACATATTAGTGTTATTCCACAGTGCCCACATATCAGTGTTATTCCACAGTGCCCACATATTAGTGTTATTCCACAGTGCCCACATATCAGTGTTATTCCACAGTGCCAACATATCAGTGTTATTCCACAGTGCCAACATATCAGTGTTATTCCACAGTTCAGTGTTATTCCACAGTGCCAACATATCAGTGTTATTCCACAGTGCCCACATATCAGTGATATTCCACAGTACCCACATATCAGTGATATTCCACAGTGCCCACATATCAGTGATATTCCACAGTGCCCACATATCAGTGTTATTCCAAAGTGCCCACATATCAGTGTTATTCCACAGTGCCCGCATATCAGTGTTATTCCACAGTGCCCGCATATCAGTGTTATTCCACAGTGCCCACATATTAATGATATTCCACAGTGCCCACATATCAGTGATATTCCACAGTACCCACATATCAGTGATATTCCACAGTGCCCACATATCAGTGATATTCCACAGTGCCCACATATCAGTGTTATTCCAAAGTGCCCACATATCAGTGTTATTCCACAGTGCCCGCATATCAGTGTTATTCCACAGTGCCCACATATTAATGATATTCCACAGTGCCCACATATCAGTGTTATTCCACAGTACCCACATATCAGTGATATTCCACAGTACCCACATATCAGTGATATTCCACAGTACCCACATATCAGTGATATTCCACAGTACCCACATATCAGTGATATTCCACAGTACCCACATATTAGTGTTATTTTACAGTACCCATATCAGTGTTATTCCACAGTGCCCACTGTAGTGCTGTGGGTTTGGTGCAGTGCGACAGACAGGCAGGGACCGCAGAAAGTTCAACATAAACGGTGTCTTTATTGCAAACTCACATACGGGAGTGTTATCCTCCGGATTGCAGCCGAGTCCCCATATGTACAGTCCATGTTCTGAACAAGTTGCTGTGGACAATAACACCACCGTGTTTCTTGGGTGCGTCAGACGCCTTGCGTTCCCTGGCTCTGTGCTGGCTCCAGACAGACCTGGGTTGCACAGAGTCACCTGCTCTGCAGCGTGCAAACTCCAAAACTGACACATCCAAGGCAACACTGACAGATTTAAAACGAATTGTGGCCATAGAGCCACATCCAAAACCCGGAGTGAAGAGAGGGATTCACCCCACTACCAAACCTGTACATCCCTCTAAAAATAAAAACCTTTATCGGGTTTTTGTAACAATCTGACTGGGTCACTACTTGGACCCAATCCATTCTTTCCTTTCTTTTGTCTTGTGACTCACAGGTGTACTGCTGTGAACACAAGACACTCCAGCGGGTTTAATAGGACTCGGTCCACATCCTGGGGGACACATATCGACCCTCGCATATGATCCCCCTCAATTCCTCATACCACATATCAGTGTTATTCCACACTGCCCACATATCAGTGTTATCAGAAAGCCTGATTGGCTTCAATGAGAGCATTATTACTGATATTTGTGGGGAAACTGTGACTGTTACTTATGGGGGTGATACTGGCATTTATGAGGAAGGTTTAGTAGGCCACTGCAACATGTCAGCAACGGATGTCAGGGGGCCTCTGGGCTTTGACAAAATGCCGGTGGAGCCCCCCACGGAGCACAGAGAGCCGCTGCCACTGCCCTGGAGCACAGCCCCCTGCCCCAGCACAGAGCCACCGCCACTGCTCCAGCACAGAGCCACCGCCACTGCCCCAGCACAGAACACCACTGCACCAGCTTGGATGGGATTTCCCGGAAGTCACTGCAGCAGCCTGGACCACCTTGCGACCCCTGTGACCACTCCTGCACCTGTGCCGATCCCTTCCCGTGTAAGCTGAATTCGGACTGTAAGACGGAACCCCATGCGACACATTATTTTTTTCTCCCTATTTTCCTTCTTATGGTCCGGTGCGTCTTATAGTCCGAAAAATATAATAAGTGAAAGGGGGTCTCATTACGACCGCTAGACTGCTGCAAAAGCAACATGAAAAATGCCAAAAAATACAACCCAGTCCAATTCTTTGATAATTGCTTGTCCCGCTACTCTAGAGCAGAGGTGTCAAACTGCATTCCTCGAGGGCCGCCAACAGGTCATGTTTTCAGGATTTCCTTAGCATTCCACAAGGTGCTGGAATCATTCTGTGCAGGTGATTAAATTATCACCTGTGCAATACAAGGAAATCCTGAAAACACGACCTGTTGGCGGCCCTTTTGAATGCAGTTTGACACCTCTGCTCTAGAGGGTTGCTATTTCACCCTTTCACTTTTAATGTGCCGCAGTGTAGCAGCGACACATAGCAATTTTGTCCCTGGGACCTGTGTCATGGGCAAAGTAGCCGGGTAAGCCCAGCCTAAAGGAACATCAACCTTCTTGAATAAGAGATAACAACTAGCATAAGAGATAACTAGCATTATAATAATAACCATTCTTTTTTACCATTTCAACTGACCTGATCTGATCTTGAAGATTTGACCCATACAAAGAATGAAATCCGAGGCAAATCCTCAGCAATATCTGCTAGACTCTTGTTCCAGACTTGGTACTGCTCAGCTGCAAAATCCACAATTGAAAATCTAGAGCCTGTGAACGTGTGCTTGAAATCTAACTCAAGTTTCAACTTTTATGATAACATGTCAGAAGTTTTGATTGTCGAGTGTCTAGGTGATGTGACCCCCCCTTCCCCCGCACCCAACAATTGCCTGAACAAAGTGGCAAAAGTGCCGAGATGAGTGCAGTTCCCCTTAGACTTCACTTGGAGTGGTGGGATAGGAGTGTACGAAGAAAGCCATACAATGCTCTGCTCACATCTCCTTGGGTCATCTGAATACAGTGGAAAGTGCACAGACCTCGGCTGACCACCTCTAACCCTCAGTTTTCCCGACTGGTAGCAGTCTAACCTCATTGACCCTTAAAGGAAATCTGTTGACAGAATCTCACCCCCAAAAACTTTTTCTAAATGTAGCTCTTTCAAAGACAAGTCCATTAAAACCTTTACATGTTGAATTGATAAGGAAATGGATATGGAAGATATGAAGCCTTTGTCACTCCAGCTCTATTCCCCATCAAGCACCGCCTACTCCTGCTTGATTCATTGCCTGGAGTTGCACAGAACAGAGACTATCAGTCAGGCAGGAGAAGGCAGCACTGCACATGGAATAGAGCTGGAGTGACAGAGGCATCAAATCCTGCTGACAGACTCCCTTAAAGGGACTCTGTCACCTGAATTTGGAGGGAACAATTTTCAGCCATAGAGGCGGGGTTTTCGGGTGTTTGATTCACCCTTTCCTTACCCGCTGGCTGCATGCTGGCTGCAATATTGGATTGAAGTTCATTCTCTGTCCTCCGTAGTACATGCCTGCACAAGGCAATCTTGCCTTACGCAGGCGTGTACTATGGAGGACAGAGAATGAACTTCAATCCAATATTGCAGCCAACATGCAGCCAGCGGGTAAGGAAAGGGTGAATCAAACACCCGAAAACCCCGCCTCTATGGCTGAAAATTGTTTCCTCCAAATTCAGGTGACAGAGTCCCTTTAAATACTACATTCATATTGGATAGCTTTGGGCCAAGCAATCATTCGGCTGACAGCTCTCTCCCTACCCCTCAAGTATATGCATTTTCAAAGTGGTCTAGGCAGGCATCTGCGGGTTCAGAAGACTTTAGTTGATTATATTTGAGGACCTTTATTAAGGAAAATTTCAGTGCTGATATTATGCAAATGCTTAGGTGCGATTTAAGCTGTTCGTCCACTTGAGATAAATGTTGGTTGAGTCTTCTGACATTTACTATTTTTTTATTATATATTTATTTATCTTTTTCCTATAAAATAGCCCACCAGAGCATTGCACGGAGTGAGGGCTACTTATCTGTGGTCACATAGGAGGTGCTCCATAACAAGTGACCTGTGACGGAGAGATAAGAGCCCCAAAGGCAGAAAAGTACAACTGTGTTTTTGTTTATGAACCTGTCATCGTCATCATCAAATATTTGACTGAAGCATAAACATCATTATCAGCCGCCACCAGAGTATATTCCGTTTTTACCATACACGCTAGGGCAGAAAAGCTGGAAACGGTTTATATTTTTGGGTGCAGGTAGGATCATAAATCCTCGGATTGTGGTATCACTCTTCGCCATGCATCCGAGGTCGGACTTGGTGAGGCACCTAGTCATGCCCCTCCAGGCTCTCCTAGGTGGTTCCACCACCCAGTCCCTTACAAATTGTTCCTACATTCCTGGATTTCTAGGTTGTCCAATGTATCCTGAGGGCTCGAATAGTTGACTACGATTGGTTAAATTCAGTCTGTCAATCTTCCAAAGCTCTGAGAATGCGACCGGGATTCCAGCTCGATTATGTCCTGAGAGCTGGCCATAATCTGAGTTTTCTTAACAGATTTCTGAATGAGGTCCAATCACGTAGCAAAAATTGAGATGAATAGTTTTAGAACTTCTTGAGCCACCTCAATAGCATGCAATTATAGAGGTTTGGGGAGATAACTGGCTAGGAGGGATAAGGTCTCAATCAATCAATCAATAATTTCGGAGCGTTATGCAGATGCTGAGTAGAGTCTTAACACTTGGTCACTCGGCGGGGCAATGTCCTCCATGTTTTATCTGGGAATTAACCTGAAAAATGTGTATGTAAAGCAGTAGAAAGCAGCAGGGATGCAAAATGGATCACATATCATCATGGCGTGAAAAGAAGAGCTGATAGCTCCAAATACTGGTAGTTTCAAATGACCATAGTGTGGAGAAGGTCTTAGGTTTCTCATGGGAGTGCTGTCCCACAATTCTTAGGATGACCACAAGATGTCAGGGTATTCATGGAAGAGTTATTTTACAGTGACAAACAATATTTAATTTTGCTAGCTTATATAGCGATAGTTCCACAACGCTTTACTGATCCCATTGGGGATATATATGTATATATAGCCCTCACATATAAAATTACCTACATATACTTCATAGACACCTAATACATTGTGTGGCAGAGGTATATGGAAATAACAAAAATTTTACCGCCAATCGCCATGGTTTCACCACATTGAACCTAAGAAATCAGCGTTTTAATTGATATGCAAATGAGGCTGAAGTGCTATGGTAGATCTAAAGCTTTTGGCACTCCAGCTCTATTCTCCGCCCAGTGCTGTCTCCTCGTGCTTGACTGACAACCTCTATTCTGTTTGCAGTCAGGCAGGAGAAGATCTGCTGACGGATTCCCGTTAATGGATGTAAAACAGACCTCCCAACCGTCCCGTATCCAGCGGGGCAGTCCCGATTTTAAGAGTCTGCCCAGCTGTCACGGGGGGACCTAATTTTTCCCGCACTGCAGAGCCACATATACCTCCACCCGCAGAGCAGCACAGAGCACACCACATATATGGCTGCTCTGTGCGCACAGGACCAGTGATGAGGTCACTGGAGGAGAGGAGTCAGGGTCAGGGGTCACATGATCGTCCTCCGTGTATGCAGGACTCTGCTGTGCTGGTTGTCATGGTGCTGGATGAGCGTAAGTTTATGTGTGGGGTCAGGAGGGTTTACAGTGTGGATGTAGCAGAGCCGTGTGTGTACGGGGTGTACGGAGCGGAGCCGTTTGTGCATGAGGTGTATGGAGCGGAGCCGTGTGTGTAGGATGTGTACGGAGCGGAGCCGTGTGTGTATGAGGTGTACGGAGCAGAGCCAGGTGTGTATGAGGTGTACGGAGAGGAGTTGCGTGTGTACGAGGTGTGCGGGGCGGAGCCAGGTGTGTACGAGGTGTGCGGAGCCGTGTGTGTACGAGGTGTACGGAGCGAAGCTGTGTGTGTGTACGAGGTGTGTGTACGAGGTGTACGGATCGGAGCTGTGTGTGTACGAGGTGTACGGAGCGGAGCCGTGTGTGTACAAGGTGTACAGAGCGGAGCCGTGTGTGTACAAGGTGTACGGAGTGGAGCCGTGTGTGTACAAGGTGTACGGAGTGGAGCCGTGTGTGTACAAGGTGTACGGAGTGGAGCCGGGTGTGTACAAGGTGTACGGAGTGGAGCCGAGTGTGTACGAGGTGGAGCCGGGTGTGTACAAGGTGTACGGAGCGGAGCCGTGTGTGTACAAGGTGTACGGAGTGGAGCCGAGTGTGTACGAGGTGGAGCCGGGTGTGTACAAGGTGTACGGAGTGGAGCCGTGTGTGTACGAGGTGTACGGAGTGGAGAAGGCAATGATGGGGGTTGGGGAAAAGGCAATGATGGGGGTGGGGTAACTACAGTATGTGTGGCCATTATACTGTACGCAGCATCATGTGGGGCCATTATACAGTGTTGAGTCCTCATCCGTCCCTGGCTTTCTGATGTAGAGAGATCCAAGTAATGACACGCAGCACAAGAGTTGTGTGATCATATGCAGGGATCGCCCAGGAGCGCATCTGGCCCCCCTGGTCTCTCACCCCTCTTTTTATATGGCAAAGAGATAAGCATTACAGACATGCGTACAAGCGCTCATATTCTCTAACAAAAGAGTATCTATTCTACTGATAACGTTCAACTTCTGGAATGTAGGTTAAAGGTCACAATAACAAGAAGGAATGCGTCCATAAAAGGAAATGTCTACCTTGCTCAAGTTTGCTCATATGAGCCAGACGTTTCTGAATAGGAAGACAAAATGGATTCTTCAATCTGATCTCTACAATTCCCCCCTTTGACATATTCCTTTTATAATCTATCACAAATCCCCTTTAACATATCCATATTTTAGATTACCACAGGGCCAAAGACAAAGCCTTTATTTTTGGTATTACACATGTACACGCTTGTATTCAATAAGAGAGTCAAATCTAGTATCAATTCTTCCGTTTAACTCTCACAACCTTTTCTTTGTTCTGCAATAAGTATACTAAAATATAAAAACAAAAATTAGTACGGTAATATTAATTAGAATCACTAGAGGATAACATAAGAATAAAGAAGAAAATTTATACTCTTGCATCTATTACACAAAATTTATCTGTGCATACTGAGATACTCTTGAGCACAATCTGGAATAGTACGTATATGACTACAATAATCATAACTATATGTATTATGCTCTACATGATCCCAGCAACCCACCCGCCGATTCCTCTGAGCCAGTTGGCTGGGTTGAGAAAAGAGAAAGTATCAGACCACCAGCTATCCTTATTCTGGTCATTATCTTTGTCATACTGATCTCTGAGTCATTGTACGTCCTTTAATTTAAATGTCATGTACTAATTTTCTATGATGTTGCACGAATCTATTGTTCAAAGGGGTTAAAGAATTTAGTCTATCCCATGCCTCCGTTGAGGTTAATACTATTAACATCAATGTTATGAGTTTTATACTGCTCTTTTGCAATGGCTTGCATGTATCCATGATGCCTTTCCTTCGAGCTTGACTGATGTAGGTGTTGTCAACAGGACTTGGAAGGGTCCGTCAAATCTTGGTTCAAGAGCCTTTCTGGTGTGTCTTTTTACATAGACTTGATCACCTGGTTCCAACTTGTGACTTCCTTCAATGTTGTCAGGATCTGGAAGGGAAGCAAAAACTTGTGCATGCACCTTAGTTAATTGTTTCTGAAGATTTTGCACATAAGAAGTCAATGACTCAATATTTAACACAAGTTGCTGTGGAAAATAACATCCTAAATTGGCAGTCCTGCCAAACAAAATTTCATATGGAGACAGTTTAGTCTTACCCCTTGGGGTATTGCGTATTGAGTAAAGGGCCAGTGGAAGGCATTCTGTCCAAGGCTTTCCTGTTTCAGCCATGGCTTTCTGTATTTTTAATTTTAAAGTTCCATTCATGCGTTCCACCTTACCAGAACTTTGAGGATGGTACGGAGTGTGTAACTGACTTTCAACACCCAACATTTTCAGTACATTTTGAAATATTTCTCCAGTGAAATGAGTACCCCTATCTGACTCGATCACTTCAGGGAGACCGTAACGGGGTATCAGTTCGGCAACTAGCTTTACAGCAGTGTTTTTAGCTGAAGCCTTCCGAACTGGATAGGCCTCTGGCCACCCCGAGAACATGTCCACACATACCAACACATACTCATACCCATTACTTTTCGGCAGCTGGATAAAGTCTATTTGTAATCGCTGAAACGGATAGAGAGGTCGGACGTGATGCTTCATAGGGGTCTTTGTTGTCTGTCCGGGATTATGTGCCAGGCATATAGCGCATGTTGCACAATAGTCTCTTGCGTAGTTGCCAAAACCTGGAGCCAACCAGACTTGCTTTGCCAGTAGTGTCATTGCATTTGCAGACACATGAGTAGGGTGGTGCAGTCCACCAACTACAATCGGGTACCAGGCTCTAGGTAGACATATTAGTCCATCTTTCTTCCAAATTCCTGCTTGTTCTTCTGCCCCTTCCTTTTTCCACCTGTCCCTCTCCTCTTCTCCTGCATCTTCCTGTGCTTGTCTCAGTCTATCTTCAGTATTTTCTGTGGGGTTTACAGTATGAACCTGCTGTAAGGGTTTGACCGCTGCTGCCTTGGCTGCTTTATCAGCCCTATCATTTCCCCTAGATTCCCTAGTGTCGAGTCTCACATGTGCAGCTACCTTAATTACTGCTACTTCTTTTGTTTCTTGTGCAGCCTCTAAGATCTGTTTGATCAGAGAAGCATGTTTTACAGGTTGGCCTGACGCTGTCATGTAACCTCTAGCTCTCCAGATTACTCCAAAGTCAAACACAATACCATGTGCATACCTAGAATCAGTGTATATATTAGCTGTCTGATTCTCAGCTATTTTTAGCGCTTCAATCAATGCTGTTAGTTCTGCTTCTTGTGCAGACTGTTTCGGTGGAAGAGGTTCTGCTTTGAGAGTTTCAGATTCTGACACAACTGCATACCCTGTATGGAAGTTACCTGTGTCATCTGCAAACCTACTACCATCTATAAACAGCTCTAAATCTGGATTTTGAAGTGGTGTTTCGGATACATTGGGTAAGCCTACCGTTTCTTGTAAAATGAGCTCTGTACAATCATGTGTGTCTGTAGGGAAAAAAATTTGCGTGTGGATCAGTGTCCTTATTCCCCCCTTCAGACTCGAGAGGTAGCAGTGTAGCTAAATTGAGAGTCTGAAGCCTTGCAAATGTGATAGTAGAGGGGAGCAGCAAAGAACACTGTAGCCGCAAATGTCTGGCCATGGAAATGTGTTTTGGCTGGACCTGGTTTAATATCCCATAAACATCATGCGTAGTTTGAACTGTGAGTGGATGCTCTAGGACAATTTCTGATGCTTTGTCCAACAATAGTGAGACAGCAACAACTACACGTACACAGGTTGGCGCTGCCCTAGCTACTGGATCTAACCTTGCTGAAAGATATGCAATTGGTCTTTGTTTCCCTGCATGCTTCTGGGTAAGAACTCCTGTAGCATGGGAATCAACTTCTGCAGCCATAAGCTGAAATGGTTTAGTGTAGTCTGGTAGCCCTAACGCTGGAGCTGAAACAAGGGCATCTTTTAATTGTTGGAACGAAATCTGACCTTCTTTTGTCAACAAATAAGGTTCACTTTTTACACAGTCATACAGTGATTGCATTAGTTGACTGGCATGTATAATCCATTGTCTACAATGAGACACTATTCCTAAAAATGCTCGTAGCTGTTTATGATTTCTAGGCTCATTCATCTGTCTTATTGCTTCAGTTCTTTGAGGTGTAAGATGCTTTTTACCTTGAGAAATGCAATGACCTAGAAAGACCACTTTGATCTGACAAACTTGTAGCTTTTGTCTATTCACTTTACACCCTTCTTTTTCTAGAAAACATAGTAAACTCACAGTGGACCTTTCTGCAGTTTCTAGATCTGGGCAGCAAAGTAGTATGTCATCCACATACTGCAAAATTACTACCTGTGTTTCAGGTCCAAACCTCTGAAGGACTGTTTGTAGGGCATTTGAATAAAGAGTAGGGGAGTGTATCATTCCCTGTGGAAGGCGTGTCCACGCCAACTGTTTGCCCTTAAATGTAAATGCAAACAAATGCCAACTATCTTGGTGTAAAGGAACCGAGAAAAATGCATTTGAAAGATCTATTACAGTAAACACTTGAGAACTGGCTGGTATCTGTGATAGTAACGTATGAGGATTGGGTACAACTGGGGTGATTGGATCTAGAACTTTGTTTATTTCTCTTAGATCATGTACCATACGATATTTGGGCATAGAACCCTTATCAAGAGTTCTCTTCTTGACTGGATACAGAGGAGTGTTAGCAGGTGATTGTATCTCTACCAAAACTCCTTTCTCTCTATATCCCTCTATCTGTTTTGTAATTGCTAATTCCTGCTGGGCACTCACAGGGTATTGTCTGAGCTGTGGGAGAACAGTTCCTGGTTGCACAGATAATTTTACAGGAGAGATATGTAATAATCCCACATCAGTGTCACCCTGTGCCCACAGTGTTTCTGGGACCATTGAGAGGTCTAGATCTATGGTGTACTCTTTTTCTTCAGCATAATCCTCAAAAGCCTGAATTCTGACATATTGTTCTAATGTTTCTGCATCATCAGGGATAGTCAACATAACTGTGCCATCTTCCCTAAAATTGATGTTAGCTTCTAATTTCTTTAGTACATTAGTTCCTAACAGACATGTTGGGGCACCTCTGGCATACAAAAATCTGGATGCAAAACATTTAGGTCCTAATGAGACCTCTAGGGGCACAGTATATGGCAGTGTTCGAATTACCCCATCATAACCCTCAGCAAAAGTTGTTTGTTCTGAAATATCTTCCGGATTCGGAAGAAAATCTTGATTCAAAATTGAGGAAGTTGCACCTGTATCTATCAAAAATGGAATCTCTCTCCCCCCCACATTCACCTGTATCATAGGTCTCCTAGCTGGTAGGGAAGTTTGTAACACATCGAGTCAATCTGAATCTGGTATGGAACCATCTATGATGGTAGATTTCTGCTGGTTGTCCATTTGGGGAGGGTTATTTCTGGGAACAAATTTGCCTGACTTTATATCTGCCAACTTCTTCCTGCACTCTCTTTGGAAATGACCTGGCTTTTTACAGTAGTGGCAAAGAAAAATTATGTCTCGCTCGTCCTCCTGTATTAGCTTGTGCTATTCTAACAGGCTTACGATTCTCTCTCATATCCATGGCTATTCCTAAACATCGTTGTTTCACAATATTTGGTTGTTCAATTGTTCTCCAATCTGGAGTAGAGGATTTAAATTTTTCTCTGATTTTCGGATCTAGCCCCTCTATTAATTGTTTTGTAAAAAGTCTCCTTACTGAAGCATCAGTCAAATCCAATCCTTCATCCCTAAAGCTATTTTCTAGTTCCTGACTATATTCTTCAATACTTTGCCCAAATTTCTGCATAATCACACCTGTAGATCCCCTTTCCCTCTGTTTTCCTCTCATGAAAATTATTAATGCCTCTGTGAACTGGGTACCTGATGCTTCTGTCTGTAAGGCACCCCCTTCTGCCACTGGTCTATTGGGCTGTAGGTGTGTCAATAATTCCTGAAAAAGTCCGGGGGACATTTTCATTCTACATAATTCTTCCCCGTCCGCCCAGACCCCAGCATGAGTCTGCATGATTTGTTGTATATACTGTGCAAATCTAACTGGAAACTGGATAGGATCTGGTGCGTTATGTAAGAGGGACATACCCTCAGCAGGGGACCAAGGGAAGTATTGCCGTGTGTTATGGTAGTGGGTTGCCATTACTCCATTAGCACCAACTTCTCTAAAAGGTCTAGGTACTACCCTAACAGGGGCAAGTACAGCGCCATATCTAGGTGTACCACAGGCTAGGCAATCATTTCTCCCATCTGGATTTTGTTGTCCACAGTGTGAACATTCCCATCCTCCTACCCCACCAAGATTGGGATACAAGGCTGGAAATTGTTTTCCTCCTTCTGCTCTTCCAGATGGTAGAAATGATTGGGCTTTTGGATCTAGGTAAGGTGGTGGGATTATATCACAACTTTTTCCCTTTCCCATGATCCATTTGGAAGTGTCTGGATCATACTTCCAATTCTCCTCTTTAGCTGTTTTTTTGAGACCTCTATCATACAATGTATGATTTCTTCCCACCCATTGTCTTTAATAATTCCACCTCGTTCTTTACTCAGTCTTTCCCATTCTGTACTGAACATAAGTGCTTCTGAAATTCCCAATTTTTCTCTCACTCTTCTAATCTGACTTCTAACTGACTTTCCACATCTTTCCTGTATGATATCTGCTGCTTCCACTTGTCCTAAGACGGTTTTTGTCTGTTTATTTCCCATTTTTCTTTTCAATATTAGCTATGACTACCCTAGGTGACGTTTGGACAATCACTTACTCTATGGTGATGTCTCGTTGCCTTCTCTCCTAGGGAGCTAAAATATCCTTTCAATATTTGCTATTTCTACCCCAGGTGACGTTTGGACAACCACTTCCTCTGTTGGTGGCGTCTCGTTGCCTTCTCTCCTAGGGAGCTAAAATATTGAAGGGCTTGTCTGCTCTGTTTCTTCTAATATGCAGGACGTACTTAAGTGCTATTATGCACACAGACCCAGCAACACCATACAGATCACAAAACTTTCTGTGTCAGTTAGCATACTTGTCCCAGGCTCATGAAAACCGCGTCCTGGGCTCATTCTATCACACCTTATCCAGGGAATGTAGAAACAAGTTCTATAGGAGAGTCAAGCATGGGCGGAGGTCTCCCAGAAGGACGCTACCTCATAACCCAGTTAGGCTGACTTCACCAATAACCTTGTTCTAACAATCGTGGCTTATTGTTCTACGTACTTCTATTCTTCTTTCACAACATGTCACAACCTTCACACTGTTCACACACTGTTCACACACTGTTCACACACTGTTCACACACTGCCAGGGACTAGACTCATAAATCTATACAATATGGTAACCCGAGTTTTATAGGTATCTACTCACTACTAGACTAACCCAGCGTGACACGGCTCATAGAGATCTTTCGGATAATACAGGGCAGATAAAAGAGAACTAATAATGTCTCTTACCTGGCCAGGTTTTTCAGTTCATTTGCCGTCCATTATCCGAGATCTCCGTTGTCCGTATCCGCAGGTAAATCTCGAGCAAACACTCTCTCCTCAGGTCCCTGTTCAGGCGCCAGAATTGTTGAGTCCTCATCCGTCCCTGGCTTTCTGATGTAGAGAGATCCAAGTAATGACACGCAGCACAAGAGTTGTGTGATCATATGCAGGGATCGCCCAGGAGCGCATCTGGCCCCCCTGGTCTCTCACCCCTCTTTTTATATGGCAAAGAGATAAGCATTACAGACATGCGTACAAGCGCTCATATTCTCTAACAAAAGAGTATCTATTCTACTGATAACGTTCAACTTCTGGAATGTAGGTTAAAGGTCACAATAACAAGAAGGAATGCGTCCATAAAAGGAAATGTCTACCTTGCTCAAGTTTGCTCATATGAGCCAGACGTTTCTGAATAGGAAGACAAAATGGATTCTTCAATCTGATCTCTACAACAGTATGGAGCACTGTGTGGCCATCATACAGTATGGAGCAGTGTGGGGCCATTATACAGTATGGAGCATCCTGTGCGGCCATTATACAGTATGGAGCACAGTGGGGCCATTATACAGAATTGAGCATCATGTGGGGCCATTATACAGTATGGAGCATCATATGTGGCCATTATACAGTATTGAGCATCATGTATGGCCATTATACAGTATTGAGCATGATGTCTGGCCATTATACAGTATGGAGCATCATGTATGGCCATTATACAGTATGGAGCATCATATGTGGCCATTATACAGTATTGAGCATGATGTGTGGCCATTATACAGTATTGAGCATCGTGTGTGGCCATTGTACAGTATGGAGCATCGTGTGTGGCCATTATACCATATGGAGCATCGTGTGTGGCCATTATACAGTATGGAGCATCGTGTGTGGCCATTGTACAATATGGAGCATCGTGTGTGGCCATTATACAGTATGGAGCATCGTGTGTGGCCATTATACAGTATGGAGCATCGTGTGTGGCCATTATACAGTATGGAGCATTGTGTATGGCCATTTTACAGTATGAAGCATCGTGTGTGGCCATTATACCATATGGAGCATCGTGTGCGGCCATTATACAGTATGGAGCATCGTGTGTGGCCATTGTACAGTATGGAGCATCGTGTGTGGCCATTATACAGTATTGAGCATCGTATGTGGCCATTATACAGTATGGAGCATCATGTGTGGCCATTATAAAGTATGGAGGATCATGTGTGGCCATTATACAGTATGGAGCATCATGTGTGGCCATATTTTTTTGTTTATAATTATTGTTTATGAAACAGTGTGATCAGCAGTGCTAAATGGCTGTGCTTGGGGCATGGATATGGGTGTGACTAGTTGTGAAATGGGTGCGGTCAGAGGCGTGGCTTAAAATTCATCACAATCTTTGTCCCTCTTTGCCTTCTTAAAAAGTTGGGAGGTAAGTGTAAAATAACCAAAAACATCTAAATAGTGGCCCAAAAAATGCTCAGAAAACACTCAAACAATCCACTCATATACACGAAGGCTTCTTTCAGGCACCTTACGTCAAACGGGATTCGGGGGTATACACCAACGGGGCCATAGAGTATAATGGTGCCGACAGAGCAAATGTGGGTGTATTCACCTACTTTTCACACAAATTGACTGCACACTTCATTTTAGACTGGACAACCCCTTTAATTTACCTGTATACTAAGCAAAGAGGAAAAAAAATGTAAAAAATTGTGCCACGTTCAGTATTTGATCAGTTTTTTACATCAGTATTTATAAACCAAAACCAGGAGTGGGTGAAAACTGCAGAAGTGGTGACGTGTTTCTATTATACTTTTCCGTTCCTGGTTTTGACTTTTGAGAAATACTGATGTAAAATACTGACCAAATACTGAACCTGCACTTGGTACCAATGAAAACTACAGCTCCGCAGGCAAAAAAAAAAGCCTCACACTGCTCTAAGGATGGAAAAAATAAAACAAAAAAGTATGAGTCTCAGGGAATTGTGACCAATTTTTTTCCACCATTTTTTTTACTACATTTTTTTTATTACTATTAATATTATTTTATTTTTTTCATATTTACTATACAAGTTTGGTATCGCAACATTCGTACCAACTTCAGTAATAATTAATTTCTAATGCACAATTAATAGTGTGAAAAATGAACCCCAAAAACAATGGTGGAATTGGTGTTTTTATTCTTCACAATTTAGCAACATTTTTTTTACCCCATTTTTCTGTACATTATACGGTAAACTGCATGGAGTCTAAGATTAATAGATCGACAAAAATAAAAATTGCAACATGGGAGAAAAAAATAAAATTTAAAATAATATAAAGTTGTAAAAAGGGAAAATAAAAAAACTAAATAAAATTGTAAAAAAGGGAAAAAATAAAATAATAATAAGAAATAATAAAATAAAATTGTAAAAAGCGTAAAAAAATAAAATCACTGTTCTGACCAGTGAGAAGACATGGCTTCTTGCATCTCATACACATCAGCCATTTGATAATATTTCAGAGGTGTAGCCATCCTGAGAGGAATATCTGGGACTTGTAGTACCACAGTACACAGTGTGTGCTGCTTTACTCCTAGCAGCCCCCACCCCTCAACACAGACCAAGCCAATCAGCTGCCATTACTGGTGACGCGCACAAAATGGCGGCGGTTCCTGCCAGAATATGGAGCTGACTGACAAGCGATGGTTGCATCTACATCAGAGTTGATCTTTTGAGGATCTCACCGTTGCCACTCCGATCGGGAGGGTTCAGTACTGAGGACACTAGATCGGAGTTGCTGGAGCGAGGACCTAAAAAAATCCCCTCCGCTGTCGTCAGCTCAGCACTGAAACGACTAGAATGGAGCAGCTATGCTGAGACCCTCATACAGTCTTCATTGTAGTCCCTCATCCGGCTATTGAATGCTTTTTTATGGAATTGTTGAAGGTTTTAATGGCGCAGACATCACAGGTCAGACATGATTTTTTTTTTTACACTGTTATATTTTCTCTGTTTTGGCAAAACTCTTTTTTTTTTCCTGATTTATAAAACTTACATTTTTAATGAGGCTTTTTGTAATATAAGTAATTACGCTCAGCGCTGATTGTTCAGTTTCACCAGAATGTGACTTTTCCCGTCTGTGACCAGTCCTGTCCGCAGTCGCGACATTGTGAGGAGTGGGCGGAGCTTCATGGGGAGAGGCGTAAAAGAGCGCAACCGACAGTCATCATAAAAGACCGCAACCGACAGTCATCAAAAAAGAGCGCCACCGACAGTCATCATAAAAGAGCACGACCGACAGTCATCATAAAAGAGCGCCACCGACAGTCAGCATAAAAGAGCGCCACTGACAGTCAGCATAAAAGAGCGCCACCGACAGTCATGATAAAAGAGCGCCACCGACAGTCATCATAAAAGAGCGCCACCGACAGTCAGCATAAAAGAGCGCCACCGACAGTAAGCATAAAAGAGCACGACCGACAGTCAGCATAAAAGAGCGCCACCGACAGTCAGCATAAAAGAGCATGACCGAAAGTCATCATAAAAGAGCGCCACCGACAGTCATGATAAAAGAGCACGACCGACAGTCAGCATAAAAGAGCGCCACCGACAGTCAGCATAAAAGAGCGCCACCGACAGTCAGCATAAAAGAGCGCCACCGACAGTCAGCATAAAAGAGCGCCACCGACAGCATAAAAGAGCGCCACCGACAGTCAGCATAAAAGAGCGCCACCGACAGTCATCGTAAAAGAGCGCAACCTACAGCCATCATAAAAGAGCACAACCGACAGTCATCATAAAAGACCGCAACCAATAGTCATCATAAAAGAGTGCCATCGACAGTCATCATAGAAGAGCGCACCCGACAGTCATCATAAAAGAGCGCCACCGAGAGTCAGCATAAAAGAGCGCCACCGACAGTCAGCATAAAAGAGCGCCACCGACAGTCATCATAAAAGAGCGCCACCGACAGTCAGCATAAAAGAGCGCCACCGACAGTCAGCATAAAAGAGCGCCACCGACAGTCAGCATAAAATAGCGCGACCGACAGTCATCATAAAAGAGCACGACCGACAGTCAGCATAAAAGAGCGCCACCGACAGTCAGCATAAAAGAGCGCCACCGACAGTCAGCATAAAAGAGCGCCACCGACAGTCAGCATAAAAGAGCACAACCGACAGTCATCATAAAAGAGCACAACCGACAGTCATCATAGAAGAGCACAACCGACAGTCATCATAGAAGAGCGCACCCGACAGTCATCATAAAAGAGCACAACCGACAGTCATCATAGAAGAGCGCACCCGACAGTCATCATACTTTATAACACAGAAGTGACATAAATGATTACAGATATGTCCGTGGTCACTGGAGAACATTTCTGGTGTAATTTCGCCACTTTTGTGATGTAGATTCTGATGATTCAAAGCAATGAATAACAATAACAATTAAAGCAATGAATAAGAGCTGCAAAGCTCGAAACGCGTCTGTTTATTGATCCCCTGAGTGGCTGGTGACATTTATGCTGTATGGCATTATGCTGGTCTTAAATTATTTCTTCAATAAATAATGGATTTTATGTTCAATCTATTTTATTAAACATTTTATAAACAAAAAATATATTATATGTAAAATGATAATATACACTCACTGGCCACTTTATTAGGTACACCTGTCCAACTTCTTGTTAACACTTAATTTCTAATCAGCCAATCACATGGCGGCAACTCAGTGCATTTAGGCATGTAGACATGGTCAAGACAATCTCCTGCAGTTCAAACCGAGCATCAGTATGGGGAAGAAAGGTGATTTGAGTGCCTTTGAACGTGGCATGGTTGTTGGTGCCAGAAGGGCTGGTCTGAGTATTTCAGAAACTGCTGATCTACTGGGATTTTCACGCACAACCATCTCTAGGGTTTACAGAGAATGGTCCGAAAAAGAAAAAAAATCCAGTGAGCGGCAGTTCTGTGGGCGGAAATGCCTTGTTGATGCCAGAGGTCAGAGGAGAATGGGCAGACTGGTTCGAGCTGATAGAAAGGCAACAGTGACTCAAATCGCCACCCGTTACAACCAAGGTAGGCCTAAGAGCATCTCTGAACGCACAGTGCGTCGAACTTTGAGGCAGATAGGCTACAGCAGCAGAAGACCACACCGGGTACCACTCCTTTCAGCTAAGAACAGGAAACTGAGGCTACAATTTGTACAAGCTCATCGAAATTGGACAGTAGAAGATTGGAAAAACGTTGCTTGGTCTGATGAGTCTCGATTTCTGCTGCGACATTCGGATGGTAGGGTCAGAATTTGGCGTAAACAACATGAAAGCATGGATCCATCCTGCCTTGTATGGAGCATCTTTGGGATGTGCAGCCGACAAATCTGCGGCAACTGTGTGATGCCATCATGTCAATATGGACCAAAATCTCTGAGGAATGCTTCCAGCACCTTGTTGAATCTATGCCACGAAGAATTGAGGCAGTTCTGAAGGCAAAAGGGGGTCCAACCCGTTACTAGCATGGTGTACCTAATAAAGTGGCCGGTGAGTGTATAGAATCATAGAAAATATCTAGTATTCAAAATGAGAATACCACTTTTAACAGTAAGTCAAACATACCATGGTAGACAATAACAGTAACCATATGGTGAACGCCAACAAGGTATTCAAGAAAGAAAGTATCCTCTATATTATGTAGAAGAAAGACATAGGATAAGAAAAAAAAAAGGGAAAGACAGACAAGGGAAGAAAAAAAAAAGGGAACAAAAAGGGGTCATGGATAAAGGAGTCCTTAAAATCATATATACCGTATATACTCGAGTATAAGCCGACCCGAGTATAAGCCGAAACCCCTAATTTTGCCACAAAAAACTGGGAAAACTTACTGACTTAATGAGTATAAGCCTAGGGTGGGAAATGCAGCAGCTACTGGTAAATTTCAAAAGTAAAAATAGATACCAATAAAAGTAAAATTGAGACATCAGTAGGTTAAGTGTTTTTGAATATCCATATTGAATCAGGAGCCCCATATAATGCCCCAGACAGTTCATGATGGGCCCCATAAGATGCTCCATATTAAAATATGCCCCATATAAAGCTGCATAAAAGGTTAATGATGGCCCCATAAGATGCTCCATAGATTATGCCCCATATAATGCTGCACAAATGTTGATGGCCCCTGTTATGGACTGGTAATTTAGGAGCAACATGCGACTAGCTCTGAGCAGGTGGTAACTATACAGACCGCAATTCCTGATCTTAACACAACACTAGCAGTAGCCGTGGGATGTTCCTGTCACTCCCTGGACACCTCGTCACAGCCGGAGAACTAGCTACCCCTAAAGGTAGAAATAGGAAAGCTATCTTGCCTCAGAGAAGATCCCCAAAGGATAGGACAGCCCCCCACAAATATTGACTGAGAGGAGAAGGAAATGACATACGTAGTATGAAACAAGATTTAGCAAAGGAGGCCACTTCTAGCTAGATAGATAGTACAGGAAAGACACTGTGCGGTCAGTAATAAAAACTAGAAAAAGTCCACCGCAGAGAAATGCAAAAATCTCCACACCCGACTAAAGGTGTGGAGGGCAAAATCTGCAGCCCAGAGCTTCCAGCATAGCTGAATAGATCCATACTGATAAGCTGGACAAATGAGCAAAACATAGAAAGTGCTGAACAAATAAGTCCACAACAAGTGGACTGCAAAAGGACAAGCAAGGACTTATCTTTGCTGAACTGGACCGAGTGTCAGGGAAATCCAAAAGAGCAGTGGCTCCAAGCAGGAACAATTGACAACTGGCATTGATTGAGAGATAAGGCCAGACTAAAATAGCCGAGCCAGAAAGACGATCAGTGGAAGCAGCTGCTGATGCTAAATCCAAGAAGCAGCTATACCACTCAAAACCACAGGAGGGAGCTCAAGAGCAGAATTCACAAAAGTGCTACTTACAACCACCGGAGGGAGCCCAAGAGCGGAATTCACAACAGGCCCCATAAGATGCTCCATAGCATAGCGATTTAAAAAAAAAGACATACTCATCTCTCGTCGCTCATGCCCCCGCACTTGCGATATTCACCTGTCCCCGTTCCACCGCCATGCACCGCTGTGTCTTCCGGGTCTCTGCAGTGACTGTTCAGGTAGAGGGTTGCGCACTAACCACGTCATGGCACCCTCTGACCTGAATGTCACAGCCAGAGGAAGCGGAAGACGGAGCGCGGCAGTGGAACGGGACAGGTGAATATTTCATGGCTCACCCTCCCATCATACTCACCTGCTCCCGACGCAGTCCCTGCTTCTCCGATGCGATGGTCTCTGGCGCCGGCAGTTTGTTCCTGTGTTCAGCGGTGACATGGTACCACTCATTAAAGTAATGAATATGCGCTCCACCCCTATGGGAGTGGAGTCGCGTCCATATTCATTACTTTAATGAGCAGTACCATGTGACCGCTGAACACAGGAACAAGCTGCCGGTGTCAGAGACCATCCCATCGGAGAAGCAGGGACCGCGCCAGTTGCAGGTGAGTATGATGTGACAGCCGCCGCTCCCCCTCCGACTCCTGGGACAATGACTCGAGTATAAGCCGAGAGGGGCACTTTTAGCCTAAAAAAAATGGGCTGAAAATCTCGGCTTATATGTAGCTGTAAAAGTCAGCGGAACAAATTATGGCAATCAGGTGAGTCCTGAAATAAAATCCATCCACTCCAAATCCTTCTAAATTTATCGTTTGTTCCATTGCAGTCTGCAGACAGCAAATCCATTCTACACAGATTGACAATTTCCTTATACCAATCTAATATGTCAGGGGGGTTTGTAAGTTTCCAAAACTGCGGGATTACCATTCGTGTTGCTGTTAGGCTATGTGCACATGTTGCGGATTGCATGCGTTTTTGCCGTGTTTTTTCACCGCAAAAACGCATACACAACACAACCCATTGAATTCAATGGGATTCTGCAATGTTGTGCTAATGCTGCATATTTTTCCGCGGCGGAATCGCATCGTGGAAAAATACGTAGCATGTTCATTCTTTGCGCGGAATCGCGGCAATTCCGCACACATAGGAATGCATTGATCCGCTTACTTCCCGCATGGGGCTATGCCCACCATGCGCAAAGTAAGCGGATCATGTGCGGATGGTACCCAAGGGTAGAGAAGAGGAGACTCTCCTCCAGGCCCTAAAAAAAGAACTAAAATAAAAAAATAGTTATATGCTCACCTTCTGGCGGCCCCTGGATCCAGCCCAGGCCTTAGCAATGCTCCCGGCAGATCCCGTTCCCAGTGATGCCTTGCGACAATGACCTGTGATGACATAGCGATCTCGCGTGATGCTACATCATCTGGGGTCATTGTTGCCAGTAGTAAACGAAGTAATTCCACCAGTCAAAAAAATCTAATTATAAGCAGGGTGTGACTAATAACTAAAATATAACTTTTAATAAATAAGTTTAAAAATGGAGTACCAACCCATATAAACACACAAAAACGGACTCACAAAAAGTCACATTCAGTAGAATGTAAAACCACACAAATCCCCGAGATTCAACACCTCTATTTAGTTTTATAAATCTCCTAGGGGAAAATAATGCTCAAAAACATGAGGATTTCAGTATAAAAAAACACATCAACCATCGCATGTCTCATATACCCAATACATGTTTATGGGATGAAAACACAATAGTGGTGGTGGTGATAAATGCTAATGGAACGATCTCACCTCCAAATTCTCTTCCTCTGTGGCCGGAATGTGCCCCCCCTCCAGGATGCAGCGCCAACAGTGAGCGATCTTTCCTTTATTCAGAGGAAGAGAATTTGGAGGTGAGAGATTTATAAAACTAAATAGAGGTGTTGAATCTCGGGGATTTGTGTGGTTTTACATTCTACTGAATGTGACTTTTTGTGAGTCCGTTTTTGTGTGTTTATATGGGTTGGTACTCCATTTTTAAACTTATTTATTAAAAGTTATATTTTAGTTATTAGTCACACCCTGCTTATAATTAGATTAGTCATTGTCGCCAGGCATCGCTGGGAACGGGAGTTGCCGGGAGCATCAAGAGAATCGGGAAGGCTGCTGGGGCCGCCAGGAGGTGAGAATATCACGATTTTTTTTTTTTTAACATTATATCTATGCAGCATCAATAGTAAAAAGTTGGTCACACTTGTCAAACACTATGTTTGACAAGTGTGACCAACCTGTCAATCATTTTTCTAAGCGATGCTACAGATCCCTTGGAAAACGCTAGCATTCTGCAAGCTAATTACACTTGCAAAACGCTAGTGTTTAGCGGGAAAACACATGCCAATTCTGCATGCGTATTTCCCGCAGCAGGGAGTTGCGGAAATTTCCCAGCAATTCCGCAACTCGTGCACATAGCCTTATACAAAATCGAAGGATATCTATTTTCTGTGTCCCTATTGAAGAAGGTAAAATTAACAGAACAGCTATTTGAGGGAACCTTGCTACACAGTTTCACATGATTCGTTGATAACTGTCAAAAACCTTCTCCCAGAATAGCTTGATCTTAGAGCACTCCCACCAAATGTGAATCATAGGGCCCACCTCCCTCTCACATCTCCAACATACTTCTGAAACTGCAATAATGGATTTTAAAGAACAAAGAGCTGGATTACCTCCCTGATCCATTCAAGTGAATGGGTCAGTATTTCCACAGACCGTGTGTCCATGGGCAAAATACACTGACATGTCCGTTTTTTAACAGCAGCGCAGGCCTCAAAACGTCGTGTACAACGATGACACATGGATAACATCCATGTGTCATCAGTGTGACATGTACTGGCACCTGGGAAACAGCAGTACAGTTAGCGCTGTTCCCCAGCGCCGGGTGCTGAACACGGCTCTCATTATTTTCCCCTGCTCTGCCAGCGATCAGCAGGAGCAGGGAAGAATGTTGAATTATATTCAACTGATAACAGCAAGAGAAGGCAGCGGCTGGTGGGACTACTACTTCCATCAGCCTACACCTGCTGCCACTACTAACAATGAGAGCAGGCGGTGGCTGCACTATAATTAAAAAAATGGCTTGGTCTCCCTTGTACTTTTGATAACCAGCCAGGCAAAATTGATAGCTACGGGCTGCAACCCTCAGCTTTCAGCTTCAGCAACGCTGGTTATCAAGAATAGATGGGTCCCCACGTTGTTTTTTTTTAATTTAAATAATTTTTAAAAAAGGCGTGGGCTCCCACCACCATTAGTGACAACCAGCCAAGCTAAAGCAGACAACTGGGGGCTGGTATTCTCAGGCTGGTAAGGGGCCATCCCCCCAGCCTAAAAATAGCAGCCGCCCAGAAAATGCACATCTATTACATGTGCCAATCCTGGTGCTTTGCCCAGCTCTTCCCACTTGCCCTGTAGCGGTGGCAAGTGGGGTTCATATTTGTGCGGTTGACGTCACCTTTGTATTGACAGGTGACATCAAGCCCATGGGTTAGTAATGGAGGTGTTTATAAGATGCCTATCCATTACTAATGCTATAGTTATATGGTAAATAACCATGGCCCCCTACAAACCTGAGAATACCAGCTCCCAGCTGTCTGCTTTAGCTTGGCTGGTTGACAAAAATGGGGGGTGAGCCCACGCCGGATCTTTATTTAAATAATTAAAACAAAACAAAAAAGCGTGGGTTTCTCTCTATTTTTGATAACGAGCCTTGCTGAAGCTGACAGCTGTCAGTTTTGTCAAAAACTGTTTATCAAAAACACGGGAAACTACGCCTTTAAATTAATTATAGCGCAGGCAGCAGCTGCTGAATACTCCCATCAGCCGCCTGCTCTCATTGTTATAAGCAGCAGCAGGTGTAGGCTGATGGAGTAACAGTCCCATCAGCAGCCGCCTGCTCTTGCCGTTATCAGATGAATAACTCTTTTAATGTATGACTTCTACAACTTACCAGGCTGTATGGGTCACAGAGACTGGTAAGTGGCCACAGAAGGCCAACATACACCGAGAAATACTGCTGGGACCTATTAAATTGTTCAGCTATTTTTATTTACTTTAAAAAAAAATAAAAAATAATGTATTTTTCGGACCATAAGACACATCAGACCATGAGAGGCACCCCAAATTTTGGTGAGGAAAATAGGAAAACACCAAGGTTACTTACTGGTAGCCGGTTTTTCCGGAACCCATGACGGCACACCTGAGAGAGGGGATCCGCCCAGTCAGGACAGGAAACCCTACTGAAAATAAAAGGGCGGTACCTCTCTGTCGCTTCAGTTGGTTTTCAGAGCATGAGAGGCCCCCCTGGTTAGTACACATGGCAATCCAACACCACATTATATTAACTAAATACACCCAAAACAATAGTGCACACCGAAAGGGTGATAAAGGGGGGGAATATACGGGTGCCGTCATGGGTTCCGGAAAAACCAGCTACCAGTAAGTAACCTTGGTGTTTTCCCTTCCCCCATGACGGCACACCTGAGAGACTTTTGTAGAATGAAACCTTAGGGAGGGACCACCGCTTGTAGCACCCTTCTACCAAAGGTTAGGTCAGCAGAGGAAGAAAGATCTAGCCGGTAGTGCTTGAAAAAAGTTGAGGGTGAGGACCAGGTAGCGGCCTTGCAAATTTGATCAATTGATACCTCAGCCTTTTCTGCCCAGGAGGTAGCCACGGCTCTGGTGGAGTGAGCCTTGATGCCTTCAGGAACCGGAGTGCCACCCGCAGAGTAGGATAAACTAATGGCCTCCCTAATCCATCTAGCAATAGTACAATAGTACTTTTAGCTACCCCACACCCTCTTTTGCTACCCTGAAAGGCTATGAATAGGGTTTGGTCTTTCCTCCACTGACTAGTCATAGATATGTATTGTAACATAGATCTTCTCACATCTAACATGTGGAACTTTTGTTCCCCTGGATTTTTAGGATTACTACAGAATGATGGTAAAGTAATCTCTTGACTCCTATGGAACTTTTGAACCACCTTGGGGAGATAAGCCGGGTCTGGTCTTAGAACAATCCTGTCAAAAACCTGAGTATAAGGAGGGCATATTGACAGGGCCTGTAAATCACTTACCCTACGTGCCGATGTTAAGGCTACTAGTAAAACTGTTTTAAGGGTAAGTAACTTAGGTGATAACTCCTGCAAGGGCTCAAAATGCTGCTTAGTTAGGGCTTCTAAGACTAAATTTAGATCCCAAGGAGGGATTTTTGGGATAACGACCGGCCGAGATCTACTACAAGATTTTATGAATCGTGAAACCCATCTATTTGAGGCAAGATTACAGTTATATAGGGCCCCCAAGGCCGAAACCTGAACTTTAAGGGTGCTGGTTGCTAACCCAAGATGTAATCCTGCTTGCAGAAATTCTAGGATAGGACCTATTGGAGCCACCTCCCCCAATGGTTCACCCAGGAAGTTAAGAAATTTTTTCCATGTCCTACCATAGATCCTAGAGGTTATGGGTTTTCTGCTTTGCAACAGGGTGGAGATTAACCCTGGTGAGAATCCTTGGCGACTTAGTAACGCCCTCTCAAATTCCAGGCTGCGAGATGGAAGCCCTTCACCTGAGAGTGGGTCACTGGGCCCTGGGTTAGCAGGTCCGGAACCTCTGGCAGAATCCATGGGTCTGTTACCGACATCTGCCTTAGAAGGGAGAACCATGGTCTCCTTGGCCAAAATGGAGCTATGAAGATGATTTTTGCCTGATCCTCTCTGATCTTCCGGATCACAGCTGGAATCATTACTATCGGGGGGAATGCGTAGGCCAGAGAGAACTTCCAGGGTATCAGTAGGGCATCTACTGCGAAGGGATGTTCTCTTGGATTCAAGGAGCAGAACTTTCTGACTTTTCTGTTGTGAGAGCTGGCAAACAAGTCTATTTCTGGTGTGCCCCAGGCTTGGACTATTTGTTGAAATATCTGTGGGTTTAGGGACCATTCCCCCTGCCTTAAGCCTCTGCGACTCAGGAAGTCCGCTTGAGTGTTCTCTATGCCTTTGATGTGCAGCGCTGACAGAGATGACAGGTGTTGTTCTGCTAGTTGAAAGAGTAGATTTGATGCTTCCATGAGGCCTTTGGACCTCGTCCCCCCCTGATGATTGACATACGCCACCACTGCTCGATTGTCCGTCAGGATTCGAGTATGGCGACCCCGGAGTAAAGGAAGAAAATGTCTTAGGGCTTTCTTCACTGCCCATAGCTCTTTTTCGTTTGACCCATAGTTTTTTTCTCGTATGGACCAGGTTCCTTGTACAGAGTGAGACCTCAGGTGAGCCCCCCAACCTGTACCGCTTGCGTCGGTCGTGACGATGTCTTTGACCGGATTTTGCCACCGGACCCCCATTGTCAGGTGGTCTTTCACCGTCCACCAGACTAGGGAATCCCTTACGCCCAGGGAGACATAGATTTCCTTCTAAATGCCCTCTCAACAGTCTTTGAGCTGAGAGAACTTCCCACTGTAGCTGTCTTAGGTGGAATTGTGCCCATCCTACCGCTGGAATACACAATGTTAACGAGCCTAGTAGGGACATCGCCTTTCTCAGAGTCATTGTTGGCTGACGTATTGCTGTACTGGTCAGGTTTATTATCTTGTCTACTTTGTTTTCTGGAAGGAGGCAGAGCTGACGTTCGGAGTCCAGTATTAACCCCAGGAAGGACTGTAATTTTACTGGTAGCAGTCTTGACTTGGGGATATTTATTAACCAACCCAGCTCCATTAGAGTTGATGTTACCACTGATACTTGATGAGTGCAGTGGGACTCTGACCTCCCTATTACAAGGAAATCGTCCAGATATGGGACAATGAATACATCCCGGGACCGGAGGTATGACATTACTTCCACCATTAATTTGGTGAAAACCCTGGGGGCTGTAGACAGGCCGAACGGAAGGGCTGTGTATTGATAATGTTTTACCTGATTCTGAATATAGAGAGCTACTCTCAAGTATTTCTGATATTCCTGATGTATTGCTATATGGTAATATGCATGTTTCAAGTCTATTACTGCCATGGAGCAGTGTTGGAAGAGAAGTTTTATGGTCGTGTTTATAGACTCCATCTTGAAAGAGTAGTTCTCTATAGATTGGTTGAGCTTCCTTAGATTTATAATAGTTCTCCAAGAACCATCCGGTTTTTGGATTAAGAAGAGGGGGGAGTAAAACCCGTCTCCTTCCTCCCGAACCGGGACCTCCTGAAGAACCTTTTTGTGGATAAGTCCCAAGACCCGGAATCCGCAGAAGAGTCTGCTAAAAAGGCTGCTGCTCCTTGCACTAAAGATATATTTGCAAGGATGTCGGTTCTGGGTACTTTGTCCTTTAGCTGATCCTCTATCTGCTGTAGCCAGACCATTAGAGCACGGGCCGTACATGTTCCAGCAATTGATGGCTTCAGGCCCCCTGCTGAGGCTTCCCAGATATGTCTCAGAAAACCATCTGCTTTTTTATCAAGCGGGTCTTTAAGAACACCCGAGTCTTCTAATGGAAGGGATGATCTTTTTAAACATTTGGCTACTGCTCCGTCAATTTTTGGGATCTTTTCCCAGGGTTCAGAGTCTTTATCCTCAAAGGGATATCTCCTTTTGGATGAAGAGGGCAAAGAACCCATTTTTTCAGGTTTTTTCCACTCTTTCTCAATTAATGCTTTTATTTTTGCATTAACCGGAAACGTGCGTTTCCTCCTTTCTTCTAAGCCACCAAACATGACATCTTCTAGTGACCTAGGTGTCTTCTCCTCTTTAAGACCCATTGCAGATCTAACTGCTTTGACTAATTTGTCTACGTCCTCAGTTGGAAAACATGGACGACCTCCTGAATCACTGTCCGAGGAGGAATCTGAAGACTGGACAGAGGCCGGGGAGGTAGAGGGAGATCGGGATGTTTTATGACTCCCGTTTCTGAGAGGCATCTGACTCTGTAGACGCCCTGCGGCTTCTCCCTCTCGGTTCGTTAAGGGCCAATTTCCAGGAGTCTTTTATTTCAGCCTGTATTATGGCTTTAAGGCTAGTGGCGAAATTAGGGGTCTCTTCTTGTATAGTTTTACTAATGCAGTTAGCACAGAGATCCTTCTGATACTGAACTGCAAGCGGGTCTTTACAAAGGGCACACTCTCGGTTCTTTGTTTTACCGCTAGCTTTCCTGGACCCCTAGTGATCAAAACAGAAAAAAATGGACCCTGTTACCATAAGGGTTACATTCACGTAGATCACTCACCACCAACGACAATCAAGGGTACCGATTTTTGAGGCTGGACAGATGCACATGAAGCGTCCCTCCTGGACGCCGATGAATCTTGCCGGACAGAACGACCGCTGTTCCTACCACTTGAGCGGCTGCTCCTGGTATGCTGGTGGCTCGGCAAGGCATCTGGTGAGAGCTCCTGCTGCTGCTGTGAAGGCGGCTGCTGCTGCTGCTCCTGTTGCCCCACTTCCATGGTGAAGTTTTGGACATGAGCGCGTCTCCTGTGGTCCAGCACCCTTTTATGGGGGGACCACTGCACTCCCCGCCTCCTCCGGTGCCCAATAGTGGCCCTCCCCTTCTCTGCCATGCCGCCGGAGTCTCCTTCCACCGGCCGGCGTTTCTTCATGGGCGCCGCCATCTTGGATCCGGCGCCCGCCCCTGACGTCACACGGGCACGCCCATTCCCAGCGTGCCTTGCGTGTGACGTCAGACGAGCGACCCGGAAGCGGCCGCCGCACCTGGATGCCGGCAGAGAGGGGAGGGTGGCGTGGCAGCCATGGAAGGAACCCGGTCCTCCAACCATGCTGCGCAAACGCCCGCTCGGACGTGACCCGGCGGACCTGCGGACGGCGCATCCAGGACCCGAACTCCGACGCACAGGCGCTGCCTGTTCTTCCACGCCGGGACGGGACCTGGGTAGGTGGAATCACTGCCGTGTTCAGCACAAGGGTCCCTGTCAGGACAGGAAACCCAACTGAAGCTACAGAGAGGTACCGCCCTTTTATTTTCAGTAGGGTTTCCTGTCCTGACTGGGCGGATCCCCTCTCTCAGGTGTGCCGTCATGGGGGAAGGGAAAAAAAAGATTTTTGCTAAAATGAGGGTCTTACAGTTCGAATTTAGAGTAGCTTACCTGGGGGCGGTGGATTGGGGTCACAGGAGGCAGGGTCTGTGCTGCAGGAAACTGGCGGTGGTGGGGGCGATGCTGTAGGCCCTGGGTGGGAGGAAAGGGTGTCCCAACGGTGCAAGGCTGTGGGTCCTGGGCTGGATGGAAGGGTGTCAGCAGTGACGCAGAGCGGAGTGCATTCATTTCAGTGCGGTGGGCTTCAGGAAGATGGCTGCCTCCAGCAGCACATATGCAGATTGGGATCTCGGCCGAGTTCTCGCAGCCTCACACCACTTCTTCCGCTGGCTTCCTGCAGCAGGGACCCTGCCTCCTGTGACCCCACTCCACAACTGCTGCCGCCATGCACCCCCTGTAAGCTATATTCGTACTATAAGACACACCCCAATTTTCCTCCCAATTTGGGGGGAAAAAAATTTACTTTCCTAGTTTGAAAAGTATGCTAAATGCTGCTGAGGACAAAAAAAAACTCAGCGAGATCTGAACGATTTAGTGCCGGTCTACTGGTAAGGACTTGGCTGCAGATCCTTTCCCCAACAAATTGCAATGTGTGAACATACCCCGAGCTTTAGAAAAATAGTAATGAAAATTTAACCCATAGTTCTGAAACTGCTTTATTAAAAACACAAATAAATAAGTTTAACAAAAAGGAGACAGATATAAATATATTTATACATACAAGTCTGTAAAAATGAACTGTACAAATCAATGTGTAGAACTAAGCCATGTTGAGATAAGTAACAAAATGCACGAGTGACATCACTCCACACACACCTTCCCGAAACAGTCACAAGGGATTTACAAATGTGAAGATAATCCAGCTTCTTCAAAATTGCAGAATTGAAAAATAGATAAAAACTCAAAACATGCTAAATTGCAGAGACAGCAAACAACGCGTTTCAGACATATGGCGCCATGTGCGTTTTGAAACGCGTTGCTATGCTGTCTCTGCAATTTAGCATGTTTTGATTTTTTATCTATTTTTCAATTAATTTTGCAATTTTCAAGAAGCTGGATTTTCTTCACATTTGTAAATCCCTTGTGACTGTTTCGGGAAGTGGGTAATGTCACGTGTGTGTGTAGAGTGTAGGGATTCCGTGTTTGTGCGCCTAGAGCTTGGGAAAGAGGTTTTTTTTTCTACACGGAAGTTACATCACCCCTCCCTTCCCCTTGCAGCCAGTATGCATCATCTCCGTCTTCCCCACATCATGCCCCCCCTCCACACAGCCCCTCATCACCCCCGCTCACCCCCCTCTCCACACAGCCCCTCATCACCTCCCTATCCATACAGCCCTTCATCGCTCCCCATCCACACAGCTCCTCATCACCCCCTCTCCACACAGACCCTCATCACCTCCCTATCCATACAGCCCTTCATCACTCCCCATCCACACAGCCCCTCATCACCCCCCTCTCCACACAGCCCCTCATCACCTCCCTATCCATACAGCCCTTCATCGCTCCCCATCCACACAGCCCCTCATCACCCCCCTATCCACACAGACCCTCATCACCTCCCTATCCATACAGCCCTTCATCGCTCCCCATCCACACAGCCCCTCATCACCCCCCTATCCACACAGCCCCTCATCACCTCCCTATCCATACAGCCCTTCATCACTCCCCATCCACACAGCCCCTCATCACCCCCTCTCCACACAGCCCCTCATCACTCCCCATCCACACAGCCCCTCATCACCCCCCTCTCCACACAGCCCCTCATCACCCCCCATCCACACAGACCCTCATTACCTCCCTATCCATACAGCCCTTCATCGCTCCCCATCCACACAGCCCCTCATCACCCCCCATCCACACAGCCCCTCATCACCTCCCTATCCACACAGCTCCTCATCACCCCCCCCCATCCATACAGCCCCTCATCATCCCCCCTTTCTTCACACAGCCCCACTCAAGTAACATCAACCCTTTCCTCCAGCACTCACAGCGAGTCCTGCGCCCTGATTCCCACCATTCTGTACACACTTAGTCCCTTCTCTCCACTGCAGCCTCAGTACAGCGCTGCTTCCTGCTATCCGGTCTTTACTGGATTAGTAGGCCCCGCCCCGTCCGGTGACATCTTACCTCAAAAAATCTACTCCGTTGTAGTCACTGCCGACGCGCGATGTCTGGGACGCTGCTGCGGGTGCTGAGGGAGCTGAGCGGCTCCCAGGAGCCTGGTGATCAGGGGGCTGCGGAGTGTGGCCCTCCAGCGTTGATCTTAGGGCCCCCGGGCTGTGGAATAAGCGGGCTTCTGTTTATGGCGGCGGCTCTGGCGGCTGAGGAGGAAGGAGCTGTGCTGTATCTGTGTCCGGAGCCGCTGCAGACTGTGCCCAGAGCGGGCAGAGTGGCCCGGGATCCCCTCATACTAAAGGTGCCCTTGTGGGGAAAGACAAGGACTGCTTATATAGTCAGCCTCTGAGGTGCTGCTAATAGCAACCAATCCGCGCGCAGCTTTCATTCTCCCGCTGTAGGTTGGCAGATGAAAGCTGAGCTCTGATTGGTTGCTTTGAGTAATAGACATTTTCTGTCAGACCTAATCCTGAGGTAATCCTTTCACCGACCACGGTGAGGTGAGGGGCGCTGCTGCCGCCATTGGCAGGTGTCGTGTCGCCCATGCGTACTGCTGAGCGTACGCGAAGCCTGTCCGTATATCAGCAGCGGTTCTCCGCCATCGATGCGGAAAGGAAAGGGGTTTGTTCCTCCTTCGTGTTCTTCGAGAGCCATAAGTTTTATTTTTTCTGTCAGCATGGCCGTATGAGGGCGGCTTTATTCGCAGGACGAGCTTTATTTCTGAGTGACGCCATTCGTCTCACCATATAATGTACAGCGAAACTGGGGAAAAATCCCAGTGCGGGGAAATGAAGGAAAAATAAAAACCACAATTCCACCTTTTAATGATTTTTTTTTTTTTTTGCATTTGTGCGCTAAAATATGACCTAGCTACATAATTTTTTCGTGTCTGGTACAATTATGGTGACACTGAACCTATATATATATATATATATATATATATATATATATATATATATATATATATTTTTTTTTTATTATTATAATCAGACCTTTTATGTTTTATTAAAAAGAAAAAAAATCTGATTATCTTTTTTTTTTTATTATTATTATTTATTCCCATGGAGCTGCGTGAGGGATTCAGGGATTTTTTTTTAATTTGAGAAAACCTCACATTGCAGTCTGACCAATGTTATTCCATGAGGCTTCTAACCAGCGTCAGAAAATATCACATGTATTGGCCGAGACCCGCCAATGCAAGTCTGTGGATGTGAGAAATTTGGACCATCTGTAGGATTTGCACATTTTTTTTTTTTAAGCAGAAATGTCAAAGAAACCAGGACATTGAAACAAAGAAGTACAAAAAAAAAATGGCTAGAATAGATTTCCGGAAGATATAAAATTCCTCCCCTCCCCCCTCACTTTATACTTTATGTTCTTTATATAAAGTCCAGCTTTTTAAGCTTCTGTCACCTAATAAATAATTGGAAATGACTTGGAGTCCACCTAATTTTTTGATGACCAGCCCAGGTAAAGCAAACAGCTGCAGACTGATGTTATCAGGCTGAGAAGGCCCCTGGTTATTGGCCTGTAGCCGCCCCAGAAGTGGCGCATCACATTACATGCGCCAATTATAATTCTTCGCCTTGGCTCTTCCCAATTGCCCTGGTGCTTTGGCAGTCGGGGTAATGGTTTTTTGGGGTTGATGTCAGCAGCTGGTGCTGACATCAAGCCTTGGTGTTAATAATGGAGAGACGTCTCAAACACCCCATTACATACTAATCCAGTAATAAAAAAGAAATAAAAAAAAACAACCTTTTATTTAAAAAAAACAATCAATCCCCAACACTTTCCCTGGTTCACCATTTTATTTGAAAGAAAAAAAAATCCAGGCAATCTGACGGTCTTTAAATGGAAACTTGAAAAAACATAAAAAGAGAGAAATTGAGACAAGACACTGTCCCTTGTTTACCAATTTATTAGAAAACAAAACGTTCCCACTCAGCAAAGTCCATGGCATTCCCCAGAATACGACGTCCAAAGGCTATGGAGTCTCGCTACGCTCCGCGGGCCCCGGCGGCTGTGATGAGAAGTGATGCCACCAGTTAACACAACTGCCGGGTCTCGTGAAGTACGGCGGGACCCGGATTGGCTGCTGCTACAGCCTATAGAGCTTCGTTCTCTTGACGAGAGTCCATAGTGTTTGGACGTCAGGTTCGGGGAACGTCGTGAGAATGCCATGGACTTCGTCGGACCTGCTTAGAAACTTTTTGTTTTATAATAAATTGTGAATGAGAGATAGTGTCTTGTCTTTTATTTCTCTCTTTTTATGTTTTTCAGGTTTCCATTAAAGTGTCAGGGACTGTTTTTTTTAATTTAATTACACTAAAGTTTTTTGTGTGTGTATTTTTATTACTGTCTGACAGATACCCCTCCATTACTAACACTGGGGCTTGATGTCATCCAGCTGCTGACATCAACCCCAAAAACCATTATCCTGATTGCCAAAGCACCAGGGCAGTAGAGAAGATCTGGGGCAGCTGAGGGCTGGATTTTTTATTACTGGGTTAATAATGGGGGTGTCTGACAGATACCCCTCCATTACTAACACTAGGGCTTGATGTCATCCAGCTGCTGACATCAACCCCAAAATCCATTACCCTGATTGCCAAAGCACCAGGGCAGTAGAGAAGATCTGAGGGCTGGTATTTTTACGCTGGGAAGGGTTTGATAACCATGATCTTTCCCACCCTGATAACATAAGCTCACAGCCGTCTTCTGTACCTTGGCTGGTTATCAAAACTAGGAGGGGATCGCACTTCATTTTTTTTCAATTATTAGGTGAAAAGGCTGGATCATAAAGTACATGTGCAAGGCACTGAAGGGTGCCATTTTAGAATATGTGGGGGGATTGTGAAATTATATATCCGCAGGATATCTTTTCTATCAAGCTCTTTTTTGGGGGGGAGGGTGGGCTTGCCTGCTTCAATTTCCTGGTTTCTTTGAGATGTGTGCGTAAAAATCAGATACTATGTGGATGAAAGGTGAGAAAGTAAGTTCAGCCATACGGATTCCACTTGTCCAGCTTTTCAGGAGCGGAGTCAGATTGATTTTTTTATTATACACGAATGTGAGCGAGCCGTTAATGAGTGTCCATGGGTTGCTATGACAGCCTGGGATCTACTGAAAGCTCCCATGCCTGCCATCTTGGTATTCCTATGAGGACCAAGAGAAAAGAAAAAAGGCCAAAAATGTTGAGGGGGGGGTTTTCAGCAAAAAAACAATAAGCGATCAAATGGTATCTATTAAAGGGCACCTGTCACCCCGTTTTTTCCGTATGAGATAAAAATACTGTTAAATAGGGCCTGAGCTGTGCATTACAACAGTGTATTTTGTGGACCCCGATTCCCCACCTATGCTGCCAAAATACGTTACCAAAGTAGCCGTTTTCGCCTGTCAATCAGGCTGGTCTGGTCAAAAGGGCGTGGTGTCTTCCCCCAGATCTTGCTTAGTTTTCCGTTGGTGGCGTAGTGGTTTGCGCATGCCCAAGGTCCCGAATCCACTGCACAGGGGAGTGAAAACAGCGCGATGTGCATTATTTCTCTGTTGATCGGTGGGGGCGGCCATCTTCCTTTGGCCGCGCGTGCGCAGATGGAGCGCTCTGCTGCCCGCGGCTTCAGGAAAATGGCCACGGGATGCCACGCGTGCGCAGATGGAGATCGCGGCGGCCATTTTCCTGAAGCAGAATTCGCATCTCGGCTTCAGGAAAATGGCCACCCCGATCTCCATCTGCGCACGCGCGGCATCCCGCGGCCATTTTCCTGAAGCCGCGGGCAGCAGAGCGCTCCATCTGCGCACACGCGGCCAAAGGAAGATGGCCGCCCCCACCGATCACCAGGGAAATAGAACACATCGCGCTGTTTTCACTCCCCTGTGCAGTGGATTCGGGACCTTGGGAATGCGCAAACCACTACGCCACCAACGGAAAACTAAGCAAGATCTGGGGGAAGACACCACGCCCTTTTGACCAGACCAGCCTGATTGACAGGCGAAAACGGCTACTTTGGTAACGTATTTTGGCAGCATAGGTGGGGAATCGGGGTCCACAAAATACACTGTTGTAATGCACAGCTCAGGCCCTATTTAACAGTATTTTTATCTCATACGGAAAAAATGGGGTGACAGGTGCCCTTTAAAGACCTCAGCTCACCCCAAAAACAAAAAACGTAATTAATAGGAAAAATTAAAATGATACGGGTTTTTGAAAAATGGCTGCAAGCAAATTATTTATTTTTACGAATTTACACTTTTTTTCACAACTTTAAATAAGTAATATATCCAAGTTTGGCATTGCCTTAAAGGGAACCCCTCAGCAGGATTGTGCTCAGTAACCTACAGACACTGTCAGGTCGGCGCCATTATACTGATTACAATGATAATCCGTCTAGTGGTTGTTGTTTAATCTTTAGGATTGGTTATCCGAGCGTATCCATGTTTGACCCAGAAATGGACCACAAAGACTTTCTTGTTGGCTAGATCCAAGTTCCAGAACAATCTGTATACTAAATGGATCTACATGCTGATTTATATTTTTCATTTCCTCGTAGCAAATCCGTTTTGTGTACCCGCCTTCTATGAAGGAGCTTCTTCAGTTCTTCTCTTCGCTTCATTTAACGTCTCCTCCACCTTCTCTCATCCTGGTTGATGGACTTGAACGATACATTCAGCCTACGTGCAGCCTCCATGATGGCGCTCATATCTCCGCCCTGATGTTGGACTCCGTATCCCACCTTCACTGCGGCCTCATAGTGTCTGCAGCACCAAACTATGAAGGAACTGACGGGGCCTTTCTTGCTGTGGAAAGGTATTTCCCGAACCAGTGTGTGGTGTATCACGATCTATCATGTGGAGAAAGGGAGAAAGTGTATAAAATGAGCTTCATGTCCTCCAGACCGCAGTGGAATATGCACGTTGGGGAAGACGGGTGTGTACGCGTCAGTCCTTGTGGCCCTGACGTACAAGACTTAACTACCAGACTGGCTTCCTAAAATTTTTATTTAAGATATGTTTTCATTAAAAAAATTATCCAGATTAATGACAAGTCCCTCATGTTAACGTCGAATGGCGTGAAAAAGTGGCAAATACTAATAGAGCGCCTTAAAAAAAAAGAAGCTTTTCTGATTTCGAAGATCACTTTCTTCTCCATCTCTTTTATGACATCTGTCTTCCCCGGTTTCTTAGGTTATCAGGAATTTAGAGACTCCGGTTGAACAGTGCTAAGGGGCTGTGCAAACTTGTAAGATTGGAGAACAATGACATCTATTGAATAAAATGAATACATTATCTATACTGTTGCTCCATGGCAAGATATCTTGGGCGATTATTGACGTTTCTGTGGAATGACACCAGGCGTGGACAAGTGAATGCAAGATCAAGCAAAATCTTGTATTTTTGAATATGCCTTTGCAAATTGCCTCTTCAGAGAGGAAGAGGACTAGAACTCTAGTGCCACCTATTGGAAGTAGCAGTCCTAACAGTCAATGTCGACCCTTTTATCGAGCCTTGTCACATGACTTAGGATAAAAGCCAAACCAGAATCTCAATTTGCAGACACTGTTTCGGGGTACTGCCCCTTGTCAGTGCAAAGCGGAGATCTGGTTTGGCTGATTGAGAGGTGAGCATTGTGGCTTTAAGTCTCCTCACCTCGCCATGCTTAACATGTCACTCTCGACAAGGAGAAACGATACTTCTTGGATCCTGAATATGCCTTTGCAATTTATTTTCTAATAGGTAGGACTTGGATGCTTTCCCTCCCCTCCACACTTCTCATCTGCTATATACAACCTTCTCCCCCTTCCTGCTCTTCTCTCTTGAGGTCATTATACACAGGATGACTATTATCACAAGAATGACCATGTGTTTTCCAGAAAAATATTTAGAATTGAGAGTCCTCAGTGGTTGATACCTTTTTAATGGCTAACTGAAAAGATGGTAACAAATTGCAAGCTTTCGAGACTACACAGGTCTCTTCATCAGGCAAAGACTAAAAGAAATTCTGAAGAATCACATATTTATGCACAACATAGCACGTGTTCTCCATAGCTGGCCAGCGATCAGTCATCAAAAACGCTTGGTTATTGTTGAGTGCTGATAAACCTGCTATAAGATCAGTCGGTTCTCATTTTGGGCAATTTGCCTATAGAAAACTAAGCAGACAGAAGCTTCGAAAAGAGCATACAAGTCACAAGGTTCCTTTCTCTCAAATTTGGTTGCTGAACACCCTCTACAGACTATGATCTGCCATGTACACTCTTTCCTGCTCTCTGCTATCTTTAAAGTACTTTTATCACGGTGATTATTGCAAAGCATCACATGTAGATATGATATATGAATTTTGTGATTATCCCCATGCAGTTTATTTCCTTACATAGTGAATATTTTGATGCTTTTCCCCCTCTCCGCACTCTGCTTTATCATATAAAACCTTTTGCTGCTCCATGTGCTGTCTTCAATGAGTATTGCAAGACTGAACATGTTTTTAGCAATAATTACCCAACTATAGTGTTTTTTTTTTTTTTTAATCATTGATCATATCTTTCATGTAGACAACAAAATATCATTAGTCGTAAGCACGTCCCTTTAAGTTAAAAAAAGGGGCAGCACAGCGGCTCAGTGGTTAGCAATCTTCCCAAATCATCGTTTTACATGTAAAAGGTTCTTGAATGAATACACAATCGTCGACTTCCTACATCATCGATCAATGCAGGTTTTGGGGAATTTACTTGTGTAAAGCTGCGTTTATGGAGGCTTTGAATAGAGCTCTTGACAGCTTTAACACTTTTCCCCAGACTTGGATGCTTTCTTCCCTCTCCGCACTCTGATCTGCCATGTAGAAGTCTTCCCCTTCCAGCTACTATATGTAAAGGGCTTTTAAAACACAGCCCAATTCCTACAGTTTCTCTCATCAGTGTTGTGACCCTTTAGGCTTCTCGCTCATGGCTGTAAGTGGGCTCATTTCCACCTCCAAAGCAGGGCAAGAAATTTAGGAAGGACTCGGTTGGGATGACTGCAGAATCCTGCCTCTAGTTGCCACGGTAACTCTTGTTTTCCTACTGTTCCGTTGACGGAATGCTGACATTAGTGTCGGTGCTTGTGACTTTATGGTGAATGTCCCGACAGGGTAACTCGGAGATGAAGCGACTCCTAGTCATCGTTATTCTGCACCTTCTTCATCTGTGCGAGGTTCCAGGTAACTGGGCGGTAAAGCAGGGTTTATAGACATATAGTTATTTACCATATGTGCCCATGTACCGGGTGATAGCGATGCTGGAGTTGCCACTTTTGTGGACTAATTTATGGCGTAGTGTGGTGGTGGTAGTCCATAGTATAGTCCGTTGCTATTGTGGGAGTCTTAGTGTTGGATTTAGTACTTTTTGATGAAGTGTAGTATGGGGGTTGTAGTATACTGTATGGGGGCTAGTACTTTAGGTAAGGAATAGTGATGAGCGAGTATACGTCTTGCTCGGATTTTCCCGAGTATTTTGCCGTGCTCAGGGATTTAGTTTATGTCGACGCAGCTGCATGATTTGCTGCTGCTAGACAGCTTGAATACATGCAGGGATTGCCTGTTTGATAGGGAACCCCCACATGTATTCAAGCTGTCTAGCAGCAGCAAATCATGCAGCTGCAGAGACATAAACTAAATCCCTGTGCACGGAAAAATAGTCGGAGACCACCCGAGCACCGAGTGTACTCGCTCATCACTAGTAAGGAATCCAGTGTGGACTGTGGAGGTCGTTGTCCAATTTATGGGATTCGGGATGAAGAGTACAATAATATGGGAGTTGTTCTCCTTTATATGGGGCTTGGTAGATTTTGTGAGAGTTGTCAAAAACGTGTCACAATTTGACATAACTTGTTAAACCAAAGAAAGCCAACCAATAGGCGATGTAAAATTCTACATGAGTAAAGCAGGATATTATTGTTTACACCATGAACTGTCTCCGCAGGGGCCCCGCACAATTCTGCCAATGTAAGCGGCCTGTTTACGAGATCTGACAAGGGATCTGATGAGGGATTCAAGCCGCCATGGTGGTTTGGATTAGGTAAAAGATCTCAGTATTTCACACTCCCGCCAAACCCGATGGGAACGTCCCAGATAATTCTTGTATTTTCCTCGTAGTTGTGGCGCTGCTCATACTGCCCGTCATCATCTATCTGCTGTACAGATGCTTCCACCCTCGAACTGTAGCCCAACAATTCCTGTAAGTTTTACGCATACAGGCATGGGTGACAGTGGGTTATCTATGTCTGCGGGGCCGATACTATATAGTGATGATTGGTGTTTGTGACCCGGGGTGACTGATGAAGGCGTTTCTCGTTATAATTAAACTAATTTGACCTTGTAATCTTTTGTAGGAAGTCTTATGGCTTTCAGTGAAAAGGTGAGCACAGGATACAGAAAATATGCATGCGGGTATACTGTGTTATGCAAGGTCTGGGGAGGAGAAATTTACTGGACAGTAAGATTTAATCCCTTTACCCACAGTAATCGCTCAATTATTTGCTGATTTTTTTTTTTATTTTTTTTTTACATACTTAATACCAAATAAGGCTTTTTTCTTTTTATTAAATCGGTAAACTGTGGTGATTTTATTTCTTTGTGTTTATAATAGTTTTTGAATTACTTTTAACCATTTTTTAATTTATTTTTTCCGTCCCCCAGGGGACGTGATATTGAAGTTACTTCTGTATTGTAATGATTTGTAATTCTTGTGTCCTATAAAGAGTTTCATAGTACAGAGGAGAGGTCTAATATTGTAGGATATAAAGGAATATTTCCAAACTGACTGGCAAAGAAGGCATTTTAGTGACCTCAGTCTGACATTTCTCATTAATCTCATTGCAGGCTTTTATGATCAAGATTCTACAAGAATCCTACTTTTTTGTGACCATTTTAAACAAAAGCAAGAATAAATCATAGAAAAATGTCATGTTGTTCTTTTTCTGATCTGTTGTTTCTTCGTTTTGTACCTTTCCACAAAAGCTGCAATATAACATTCTGGCTTCCTGAAGCCACCACTAGAGGGAGCACATGAGCTTATGGCATGCTGTGTTATTACTGAGTTATAGACTCCCTCTAGTGGTGGCTGCATGGCTGCAGGTAACCAGTGTGTGATCTTACCATCCTATACAGGGTGTCATGATCTAGGCCGGGGTTTGTTTCTTGTTATTTTATTCGGACTCCCATGACAGCACTACGAGAGAGGGGATCCGCCCTTAAGGAACAGAAAACCTACAGATACAAAAGGGCGGCACCTCTCCCATGCACCAGTTGGTTTCCTGTTCCTGAAGGGACTGGATACCTACAGGTCACCTATATAAACCGGCAAGGGGGAACACGTTCCGAGAAATTAATGCAGATCACGGATCGCTTGTTCCAGGTGGCAGAGCTCAATTTTCAATCTTTGACAGCTCTCCACATCAAAGGAAAAGAGAATTTAACAGCAAATTTCCTAAGTCGAAACGTATTAAGACAAGGAGAGTGGTCTCTCAACGAGGACATTTTCAACCATATCGTCCACAGATGGGGTCTGCCAGTGGTGGATCTGTTCGCCACCAGAAGCAACAGAAAAGTAAAACTTTTTTGCTCTCTAAATCCCAGGGAGGATCCCCTGGCGGTGGACGCGTTTCTAATAAAATGGGATTTTCCACTGGCTTATGCCTTCCCACCGCTGAACCTGATACCTCTAGTTGTGAGGAAAATCAGGGAAGATCGAGCAAAAGTCATCCTTATTGCCCCCTCTTGGCCCAGAAGAACCTGGTTTGCCTGGCTCAGGACAATGTCCGTATCGGTTCCCTGGGTTCTGCCAGAAATCCCGAACTTACTTTCTCAGGGACCAATCTCCCATCCACAAGTGGCAGCGCTCCATTTAACGGCGTGGAGTTTGAACGGTCACTGTTAGTAGATAAGGGCTTCTCTCCGAACCTAGTTGAAACGCTCCTAAAGAGTAGGAAACAATAACTACGAAAATCTACTCTAGGACTTGGAGAAAGTTCTTGACCGGTTCAAAGTTTAATATCCAAGAAGGGGTGCCGATACAACAAATCTTAGAGTTTCTGCAGAAGGGGTTTGAGTTAAAGCTCTCTACTAGTACCCTTAGAGTACAGGTCTCAGCTCTGGGTGCCCTGTTTTCCTGTAATATAGCTAACAACTATTGGGTAGCGAGATTTATGAAGGCAGTCTGTAGAACTAGACCAGTATATAAAGACAGAATGGTTCCGTGGGATCTAAATTTAGTTCTGTCCTATCTAACAAAACCCCCCTTTGAACCTCTACAAGATACCTCGATCAAAATGTTGACACTTAAGACAGCCTTCTTGATTGCCATAACCTCAGCTCGCAGGACAGAAGATATCCAGGCACTTTCCAGACTTCCCCCATATACAGAATTTCTGTCTGACAGGGTAGTGCTTAGGCCAGACCCAGCATATCTGCCGAAGGTAGCGACACGTTTTCGTCCGAATAAAGCATTAAGCTACTTACGGGTAGCGGCATTTTTCGGAGGCCCATGACAGCACCCTTAGTTCCCTCCCTATTCACATGGGGGTTGCACTTCCTGATATGTATATAGTGTGATATGTAGATCTCACGTATGGTGTCTAGTTATAATTTAATAGAATATTTTAGTTTTCAAAATGTATATTTGTATGCCACTAACCGCGGTAGTCCCCTCAGGCTCTAAAATTCAACTGATGCATGGGAGAGGTGCCGCCCTTTTGTATCTGTAGGTTTCCTGTTCCTTAAGGGCGGATCCCCTCTCTCGTAGTGCTGTCATGGGCCTCCGAAAAATGCCGCTACCCGTAAGTAGCTTAATGCTTTCTCCCCGGTCTGGTCATACGGGGGTTAACCCTCTCTGCCTTGTTCTGGGTTCTGTGTGGCTATTTCAGGCTGCTGTGGCCTGCAGACCAATGTCAGTGATAGTTCATGCTTCCAGGCCAGAGCAGAGCCAATCAGGCTATGCCAGCTTCTAGCCTCCCCAAAAAAAGTTTTAAAAAATATGAAAAAAAAAAAAGTTTAAATCACCCCCCTTTCGCCCCATTCAAAATAAAACAATAAAAAAAAATATCAAACCTACACATATTTGGTATCGCCGCTTTCAGAATCGCCTGATCTATCAACAAAAAAAAGAATTAACCTGATCGCTAAACGGCGTAGCGAGAAAAAAAATTCAAAATGCCAGAATAACGTTTTTTTTGGTTGCTGCGACATTGCATTAAAATGAAATAACAGGCGATCAAAAGAACGTATCTGCACATAGGTGGTATCAATAAAAATGCCAGCTCGGCACGCAAAAAATGAGCCCTCACCCGACCCCAGATCATGAAAAATGGAGACGCTACGGGTATCGGAATATAGCACAATTTTTTTATTTTTTTTTTAGCAAAGTTTGGAATTTTTTTTCACCACTTAGATAAAAAATAACCTAGACATGTTAGGTGTCTACGAACTCGTAATGACCTGGAGAATCATAATGGCAGGTCAGTTTTAGCATTTAGTGAAACTAGCAAAAAAGCCAAACAAAAAACCAGTGTAGGATTGCACTTTTTTTTTGCAATTTCACCACACTTGGAATTTTTTTCCCGTTTTCTAGTACAAGACATGGTAAAACCAATGGTGTCGATCAAAAGTACAACTCGTCCCGCAAAAAACAAGCCCTCACATGGCCATATTGAAGGAAAAGTAAAAAAGTTATGGCTCTGGGAAGGAGGGGAGCGAAAAAACGAAAAAGGGCTGCGTCTTGAAGGGGTTAATCACCTTCAAAATCCAAAATGGTCTTTAAGAATGACCACAGTCCACTTTCATTTTCACGCTTTTTTTTCCCTCCCCCCTCCAAGAGCCATAACTTTTAATTTTTTTTTAATTTTTCTATTGACACAGGTGAATTAGGGCTTGTTTTATGCAGCATGAATTTTCGGTGTGAATGACACTATTTACTAACAATGTACCGAAAACAAGGGAAAAACTTCCAAGTAGAGCAAAATGGTTAAAAAAAAAAAAACGCAATGCAGTCATTGTTTCTTGTTTTTTTTTTTACAGCGTTCACTATGTAGTGAAAATTACCTGGTAATATAAAAATTCCCCAGGTCAGATCCCTTACAATATACCAAACTTGTACTATTATTATTTTAGTGGCTTTAAACATTTCTCTAACTTGCAAAATTGAAGAAAAAATAATAATTTTCTTAGATCCATAGCTTTTTATTTTTCCATCTATGGAGCTGTGTGTTTGTTGTTGTTTTTTTGCATGCCAAGGTGCACCTTTTAGTGGTCATTTTGATTGCTTTTTATTGCATTTATCATTGGAGAGACTGAAAAACAGCAATTTTGGTGGTTTTTTTTCACAATGTTTAGTGGATTTAATTATATATTTTCATAAATCGAATTTTTAAGTATTATGCATATTTTTATGATTTTTCTTTATTTTGCTAACTGGGAAAAGGGGACATTTCAAATATTTATGATTTTTTTTATTTATATTTTTAAAAGTTTTCTATATGATGTAACACAATGTTATGTAGCAGGAAGGGCTTAATACTTTTGGTGATCTTATCCCCTTATGTTTATTGCCCGGTGAACCAGTAAAACCAGTACTTGTGGTGGTGATTCACTTCTGTGTATGACCTATATAGACATGATTTAGTGCCCTGTAATTACAGCCTAATATGGGAGTTTATATTGTTGTAAAATATATCTATATATGTTCTGTTGCCCAAACATTGTAACACTTGTTGTCACGCAGACCTATGAATTTTATATATATTATTGTAAGCTTCGATCCTAAATTAAATCCTAAAAGGGTATTCCTACAAGCTGACAGTTCACCGGACACTGGTATGATAAGAGGCCTCCACCGATAAAGTAGCGGACCGTTTGGGTTTTAAGGAATTTTTGACTAAACTGAGGGGTGGAATCTAAAGGATCTCCTTTAATCCTTTTATAGGGATCTGGAAGATTCCCTGTCAACCAGAAGGTAGTCACCATAACCATCTGGTAGACAATGCATTCCTGTCATGATTCTCAATGGCGAGAGAACATAGCCCAGCATATATGAGAACTAGCTCTTGGAAGATGGAAACTATACTGACCATGAACTAAACCTGCCGCACAACTAGAAGTGGCCGGGTAGCATGCCTACGTTTTTTTATCCCTAGATGCCCAGCGCCAGCCGGAGAACTACCTAATCCTAGCAGAGGAAAAGACAGTCCTGGCTCACCTCTAGAGAAATTTCCCCAAAAGGCAGACAGAGGCCCCCACATATATTGGCGGTGATTTTAGATGAAATGACAAACGTAGTATGAAAATAGGTTTAGCAAAATCGAGGTCCGCTTACTAGATAGCAGGAAGACAGAAAGGGCACTTTCATGGTCAGCAGAAAACCCTATCAAAACACCATCCAGAAATTACTTTAAGACTCTAGCATTAACTCATAACACCAGAGTGGCAATTTCCGATCACAAGAGCTTTCCAGACACAGTAACGAAACAGCAGCTGTGAACAGGAACAAAATGCAAAAACACACAAGGACAAAAGTCCAACTTAGCTGGGAGTTGTCTGGTAGCAGGAACATGCACAGAAAGGCTTCTGATTACATAGTTGACCGGCATGAAACTGACAGAGGAGCAAGGTTATATAGCGACTCCCACATCCTGATAGGAGCAGGTGAACAGAGGGGATGATGCACACAAGTTCAATTCCACAAGTGGCCACCGGGGGAGCCCAGAATCCAATTTCACAACAGTACCCCCCCCTCAAGGAGGGGGCACCGAACCCTCACCAGAACCACCAGGGCGATCAGGATGAGCCCTATGAAAGGCACGGACAAGATCGGAGGCATGAACATCAGAGGCAGTGACCCAAGAATTATCCTCCTGACCGTATCCCTTCCATTTGACCAGATACTGGAGTTTCCGTCTGGAAACACGAGAGTCTAAGATCTTTTCCACAACGTACTCCAACTCACCCTCAACCAACACCGGAGCAGGAGGCTCAATGGAAGGCACAACCGGTACCTCATACCTGCGCAACAATGACCGATGAAAAACATTATGAATCTAAAAGGATGCAGGGAGGTCCAAACGGAAGGACACAGGGTTAAGAATCTCCAATATCTTGTACGGGCCGATGAACCGAGGCTTAAACTTAGGAGAAGAAACCCTCATAGGGACAAAACGAGAAGACAACCACACCAAGTCCCCAACACAAAGCCGAGGACCAACACGACGACGGCGGTTGGCAAAAAGCTGAGTCTTCTCCTGGGACAACTTCAAATTGTCCACCACCTGCCCCCAAATCTGATGCAACCTCTCCACCACAGCATCCACTCCAGGACAATCCGAAGATTCCACTTGACCGGAGGAAAATCGAGGATGAAACCCCGAATTACAGAAAAACGGGGACACCAAGGTGGCAGAGCTGGCCCGATTATTGAGGGCGAACTCCGCCAAAGGCAAAAAAGCAACCCAATCATCCTGATCCGCAGACACAAAACACCTCAAATATGTCTCCAAGGTCTGATTAGTCCGCTCGGTCTGGCCATTAGTCTGAGGATGGAAAGCAGACGAAAAAGACAAATCTATGCCCATCCTAGCACAGAATGCCCGCCAAAATCTAGACACGAATTGGGTCCCTCTGTCAGAAACGATATTCTCCGGAATACCATGCAAACGAACAACATTTTGAAAAAACAGAGGAACCAACTCGGAAGAAGAAGGCAACTTAGGCAAGGGAACCAGATGGACCATCTTAGAGAAACGGTCACACACCACCCAGATGACAGACATCTTCTGAGAAACAGGCAGATCCGAAATAAAATCCATCGAGATGTGCGTCCAAGGCCTCTTCGGGATAGGCAAGGGTAACAACAATCCACTAGCCCGAGAACAACAAGGCTTGGCCCGAGCACAAACGTCACAAGACTGCACAAAGCCTCGCACATCTCGTGACAGGGAAGGCCACCAGAAGGACCTTGCCACCAAATCCCTGGTACCAAAGATTCCAGGATGACCTGCCAACGCAGAAGAATGAACCTCAGAGATGACTCTACTGGTCCAATCATCAGGAACAAACAGTCTACCAGGTGGGCAACGATCAGGTCTATCCGCCTGAAACTCCTGCAAGGCCCGCCGCAGGTCTGGAGAAACGGCAGACAATATCACTCCATCTTTAAGGATACCTGTGGGCTCAGAATTACCAGGGGAGTCAGGCTCAAAACTCCTAGAAAGGGCATCCGCCTTAACATTCTTAGAACCCGGTAGGTACGACACCACAAAATTAAACCGAGAGAAAAACAACGACCAGCGCGCCTGTCTAGGATTCAGGCGCCTGGCAGACTCAAGGTAAATTAAATTTTTGTGGTCAGTCAATACCACCACCTGATGTCTGGCCCCCTCAAGCCAGTGACGCCACTCCTCAAAAGCCCACTTCATGGCCAAAAGCTCCCGATTCCCAATATCATAATTCCGCTCGGCGGGCGAAAATTTACGGGAAAAAAAAGCACAAGGTCTCATCACGGAGCAGTTGGAACTTCTCTGCGACAACACCGCCCCAGCTCCGATTTCAGAAGCGTCGACCTCAACCTGAAAAGGAAGAGCAACATCAGGCTGACGCAACACTGGGGCGGAAGAAAAGCGGCGCTTGAGCTCCCGAAAGGCCTCCACAGCATCAGGGGACCAATCAGCAACATCAGCACCCTTCTTAGTCAAATCAGTCAATGGTTTTACAACATCAGAAAAACCAGCAATAAATCGACGATAAAAGTTAGCAAAGCCCAAAAATTTCTGAAGACCCTTAAGAGAAGAGGGTTGCGTCCAATCACCAATAGCCTGAACCTTGACAGGATCCATCTCGATGGAAGAGGGGGAAAAAATGTATCCCAAGAAGGAAATCTTTTGAACCCCAAAAACACACTTAGAACCCTTCACACACAAGGAATTAGACCGCAAAACCTGAAAAACCCTCCTGACCTGCTGGACATGAGAGTCCCAGTCATCCGAAAAAATCAGAATATCATCCAGATACACAATCATAAATTTATCCAAATAATCGCGGAAAATGTCATGCATAAAGGACTGGAAGACTGAAGGGGCATTTGAAAGACCAAAAGGCATCACCAAATACTCAAAATGGCCCTCGGGCGTATTAAATGCGGTTTTCCACTCATCCCCCTGCTTGATTCGCACCAAATTATACGCCCCACGGAGATCAATCTTAGAGAACCACTTGGCCCCCTTTATACGAGCAAACAAATCAGTAAGCAGTGGTAACGGATATTGATATTTAACCGTGATTTTATTCAAAAGTCGATAATCAATACACGGCCTCAAAGAGCCGTCTTTCTTAGACACAAAGAAAAAACCGGCTCCTAAGGGAGATGACGAAGGACGAATATGTCCCTTTTCCAAGGACTCCTTTATATATTCTCGCATAGCAGCGTGTTCAGGCACAGACAGATTAAATAAACGACCCTTAGGGTATTTACTACCCGGGATCAAGTCTATGGCACAATCGCACTCCCGGTGCGGAGGTAGTGAACCAACCTTGGGTTCTTCAAAAACGTCACGAAAGTCAGACAAGAATTCAGGAATCTCAGAGGGAATAGATGATGAAATGGAAACCAAAGGTACGTCCCCATGAGTTCCTTTACATCCCCAGCTTAACACAGACATAGCTCTCCAGTCGAGGACTGGGTTATGAGATTGCAGCCATGGCAATCCCAGCACCAAAACATCATGTAGATTATACAGCACCAGAAAGCGAATAACCTCCTGGTGATCCGGATTAACACGCATAGTCACTTGTGTCCAGTATTGTGGTTTATTACTAGCCAATGGGGTGGAGTCAATCCCTTTCAGAGGTATCGGAGCCTCCAATGGCTCCAAATCATACCCACAGCGTTTGGCAAAGGACCAATCCATAAGACTCAAAGCAGCGCCAGAGTCGACATAGGCGTCCGCGGTAATAGATGACAAAGAACAAATCAGGGTCACAGATAGAATAAACCTAGACTGTAAAGTGCTAATTGAAACAGACCTGTCAGGCTTCTTAGTACGCTTAAAGCATGCTGATATAACATGAGTTGAATCACCACAATAGAAGCACAACCCATTTTTTCGTCTAAAATTCTGCCTCTCGCTTCTGGACAGAATTCTATCACATTGCATATTTTCTGGCGTTTTCTCAGTAGACACCGCCAAATGGTGCACAGGTTTGCGCTCCCGCAGACGCCTATCGATCTGAATAGCCATCGTCATGGACTCATTCAGACTCGCAGGCACAGGGAACCCCACCATAACATCCTTAATGGCATCAGAGAGACCTTCTCTGAAAATCGCCGCCAGGGCGCACTCATTCCACTGAGTAAGCACAGACCATTTGCGGAATTTTTGGCAGTATATTTCAGCTTCATCTTGCCCCTGAGACAAGGACATCAAGGCCTTTTCCGCCTGAAGCTCTAAATGAGGTTCCTCATAAAGCAACCCCAAGGCCAGAAAAAACGCATCCACATTGAGCAACGCAGGATCCCCTGGTGCCAATGCAAAAGCCCAGTCTTGAGGGTCGCCCCGGAGCAAGGAAATTACAATCCTGACCTGCTGTGCAGGGTCTCCGGCAGAGCGAGACTTCAGGGACAAAAACAATTTGCAATTATTTTAAAAATTTTGAAAGTGAGATCTATTCCCCGAGAAGAATTCAGGCAAAAGAATTCTAGGCTCAGACATAGGTGCATGAACAACAAAATCTTGCAAATTTTGTACCTTTGTGGCGAGATTATTCAAACCTGTAGCTACACTCTGAAGATCCATTTGAAACAGGTGAACACAGAGCCATTCAAGGATTAGAAGGAGAGAAAGAGAGGAAGGCTGCAGCATAGGCAAACTAGCAAGTGATTCAATTAAGAGCACACTCAGAACTAGAGGAAAAAAAAAAAAAAATTGTAGCAGACTTCTTTTTTCTCTCCTTTCTCAGCCAGAAATTTAACCCTTTTTTGGGCCGGTCAAACTGTCATGATTCTCAATGGCGAGAGAACATAGCCCAGCATATATGAGAACTAGCTCTTGGAAGATGGAAACTATACTGACCATGAACTAAACCTGCCGCACAACTAGAAGTGGCCGGGTAGCATGCCTACGTTTTTTTATCCCTAGATGCCCAGCGCCAGCCGGAGAACTACCTAATCCTAGCAGAGGAAAAGACAGTCCTGGCTCACCTCTAGAGAAATTTCCCCAAAAGGCAGACAGAGGCCCCCACATATATTGGCGGTGATTTTAGATGAAATGACAAACGTAGTATGAAAATAGGTTTAGCAAAATCGAGGTCCGCTTACTAGATAGCAGGAAGACAGAAAGGGCACTTTCATGGTCAGCAGAAAACCCTATCAAAACACCATCCAGAAATTACTTTAAGACTCTAGCATTAACTCATAACACCAGAGTGGCAATTTCCGATCACAAGAGCTTTCCAGACACAGTAACGAAACAGCAGCTGTGAACAGGAACAAAATGCAAAAACACACAAGGACAAAAGTCCAACTTAGCTGGGAGTTGTCTGGTAGCAGGAACATGCACAGAAAGGCTTCTGATTACATAGTTGACCGGCATGAAACTGACAGAGGAGAAAGGTTATATAGCGACTCCCACATCCTGATAGGAGCAGGTGAACAGAGGGGATGATGCACACAAGTTCAATTCCACAAGTGGCCACCGGGGGAGCCCAGAATCCAATTTCACAACACATTCCACTATGTAATGCCAGAAAGGCCAGGGCTGGGTGGAGAACAAACTACCAGCCCTTTGTATATAAAACTTCATCAATTCATTTGTACAGCTTAGAAGATTAATAATAGATTAAGGCAAAAACCAACGCATTTCTGACATAGATCTGTCCATAGTCATTGTAGCCAAGGGTGGAGAGTACCAAGATCGGTAGACATGTAAGTCTACGTTCACATTTGCGGTCTGCGCCGCAGCGCCGCAGCGTCGCCGCATGCGTCATGCGCCCCTATATTTAACATGGGGGCGCATGGACATGCGTCGCACTTGCGTTTTGCGCCGCATGCGTCACTGCGGCGCACGCGTCCGGGCGCAGAGGACGCAGCAAGTTGCATTTTTGCTGCGTCCAAAATCAATGAAAAAAAGACGCATGCGGCGCAAAACGCAGCCTTGTGCATGCGTTTTGCTGCGTTTTTGTTTGCGTTGTGCGTTGCGGCGCCGACGCTGCGGCGCACAACACAAATGTGAACGTAGCCTAAGTGGTCAGGGCAGGCGGCAGACAAAAAAACAAGATGAAGAAACAAGCCTTGTTCTGAGCATGCTCAGAACAATGTACGGGCTCACTAGAAAGTCTATGAACCCAAATGCCGCTCTGTGCATAAGCTTAACACCTTGATGCCAAGCAGTCGCAATTCAGAGCATTTTTTCCAGCAAACGGTCAGGAGTCTCCATACCCGGCCTTCACAAATCACCAGCATTTGTAACAAAGGCAAAAAATCTAAGAAAAACAGGCAGATCAACATTCATTGGGGAAGACGAACTTGGATGCATGCAAATCGATTAATATGTAGAAAGTCATTGTACTTCTGCATCCATCACCAGAGGCTGACGTTGGACTGTTCAAACCCGGACAATTTTTCATTTTTGCATTTTTTTCCCTTTCAAGAAATGTCGCTTTTTTTTATTTTTCCATAGACATAGCGTTGAAGTGTTGCTTGACATCAATTATTTTTTTTCGTACAATGTGCTGCAAAACAGGAAAAAAAATCCAAGCGCGGTGAGGTGAAATAAATGCAATTCTTCTATTGTATTTTGTTTCTATAGCGTTCCTTGCGCAGTAAAAACGACCTGGTAACATGATTCTCCAGGTCAGGGCGGTTATTGCGATAATAAAATAAAAATATATTTGAATGAAAGAAAAAAAAATCTAATCTTTATAAAAAAAAAAAAAAATTGCCATTTTCGGAGACCCTTAAAACTTTTTTTTCAATTCTTCCTTCAATGGAGCTGTGTGAGGGCTTGTTTGTTTTTGTATGGCAAGCTTTTATTTTTTTTAATACCATTTTGCAGCTTAAAAAAAAAAAAAAGATTTTATTGAGTTTTTAAAGATACACAGAAATAAAGTTGACAGTATGGCAAGAACTGTGCACAGTTTTCTTAGCTCCAAGGCTCACAAAATTGGTGGGATTTCTGAGCAGTAAAGTACAGTAATAATTTGGCATTACGTTGAGGATCCCAAGACCTCTATAATGGACAACATAGTAAACATCGAACCGCGTCTTTCGATCCTGCTAAGGTTTAAGTAAGATAAGGTGGAAATAATTATTGAAGGAGGACCACGGAAACCAGAGTCTTGTGAACTGTTCCCTGTTGGGCCGATAAGTCCACCATAATAGACTCCATGATCCAATTCATTAATCGTCTCCCTAAAGGAGGGCACTATGATTGATTTCCAATGGGTAAGAAAGTAGCATAATTTTCCCTTTTTCTCTAAGGAAATTGGACCAAAAAAGAGTCAATGTCTAATCCTTTGTCATTGGGGTGTACATCAATTTGTGGATAGTTATTCAATTCAGAGTAAAGATTTGAAGTCAATCCGACTCAGGCTGACATCGCCAAACTTTGATAAACCCTGGCACGCAATCTGAAGAGGTTGGGTCTGTGGGAGAGACTGCACTTCAGGAGGACCTGTCCCACAGGGTTATTAAAGATTGTGTCAGTGATAAGAAATCAGTAATTAATGGTCTCTTGGGAGGAACCATTGCAATAACCTAATTGTGTGGGAGAGAAGTTTTGATTTCAACCCAAGGTTTCTTATGTGTACTCTGCATCCAATAATCTTCTTAGGAGGACTCAATAATAATAGAGTTAGAGGTCTGGAATGCCTAAACCCCACTTATTAAGTTTAGCTCTGGTTACAGTGTGTAATAATTATAGGGGATAACTCAGGAGACTCTGCGTGGAACAAGATAACTACAGGACACAGTTTTATAAGTGGTAAAGTCTATATTATCACACGGTGATTCAAACAGGTGCAGAGAGAAACTCAAGTCCACAACACTTGGTGTAAATAATAAACGCAGCTTAGCAGTCTATAGGAAACTTCAGAGGAAAATGCAATCAAGCAGAAAGTATATGAAGCACAGTTTTTCTTGAGGATACTTGACACGAATAAATCCTTGTCTTAGTCCAGACACAGATAGATATGCTTATAAGGCAGTTCAAATCAAATCTTAGCTCAACCAGGGAGGCCTGGTTAATAGTCTCAGGTTATTGCAAAGCAGCAACAGCTTACATTTCCAGCAAATGCAGATGGAAGTAAACACGAGCAGCAGATGAAGGAGGATTACTGGAAACTTGTGTATGCAGCAGGAACTCAGAGCAGAGTAGCAGGATCACCACACAGGTTCACAGGAGCAGGTGTATAGCCAGGGAGTAATCAGAGGTCAGGAGCTGGATGCAAGGCAGAATACTCTAGCACAGACTGAAGGCTGGGGTGGAGTTTTATAGCAGGAAGACACAGTGCACATGAGACCAAGGACGCCATCTTGGAAAAGGGCAGTAATGCACAAAAGGTAAAAAATGTTCAGAGTCCTGACATTGTGGTGTAAGGAATCTGTGGCTGAACCCTTGAAAAGAAGATTTTTAATTCCTAATTGGCACAGTTTGAAAGATATATAGGGTGTATGGGTTCACACTCTTGGGTAGCTGCTTGGCTACATGTAGTATAGCATTTTATTTCAAAATAACATGTACTTTATTGTCCATCACAAAGTTTACAGTTCCAAAATGAAAGCAAAACCCCAAGATATTAGCATAATAAGTAAATAAGTGTCAATAGTGCATGAAAATTATATAGGATGCTTAGTTAACATAATTTTGATCAAGGAAACGTATAAGCCACCATGTCACGGTGACCTTATTCGAGATGTTCCTAACCTCTAGTATTAAAACCTTACCATTTGTCAAGTGACTTATATGTGGATAAGGACTGAGAAGGACTGAGACTCGGCTAATGGACCCCCAGGCATGGGGAACTGCATGCACACCAACTTAGCCTTTATCCACATGTACGTCACTTGACAACTGGAAAGGTTTTAATACTAGAGGTTAAGACCATCCCGAATAAGGTCACTATGATGTGGTGGCTTATACGTTTCTTTGATCAAAATTATGTTAACTAAGCACCCTATATAATTTTCATACACTATTGCAATTTATTTAGTGCAGGGTATTTGCTTATTATGTTTTTGGGTTCCGTTTGTTTAGTGGCCAGTGTGAACATGCGCCTGTATCCTGCAACGCCAACTTATATTCCAGTTTTTTGCTTCCAAAAAGAAAACATTCTTCCTTCAGTATCAATGGATAACAGAAACAATCCTTTACTTCAGGCTGAATGAAACAACATAAAGGTAGCAGCCTCACCAAACTCTCAATTCCCAGCAGCAGCTCACATTTGTATTAAATGTGTTCACCAAATACCTCTCTGTTTGGCTCCAGCAGCTCTGTCTTTCTCCAGTCTTGGCACACTCCACACTGCTGAGCGAACCTAGCTGCTGCTAATTGGCCTGTAAACTCTGGACTGAATCATAGAATCGGCACTTCCCAGCCAGATTCTTTTGGTTATTCAAAAAACGCGGACTCAAAATACAGTCACATTAAACCCTAGTAGCCTAGTTTTACTGGTATAGCTTACATTACCGACACATATCTACCATCCAGAATCTCACCTGCTTTCCTACAAGGGGTAGAGGCGGGATGTCTATATTTATGGTATATATTCCACCGAACCAAGAGAACTGGGAGTAATCGTAAACTTTCAGATTCTGAAGATTTCCTTGCAGTTTCAGAAAACCCCTATCCTATGGCTGCAGTTTGTTTTGAAACAAAACAAACCCAAAACTTTTCTTTTTTCACCCTCATTCAGTCCAGTACTGCATCTCCGCCACTGCTACTGTTGTCTGTTATTGTCTACAGCGCTGCTGACATCGCTTTGTCAGCGCTGCAGTCAATCAGCAGTTTGCGCTGCCTATTTGGGCACAGCCGCGGAGACCACTCATTGACTGCAGTGCTGATGATGTGACATAAGCAGCGCCACCGGACGTGGCAGCGGAAACTCAGCGCTGGATCTGGGAGGGTAAGTCAAATGCTGTTTGTTTTAAACTATTTCCGAGAAACATATTTTTTATTTATCTCTTTCATTTTATTCTGGCAAAGTCAAAAAATTAAACTTTTATATTTATTTGTTTTTTAAAAATTTTTTGGACCCTTTTAGTGACTTGGATCTGTAGAACAAAATTCCTGATCTCCTGTGAAGCCCAGCCATTGTCTGAGCTTCCTTCTTCCATCAGTACAATGCTCTCTTTTAAATGTATCTCACAATCCGGGTACCACACTTGAAAATTTTCGTCTGTAACATGTCAAATGTGTCATGTGCACATGTTGTCTTCTCCAGCACAATGAATCTTGATATGCCACACCAGTGTAATGAGTTCCATATCGACCCATCAGCAACATTCAGTGCACCCATCAACAACTGGATTTCTCACTGATTCATATTTTTATTATCATATATTAGAGAGCGGCTACAAAGATTGTCTATCCTGTGGGGGAGCCGTAAACGGACAACTCGCTGATTTGAGCTTGGACTGTGTAATGCTTCGTTTCACCTGGGGGGGGGGGGGGTGCTGTAGGGAAATTGAAAACTTGCAGATCACAACTGATTTGTGAGGGTGCCAGCTTGTGATGTACTTTTTTATAGGGGGGTTCAGGTTCATGTTTAGATCATGGCACAATCACCTGCCCGTCTGGCTCTATCAGTTAATATGAACTGCTGATGTGGACAAACCCTTTAAGTGCGCTTAGGTACTGTTGTTCTTTAGGTTGTATTCACACAAAGTGGTTGAGACACAGTTGTCTGCACGCCCCACCTTACAGTATCCCACCAGAGCCAGGGATGCCGTCAGGTAAGAGGTGGTTCACATGGCTCCCATCTGGTGGCAGAAGATTACTAATGTGGCCGCTGGATCAGGTCTTGTGTATTGATTAACGCTTGGAAAATTGTGACATATATTTGAGACACTGTTGTCTGCACACCCCCACCATACTGCATCCCACCAGTGACATTATCATTCCCAAATTCCCACCATCCCCCAGGACCACCCCAGACAATGTCCCTCCCACAAAAATTACATGAAATCACATGCTAAAGTGCTTTTTTTTATTTCACGAATCAAGTAGTTAGTGGTCACATTATTTTGGATGTCCGTCGTATTGGTCCATAGGATGATAATTGCAAAATTAATGTACATTGTTTGGTGGTTAAGTAACCCTTTGGACATAGGGTGCACGACTGGCTACGCATGGTGCAATTTTTGTAAAGATGAGAAATAAATAGATTTTTAGGGCTTTCTGTGATTGGATTTTTAGCTCTCTTGTAGCATGGAGAGCCAGTCTGTTGTATAGCAGACAGAACTTCCATTGACTAATTTCATGTATGGACATAAATGGTGGTCACCCAAACAACGGAGTCAGGTGTTTGCTTCTCCTTCGCCCTTGTCATATACATTTTTGTCTAATATTTGGAAAGGAGAAAGCTGATACCAGCCAGTCTATTGTATAGCAGATACATCTTCCTGTGACTACTTTCAGATCTCTACATGTACAGTAAAAATGGTGGTCACCCAAACAGGAAGTCAGGTGCTCGTTAGCCTGAATTTCCAATAAATTGAGGAAAAGTTAAATTAGGAAGTAATTATAGATTCATCAATTGTATCCAAAAGTCATACAAGATGAAGTCAAAGTCTACAATACACCGAGCATTTATGACGATTCAGTATTTGGCCTGTTACCCAGAGCATCTTATTAGCTCGGAAATAGGAAATCGAAACAGAAGTATATTTACATATTAAAAAGATAAATTCTATCCTGTCATCCCACAATTTCCCCCCACCATGCCCATTTTTTTGACTCAGTCCGCACCACGGTCAATAATTGAAATGTCATAAGCAATTAAAGGGGATTCCTTACTGCCTCCAGATCTCCTGACCTAAAATGTGGACGAGATATCCATGTGAATAGTGAGCGTCTGTACCTTCATTTTGTGTTACAGTTTCGGGCCTAAATACTTAAAGAGGACCTGTGAGTTGAAAAAAATATCTCACTTTATTTATCTGGTGTACATGCTGCTGTTCTCCTGAATCCGACGCTGTTTTTCTTTTCTTCCTGAGCCTCTCCATTCCCGAGATATGGCCTCCTCTAACCCTCTGTATCTAGAAAAGTGGGCGTGGTCCTCAAGTAGACTCCTACTTTGTAACGTTTATGTCCCCTCCCAGTTGTCTAACAAGACTAAATTTACAGAAAGGGGTGATATCTCGGGAACGGAGAGGCGCAGGAACAAAAGAAAAACAATGCCAGATTCAGGAGAACAGCGGCATTCACATCGGGGAGAAAAAAAAAATCATTTATGGTAAGCGACTGGTCCTCATTCATCTGAGGGTGTTCATAAAATTCTATGAATAATTTCCAATAAATATCAATATGATTAAAATGTAATATCTTAAGAGCAATTCCTGCCACAATTGATTCAAATAAATTTTTATAAACATCATTTTAATTCTATGTGTCTCCCATTATACCTCGGAATAGAGCTCAAATGTTCTATTCCGTCGCCTGGGAGGAGCTTCATTATGTGCTGACTTTTGCCACCTGCTGATTAACAAGTGTAACACTATCCCTCCAGACAACAAAACGTGGTCCCTTGAGGATGAGAATGTAACTATTATAATACTGTCCCTTATGAACTAAAATATACTACAGTACGGCCTCCTAAGGACAAGAATAAAGCTACGATTTTACTGCCTTCTCTGGGCCTGAATATAGTTACTATAATACCACCCCCTATACACACAACTATATTATAATACTGCACCCTGTAGGCAAAAATGGGGTCCTGCACAAGTACAATTATTTTTATATAAGTCTGGAATTGCCCTCTAAGTAATCAATCACTGGCCGTATGCCTCTGTCCGAATCCACATGAGTGTGAAACACGGTCCGAGTATGGACCACGATGTTTGTACTGACCACGGGTCTCGTGACATGTACTCAACAGCTTCAAATATGGCTATGGAGCCCTTTAATTTGGGTCAGGAGACCCACAGCCAGTCCGTACATCACGGTCCACACGCCGTAAAATTTACCCAGGAAAAAGTGTCACGTCCCAATCACTTTCCCAATCCGTTTTGTCAGGTTCCTTTTATGAAAAATAAAATAATCACCAGCTTTCCAGTTATCTCATCCATTTTCTGGATCCATAAATTGGGTTATGCCATCCAATCGAGAACAAAAATAGGAGCGCATGTACAAAAACAATCATATTTTTTGAGAACTTTCTAGGGTCCTTCTAAATAAACTGTCTCAGAGGAATACATATGTTGAATATTGGGCGCATATTAGTAGCCATAATTTAGGGGTAACCACCAGAAACCTTTGTAACGGAGCGAGGGTCAAGAAAATCTGAAGGAAGACAGGTTTAGAAGATGGACTTTCCAGTTGATATAGTCTACATTGTCATAATAAATATACATGAATAAAGTGTTATATAAATGGAGATGTAGTCCTCAGTGGCAGTCCTGCCGTATTGGCCTTTGGCAGCTCTTAAAATCAGCTGATTTTGACTCTCCTGCGTAACACAAAGTCAAAGTTGGCAGAAGTATTCATGGCATAATATACGTTGGCAGTGTCCGGGATGGTCAGTTCTGTAATGAATTGGAGAGAAAGAAAATTATGGTCGAAACCAAACAAATTTAGATATGTACAGATACTAATACTAAACAGTGGGTCAATTCACACGATAATCAACACGTCAGTACACCATCTTAGCACACTATCTTAGAAAACCATTTTAATACACCATCTAAAGACACAACCTTAGTACACCACCTTGTTACATCATCTAAGAACACCACCTTAGTACACCTTCTGAAGACACAACCTTAGTACACCACTCTATCACCTAAGTACACCACCTTGTTACATCATCTAAGAACACCACCTTAGTACACCTTCTGAAGACACAACCTTAGTACACCACTCTATCACCTAAGTACACCACCTTGTTACATCATCTAAGAACACGACCTTAGTACACCTTCTGAAGACACAACCTTAGTACACCACTCTATCACCTAAGTACACCACCTTGTTACATCATCTAAGAACACCACCTTAGTACACTTTCTGAAGACACAACCTTAGTACACCACTCTATCACCTAAGTACACCACCTTGTTACATCATCTAAGAACACCACCTTAGTACACCTTCTGAAGACACAACCTTAGTACACCACTCTATCACCTAAGTACACCACCTTGTTACATCATCTAAGAACACCACCTTAGTACACCTTCTGAAGACACAACCTTAGTACACCACTCTATCACCTAAGTACACCACCTTGTTACATCATCTAAGAACACGACCTTAGTACACCTTCTGAAGACACAACCTTAGTACACCACTCTATCACCTAAGTACACCACCTTGTTACATCATCTAAGAACACCACCTTAGTACACCTTCTGAAGACACAACCTTAGTACACCACTCTATCACCTAAGTACACCACCTTGTTACATCATCTAAGAACACCACCTTAGTACACCTTCTGAAGACACAACCTTAGTACACCACTCTATCACCTAAGTACACCACCTTGTTACATCATCTAAGAACACGACCTTAGTACACCTTCTGAAGACACAACCTTAGTACAGCACTTTAGGACATCATCTAAGGACACAACCATCTTAGAACGTTGTCAGTGGACCTTGGTATACCATTTTGAGGCATCTCCTAAGGCAGTGTTCCCCAACTCCGGTCCTCAAGAGCCATCAACAGGTCATGTTTTCAGGATTTCCTTGGTATTGCACAGGTGATGGAATTCCTGCCTTTCCAGGTAATGCAATTATCACCTGGGCAATGCTAAGGAAATCCTGAAAACATGCCCTGTTGGTGGCTCTTGAGGACCGGAGTTGTGGAACACTGGTCTAAGGACACAACTTTAATGCACCATCTTGAGACCCCATCTAAGGATATAACTCTAATACACCATCTTGAGACACTAAGGACTCAACTTTAATACACCATCTTGAGACCCATCTAAGAACATGATCTTAGTTACACCATGTAATAACTTCATATAAGAATATGACCTTACGACACCATCCAAAGACCACCTTGTTATATTGATTTAGTACAACATCTTAAAATACCATTTTAATACATCATGTTAGCATGTTATCTTGAGACATCATCTAAGGACAAGTGCTTACTACACCATCTTAGGACACCAACTTAGTACACCATCTTAAAACATGCATACCAGGATAGGGATGAGGGGACCATATATACCAGGATAGGGATGATGAGCCATGCATACCAGGATAGGGATGAGGGGACCATATATACCAGGATAGGGATGAGGGGACCATATATACCAGAATGGGGATGAGGGGGCCAAGCATACCAGGATGGGGATGCGGGGGCCATGCATACCAGGGTAGGGATGAGGGGACCATATATACCAGGATGGGGATGAGGGGGGCCATGCTTTCCAGGATGGGGATGAGGAGCCATGCATACCAGGATGGGGTTTAGGGGGCCATGTATACCAGGATGGGGATAAGGGGACTATGCATACCAGGATAGGGATGAGGGGACCATGCATACCAGGATAGGGATGAGGGGACTATGCATACCAGGATAGGGATGAGGGGGCCATGCATACCAGGATAGGGATGAGGGGACTATGCATACCAAGATAGGGATGAGGGGGCCATGCATACCAGGATAGGGATGAGGGGACTATGCATACCAAGATGAGGATGAGGGGACCATATATACCAGGATAGGGATGAGGGGACCGTGCATACCAGGATGGGGATGAGGAGGCCATATATACCAGGATGGGGATGAGGGGACCATATATACCAGGATGGGGATGAGGGGACCATATATACCAGGATAGGGATGAGGGGACCATGCAGACCAGGATAGGGATGAGGGGGCCATGCAGACCAGGATGGGGTTTAGGGGGCCATGTATACCAGGATGGGGATAAGGGGACTATGCATACCAGGATAGGGATGAGGGGACCATGCATACCAGGATAGGGATGAGGGGACTATGCATACCAGGATAGGGATGAGGGGACCATGCATACCAGGATTGGGATGAGGGGGACATATATACCAGGATGGGGATGAGGGGACCATATATACCAGGATGGGGATGAGGGGACCATATATACCAGGATAGGGATGAGGGGACCATGCATACCAGGATAGGGATGAGGGGGCCATGTATACCAGGATGGGGATGAGGGGACCATATACAGTATACCAGGATGGGGATGAGGGGGCCATATATACCAGGATGGGGATGAGGGGGCCATATACAGTATACCAGGATGAGGATGAGGGGGCCATATATACCAGGATGGGGATGAGGGGGCCATGCAGACCAAGATAGGGATGAGGGGACCATATATACCAGAAAGGGGTGAGGGGGCCATGCAGACTAAGATAAGGATGAGGTCAACAGATATACCAGGATGGGGATGCGGGGCTATATATACCAGGATGGGGATGAGGGGGCCATGCAGACCAGGATGGGGATGAGGGGGGCATGTATACCAGGATAGGGATGAGAGGGCCATGCATACCACGATGGGGATGAGGGGGGCATGTATACCAGGATGAGGATGAGAGGGGCATGTATACCAGGATAGGGATGAGAGGGGCATGTATACCAGGATGGGGATGAGGGGGGCATGTATACCAGGATGGGGATGAGGGGGGCATGTACACCAGGATAGGGATGAGGGGGCATGTATACCAGGATGGGGATGAGGGGGCATGTACACCAGGATAGGGATGAGGGGGCATGTATACCAGGATGGGGATGAGGGGGTCATGTATACCCGGATAGGTGATATTAAGTACAGAATTGACCACATTTTTTGTTTCAATTTTTTTTCTCTAATTTCCACCTCTAAAACCTAGGTGCATCTTATGGTCCTGTGCATCGTATAGTCTGAAAATACAGTAATATAGGATGAAAATAAAAAAAAGAAAGAAAATGATGTATGATAGTAAAGAAAATAAAAACCGGAGACGTATCCGTCCTCACCTCTACCCTCGGATAATAGCTGCACCAGCTGGAAATCGTCCGGTTTGCACGACTCAATGTTGTGTTTATGTAAGGCTTTCTGTATTACAATGCGGGATTTATCTTGGCTGGTGAGCTGGAGAAGAGAAAAAATATTAGAAAATAGCACTTTTTTTGGGTGGGGATTTGTTGATCTCATGCAAAAATTTAATCTGACAAAAATAAAAAAAAATAAATGTTAATGTACATGGGATGACAAGCCCCATCGTAGTTGTATTGGCAGCCATACTGATTGTCATCCATCTTTCCCTACGATCACGTTGCCTCTTACCAGAATGCTCTTATACAGGTTTCCATGAGTGTTTTCCATACTGACACGGATAATACAGAGATCTGCGATCTGCTGGTTATATACAGGGAGCGAGGGAGAGACTGGGGAGCGCGGTGACGAAATATATCGCGGTGCGTCTTCTCTGACCGGAGTGCCGGGTGGAGTGAGAGGTTCGATCATACTGCCCCGATCCTGCAGGAGTCATAAATTAAACATTTATATATATATATATATATGTATATATATATATATATATATATATATATATATATATATATATATATATATACTGTATATTTATACAGCAGATCAAATTAACCCTATAATACCTATCATTCCTGATCTTGATTATTAGTGAGCTCATAGACAAGTATATTGCAGGTGTATATAAGGGGATATGGCAGTGTACTGGTAAGGCTGGGGACACACACAACGTATAAAAATACGGTCCGTTTTACACGGACGAGAATCGCCCAAATGTTGCCAAAACAGTGATCCGTGTGCAGTGCGAGGATGCGATTTCCTCGCATCAAATTATCCGTGTGACACCCGTACTGCGATATTTTCTCGCAGGCTTGCAAAACCGACATCTAATGGATTTATGTGCTCAAATGTTCGTTTAAACATATACAGTATGTATATATATATATATATATGTCATTTAGACACACACACATATATATATATATATACTGTATTTATATTTAATTCAGCGCGAGATATGTGAAAAGCCGGTAATTCAATTGCCGGCTTTTCATTTCTCCTTCCGAAACCCGACATGATATGAGACATGATTTACATACAATAAACCATCTCATATCCCCTTTTTTTTTTGCATATTCCACACTACTAATGTTAGTAGTGTGTATGTGCAAAATTTTGGCGCTGTAGCTTGTAAAATAAAGGGTTAAATGGCGGAAAAAATTGTCGTGGGCTCCCGCGCAATTTTCTCCACCAGAGTGGTAAAGCCAGTGACTGAGGGCAGATATTAATAGCCTAGAGAGGGTCCATGGTTATTGGCCCCCCCGGCTACAAACATCTGCCCCCAGCCACCCCAGAAAAGGCACATCTGGAAGATGCGCCTATTCTGGCACTTGGCCACTCTCTTCCCACTCCCGTGTAGCGGTGGGATATGGGATAATGAAGGGTTAATGTCACCTTGCTGTTGTAAGGTGACATTAAGCCAGATTAATAATGGAGAGGCGTCAATTATGACACCTATCCATTATTAATCCAATAGTACGAAATGGTTAATAAAACACACACACATTATTTAAAAGTATTTTAATGAAATAAAGACACAGGGTGTTGTAATATTTTATTAGACTCTTAATCCACCTGAAGACCCTTGTCACCTGAAACAACGTTTCAAAAAAACAAACAACAATATTCCATACCTTCCGTCGTTCTGTCCCACGTTGTAAATCCATCTGAAAGGGTTAACTAATTTTACAAGCAGAAGCCTGTTAATGCAGCTGCCCCTGCCTGTAAAAACCCGAGGAATGAATGGGAAGCAGGGTGACCTGTCGTTACCTTGAGTCGCGGTGAGGCACCCTCTGCTGGATGTCCTCATGAACTGGAGCCTTGGAATTTTTCCCATGCTCGAGTTCATATGAGGACATCCAGCAGAGGGCGCCTCACCGCGACTCAAGGTAACGACAGGTCACCCTGCTTCCCATTCATTCCTCGGGTTTTTACAGGCAGGGGCGGCTGCATTAACAGGCTTCTGCTTGTAAAATTAGTTAACCCTTTCAGATGGATTTACAATGTGGGACAGAACGACGGAAGGTATGGAATATTGTTGTTTGTTTTTTTGAAACTTTGTTTCAGGTGACAAGGGTCTTCAGGTGGATTAAGAGTCTAATAAAATATTACAACACCCTGTGTCTTTATTTCATTAAAATACTTTTAAATAATGTGTGTGTGTGTTTTTCTACCCATTTCGTACTATTGGATTAATAATGGATAGGTGTCATAATTGACGCCTCTCCATTATTAATCTGGCTTAATGTCACCTTACAATAGCAAGGTGACATTAACCCTTCATTACCCCATATCCCACCGCTACACTGGAGTGGGAAGAGCCAAGTGCCAGAATAGGCGCATCTTCCAGATGTGCCTTTTCTGGGGTGGCTGGGGGCAGATGTTTGTAGCCAGGGGGGGGGCCAATAACCATGGACCCTCTCTAGGCTATTAATATCTGCCCTCAGTCACTGGCTTTACCACTCTGGCAGAGAAAATTGCGCGGGAGCCCACGCCAATTTTTTCCGCCATTTAACCCTTTATTTTACAAGCTACAGCGCCAACATTTTGCACATACACACTACTAACATTAGTAGTGTGGAATATGCAAAAAAAAAAAGGATATGAGATGGTTTACTGTATGTAAACCATGTCTCATATCATGTCGGGTTTGGGAAGGAGAAATGAAAAGCCGGCAATTGAATTACCGGCTTTTCTCTAACACCAGTGCGTATTTCTCGCAATGCACACGCATGGTCCATGTGTAATCCGATTTTTTCTCGCACCCATAGACTTGCATTGGCGAGTCTCGGCCGAGATACGCTGACAATCGCAGCATGCTGCGATTTTACTCGGATCCTGAATACGGCGGAGAAAATATCGGATGATGGGAGCTGCACCATAGATTAACACTGGGCCGAGTGCTATGCGATTTTTTATCGCATAGCACTCGTCCGTATTACGGTCTAGTGTGACCCCGGCCTAATATGTAGTGTGCTGCTTATGACGTAGCATGTAAGGTTATATGGAGGTACACTGAGAATATAGAGCTATACTAAGGTAATATGTTGGTGTATGAGGTTTTTTTAAGTTATAAGGTGGCATATACAGTGGCTTGCGAAAGTATTCCCCACACACACCCTTGGCATTTTTTGTACCTGGAATTTCACTTTTTCTTTGGGGGTTTGCATAAGTTCAAATAAAGAACCTGCCTATAACTTTGAATATTTGGTTTTCTTTTTATTGTGACGCAAACAACAAATAGAACAAAATAACTGAAAACTTCAGTGTGTATAACTATTCACCCCCCTAAAGTCAGTACTTTGTAGAGCCTCCTTTTGCGGCAATTGTAGTTGCAAGTCGCTTTGGATACTGTAAGTCTTTGAGCTTTCTGCATCTGGCCACTAGGATTTTTGCCCATTCCTCAAGGTAAAACTGCTCCAGCTCCATCAAGTTAGATGGTTTCCTCTGGTGAATAGTAATCTTCAAGTCTGGCCACAGATTCTCAACTGGATTAAGGTCTGGGCTTTGATTAGGCCACTCCAAAATATTTACACATTTCCCCTTAAACCACTCGAGTGTTGATTTAGCAATAGGATTTGGGTCATTGTCTTGTTGGAAGGTGAACCTCCGTCCCAGTTTCACATCACTGACACACTGAAAAAGGTTTTGCTTAAGAATAACCCTGTACTTCGCAACATCCATCTTCTCCTCGACTTGGACCATTTTCCCGGTCCCTGCTGTCAAAAAACATCAGCACATCATGATGATGCTACCACCATGTTTCACTGTGGGGATGATGTTCTTAGGTTAATGAGCTGTGTAATGAACATATCGTTTACCTTGGTGTCCAAAAAGTTAAATTTTGGTCAGCACCTTCCTCTGTATATTTAAGGAGCCTCCTACATATCTTTTGGCAAACGCAAAACGAGTCTTACAATTTTTGTGTGTAAATAAAGACTTATTTTCTGACTACTCTTCCGTAAAGACCACCTCTATGGAGTTTGCAGCTTATTATGATTATATGTATAGACACTCCAGTATCTGCTTGGGAACTCTGCAGCTCCTTCAGGGTTACCTGTGGTCTCTGTGCTGCCTCTCTGACTAATGCTCTCCCTGCCCGAGCTGAGACTTTTGGTGGGCTCCCTCTCTATGCAGGTCTGTTGTGGTACCATATTCTCTCCATTTGAAGATAATGGACTTGATGGTGTTCTGGGGGATCATCAAAGATTGGGACATTTTTTTTTATAACCTATCCCTAAGTTTTACTTCTCAACAACTTTGTCCCTGACTTGTTTGGAGATCTCCTTGGTCTTCATGGTGGTGTTTGGTTAGTGGTGCCTCTTGTTAATGGTGTTGTTTGGTTAGTGGTGCCTCTTGTTCATGGTGGTGTTTGGTTAGTGGTGCCTCTTGTTAATGGTGTTGTTTGGTTAGTGGTGCCTCTTGTTCCTGGTGGTGTTTGGTTAGTGGTGCCTCTTGTTAATGGTGGTGTTTGGTTAGTGGTGCCTCTTGTTAATGGTGTTGTTTGGTTAGTGGTGCCTCTTGTTAATGGTGGTGTTTGGTTAATGGTGCCTCTTGTTCATGGTGGTGTTTGGTTAGTGGTGCCTCTTGTTCATGGTGGCATTTGGTTAGTGTTGCCTCTTGTTGATGGTGTTGTTTGGTTAGTGGTGCCTCTTGTTAATGGTGGTGTTTGGTTAGTGGTGCCTCTTGTTAATGGTGGTGTTTGGTTAGTGGTGCCTCTTGTTAATGGTGGCGTTTGGTTAATGGTGCCTCTTGTTAATGGTGGTGTTTGGTTAGTGGTGCCTCTTGTTAATGGTGGTGTTTGGTTAGTGGTGCCTCTTGTTAATGGTGGCATTTGGTTAATGGTGCCTCTTGTTAATGGTGTTGTTTGGTTAGTGGTGCCTCTTGTTAATGGTGGTGTTTGGTTAGTATGCTGTTGTGAATTCTGCTCTTGGGCTCCCTCCGGTGGTTGTAAGTGGTAGCGCTGCTGTCTCTGAGTCGCAGCATTTGTCAGGTGTGTTCACTTTTTGCAAATCTGACTGGGCTATTTAGTCTTGCTTCACCCTTTAGTCAGTGCCAGTTGTCCATTGTTCCTGGAGGATTCACATCTCTGCCTGGTCTCTCCTGCTTGCAGTTCTTTTCAACAAAGATAAGTTTTGCCCTTGATTTTTTGCTGTCCACATGCTGTGGCCTTATTGTTCAGTTCTTTTCCATGTTTTTTTGTCTTGTCCAGCTTGGTCTGTATAAGGATTTGTTTAGCCAAGCTGGTATCTCTGGAGATGCAGATATACCCTCCATATCTTTACTTAGCTGTGGAGTTTTTGTATTTTCTGTGGTGGATATTTTCTAGTGTTTTAATACTGACCGCATAGTACTCTGTCCTATCCTTTCTATTTAGCTAGAAGTGGCCTCCTTTGCAAAATTCTGATTTCAGTCTGTGTATGTTTTTTCCCTCTCCTCTCACAGTCAATATTTGTGGGGGGCTGCCTATCCTTTGGGAATTTTCTCTGAGGCAAGATAGTTTTTCCTTTTCTATCTTTAGGGGTAATTAGTCCTCCGGCTGTGTCGAGATGTCTAGGGAGCACTAGGTACATTCCACGGCTACTTCTAGTTGCGGTGTTAGGTTCAGGGTCTGCGGTCAGTACAGGTACCACCTTCTCCAGAGTACGTCTCATGCTGCTCTTAGGCCACCAGATCATAACAGTACAACTGGCCAACAATGAGTTAACCTCATCTCAGAAGAAGGGAAGGAAAGTGCTGAGCCATTTTTTTTTCTGTAGTCTGTTGTTTTTTTTTCTTCCCTCTTTACCTCTGGGTGGCTCAGGAGTTCGGCGCTGGTATGGATGTTCAGGGATTGGCTTCAATGTGTGGATCAACTTGCTGCTAGAGTACAGGGTATTTCCGATTATATTGTTCAGACTCCGGTTTTAGAGCCTAGAATTCCAACTCCTGATTTGTTTTTTGGGAATAGGTCCAAATTTCTGAGCTTTAAAAATAACTGTAAACTGTTTTTTGCTCTGAAACCCCGTTCCTCTGGTGATCCCATCCAGCAGGTTAAAATTGTTATATCTCTGCTGCGTGGTGACCCCCAGGATTGGGCATTTGCCCTGGAACCTGGGAATCTGGCGTTGCTTAATGTAGACACCTTTTTTCAGGCGCTTGGGTTATTGTATGACGAACCTAATTCAGTGGATCATGCTGAGAAGACCTTGTTGGCCCTGTCTCAGGGTCAAGAAGTGGCAGAATCATATTGCCAGAAGTTCAGAAAATGGTCTGTACTGACTAAATGGAATGAGGATGCCTTGGCGGCAATCTTCAGAAAGGGTCTTTCTGAATCCGTTAAAGATGTTATGGCGGGGTTCCCCACGCCTGCTGGTCTGAGTGATTCTATGTCTCTGGCCATTCAGATTGATCGGCGCTTGCGCGAGCGCAGAGTTGTGCACACTATGGCATTGTCTTCCGAGCGGAGTCCTGAGCCTATGCAGTGTGATAGGATTGTGTCTAGAGCTGAACGACAAGGATTCAGACGTCAGAATAGGTTGTGTTTTTACTGCGGCGATTCTGCTCATGTTATTTCTGATTGCCCTAAGCGTACCAAGAGAATCGGTAGTTCTGTTACCATCAGTACTGTACAACCTAAATTTCTGTTATCTGTGACCCTGATCTGCTCATTATCATCATTTTCTGTCATGGCATTTGTGGATTCAGGCGCCGCTCTAAACTTAATGGACTTAGAATTTGCAAGACATTGTGGTTTCCCCTTGCAGCCTTTGCAGAGTCCTATTCCTTTGAGGGGCATTGATGCTACACCGCTGGCTAAAAATAAACCTCAGTTTTGGACACAGCTGACCATGTGCATGGCGCCAGCACATCAGGAAGATTGTCGTTTTCTGGTGTTGCATAATTTGCATGATGCTATCGTGCTGGGTTTCCCATGGTTACAGGTGCATAATCCGGTATTAGATTGGAAATCTATGTCTGTGACTAGTTGGGGTTGTCAGGGGGTTCATGGTGACGTTCCTTTGATGTCAATTGCCTCCTCCCCCTCTTCTGAAATTCCTGCGTTTTTGTCAGATTTCCAGGATGTATTCAATGAGCCCAGGTCCAGTTCCCTTCCACCGCATAGGGACTGTGATTGTGCTATTGACTTGATTCCAGGCTGTAAGTTCCCTAAGGGCCGACTTTTCAACCTGTCTGTGCCAGAACATACCGCCATGCGGAGCTATGTTAAGGAGTCCTTGGAGAAGGGGCATATTCGGCCATCTTCTTCACCATTGGGAGCAGGTTTTTTTTTTGTTGCCAAAAAAGATGGCTCCTTGAGACCCTGTATTGATTATCGCCTCTTGAATAAGATCACGGTCAAATTCCAATACCCTTTGCCTTTGCTTTCTGATCTGTTTGCTAGGATTAAGGGGGCTAGTTGGTTTACTAAGATTGACCTTCGAGGGGCATATAATCTTGTTCGTATTAAGCAGGGTGACGAATGGAAAACTGCGTTTAATACGCCCGAAGGTCATTTTGAATACCTTGTGATGCCATTCGGACTCTCTAATGCTCCATCTGTGTTTCAGTCCTTCATGCATGATATATTTCGGAATTCTCTTGATAAATTCATGATTGTATATTTGGATGATATTTTGATTTTTTCAGATGATTGGGAGTCTCATGTGAAACAAGTCAGGATGGTATTTCAGATCCTTCGTGATAATGACTTGTTTGTGAAGGGGTCTAAGTGCCTCTTTGGAGTACAGAAGATTTCTTTTTTGGGCTTCATTTTTTCTCCCTCATCTATAGAAATGGATCCGGTTAAGGTTCAGGCCATTCATGATTGGATCCAGCCCACATCCGTGAAGAGCCTTCAGAAATTTTTGGGCTTTGCTAATTTTTATCGCCGTTTCATTGCCAACTTCTCCAGTGTGGTTAAACCCCTGACCGATTTGACGAAGAAAGGAACTGATGTGACGAATTGGTCCTCTGCGGCTGTTTCTGCCTTTCAGGAGCTTAAACGACGATTTACTTCTGCCCCTGTGTTGCGTCAGCCGGATGTTTCTCTTCCTTTTCAGGTTGAGGTTGACGCTTCTGAGATTGGGGCAGGGGCCGTTTTGTCTCAGAGGAATTCTGATGGTTCCTTGATGAAACCGTGTGCCTTCTTTTCTCGAAAGTTTTCGCCTGCGGAACGCAATTATGATGTCGTCAATCGTGAGTTGTTGGCTATGAAGTGGGCATTTGAGGAGTGGCGACATTGGCTTGAGGGGGCCAAGCACCGTATTGTGGTCTTGACCGATCATAAGAATCTGATTTATCTCGAGTCTGCCAAACGGCTGAATCCTAGACAGGCCCGATTGTCCCTGTTTTTCTCCCGCTTTGATTTTGTGGTCTCGTATCTTCCGGGTTCTAAGAATGTTAAGGCTGATGCCCTCTCTAGGAGCTTTTTGCCTGATTCTCCAGGGGTCCTTGAGCCGGTCGGTATTCTGAAGGAAGGGGTGATTCTTTCTGCCATCTCCCCTGATTTACGACGGGTTCTTCAGGAATTTCAGGCTGATAAACCTGACCGCTGTCCAGTGGGGAAATTGTTTGTTCCTGACAGATGGACTAGTAAAGTGATTTCGGGGGTTCATTGTTCTGTGTTAGCTGGTCATCCGGGGATTTTTGGTACCAGAGATTTGGTTGGTAGGTCCTTTTGGTGGCCTTCTTTGTCACGGGATGTGCGTTCTTTTGTGCAGTCCTGTGGGACTTGTGCGCGGGCCAAGCCTTGCTGTTCCCGCGCTAGTGGGTTGCTTTTGCCTTTGCCGGTCCCTGAGAGGCCTTGGACACATATTTCTATGGATTTTATTTCGGATCTTCCGGTTTCCCAGAGGATGTCAGTTATCTGGGTGGTTTGTGACCGGTTTTCTAAGATGGTTCATTTGGTACCTTTGCCTAAGTTGCCTTCCTCTTCTGATTTGGTTCCGTTGTTTTTTCAGCATGTGGTTTGTTTGCATGGCATTCCGGAGAATATTGTGTCCGATAGAGGTTCCCAGTTTGTTTCTAGGTTTTGGCGGGCCTTTTGTGCTAGGCTGGGCATTGATTTGTCTTTTTCTTCCGCATTTCATCCTCAGACAAATGGCCAAACCGAGCGAACTAATCAGACTTTGGAAACTTATTTGAGATGCTTTGTGTCTGCTGATCAGGATGATTGGGTGGCTTTCTTGCCATTGGCCGAGTTTGCCCTTAATAATCGGGCTAGTTCTGCTACCTTGGTTTCACCCTTCTTTTGTAACTCTGGTTTTCATCCTCGTTTTTCTTCGGGGCAGGTTGAGCCTTCTGATTGTCCTGGGGTGGACTCTGTGGTTGACAGGTTGCAGCAAATTTGGGCTCATGTTGTTGACAATTTGGTGTTGTCTCAGGAGGGGGCTCAGCGTTTTGCTAACCGTCGTCGGTGTGTTGGTTCCCGGCTTCGGGTTGGGGATTTGGTCTGGTTGTCTTCCCGTCATGTCCCTATGAAGGTTTCTTCCCCTAAGTTTAAGCCTCGGTATATTGGCCCTTTTAGGATTTCTGAGATTATCAATCCAGTGTCCTTTCGTTTGGCCCTTCCAGCCTCTTTTTCCATCCATAATGTTTTTCATAGATCTTTGTTGCTGAAATATGTGGTGCCCATTGTTCCCTCTGTTGATCCTCCTGCCCCGGTGTTGATTGATGGGGAGTTGGAGTATGTGGTTGAGAAGATTTTGGATTCTCGTTTTTCGAGGCGGAAGCTTCAGTATCTTGTCAAATGGAAGGGTTATGGCCAGGAGGATAATTCTTGGGTTGTTGCCTCCGATGTTCATGCTGACGATTTGGTTCGTGCCTTTCATTTGGCTCGTCCGGATCGGCCTGGGGGCTCTGGTGAGGGTTCGGTGACCCCTCCTCAAGGTGGGGGTACTGTTGTGAATTCTGCTCTTGGGCTCCCTCCGGTGGTTGTAAGTGGTAGCGCTGCTGTCTCTGAGTCGCAGCATTTGTCAGGTGTGTTCACTTTTTGCAAATCTGACTGGGCTATTTAGTCTTGCTTCACCCTTTAGTTAGTGCCAGTTGTCCATTGTTCCTGGAGGATTCACATCTCTGCCTGGTCTCTCCTGCTTGCAGTTCTTTTCAACAAAGATAAGTTGTGGCCTTGATTTTTTGCTGTCCACATGCTGTGGCCTTATTGTTCAGTTCTTTTCCATGTTTTTTTGTCTTGTCCAGCTTGGTCTGTATAAGGATTTGTTTAGCCAAGCTGGTATCTCTGGAGATGCAGATATACCCTCCATATCTTTAGTTAGCTGTGGAGTTTTTGTATTTTCTGTGGTGGATATTTTCTAGTGTTTTAATACTGACCGCATAGTACTCTGTCCTATCCTTTCTATTTAGCTAGAAGTGGCCTCCTTTGCTAAATTCTGATTTCAGTCTGTGTATGTTTTCTCCCTCTCCTCTCGCAGTCAATATTTGTGGGGGGCTGCCTATCCTTTGGGAATTTTCTCTGAGGCAAGATAGTTTTCCCTTTTCTATCTTTAGGGGTAATTAGTCCTCCGGCTGTGTCGAGATGTCCAGGGAGTGCTAGGTACATTCCACGGCTACTTCTAGTTGCGGTGTTAGGTTCAGGGTCTGCGGTCAGTACAGGTACCACCTTCTCCAGAGTACGTCTCATGCTGCTCTTAGGCCACCAGATCATAACAGTGTGCCTCTTGTTAATGGTGTTGTTTGGTTAGTGGTGCCTCTTGTTGATGGTGTTATTTGGTTAGTGGTGGCTCCTGTTAATGGTGTAATTTGGTTAGTGGTGCCTCTTGGTAATGGTGGTGTTTGGTTAGTGGTGCCTCTTGTTAATGGTGGTGTTTGGTTAGTGGTGGCTCCTGTTAATGGTGTAATTTGGTTAGTGGTGCCTCTCGTTAATGTTGGCCTTTGGTTAGTGGTGCCTCTTGTTCATGTTGGCGTTTGGTTAGTGTTGCCTCTTGTTGATGGTGTTGTTTGGTTAGTGGTGCCTCTTGTTGATGGTGTTGTTTGGTTAGTGGTGCCTCTTGTTAATGGTGTTGTTTGGTTAGTGTGCCTCTTGTTAATGGTGTTGTTTGGTTAGTGGTGCCTCTTGTTAATGGTGTTGTTTGGTTAGTGTGCCTCTTGTTAATGGTGTTGTTTGGTTAGTGGTGCCTCTTGTTCATGTTGGCGTTTGGTTAGTGTTGCCTCTTGTTGATGGTGTTGTTTGGTTAGTGGTGCCTCTTGTTAATGGTGGTGTTTGGTTAGTGGTGCCTCTTGTTAATGGTGTTGTTTGGTTAGTGTGCCTCTTGTTAATGGTGTTGTTTGGTTAGTGGTGCCTCTTGTTCATGTTGGCGTTTGGTTAGTGTTGCCTCTTGTTGATGGTGTTGTTTGGTTAGTGGTGCCTCTTGTTAATGGTGGTGTTTGGTTAGTGGTGCCTCTTGTTAATGGTGGTGTTTGGTTAGTGGTGCCTCTTGTTAATGGTGTTGTTTGGTTAGTGGTGCCTCTTGTTAATGGTGGTGTTTGGTTAGTGGTGCCTCTTGTTAATGGTGTTGTTTGGTTAGTGTGCCTCTTGTTAATGGTGTTGTTTGGTTAGTGGTGCCTCTTGTTAATGGTGTTGTTTGGTTAGTGGTGCCTCTTGTTGATGGTGTTATTTGGTTAGTGGTGGCTCCTGTTAATGGTGTAATTTGGTTAGTGGTGCCTCTTGGTAATGGTGGTGTTTGGTTAGTGGTGCCTCTTGTTAATGGTGGTGTTTGGTTAGTGGTGGCTCCTGTTAATGGTGTAATTTGGTTAGTGGTGCCTCTCGTTAATGGTGGCCTTTGGTTAGTGGTGCCTCTTGTTAATGGTGGCCTTTGGTTTATTGGTGCCTTTTGTTGATGGTGGTGTTTGGTTAGTGGTGGCTCCTGTTAATGGTGTAATTTGGTTAGTGGTGCCTCTCCTTTCATGATGTTGGGTTAGTGGTGCCTCTCGTTAATGGTGTTGCCGCAGCCTCTGTGGCCTTTCAGAAAAGGTAACGTGTATATACTGACAGACATGTGACAGATTACACTCAGGGGGACGTCCTGTCACTAAGTATGTGACTTATGAAGGGAATTGCTTTCATCAGAAAATTGTAAGGGCTGAATAGCAAAAAGGGGTGAATACATATGCACATACCAATTTTTTATTATTTGATCCCATACATTTAATTTATCCTTTATATTTTTCCTCACTTAATTTCACCAACTTAGACTATTTAGTGCTGATGCATCACACACAAATTGTATTACAAAAATATTTAAACACCGGTAATAATATAACAAAATAGTTAAAAAGCCAAGGGGGTGAATACTTTCACAAGCCACTATAAAGTAATATGGATGTAATATGGTGGTATATGCGGTTATGTAGAGGTATACTGGTAATATGGTGGTGTATGAAGTGGAGGTATACAGGTTATATGCTGATTTGTGAGGCTATTTGGAGGTATATTGACTATACGGTGTATAAAGTACTATGGAAGTGTTTTCTTGTGATGTTATATGATGGTATCCTAGTCATGAGGAGGAGTATTGGTTATACAGAGGTATATGAGATTATATGTGCAGGAATATATAGTATATACATTATACACATTGATCTAAAGCCCCCCATACACATTGGCTGAACCCTCTATATCGGTGGGCTCGGCCGACAGTCTAATGTGTAAAAAGAAGCTTCAGGACTCTCCCCCGACAGAAGATGTTGGGGGAGAGAAGGAACCGGCATATCCAGTTTTGGAGGGCCAATCCTTTTGTTCTCAGAGTGACTTCTGGCAGCGACCCTAGCAGTAGCGCTGGGCAGAGGCGGGAGAGACAGCTGCCGGACAGAGGCGGGAGAGACAGCTGCCGGACAGAGGCGGGAGAGACAGGTGCCGGACAGAGGCGGGAGAGACAGCTGCCGGGCAGAGGCGGGAGAGACAGCTGCCGGACAGAGGCGGGAGAGACAGCTGCCGGACAGAGGCGGGAGAGACAGGTGCCGGACAGAGGCGGGAGAGACAGGTGCCGGACAGAGGCGGGAGAGACAGGTGCCGGACAGAGGCGGGAGAGACAGCTGCCGGACAGAGGCGGGAGAGACAGCTGCCGGGCAGAGGCGGGAGAGACAGCTGCCGGACAGAGGCGGGAGAGACAGCTGCCGGACAGAGGCGGGAGAGACAGGTGCCGGACAGAGGCGGGAGAGACAGGTGCCGGACAGAGGCGGGAGAGACAGGTGCCGGACAGAGGCGGGAGAGACAGGTGCCGGGCAGAGGCGGGAGAGACAGCTGCCGGACAGAGGCGGGAGAGACAGCTGCCGGACAGAGGCGGGAGAGACAGCTGCCGGGCAGAGGCGGGAGAGACAGCTGCCGGACAGAGGCGGGAGAGACAGCTGCCGGACAGAGGCGGGAGAGACAGCTGCCGGACAGAGGCGGGAGAGACAGCTGCCGGACAGAGGCGGGAGAGACAGCTGCCGGACGGACCTTTCTTCAGCTGCCAGACATCTACAGTGGAGGATATTTACTTTTGTCTTTATATCATACATACAATAAACCGGGCTTTCTGCAGCCACCTGGCTTTTGATCTTCCCATAACAATGAGCAGTTTTTTATGACGCTTACCAAGGCTTATATTGAAGTAGATGAAAGCAGGAAAGGATAAAATCTTCAATTCTATTTAAGAACTTACAGATAGGCTGTATCATTCCTTATCATGCAAAATGAAAAACTAACGCTCCGGCTGCTGGGGACAGTTTTTTACTTTGCTGGATGTCTATGAAGTAAAATCTATTATTGTTTACTGTCAATCTTACTGTTTGCATAGGGCGAATGCCTAAACCTGAGTGTCCGGCCCTGTGACTTTACCTCCGCATTTCAAAGGCATGAGAAGTACAGTGGTGGCCACCAAGACAATATCATCTGATAACACTGGTCTACAGCCAAACTGCTTCAGAGACAAAAACAGTGGAACTTGATGAATTTTGCTGAAGTGAATCTGATGCTTAGATTTGCTGATTGGCTTTAATTGTCAAGGTCCAGAGAAGGTTGTAATAACTTATGACTTCGCTTATGCAGCTTAAAGAAAAATGGCGTCTTTATCATTGTTGCATTGTCAGTAGCTCATCTATTACATCGTCTATTTACTCTATTGAGGCCTCGTTATTCTATCATCTTAGGGCGACCAATGAAAAAATGCCATCTCAGCTCCGATGACCCTAATTACAGTGGCGTCACCTACTTTTATAAATGCTCTCTGTAAGGTATACAGCTTTAGGATTCCTTAGCTTAGTTTCTTAGCATATGGACATATCGTTTTTTTCAGATATGCCTCGTTCTTGCATTCACAAAGCGGTTTGGTTTTGCTAGATATGCTTTACAAAGGCAAAACCTGACTACCATGATAAGGAAAGCCTACAACCTGTATACTGGCTGCAGAATAGGGGTTCTGGACAAGGGTTGGGCTCCACACATAGGTTGCAATAGATGTGGATCACATCTTACCCAGTGATTGCATGGGAAGAGGTAATCTATGCCTTTTACAGTCCCAATGATCTGGAGAAAGCCAACAGATCACACTAACAATTGCTATATTTTCTTGGTGGCCCCCATTAGGAAAGGAGTTTCACGGAATAAGAAGTGGACTTTACAGTATCCTAACTTTCCATCTGCAATACACCCAGCACCACAAACAGAAGGACTGCCGGTTCCAAAAGCACCAGAAACATTTTCAGTCTAGTCAAGTGAGGAAGAAGAGGGCGCTTGGTGTCATGAAGCATTTCCCTCTCACAACCAAGACTTTCTGTCAGCAATCTCAACTGAACCACACCTTATAACACAAAGTGAACTGAACCATCTTGTTACATTTGGATAAGAGTAAGGCTGAGCTCTTTGGTTCCTGGCTATAGCAGTAAGGCTGGGCTCTTAGGTTCCTGGCTACAGCAGTAAGGCTGAGCTCTTAGGTTCCTGGCTACAGCAGTAAGGATGAGCTCTTAGGTTCCTGGTTACAGCAGTAAGGCTGAGCTCTTAGGTTCCTGGCTACAGCAGTAAGGCTGAGCTCTTAGGTTCCTGGTTACAGCAGTATGGCTGAGCTCTTAGGTTCCTGGCTACAGCAGTAAGACTGAGCTCTTAGGTTCCTGGCTACAGCAGTAAGGATGAGCTCTTAGGTTCCTGGTTACAGCAGTAAGGCTGAGCTCTTTGGTTCCTGGCTATAGCAGTAAGGCTGAGCTCTTAGGTTCCTGGCTACAGCAGTAAGGCTGAGCTCTTAGGTTCCTGGCTACAGCAGTAAGGATGAGCTCTTAGGTTCCTGGTTACAGCAGTAAGGCTGAGCTCTTAGGTTCCTGGTTACAGCAGTATGGCTGAGCTCTTAGGTTCCTGGCTACAGCAGTAAGGCTGAGCTCTTAGGTTCCTGGCTACAGCAGTAAGGATGAGCTCTTAGGTTCCTGGTTACAGCAGTAAGGCTGAGCTCTTTGGTTCCTGGCTACAGCAGTAAGGCTGAGCTCTTAGGTTCCTGGCTACAGCAGTATGGCTGAGCTCTTAGGTTCCTGGCTACAGCATTGGAATCTCCTAGCGGGCGATGTTCTGATTTCTTTGCTTCACAACCGTGATCTTGTCCAAGATCGTGTCCAATACTTCTCCATGGAGGGTGATCTTGTGGCATTGCTGCAACATCAACAGTTTAATGGAAGTTCTGAAGATAATTCGTAATCCAGAGGATTGGAGGCTCTTCATCGATTCATCCAAAACAAGCCTAAAAGCCATCTTGCTCCATAATGGCAATGCTCTACCTTCAATTCCAGTTGGTTATGCAGTCCACATGATAGAACCCTATGACAACATGAAACAGCTGTTGAGGTGCCTGACCGATGACCAACATTTGTGGCCCCTCTGTGGTCATCTTACTTGGTATCCAGGGTGGATACACAAAGTACTGCTGCTTTTTGTGTAAGTGGGATAGTTGTGCAAGAGAATATCACCACAATAAAAGAGACTGGCCTCCAACATTCATTTCAACCAGGGATTAAAAATGTCCGTCCACCATTGTTTATCAAGTTGGGCCTAATGAAGACCTTTGTAAAGGTAATGGATAAAAATGCAAAAGCATTCAGATATCTCATTGATAAATTTCCAAAGTTGAGTGAAGCAAAGATAAAGGAAGGAGTCTTTATTGGAAATGAGATTCGTAAGCTAATTCAAGATGACGAGTTTCTCCACTTGTGGCAGGGTAAGGAAAAGGCAGCATGGGTAGCTTTCACATTAGTAGTAATTAATTTTTTTTTGCAAACTATTAACAATTGGAGAAAAATCTCGTTAAGCCATATTAAGGATCTTGGCTGTAACATGTCCTTAAAGATTAATTTCTTACATTCGCATCTAGACTTTTCTCCACCAAACTGCGGAGCAGTGAGCAACGAGCACGGTGAGAGATTTCACCAAGATGCGTCTATGAAGAGAAGGTATCAAGGAAAATGGAATCCATCAATACTTGCAGATTACTGTTGGACAATTGTAAGAGATGATCCGATGCAGGAGGACAAGAGACAAGCAAAAATGAGTTGTCACGGAATGAGGAGCAAATTTTGTAGAGCAATTTCTGAATCCTTATATTGGAAAAATAATAATGTTTCAAATTACTGAAACTTTTATTCATTAACTATATGTAGCAGTAAAAGGAAAGCTCAACTCCTTGATATCATAGAAACAAGAACCAAATATAAATTTTCATTGACAGATTTGAATTCAGGAGGTCAAAATCAAGAAATGGCTCATTTCATAACTGAACCTGACAAATGTTGAAAATATGTAGAACAGTGTAATCAACCTGACAGTTTAGTGGATGGGGCGGAGGTCCGGGTTCTATGCGACCAGTCATATTCTTCCCCCTCCATGTCTGTATGGACCTTCTGCACTGGGAGCAGTCAACGAGAACAAAAAAGGGCCTTCACCAAACTGTTCCCACAATTTTCGAAGCTACAATTGTCCACAGTGAGATAAAGAAACTTGGCACTCAACTTTAGGAGAAACTGAAGTAGATTTTTAATGCAGTCAACAGTTCCAGTACAATATTCGCAATTGTCCACAGTGTCTTGTGATGAAGCATTAAATTTCCCTTCACTGGAACTAAGGGGCCGAGGCCGCCCCCTGATCAACCAGCCTTGTAGTTATGAAGTCAGCAGACTTTTCTGCCCTCAGCTCCTCAGCACGTGGCCTCCCGCTGTGTAACTTTGAGGCTGAGCTGTTGCGGTTCCTTCAACTTCTCAATAATATCACTAACAATTTATGAGGGAATATTTAGGAGGCAAGAAATGTCATGAACGTACTCGTTACCCCCGGTGGCTCCTGATACAGGACCGTACTTGTATCAATGAGCTTTTTACTAACATCCATTCTGTCCCATGTTAGTAAAGGCAAACTGCATGGCGAGGGGTCGGATGTTATAATAGGGAGGTGAGGTGCCGGAAGTTATGCACGAGGAGGGTGATGAGCCAGATTTCATATAATAGGGAAAGGGGTTGGATGATATACTCCGGAGAGTGAGGGGCCAGATATTATACACCAGGACAAGGCAGCGGGAAGTGAGAGGTCGGATGTTATACACTGGAGGTGATTAGCCAGATTTTATACACTGGGGCAAGTGGCCGGATGTTATACACCACGGGGGGGCAAGGGGTTGGATTTTATACGCCGGTGGGGAGAGGGACCAGATTTTATACATCAGGGGGCCGGATGTTATACACTGGGGTGAAGAAGGACCGGATGTTATACATCGGGGGCAATGGTACTGAAGGTAAGACGTAGGGCCCAATACTTTTCTCTATATAGTGTATATTAGATAAATACAGGTATATTGGTCATATGGTGGTGTATGAGGTTATAGGGAGGTATACCAGATATGTGGTAGTGTATGAGGATTTTATGAGTGTATATCAGCTACATAGTGGTGGAGAGGTATATGGCATTACCTTAGCCACAAGAGGCTCCGCAGGACACAGTGCAGCAATAAGCCCTTCATCTATCTCACAGCTGCTGCAGGAACCAGATGGCGACACACGGTCTCCATTCATCTTCGGACTGAACACTTCTGAGCCTAATAATAACCTTAAATAGATGACAGTATACCTGAGCAGTTAAAATGGCGCATCAGTACATTTTACAGTAAGAAGGAAAGCAAGGCACAGGGTGTGGTTAGTGAAAGGGGAGGGGCTATGCACCCAGAGAACCATGGGAATGTTACAATGGTGCCACAGTGAACACTCACGAGCTGAATCTCTTGGTCAGTTTCCGGCGGATTCGTGGAGAGTTTGGACAGGAGTCTGCTGGCGGCTCAATGCTGCGAGATATCCTGTAACTGCAAGAATAAAGAGGAACATGTTATTGTTGATATACAGACTCCAAACCTGAAAGTCTACAGCACAGGATCTATTTCATAAAAGGAAGATGTCCATAGGCTTAAGATGGGAGTCACTGGACAATAATATGGACACAGACTCATGAATGGCTGCTTTAACCTTAGTTCCCCTTTCGCTGTGTAGGAGCAGCAAAAGAAGTCATACTGGTAATTGCCCAGCTTTTCCAGGTCCAGATAAGGAAGAAAGACCTGAAAATATGTTTTCAACTAAACAGAAAATGACTGATATTTTGTATTTTTTCCTTTAGGAAATGTAAGGGAAAATGTTAGTGGTATCATGTAGTATAGGCACCCAAATTAAAAGATAAAGGGTGTACCAACTTCTGCAACTAGTTTTTATAGCTCCAGTGGATAAACATGAATCAAGTCTTCATAAAGATTATCTACCATTTTGTGTCCACTGTGCAAATACAATCCTACATGTTTCCATGGTAAAATACTACAAATAACCCCTGTGTCGTCTGATAAAGTGAGAGAATTCTGTATGGATTTGTTATACTTAGTCCTGAAGTAAAATTTCTATTCCAAAATACATATTACCTTCAAACACAAGGCACCGCGATGGGGTCCAATTTACCCCCACACACATGCAAATTGTTATATGTCATCTTTAATTGTACACTATGTCTATATGTCCCCCAAAGACCTCTTTTTGATACACTCCATGATATTGCATTGCTATGTAGATGACATTTCTGTATACTCATCTCAACAGCATATGACCAGAACTCCAGTTCACCAGTCACGCATAGAAGAACAGCATTAGATTATTAGATACGACAATTATAAAACATACAAGAGGTTTTATCCATTGATCTATTCGTGAAGGCGCAGTCTACAATAAATTACTTCACTGTACAAGTTGTCACCCTACAGTCACTACAAAGTTGATTCCCATTGCACAATTCAAGATTGGCACTAAAAATGTACCGAATGATCACATACATTAAATCCGCTTACATGAGATATATATTTATATATAAAATTACCCATGGGGTAGTCTGAGAAACTTCTTAAGCAAGGGAGGGAACAGCGCCCACCCAAAAGAGTGAATATTACACAAAAGAGTTCAGTTTGTACATTTTGTACATTCCATCCATTTTCTTAAGGTACCGTCACACTAGGCGATATCGCCAGCGATCCGTGACGTTGCAGCGACCTGGATAGCGATATCGCTGTATTTGACACGCAGCAGCGATCTGGATCCCGCTGTGAAATTGCTGGTCGCTGCTAGAAGGTCTGCACTTTATTTGGTCGCTAGGTCGCCGTGTATCGCCGTGTTTGACAGCAAAAGCAAGGATACCAGCGATATTTTACACTGGTAACCAGGGTAAACATCGGGTTACTAAGCGCAGGGCCGCGCTTAGTAACCCGATGTTTACCCTGGTTACCAGCGTAAAAGTTAAAAAAACAAACAGCACATACTCACCAGCGCGTCCCCCAGCCTCTGCTTCCTGACACTGACTGAGCGCCGGCCCTAAACTGAAAGTGAAAGCACAGCGGTGACGTCACCGCTGTGCTGTTAGGGCCGGAGCTCAGTCAGTGTCAGGAAGCAGAGGCTGGGGGACGCGCTGGTGAGTATGTGCTGTTTGTTTTTTTAACTTTTACGCTGGTAACCAGGGTAAACATCGGGTTACTAAGCGCGGCCCTGCGCTTAGCAACCCGATGCTTACCCTGGTTACCCGGGGACCTCGGCATCGTTGGTCGCTGGAGAGCGGTCTGTGTGACAGCTCTCCAGCGACCAAACAGCGACGCTGCAGCGATCGGCATCGCTTGTCGCTATCGCTGCAGCGTCGCTTAATGTGACGGTACCTTTACTGTATCCACAATATACACAATAGATAATGGTACACCCAGAGTAACGGTTATCTTTTGAAGGAGGCATTCCAAATGCCCTTCCTTCAATGCTTTAGGCGACCACCAAATTTCAGAAGCAAACTTGTGAGAGCCGACAAGGGCTCCACATAAAGAGTTCCTAATCAGACATTCTTACAGACAAAAAAGAAAGACACGTTCCCATGTCTACATTGTATTCAAAGTAACAATGTTTGAAAGGCTATCCCAATCAGAGTCCACATTTGTAGTCTATGTTATCAAGTGCCCCTGTGGCCTAGTACACATAGGTGAAACAACCCAACAAATTTGGAACAGGATTTCTCAAGATAACATAAGATACAAGAGGTTACATCTACCACTCCCTTACCAGTTTCAGAAAATTATTCACACAGTTGCCCAACTAAGGTTTCAAGTTTTAGAGAGACGTTCTGAATCCACTGCTTGCACACTCAAAACATTCAGAGAGGACATGTCATCAGGTCAAAGTGGCCAATTCTTATAGCTGGGTAGCAGACCAGGGAGGCACCGGATTAGTCTCAGAGGACCTGTCATCAAGTCAAAGTGGCCAGTTCCTATAGTTGGGTTCCAGACCGAGGGAGGCACCAGATTAGTCTCAGAGGACCTGTCATCAGGTCAAAGTGGCCAGTTCCTATAGTTGGGTTCCAGACCGGGGGAGGCCCCGAATTAGTCTCAGAGGATCTGTCATCAGGTCAAAGTGGCCAGTTCCTATAGTTGGGTTCCAGACCGGGGGAGGCCCCGAATTAGTCTCAGAGGATCTGTCATCAGGTCAAAGTGGCCAGTTCTTATAGTTGGGTAGCAGACCAGGGAGGCAATGGATTAGTCTCAGAGGACCTGTCATCAGGTCAAAGTGGCCAGTTCCTATAGTTGGGTTCCAGACTGGGGAGGCACTGGATTAGTCTCAGACGACCTGTCATCAGGTCAAAGTGGCCAGTTCCTATAGTTGGGTTCCAGACCGGGGGAGGCCCCGAATTAGTCTCAGAGGATCTGTCATCAGGTCAAAGTGGCCAGTTCCTATAGTTGGGTCCCAGACCGGGGGAGGCACCAGATTAGTCTCAGAGGACCTTTCATCAGGTCAAAGTGGCCAGTTCTTATAGTTGGGTAGCAGACCAGGGAGGCAATGGATTAGTCTCAGAGGACCTGTCATCGGGTCAAAGTGGCCAGTTCCTATAGTTGGGTTCCAGACTGGGGAGGCACTGGATTAGTCTCAGAGGACCTGTCATCAGGTCAAAGTGGCCAGTTCCTATAGTTGGGTTCCAGACTGGGGAGGCACTGGATTAGTCTCAGAGGACCTGTCATCAGGTCAAAGTGGCCAGTTCCTATAGTTGGGTTCCAGACCGGGGGAGGCACCAGATTAGTCTCAGAGGACCTTTCATCAGGTCAAAGCGGCCAGTTCCCATAGTTGGGTTCCAGACCGGGGGAGGCACCAGATTAGTCTCATCTTCAGGTATTGTCCCCGACCAGATCTTCAAACTTCGACCAGAGCATTTCAGAAAATAAAATACCTGTCTGCAATCGTGTGGTCAGCCTCTGATTCCTGTTGCCCTAGGTTCCGGCAGGATGAAATAACCCTGTCATTAATGTTAATGACGGTCTATGGAGTTTCTTCATTAGTCTTTAGAACTTTGGAATTAGTATTTGCCGACCTACCACAATATTATCTCCCAGGTCTTCTTTATTTATATCTTTCCTTGGAGGCGTTTCCGTCACGTACCTCATGTCTTTGTTTCTTTGTTGTAGTTGGGTTAGACAAAGGTCCTGGATCGTGGACCAAAACGTCGCTCTCTTTTGTGTTGGATCGTGTAAGGATAAAAGCCTATACTCATTCTAGATATTGTAGTGCTGAGTTAAAGGGGTTGTCCACAAGATGGGTGATAACTTGCTGATCAGTGGGGGTCCCTGATCGGCAGAGTGTGAGTTTTGTTCGCCAACATTAAAAGTACGGACGCCCAAATGCCGCTCCATTAATTTCCAATGGGGCTGCCAGAAAAAGAGGAGGTCAGTGCTCGGCAACTCCAGAGAGAATGAATGAAGCACAGGTGCCCCGTTCTGCTCTCATTCCTTCCCTATCACATATTCTGTAGTGCTGAAAATGGAAGCGAGTAATCATGGAGGTATATGTTTCTCCAGAAGAGCTGAAGACAAAAACGGTAGGAAGGGGTTTTTTTGTGTGTTTTTTTAATTGCTTTGGAGCTTTCTAAAATGATTTCAAATGTGGACATCCCATCCTTCTGGATTCTAAAAACATACTCCAATATCCTCATGGAGGGGCTCTGAAGAATCCCCTCCTTTGTGCTTTTACATTTACTTTGCAACCATCGGATCCCCTCACCTCTGGTCCTCAGTCAGCTGCCGATGGGTGTAAAAAGCTTGTAAGATTTCCGGCTTTGGCGTCAGAACATAGTGACGACACGTGAGCTGAAGTTTCTGGATCTTACTCAAGACTTCATACTCCTAGAAAAAGTAGAGTGTGAGCTCTGGGGACAAGATGGTAGTGATTATAGGCGATCTGATATAGTGGTGTTAGGGGGTGTGGGACAAGACTTACCTTCCTCCTCTTCTCAAAGTTTATGAGCCCACCCTGCAAAGAAGAGAAAAGGGTAAAAGGAGGAAGCGCTGAAGGCCAGGTGTGTACTGCAGGGTCAATCAAAGGGGTCTCACCTCTACAGAGTCGGGCAGTGCTGTGTCCAGCATAACAAGGTCTGTCAGAAATGTCCCAAGATACGGCACGGTCCCTTGAGCTGGTCTCTGAAATAAGACACCTATTTTAGTTTCTATCACTTCTTTCATTTCTATCATTTTTCTAATACAAAGCTCCAAACCTTCTGCATATACATAAACAATAAACCTCTGCTTCCCTGCAGCTACCACTAGAGGGAGCTCCGGAGCTTACTGCATACTGTCCAACAAACTGCATACAGTGTGCTCCCTCTAGTGGTGACTGCAGGCAAGAAAAAAAATTACCATTTAATTTTAGGTCTATGCAGGGGGCAGGAAAAGTGAGCTCTGATCAGTATCAATCATGTCATTTTAATTTTTTTTGCTATGTAATCATGATGTAGGGGCAAATACCAGGATTATAGTGATGTATCACTTACTTTGCTGTGTGTTGTCATTTCAATAAAATCAGTGTTTTATCAGAAGTAGATTATCACTACAGGACTAGGTGTCTCGTGTTTCCTAGTCCTGCTGCTCTGTGTAACTGTAATTGGTAGCTTTCTGCCTATGCACTGTGTACACAGAAAGCTGCCAATCGGGGGTGTGGGCTTGGTTATACAGGACTCCATATTCTGAGCTCTGCTAGATTTGCAGCAGAGAAAAATCGATTATATAACAGTAAGCAGCCCAGTAAGGGATACATGGCTGGAATCAGGGTCTCAGCCCCTATATTATGCTGCGCTCAGATTACCTGTTAGGGGCATACAGCATTATATGGCATATTAAATGGTGTCATTCAGAACCAGAACTTGTCCGACAAGAAATACAAGAATACAAGCCCTCATACGTCTATATTTACAAAAAATAAAAATGGATCTCAGAAGAAGGGGAGTAAAAAAAAAATGAAAGCGCAAAAAAAAAAATTGTCCGATCCTGACGTAGTTAAGGACAGTATTGATGTTACAACTAAAGATCAGCAGGTTTTTACTATTTATAATTTGAGAGCACCATGATGTAGGGGCAGAGGCCCTGATTACAGTGATGTGTCACTTGTTAGGCTGTCTTTTGTAGTTTTAATATAATCAGTGTTTTATCAGCAGGATATTATCACTGCAGGACTAGGTGTCATGTGCCAGGCAGTCCAGCTAATTTGTGTAACCCGCCCCTGCCACTGATTGGAAGCTTACTGTACACAGGAAGCTTCCAATCAGGGGTGTGGGCGGGGTTATACACAGATCAGCATTCTGACCAGTGCTCCATTTACAGCAGACAAAACAGGGATTCTATCAAAACTACAGCAAGCAGCCCAGTAAGTGACACATTGCTAGAATCAGGCTCTCTGCCCCCGTACATCGTGCATTCACTACAAGCATTATATAAGCATTTCAGTATTAAAAAAAGAAAAGTTTAAAATTCTGAAAAAATTAAGTATAAATTGAAGTATATTTGGACTTTATTTTTGATGGTGGATACGAATTTCTATGTTTCGGTTTTTTTTTTTTCCTAATTTTAAACTTTTTTTTTTCTTTTTACTGTACGCCAAATGCTGGGAAAGGGTTAAAATACAGTTGGTAAATCAGCAAGAAGCAGGAGACGGTTGGAAGAGAATACGATTGTAGGGTCAGATTACATAGGGGTTTGGGGTTTTTTGTATTTTTTTTTTTTTTTACCATTGCTATGCATAGGAGCTGTGGGCACAAAACGGTAGAAATTTTTTTAATCAAAACCATTTGCAAAGTTGCTTCAATTTCCTTTTTTTTTTGAGCGATAAAAATGTGGCGACGGTGGACATAAAGGAGTTAGAAAATACATGAAAATGCGATTTAGAAATTCCGATAGTCCGGCATCGAGTGATGGACTGTTGGAGTATTGCAGCAGGGAGCATTATGTAATGGTCCGCTGCCCCCTGTGAACCTCGGCTCCCTCGCGGGGTTAATATTATACCGCAGGACTAGTTACTCATTTCCATGTCACACGGCAGCCAAGCGTGGCAGAGCCGGGTTGTTCCTGAAAACCTACCGTGGAGCGGACCTGCGACGCCGATCTCTGAAGTGGCCGGGGCTCGTTGCGTGCGCTGTTGGACCTGCGAAGCGGGATCTCATCCTGGTGTAAGGGGTTAAAAAAAGACATAAGAAGGCTCATATCCGAGGAGGAGACTGGACACTAGATTGCGAGGAGTCCGGGGACATCCTTGCTGATGGTTTCCTTTTAGTACAGCACCTTGTGTTTTCATTGTTGACCCATAGAAATGAATGCGTTAAAGGGGTCCCTGCTCATAAAGAGGGGTCTTGTGATGACGACCCCTCACCCAACCAATAAGTGGCGCTATCCATGGAAAAACGCAGATTCTCTGCCCTCCTTCCATGCCGCCTCCGGCCATCGGTACATATAGATTTACCTTGGTCAGGATTTCCCGGCTCATCTCGTGGTTGTTTTCATCTGAGAAGATGGCGGATAACTTGTGGAAGACATTCAGATTGTCTCTATGGGATGGAAGAAATTCATTACCAATGAGGGGGGAGTAACAGGGACGCCAAAGTCCATGGGGAGCCCCTAAATTCCACCTTCACGGAGTGGCGCTGGGCCCCACTGAGTATTGACACCTTCAGGTTCCCATGCAGAGCGCAGCAGTAAGGATGGGTTTATCATCGGTTGCTGCGCTCTGCATAGGAAGCAACTGAGATGGCAAATATTGCACTGCAAAATTGCTTTTTTGTACCGCAGAGTGTTGGCAGAAAAATGTGGCGTACATCAAGCACTTTTTTAATGCGTTTTTCATGTGTCATTTTTTATTAGCATCTTTTATGTTTTCTGTTGAATGGTTAAAAAACCGCTGAAGGAATTGACATGCTATAGTTTAAAAAGATAACTCACTGTAGTGCAAAAAAACCCACAAGAAAAAAAAGCACAGTGTGAATTCGATTTTAGAAATTACCAGGATAAAAAATGCTACATGTGAACAAGACCTTAGGTTAGGCCTAAAGATAGGATTAGGGATAGAGAGAGTTAGGGTTTATCCCAGGCTTAGGACTAGAGTTAGGGTTACACCAAGATATAGGGTTAGGGGATAGTTCTAGGGTTTGGGTTTTTCCCTGGGTTAGGAATAGTGTTAGGATAAGACCTAGAGTTAGGATTAGGGGATAGTTTTAGGGTTAGGATTTGTCCCAGGGTTAGAGTTAGGGGTAATTCTAGGGTTAGTGTTTGTCCCAATATTAGGACTAGCGTTAGGGTTAAATCCAGAGTTAGGGATAGTTCTAGAGTTAGGATATGTCCCTGGGTTAGGAATAGCATTAGGGTTAGACCTAGGTATAGGGAAAGTTCTAGGGTTAGGTTTTGTCCCAGCTTTAGGGTTGCACCTAGATATAGGGTTAAGGGATAGTTCTAAGGTTAGTGTTTGTCCCAGGGTTAGAGTTATGTATAGGTCTAGGGTTAGGGTTTATCCCAGGATTAAGACTAGCTTTAGGGTTAGACCTAGAGTTAGGGATAGTTCTAGGTTTGGGATATGTCCCTGGGTTAGGACTAGCATTAGGGTTAGACCTAGGTTTAAAGAAAGTTCTAGGGTTAGGGTTTGTCCCAGGGTTAGGACTAGTGTTAGGGTAAAATTAGAGATAGGGTTAGAGATAGTTCTAGGGTTAGGATTTGTCCTAGGGTTAGAGTTAGGGATAGTTCTAGGGTTATGGTTTATCCCAGGATTAGAACTAGTGCTAGGGTTAGACCTAGGTTTAGTGAAAGTTCTAGGGTTAGGGTTTGTCCCAGGTTTAGAGTTAGGGCTAGTTCTAGGGTTAGAGTTTATCCCAGGGTCAGGGTTACACATAGATATAGGGTTAAGGGATAGTTCTAGGGTTAGGGTTTGTCCCAGGGTCAGGGTTACACCTAGATATAGGGTTAGGGAATAGTTCTAGGGTTAGGGTTTGTCCCAGGGTTAGCGTTAGGGATAGTTCTAGTGTTACGGTTTATCCCAGGATTAGGACTAGTGTTAGGATTAGACCTAGGTTTAGGGAAAGTTCTCGGGTTAGGAATAGTGTTAGGGTAAGACTTAGAGTTAGGGGATAGTTTTAGGGTTTGTCCCAGGGTTAGAGTTAGGGATAGTTCTAGGGTTAGGGTTTGTCCCAGGGTTAGGGTTACACATAGATATAGGGTTAGGGGATAGTTTTAGGGTTAGGGTTTGTCCCAGGGTTAGAGTTAGGGATAGTTCTAGGGTTAGGGTTTGTCCCAGGGTTAGGGTTACACATAGATATAGGGTTAGGGGATAGTTCTAGGGTTAGGGTTTATCCCAGGATTAGAACTAGTGTTAGGGTTAGACCTAGGTTTAGGGAAAGTTCTAGGGTTAGGAACAGTGTTAGGGTTAGACCTAGAGATAGACTTAGGACTAGTTCTAGGATTAGGTCCTGTTCACACTTTATTTCTACAGTGTATTCAGAGGATCCCACCTAATTTTGAAATGAAACGAAGGGAGTTTACGTAAACTCAGTTTGTGTTTCTTTCTGAAAGTGTCCATCTTTTCAGAAATGGGGCTGGCTACGTTTCTGGGCCTGTTATTGACAACGTGAAAATTTTCAGGAAAAATGGATTACACTAGATAGCAATCGGTATTGGGCTAGGATAAGAAAATAATTACATGAAGAAAAAAACGTGATCGAAAAATAAAAAGTAAGAAAAAACATAATAATACCTAACTCTTATTTTCACGTTTTTATGTAAGATTTCAGGAAAAAAAAATCTAGACATTTGAAACCTGCTTTCTTGACAATAAAATGCAGGTTTTTGCAGCATTTTTAAGCTGCTTTTTTTGGTGCAGATTACAAGTGTGATTTGCCTACAGTACATGTTTACTCAAAGTATGCGGATCTCAAATTCAGTCAAGAAAAAAACACGAGCGAGTGCATGAGATTTCAGAAATCTCATAGCTTTTTCTGGTACTGTAAAAACGTAGCTTCTTATTTGCATAAAAAAAATGCTGCAAAAATGCAACGTGTGAACATAGCCTAATGGAGCTTTCTTTGTATCGCCTCAATATCTGGAAGTACAGGTAGCGCCTGATTGTCCAGAATTGTGGAGCCCTAGGAATATTCCTAAGTGTGAGGCTTCCACAGTTATTTCAACACGTCCAGTGTAAACTGTTATAACTTTAATATTAGTAAGTCTGGGCATTACAGTAATTACCTGCTCACTGCCGCCCATGATCTCTTCAGCCGATAGATTGAATTTGACTGAAGGGCCGACAATATGGCTCTAAGAGAGGAGAAGTTACGTAGAAATCTGCAGTACTGGAAAAAGAAAAGACTCCATGTCACATGGCTCCTCCCTCCTGACTCTGTCACCCCATGGTATAAAGAGCAGATTTCAAAGTCACATAGCTCCTCCCTCCTGACTGTGTCATGCTGTGGTGGGAGGAGCAGACTCAATTTCACAGAGCTCCTCCCTCCTGACTGTGTAACCCCTGGTGAGAGGAGCAGACTCCATATCACATAGCTCCTCCCTCCTGACTATATCACCCTGTGGTTTGAGGAGCAGACTTCAAGTCACATAGCTCCTCCGTCCTGACTGTGTCACCTTGTGGTGGGAGGAGCAGAGTCGATATCACATAGCTCCTCCCTTCTGAGTGTTTCAACCTGTGGTGGGAAGAGCAGACTTGCCACACAGCTCCTCCCTCCTGACTATGTCACCTTGCTGTAGGAGGGGTAGACTCCATGTCACATAGTTCCTCCCTCATGACTGTGTCACTCTGTTGTAGGAGGGGAGGCTCCATGTCACTTAGCTCCTCCCTCCTGACTGTATCACCCCATGGTATGAGCAGACTTCAAGTCACATAGCTCCTCCATCCTGTGTCACGTGGTGGGAGGAGCAGACGTCAAGTCACATAGCTCCTCCCTCCTGACTGTCACGCTGTTGTGGGAGGATCAGACTCTATATCACATAGCTCCTCCCGCCTGACTGTATCACCCCGTGGTATGAGGAGCAGACTTCAAGTCACAGAGCTCCTCCCTCCTGACTGTGTCACCCTGTGGTGGGAGGAGCAGACTCCATATCACATTGCTCCTCCCTCCTGTGTCACCCTGTGGTGGCAAGAGCAGACTCCATGTCACATAGCTCCTCCCTCATGACTGTGTCACCCTGTTGTAGGAGGGGCAGACTCCATGTCACATATCTCCTCTCTCCTGACTGTTGTCACCCTGTGGTGGGCTGAGCAGTAGTGATGAGCGAATATACTCTTCTCGAGCATGCTCGGTGGTCCTCTGAGTATTTTTTAGTGCTCGGAGTCTTAGTTTTTCTTGCCGCAGCTGAATGATTTACATCTGTTAGCCAGCATCAGTACATGTGGGGATTCCCTAGCACCCAGGTAACCCCCACATGTACTTATGCTGGCTAACAGATGTAAATCATTCAGCTGCGGCAAGAAAAACTAAGACTCCGAGCACTAAAAAATACTCGGAGGACCCCCGAGCATGCTCAAGAAATCTCGAGTAACAAGTATATTCGCTCATCACTACTGAGCAGACATCATTTCACATAGCTCCTCCGTCCCGTGGTGGTTTATATATTGGTCACACCTGTGCGATAGAAATCCACTTCTCCAGCACTCTGGCCCTCATCTGTGGCTTCATCTGGATGTCGTTCAAGACGGACGCGGTCACACAGGCTGCCACTGCATTGAATTGGGCTACAGTGGCTCGGACGCTCGGAGCAACATGTCTGTTCTCCTTCTTGTCACGTTGAGACCAAATACTCCCAAGACAATGACAGGACTGCAACTTCTGGAAGAGATCCTGGAGCAAGACAGGGCATTTCTCAAAGAAGGACCTAATATATACTGTATATACAAATGTCTGGGTCAAAGTTTATGACAAATGATGTGTGACTATCGTTGGCTGCGCACATCCATGAGCATCTTGAGCATAAAGCACAGGGCCTGACCTCGTAGTACCGATATTGTACGCACTTACCACATCTATCAGTGTCAATTGTTCCGCCACATCCTGAGGAGGGTATGACAATAAACATGTGGAATCTACGGAGGTGTCACAGTCACCTTCTGCTGGTCGGATTATAGATGTCCAATCTGGTTGAGAAGAAATGGTCAGTCTCATGGAAGAGATTCAGAGAAACCGGAGATGTATGGTCTTACCTTTTGGTGGAGAGTTGTCCTCTCTCTCTTCTTCTAAGCTCTTGACCAGACGAAGGAGCTGGCTGGGGTTCTCCCGGCTGTCATGAGTTAAGTAGGAGGAGATGAGTTGCACACATTGCGGAGAATCGCAGAAGTCTTGAGGGTGTCTTTCTAACCAGGTCTGTAGGACACCTCGTACCACTCTAAAGGAACAAGATGGTCTTTTTTGGTAAAATTGGTTCCTTTAGCCAGGACCATTTTTAATGTGTCTCCTCCAGCCAAAATGAGAAACTGATTATAGTCCTGAATCCTAGATAGAGAGGCCATATATAAGACCTCTAGCTTCCACGATGACAGATCGATAATCCCATCCAACCAAAAAGAGGTGGAGAGTTGACCAGGCATGCTTGGGATGCCACCATTTGAGGTGCAAAATAGTCACAGTCTTGGTTTGCTCCATAACTGCCATGGACCACGCATGCTTCTCATGCCACTATTTGAGGTCTAAGATAGTCACAGGCTTGGCTTGCACCATAAGTCCCATGGACTTAGCGACTTCTACTATACTGTATGTCTGGGTCCAGGATGTCGAAAGAGACCACCCACTCCACAAAATGTTTTACAAATTGGCTTGCTATTAATCGTTTTTTACCCATTTTTCCACCAACCTTAATTTGACCCTAACCCAAAGAAGTTATGCCTACAGGATTATGGATTTAGTTGACCCCTTTCATTTGAGGATCAGCAGTGATCACTGACCTGTTTGGAAATATCTGAATGTTGATTTCCCCTTTAAGAAAACCAACTTATTTCCGGCACAGAAGAGTCAACTAACCCTAGCATGGTAGAGGAATACACAATATATGTGACGGCATGGCACTGACCTCTGCACAGATGGAGCATCAGGAACAGGGCTACCAGGTATTGTAGGTTCCTTATCACCAACCTTTTCAAGACGCCTGAAGAAGAAATGATGAAAACCTTTTAGGCAGAGGTTTCTTAAGAAATGGCTCAATATGGGAAAATTCTAACTCCAAAAATTCTATGTATAACCCTTGTGTTCTCAAAGGGAGGGTTTGAGTCTTGAAGTCAAAACTTCAAGACCACATAGGATTTTTCCACCTAAAAAAAATTCCTCGGGGCATGTTCACATGTTTTTGGGTGGATTTTGAAGTGCAATAAAGAGTATTCCAAGAGCATTTGAAGTTTTTTTTTTTATATTTAGACCCCATTTTTGGCCACGTGGACCTTTTTGGGCTATGCTTTCTTTGGGCATAAGAACAGAATAATTTTTACTAAGACAGTTTTGATGAATGAGGTCCATTGCGCTTCATCATAAAGGGGCTAGACATGGATAGTCCACACAGGTAGCCAATTTGTTGACCAATAAAATGCTTCTGACCAATGTACAGTATATACTGTAAATAAAAAAAACAATAAAAAAGTGGATGGCTTAGTTTGATTAAGGTCAAAATGAAAAATTTGCTACAAAAACGTTAGGTGTAAAGAACTGTAGACCCTGAGTTGTAGCTACACTTTTCTTCACCGGTGGCAAATATTTGCCCCAGGTTACCCTGGCGCCTCATTGAAATATTTGCCCCAGGTTACCCTAGTGCATCATATTTGTCACTCTACCCTGGCACCTAATCTAAATACCTAAATACCCTGTCCAAAAACACAAGGTCTCCTCTTACTACAACCCTAAACACATTATAACCTAAAAACCACAGGGTATCCAGTTGGACTGGTCAACCTCAACAAAGGATTTTCCAGTGGTCCCGAACTGGGACACAATAATAGGCCTCAAAGGTCCAGCATAAGCCACCACAATTTTGACGTGGCTAGAGCCAATTCCTTGCCATTAGGGTCTATTTCTTAAGGGCTGATTCCCTAAAAACCTATTATATCTTATTGATGTTAGTCCCTCAGGATAGTATTTCTTCTGATGGGCTCAAATAATCCCATTCCGACACTAGTATGTGGATGACAGAGAAGAAAGATGTTGAAGAAAGTACGAAAATGGTATAGATGAGAGAAGGACATCTCAGGTAACATTAGAAGGCCAAAGAAAAAAAGTCTAGAAAAGAAGTATGGTCTATATGTTGTTGTCCCCACCTGTCAAGTAGAAGCTCCATGACCTTTTCAGGTGAGGTAAAGGCACGGTAGGTACTCAAGAAGGTGGGCACATACCCAGGATCACTTCCCTGATACTCCACCAGAAGGTTCTCCACCAGCTTCTCCAGAGTCCCAGCACGGAGACAGCGGACCTTACACGTCTTATAATGGACATATCCAGGAGAGCATGCGACATCCTGAGGGCAATGGGAGCAGGTTAAACAAAGTAGAAGATGAGCCAACAAGTGGAAAAAGGAGAAGAAAGATAAATACTAAATTTAGATATATATCCTACAAGAACAAGGAGTCATGTATCCACCAATTATATAAAAAGTACAAATTTTATTAGAAAAGCAAAAGATACAATAATAAACCTATATTGATAAAATTTGAATCAAAGGTGAAGAGTCAAGCTAACAACAACATGGTATGATATGCATTGTATGGAGGAGCAAAAGCAGTAGATATGTATGCCACCCTGACTCGCAATTCGTGTCGGATTCCTCTGGGGGGGAATCGTCATATTTTGTGTGGGGGATACTATTTTAAATGGTTCTGCACACAAAATACAAAATATGATGACCCCCCAGAGGAAGCCCACGTGAAACGCGCGTCGGGGTTGCACACACATGGTATTTGTACATGAAACAAAGAGTAAGCAATAGTCCTCTGACAATACATTGTTTCTGTGAATTGTATACCAACTCAGTACTATATTACTTATTCTGGTCCTTTCTTTTTCTACAAACTATGGGCTTAAAATCCCTACGGATTTATGTTTAATTCATCTGCTGTTTTTGCCCCTCCATACATTGTGTATAATACAATAGCTTGAGTCTCCACCTTTGATTCGGATTTTATCAATTCATGTTTATTACTGTATCTTTTGCTTTTCTTATAAAATGTATACTTTTGGTGGATACATGACTCCTTGTTCTTGTAGGATATATATTTGTTATTTGGAGTCTCTGCCCCTTATATATTGAAGTTTCATTGTATGGTGTATGACCTTTCATTTTCTATGTTTTCTTGACCCGTTCAGTGTCAAATGAGCGTATACCCAAGTCATTGTGAAGGGAGGAGGAGCTGGGTCAGCTGTAAAATCGCCTATTATTATTGGTAGCTTCTGTGTTATCAGTGGTGTATAGAGGTGATATCGGTCATTGTAATCCTGCCTCTGATGATAAGGAGCCTGCTGAAAATTCTAAAAATTGGAGGAGTGAAAAATTGCAGGATTACAAAAAAAAACATTAACACATTTTTTTTTAATACATGTAACACAAAAAACCTGATTTAAGCAATAGGCAATTTTCAGAATTTTCTGATTATACACTCCCTTTAAGGGGGCTGTACAGGATTACGTATTAGCAGCACACCTGTCCATGGGTAGTTTGTAGTGCTGCAATTCATTGATGTTAATGAAGCTGCAATAACCACCCCCATAGTATGGAAAAGTGGGGAAATTTGGAGGAAGAAATCAGCTATGTTTTATTATAACCCTAAAATGCCTGTGTGTTAAAGAGAACTTTTCAGTGGATTTTTTCTTTATTACCTGAGTAGCTCCTCCAATTGCTGTTGCTCCACTGATTTTGGAACAGTTTTTCTTTTCTTTCTGTGCCACTCCATTACAAAGATATGCCCACAGTAATAAAAAAGAAAATTTTCCCGTCAACCGACTGGGCATGTACCACAGAATAACTGGCCAATCAAAACGCGGCCCCACCCACAGAGAAGTTGTATGGTAAGCCCAGTTTGTTGAAGGGAAAATTTGCTTCTTTATTACCAGAGGCATAAATTTGGAATGGAGGGGCACAGAAAGAAAAGAAAAAATGTTCCAGAATCAGTGGAGCAGCACCAATTGGAGAAGACACACAGTTTAGATTTTAAAAATCTGGTAAAAAGTCCCTTTTAATCACTCGCATAGTCAGCTTTATTCCTTGCTCTCTTTCGGTATAGACATCCTCTTACTGATGTGATATTTGTCTCTCTCCACATATACTAAAGTGCTGTGCATGTAACTTTAAGCCAGTGCGATGTCTCACAACTTCTCACAGCAAGTAGTCCCTTAGACACCAATAGAGAGAATCTGCAGCTTCATCTCCCTCCTCCCTCTCTCTTCATATATTACAGTATTAATTAATACTTTTCCCATTTATTCATAAGAACTACCGATATTAGTACAAATAGTGACAGGTACGCTTTAAGAAAGTGAAAGCGGGTGACGTGTTGGAACAGCATGGAATAATTAAGGCTGGAGGTAGGAGGAACCTCAGAGATGGTGGAGGGGGGAAAACAGATAACAGTCAGGAAAGACCAGTAAAAGCAGAATGAAGGAGGCCTGAGGCAGGGGTGTCAGTCTTCCTACTTGTATTTCATTGACACTTGGTCAAGGCAGGATGTAAACTATTCGCATACAGTACAATTCCTTTAATCTGGCATTCAGTAATCCAGAAAGTGTCATTCTTTATTTTCTACAGAATCTATGGGAATTCTATTAGGCCCTATTGATGATATTTTACTTTATGGGTCCATACAAGTTTAATTTTGGGTGCAGAGCTCTATTTAACTATCAGATGCGATGCCTGGGCCATGTACGACTCGCCCCAATCTGGCACATTTGGCTTCTATGTCCGGCCAAACAGCAGGATCTCCAGCAGATGCCATGTGTCACCGGATATAGCCCTAATAATCACGGAGGACAGATGCGATGACAGGATTATAAAGGGGCAGAGGGCACCATCACACCTGGGGGGCTTACATCATACTGCATCCTATTAGCCTTGTGTAGATTTATAGGGGAAACAGTCAGCAGGATAAACATAAGTCAGAAAGTGGACAGGCAGGGTATAAGAAAAATGGAGACAGACTGGTTATTTATGAAATATAAAGGGGTACAGGGCGGACATTTATTATAAAGGGTGGCTACCTGATGTTCACTGGAGCTCCTGATGGTGGAGACAGACTAGGCTGCAGGTGGCCGCCAGGTACCACTCCTAGGTAGTCCCCAGTACTAGAGCTGCTGATCCCTGGGGTACACAGACACGGACTGGACTTGGGCTTCGTTCAGACTACTTCTTGGGCAGGAAGGATACTGATATGGAATCACACACAGAGCTGTATTCGGAGACTGCTGTAACAGTCCGGATACACGAAGTACATGTTCACACACACAGGTCTCGGGAACTGATTCAGGCACTGGCCGCACACGGACCAGGGGTTCAGGTTCAAGCAATGGCCGCACAAGGACCAGGGGAGCAGGTTCAGGCACTGGCCGCACAAGGACCAGGGGTTCGGGTTCTGGCAATGGCCGCACAAGGACCAGGGGTTTGGGTTTAGGCAATGGCCGCACAAGGACCAGGGGAGCAGGTTCAGGCGCTGGCCGCACACAGACCAGGGGTTTGGGTTCAGGCTCTGGCCGCACAAGGATCAGGGGTTTGGGTTCAGGCACTGGCCGCACAAGGACAAGGGGTTCGGGTTCAAGCAATGGCCGCACAAGGACCAGGGGAGCAGGTTCAGGCATTGGCCGCACAAGGACCAGGGGAGCAGGTTCAGGCACTGGCCGCACACAGACCAGGGGTTTGGGTTCAGGCACTGGCTGCACAAGGCCCAGGGGTTTGGGTTCAGGCACTGGCTGCACAAGGACCAGGGGAGCAGGTTCAGACACTGGCCGTACAAGGACCAGGGGACCAGGTTCAGGCAATGGCCGCACAAGGACCAGGGGAGCAGGTTCAGGCACTGGCCGAACAAGGACCAGGGGACCAGGTTCAGGCACTGGCCGCACAAGGACCAGGGGACCAGGTTCGGGCGCTGGCCGCGTAACGACCAGGGGAGCAGGTTCAGGCGCTGGCCACACAAGGACCAGGGGTTTGGATTCAGGCACTCAAGTTCCAAAAAATCACTGCACTCGTATGGTTTTCAAATGCATAATTCCAAAAGTTTATTAAATTTATATCAGAGGAAAAAAGGTACTTGGCGAATTTTTCCTCTGATATAAATTTAATAAACTTTTGGAATTATGCATTTGAAAACCATACGAGTGCAGTGATTTTTTGGAACTTGATGACGTGTGGGATTCAATATCCCGTTCACTGGCACCGTGAACTTCATTGATTGAGTGCTAGCTTTCCACTACTTTCTACATGGATTCAGGCACTGGCCGCACAAGGACAAGGGGTTCGGGTTCAAGCATTGGCCGCACAAGGACCAGGGTTCAGATGCTAATTTCAGGATACTAGGACATAGGACGACCTGACAACATACAGTTGCACACACTAACAAGTACTAGGAAACTATAGGGACTGCTCAGGCACTTCCCTGATGGGGACGGTGCCTTTTATACTCAGATGCCTCCCAGCTATTGGCTAGGAGCATTTTACCATGTGCACACTCTGCCCCTTTAAGAGCAGGGGAGCGCACATGCACATTAGGCGCGATGCCGGGAAGACACAGGAAGGCCGCCGGGGACCACGCTGCGTGGCCGGGGCCGTGAGTATGCCGGTGTCCCTGTATGGAGGGGGAAGGGGAGCCATGCAGAGGCGCTGACATTAGCGTTACAAAATATAAAGGGGCACAGACAAGTCATATTATAAAGGGGTACAGAATGGGTATATATGAAATATAAGGAGGGATGGACAAGTCTTGATATCATAAAGGGGTAAAGGATGGCTATACAAGTAATATAAAGGGGCACGGACAAGTCATGACATTATAAAAGGGTACAGCATGGGTATTCATCAAATATAAAGGGGCCTGGAGAGATCTTGGTATTATTATAAAAGGGTACAGCATGGGTATTCATCAAATATAAAGGGGCCTGGAGAGATCATGGTATTATTATAAAAGGGTACAGCATGGGTATTCATCAAATATAAAGCGGCATGGACAGATTACAGTATTATTATAATGGGGTACAGGTACATGAAGTGTTGTACACAAGATACACATGAAATAAAGTGGGTTACTGGTATATATCCACAGGATAGGAAATAAATGTGTGGTCACTCGGGGTCCAGCCTCTGGGAACCTCACTGATCATGAATGTGTATGGAGCGGTAGTGAGCATGTGCGACCGCTGCTCCATTCACTTTCTATAGGAGTTGTTGCACATGGTCACTACCGCCCCATTCACAGAAGGGATTTTAGGCCCGGAAGGGTGATGGTTTCAGCAGCAGGACACCCATCGATCATACATGTATATGTATCTATCATCTCTACTGTTTTCGTATTGAGAGTCAGATCCGGCGCACGCTCCCCCCTATTTATTACCAGGAGGTCTCTGCAGGGTTTCTCCGTCCTGACTCTCCTCAGGGTCACTCCGTAGATCGCTCCGTCTTCCACCTCTTCCCCCCATTCCTGCAGAGGATTCTGAGAAGAGGAGAGAACAAGTTCAGGGTGAATATCCTCCACGAGGCCCTTGTATCCATGATAGGTGTCCTCCCTCCTCCGGTTTTTGTACAAGTCTCACTTGGTGATGAAGCGGTTAATTCTCATCTTTCCAAATCTAAAGTCACTTGTCCGGTTTGGTCAGGTCCCCCACCACCACTCCTCCTCCTTCTCCTCTATCTCTCGGCCGCCCTGTTAACTCACCAGGCCCAGATCCGTAAACCAAATTATACATTAGAGAAGATCGTGTATTTCTGGGCTCAACGAAGAAGTTTCGGCCTGTTCCACCCTTCACGCCCCAAACTCAACCTCTTCACTAGTATGGTGTCCATCATACATGCCACATACAAATCTAAGGGCCTTACAGTGCTCCTCCTTACCCTGGAGGTTGTGAGGAGTCATGGGGGTCTCTGGACCTCCATATCAGTGATCAAACATGGCAGTCAGGGGTCTGCTGAAGGCCCACATCACTGCCATCATGGTAGTCCAGTGAAGCTCCGCCATAGAGCTACAGAGGAGACAGTGAGTTACACTATATACTTTAGGGGACTAAAAAAGGTAATAGTGAAGAATATATATATTTAAAAAAAAAAAAAACTATATAAACCACTTTCCTTTTCCCAAATTAAAACTAAAAACATTAAAAAAATAAACATTAATTTGTCATAGCATATATAAAATTCCAATATATCAAAATATAAAATGAATTATGGTATCCTGTACGATAAACATCACAAACAGAAAAAAAAACACCAGAAATGTGAGGTTTTTGGGTTATTACTCCTACAATAAGACATAATAAAATACAATAAAACATAACACCAAAAAATAATAAAGCCACAGTAAAATAAATTAAACTTTATTACTTTGTGGCTTTATTATTTTTTGGTGTTATATATATTGGATTCTTAACTTTATAGGTATACTAAAAATATTGTATATAGCCAAAAAGGGTATCAATAAAACACCATAAGTTAATCAAGCAAAAAACCCAAAAACTAGTTTTCACCAACCTAATCAGTGGAAAAACATAAATGTTTTTTGGAAAGTCTTGGAAAATGGCGACATTCCACCCGTCACAATTTTTTCATACAAATTTAAGGTTTTTTTTCTCAATAAAAAAATCTTAAAAAATGATAAGAGGTGATCAAAATGTCGCATCTACTCCAAAATGATATCAATAATACTGCAAAACACAAGCCCTTGCACAGCTCCATCAAGCGAAAAATGAAAAATTTACGCGTCTCAGAAATTGGCAACAAAAAAATATTTTGGAGGAAAAAGTGAAGCACAAAAATGGTTTTTAAGGGGTTAAGAAGACTCGTTCATCACTGTATATTGTCACCTATAGCACAATGCAAGCTGCCGTTCATTATTACATGGGGGCGGTTGGTCTCCTCTCAGGAACCTTATTTTTCTATCATCCAGAGAGACCAGGCACATCTTGATTTAATGTGTATCATTGTAATTCCCCGTCTCTCCTGCGGAAGCGCTGCAGGGAATCTGAGCATTTACTGTCAGCTTCCCTCACAGCTGACCCATGAGAATGTCTTCAGCAGGACAATCTGTGATCATCGTATTATCGAGGAACCTTTCTAGCAAAAAGAGACTGTTGTAAACTGAAAATTCCTCTGAGAAGGAGGCACCATGTTCCTCGTAACTCGGGAATTGTTCCTGTGTCCAAATTGATGAAACTTCATGAAAGTAGCATATCGGTCATGGATTAGGTTCTGATTGAAAATAGTAATCACTGTGGCTGGCTGATCAGATCCAGACCCTCAAATATCTGATATTGGTGGTCTACCCTAAGAATAGGACATCAATATTAAAGAACTAAAATACCCCTATAAAGCAGATTTACAAGATTAACTCTTTAGGTGTATCATGTCTCTGCCCCTATGTACAATGCACTTATCTTATGACAAGTGCACTTTGAAGAACATCCTCCTTTCCTTAAAAATTTCCTCACGCAAAGGGCTTGGACCCTGGATTCAGGAGGACTAAGGTAGATAGTAGACGAGCCTTCTTCTACTTCATCCGTGATCCTGGGGAAGGGTTGGACCCTGATGGTTTGCCCATCCAGGGGTTACACCACCATTCTTTCCTCCAGGGTCTAAGCTATCTCTGAAGGCCACTGACTATTCATACACAATGCCCAAGTGATCAAACGTACCATAGTGATCTCTTTGCCCATGGCACGGGAGGGCTTCGTCTCACGGGGTTCCTCTTCATCCGACATTTGGGATCTCAATGTCTATTTTCAGACAGCATGTCACAACGAAAGGATCAACGTATATGAAGAAGATAGGACCACCTGCCCCGGCGAAGCCATCCTGATAACTCGGGAAAGAGATGGGGGCAGAAGGGTGAAGTTAAAAGCGAGACCACTAAAATTGTATTACAGATGGGAATTTTTGGCAAATCCCAAAGGTATATTCCTTCGTAAACTCCTTCGAGATGCCACCACCCATAAATCTGGATCACTCCAAAATGAAGATATCCATCCCTCGGATATCCATATCTCCAAGCTGTCTATATCCTGCGACTTCTGACAATAAGTGGGTCCTCCATGTGTCACTTGCTTACTGTCTTCTCTTTCTCGTTGACTTTTCCTTGCCTTGTTTGTTCTTTCTTGTTTCTTCTCACTTCTCTTCCGTCATCCAGATAGCTCCAACCTTGGCAATGTCTCCAGCAGAAACTTTTCTCCAGGACTTTTCTCCTGCCTACCGTCCTTGGTTTCCCCTGTCTCTCCTTCCTTCTCTGTGGTCAGCCTTGTGTGTTGTGGAAAGTTTCTTTCTTTTGAAATCCTCAGACTGATATCATCAAGGGATTAAATCCCTGCCCTCCAGAGAAAGAGGGAAGGGAGGAGAGTGGGGAGGAGAGACCTGGGAAGTTGGGAGGAGGGAGGAGAAGAGAACATAGGGGTAGGAGATAAGAGACAGAGGAAAAGAGGGATCAGAGACAATGCTGAGGGATCCTGAGAGTGGAGCAACATTTGGGCAGGAGGACATAAGCAGGAGGGTATAGGAAGACACAGGACACCTGAGCAAGAGGGAGAAAAGGAGGACGGTGCTGCTCCAAGATCTCAAAGTTCACTACAAGGTTACAGACGTCTTGAGAAATAGTTAACTCAGTAGGCTAAGGAGACTTAGTGGGGGGAGGGGGAATGAAGACGCTCATAATACCCTATTGTGTGTGCGTATTATATATTACTCCGGTGTACAAGAGCCTAAAAAGCCTAAAAAGTCTGCGAATCATGGGCACTAATATAAAAACATTTACTTATCTATATAAAAATGCCGTTAATCCAGAAAGTCTGCATTTATCTGAGTGTCTCGAAATGTTAATGCAGTGAAACTCCTTTAATTCAGCATCCATAAGGTCTGCATATTATATTCCACATATATACAGTAACAGAAAAAAATACGTTCCTTTATTCTGGTATCCGATAGTCCAGAAACTCCGGGTCTTGTATCTGAGCATATAGAAGTTACAAACATGGACCTCGTGCACTGGGCGCAGTCATGGGGAACAGAAAAGGGTCTTCACCAAACTGTTCCTACAAAGATGGAGGCTACAATTGTCCACAATGTCTTGTTCTGAATCATTAAGATTTCCCTGAACTGGATCTAAGATGCCGAGGCCACCCCCTTATAACAGCCCAGAGTATTATCCTCCCCACCATCGGTACAGGGGGCACAATGCAGTCAGGGGGTAACGTTCTCCAGGAATCACCAAACCCAGACTCCTTCAACAGACACCGGATAGAGAGGTGTGATCCATCACTGCACAGAACACGTCTCCTCCAGACATCAGTGGTGGCGGCTTTACACCACTCTATCCCACCCTCGGCATTGCGCTTGGTGATGTAAGGCTGCATGCAGCTGCTCAGTTATGAAACTCCTGGTGGGGGTGCAGGGTTTGTGCTGATGTTAATACCAGAGAAGGTCTGGACTCTGCAGTTATGGGGTCAACAGAGCGTTGGTGACTTTTCTGCTCTCTGCTACTCAGCCCTCGGCCTCACACTCCATAACGTTACGGGGTCTCCACTTTGTGGCTGAGTTGCTGCCATTTCTTCAACTTCTCACTAATGCGACTCACAGGTGATGGAGGAAGATTAGGAGGAAGAACGTCATGGACGAACTTGTTACCCCGGTGGCCAATATTACAGGACTGCGCTGGTATCAGTGAGCTCTGCACCACCGACCGTTCTGTCACATGTTATAAAGGCAGACAGCATGGTGGGGGACCGGAGCGTATACACGGGGCGTGACAGGTCAGATGTTATACACTGGGGGTGAGGGACCGGAGCGTATACACTGGGCGTGACAGGTCAGATGTTATACACTGGGGGTGAGGGACCGGAGCGTATACACTGGGCGTGACAGGTCAGATGTTATACAGTGGGGGTGAGGGACCGGAGCGTATACACTGGGCGTGACAGGTCAGATGTTATACACTGGGGGTGAGGGACCGGAGCGTATACACTGGGCGTGACAGGTCAGATGTTATACACTGGGGGTGAGGGACCGGAGCGTATACACTGGGCGTGACAGGTCAGATGTTATACACTGGGGGTGAGGGACCGGATGTTTTACATCGGGGGGCAACGGTTCAGATGTTATACACTGGGAGGTGAGGAGCTGGATGTTATACAATTGGGGGGAAGGAGATGGGGCCGGATGTTATACACGGTGGGGTGAGGGTACGGATGTTATACATAGGGGGTGAGGAGCCGGATGTTATACATCGGGGGGGAGTGATGGGGCCGGATGTTATACAACTGGGGGGAAGGAGATGGGGCCGGATGTTATGCACGGGGGGGGGGGGGTGTGAGGGTACGGATGTTATACCTAGGGGGGTGAGGAGCCGGATGTTATACACCGGGAGGGGGGGGGGGGGGCGGATGTAATACACGGGGGATAAGGGTCAAACCGGGGGCAATGGGATTAAATGAGAGCCCCGGAATCAACATTTTGTCTAAATATATGTATATATATATTATATATTCAGTATTCAACAATCCAGAAAATGTGCATATTATATATATTAGCATAGAAATTCCTAATATTTATATACCATAAAAGTATTTTAATCCAACGTCCAATAGACCATAAGTTCTGATACCCCAGCACAGAACTGTGAAGAGAATGTTTCTGTGAGGGGTTGTCTCGTTATAAAAAAAAGTTTAAAAAAAAGAACCTGGCTCAGTAATCAGTTGATTGCTGCAGATCTGGGATCACAGTTATACCCGACCATGCATTACCCTGCAGCGGCCACTACAGGGCAAATGTAGTATTACACCGTGTCCATTCAAATCATTTATTGACCATGTATTACAAGGACAGAGCGAATGCTGCACAGTCCTATAACACGATGATCGCCTGTCATGTCCGTGTGCCCTAATAGTTCATAAAGATGGGCTGTCATTGTGACAAACCCTGAAAACGCTTTCACAGTGTTCCAAATCCTTCTCAGCCAATCAAAACCACCAAGAGGACTAAAAGGGGACTACACTGAAGTACGTGCAATCTCTAGTTCCCTCAATCGGAGGATCAAGAAATTAATTGATGTAGGTACCTATACGCATATGGACCACCACCACCACCACCAAAGACAACCTCATCTCACCAAATCCCCTTAAAGAGGACATACCACCTCGTCCTGCCGGCCTGTGACTGATGACACCTGAATTCTGCCTTATTTTAGATATACACATAAAGCTCATCTTAGTTGTTGCCAAAACATAAAAATTCAAAGCAAAACCAAAGTCTCTCTGTGATCAGTAAATGTTCTGCACAGATCACAGAGGCCGGACGGGAAAGAGCGGTAAGAAGAGGTTCAGCGACGACTCCGGGTTTACATTATTCTCTCTCCATTTTTGTCTTATGTTTGAGTTCCTTCAGACACATGATATACAAAGAAGATGAAAATGGATTAATGAATGAAAGTCTGTGGCTCACTGTTAGTGTTTCTACCTCCTGTAGACAAGGTTCTAGGTTTCAGTCCCATCAGATTCATTATATAAGAAGAAGCTGAAAATTCTTTAAATTAATTAATGAAAGTCCATGGCTCACTATTAGTGTTTCTGCCTTCTGTAGACAAGGTTCTAGAGTTGAATACTATCAGAGACCTGATATACGAAGAAGATTAAAATTACATTAATGAAAGTTTGTGTCTCACTGTTAGTGTTTCTACCACCAGTAGACAAGGTTCTAGGTTTAAGCCCCGTCAGAGACCTCATATACGAAAAAGCTGAAAATTATTGAAATTAGTTAAAGTTCATGGCTCACTGTTAGTGTTTCTGCCTCCTGTAGACAAGGTTTTACATTTGACTCCCATCAAAGACCTGATAAACAGAGAAGCTGAAAATGAAATTAAAGTCTGTGGCTCACTGTTAGTGTTTCTGCTTCATGTAGACAAGGTTCCTCCGAGACTGAGTCCCATGAGATACCTTATATATAGTATGAAGGCGCTGGAAATTAAATTAATTTAAAAAAGTATGTGGCTCACTGTTAGTATTTCTGCCTCATGTAGACAAGGTTCCTCCGAGATTGAGTCCCATGAGATACCTGATATATAGTATGAAGAAGCTGGAAATTAAATTAATTAACGTAAGTATGTGGCTCACTGTTAGTGTTTCTGCCTCATGTAGACAAGGTTCCTCCGAGTTTGAGTCCCATGAGATACCTGATATATAGTATGAAGAAGCTGGAAATTAAATTAATTAACGTAAGTATGTGGCTCACTGTTAGTGTTTCTGCCTCATGTAGACAAGGTTCCTCCGAGATTGAGTCCCATGAGATACCTGATATATAGTATGAAGAAGCTGGAAATTAAATTAATTAACGTAAGTATGTGGCTCACTGTTAGTGTTTCTGCCTCAAGTAGATGTTTCTGACTTTACTTTTAAGTCAAATCACAGACCTGATGTACAAATAAACTGAAAATTAAATTAATTAATGAAAGTAGGTGGCTCACTGTTAGTGTTTCTGCCTTCTGTAGTCAAGGTTCTAGGTTTGAGTCCCATCAGATATTTGAAAATAAATAATCTAGAGAAGCATCACCCCAAGCACTGCTATAACTTTAGGTAGGCCCCTCCAGGGGGCGGAATGCAATAGTGCTCTGTGTTGTATATCTCTTTTTTTTTTTTAAAGAGAATCTACAGAGGAAACACAAATGCGTTGCCAATCCTGCTCTGGGGTATTGTTACTGGTGAGTACAGAGTTTTACATATTATACACACATCTAGTAGGAACACTCAGGATATGTGCACACGTTCAGGTTTTTTCGCGTTTTTTTCGCGATAAAAACGCTATAAAAACTCATTAAAAACGCATACATTATTCATCCTATCATTTAGAATGCATTCTGCATGTTTTGTACACATGGTGCATTTTTTTTCCGCGAAGAAAACGCATCGCGGTAAAAAAAAAGCAGCATGTTCATTAATTTTGCGGATTTTCCGCGTTTTTCCCGCAATTCTATGCATTTGGAAAAAAACGCACAAAAAACGTGTCAAAACGCATGAAAAAAATGCGAAAAAAATGCATGAGGTTTTCTGGCAGAAATGTCTGGTTTTTGTCAGGAAAATTTCTGCAAGAAATCCTGACGTGAGCACATACCCTCTTAGGGGCACCAAGAACCCCCTTTGTCAGGTAGGGCGAATAACTTGTGCAGGAGAAACCAGTAGCCCATTGTTTTACTCTCTCCATATCTAGATTAAATATTTGGACAAGTGCCTCCATGGCTGCTAGGTCTCAAGAACCATGACTGACCATGGTTTGATTGTTTTCCACACCTAAAAAAATCTGCAGTTACTTTACTCTTTTCTCAGAGAAGGGAAAAATTGAATCCCACCTGAGCTTGTGGCTTACTGGTAGAAAGTGCAGCTTTAGACTAAGAGATGTTTCACTTTCCATAGGAAAGACCAAGACTTGGACACCGAGCTATGTCTGAAAAGGTGTCTTGTACATCACAGATGTCACAAGGAACTGACCACCCTCAGGATGAGCCAACATGACCAATCTCAATACAATTGTTGACCTGTTAAAACGTCATTTCAACCCACCTAATGGTTGTGATACTTGGCCACAAGATTCCGTAACATCTTGGACTGGTTGGGACAATGGGATGTTTGCCATGTTAGGGTTGCATTTAGGGAAGAATGAGGGCAATACAAAGGAAACATGAGTACTTTTTGGAATCCTGGGGAAACCTTACTCAGGGAGACCATTAATTATAATTCTTCACAGTAGAGGGGAGGTAACAGTTTACAGGCACACAGCTATGACACAGTTCTGAGCTGGAGTTGATCACAGGGGTTTTAGTCAAGCTTGTTTTTATCACACAAAATCACTTCTCTTCATGCAATGCTACATCAACAAATCTCTTTACAGATAACGTCTCTTCACAGATAACTTCTCTTCACACAGTGTCTTAACCTAAGCAAAACTGTACCTTTATCATGCATTGTGGTGGGGGAGGGGGAATAAGTCTGGTGCTGTAGCTCTCTCACTTCTATCTTTATGTAATAAAGATGCTTATGGCTGTCCTGACTGCTTCTATGATCACAGCAATGTCTTCCCAGGAAGAACTGGTCTTTACAGCTTGTCTGATTTCAGTCTGATAGGAGACTCTCTAGCACACACCTTACTCTTGGATGTCCAGGACACAATAACAACTTTCCTAGTACCACCTGGGGCTGAGCTAACGACTCCCTGTCTGCTATAAACATGTGAACCCCTATAGTTGCTGGATGATTCTAAATCAACAGCGCAGCTTCTACCTGTCACATACGCTGTCAATAATTGTGACTTTAGGAGGAATACAACTTACATTACAGATAAACTCGAGACTCACCTTGTATCTGGAAGTTTTATCATCATTGGCGAGGCAGCGATACGCTTGTAAGACGATCCCCCAACTCATGTCAAGGTCCAGAGACAGACTGCTGCGTGAGCCAGGATCACCAAACATTTTGATCTTGTAGAAAAGAGAGCATTTCAAACTTAAGAGGCTGCAGTGCGTGTAACTTCTTATGATGGGGTAGAGGAAGCTACTTGGGCGTCATTTGATGGGAACATGTCACCCAAATCTTGGTAATGGTTGTCTTAAAACTCAACATTTTAAAGCACATAAAACGTAAAAATGTCGTTGGGTCTACTTATAACATGCTGGACTTAATAATCTTCAGTCTATGAGGTTCTTGATTTGGACAAGAATCAACTTTTTTTTTATCATCTTCATCTTTCTATCATGTCCATGATAAAGGTGTATCATTAATGCCGGAGCGTCTATTTCCTAGTTGTATGGACACGTTATCAAACGTCGAGCACCTTTTTGAGGTAACACATTTGCCCTGCCTGTTTTATCACAGGAGCGTTTCTGCCACATCACCAGTCCTGTGAGCTTATCATAAATCAAGTTAGTAACATATAAGCTCAGCGGCTGCCAGAGCTCCTACATGACCGACTTGATATATAATGAGTTCAGATGGATGGAGACCTGACAGAAACACTTACATCCTGTGATAAAACAGGAAGGAAAATGTGTTACCTCAGAAATCAGCAGCTGCAAGCCCCTGCTGTTTCATCTGCATACTAACTCATCATAAGTAATGTATGCTATTTTCTCTGGCCATTTTGTGTATACCATATTATGTATATTCAATGCCATTTTATGGCAAAAAATATTATACACATATGGTATACTATATACAGTGCCTTTAAAAAAAGTATTCATACCCAGTGAAGTTTTGCACATTTTTTTCACGTCAGAGCCACAACATTAAAAGTATTTTTTGGGGATTTTATGTGATACCAACACAAAGAAGTAGCAAGTATGTGTGAAGTGTAAAGGAAATGATACCAGGTTTTCTAAATATTTTAAAAATATAAATCTGAAAATTGTGACGTGCATTTACATTCAATCGCCTGTAGTCTGAAAACCCTAAATAAATTCCTGAATGACCTATTGCTTTCAGAAGTCACATAATTAGTAAATTGAGTCGACCTGTGTGTAATTTATTCTCAGAATAACTACAGCTGTTCTGTGAAGGCCTCAGAGGTGTGTTTGAGAACATTAGGGATCAAACAGCATCATGAAACCCAAGAAACCCACCAGACAGGTCAGGGATAAAGTTGTGGAGAAGAGTAAAGCAGGGTTAGTTAACAAAAAAAGCCCAAGCTCTGAACATCTCACGGAGCACTGTTCAATCCATTATCCAAACATGGAAGGAGTATAGCACAACAGCAAACCTACCAAGACATGGCCGTCCACCTAAATCGACATCCCAAGCAAGGAGAGCAGTAATTAGAAAAGCAGACAATAGCTCTATGGTCACTCTGGAAAAGCTGCAGAGATTCACAGGTCAGTTGGGAAAATCTGCCCACAGGACAACTATAATGAAGTCCAAAAGAATCTGAGGCACCAGGAAAAAAAATCACATTGGGATTGAGCATATGGCAGTCGTTACAAATGAGCTACAAGAATCAAACGTTTTCACCATGATAGGCCTTTTTCAAGCCAAAAATCACAAGTGTACAAAAAGTCTGCCGTAATAAAACATTATGTTTTATCCCAATGAGAAGTTTTTTTCTCCTGGTGCTTCGAATTCTGGACTTTTAACCTGTTTTGGAACTTGTGGGGGGTCAATCTGAGCCTGTACGGATTGGCCTTTGGTGTGTGAGAAACATCCACCGGACACAGGACAACCTATAGTCGTGTACTCCACAAATCTGGCAAAAAGAAAGACATTTTTGAAAGCAAGCCATAAGAAGTCCCGTTTGCGGTTTACAAAAGTCCATGTAGGGGACACAGCAAGCATGTGGAATAAGGTGCTTTAGTCAGATGAGTCCAAAGTACAACAATTTAGGCTAACTGTAATACGCTATATGTAGCGGAAAACTAACACTGCACATTACCCTGAAAACACCATCCCCACCGTCAAACATGTTGGTAACATCATCATGCTATGGAGAGGCTTTTCTTCAGCGGGGATAGGGAAACTGGTCAGGGATGATGGGAAGATGGATAAAGCTAAATACAGGGCGATAATGGAGGAAAAGTTGTTAGAATCTTCAAAAGACTTGAGACTGTGGAATAGGTTCACCTTCCACCAGGACAATGACCCTAAACATCCTGCTAGTGCTACAATGGATGGTTTAGATCAACAAATGATCTGTGTGTGAATGGCCCAGACTTAAATTGACAAGACTTGAAAATTGCTGATCACAGACGCCTCCATTCAATCTCGCTGAGCGACAGCGAATGTGCAAAAAAGAAGGGGCACAAATGTCACCTCTAGATGTGCAAAGCTGGTAGAGACAGTCCCCAAAAGACAGCAGCAGTAATTGAATTTAGAAAACCGTGTATAATTTCCTTTACACGTCACAAATACTTGCTACTTTGTGTTGGTATATCACATAAAATCCAAATAAAATCCATTTAGGTTTGTGGGTGTAATATTAAAAAAATGTGGAAAATATCACTGGGTGTGAATACTTTTTCAAGGCACTCTAAATACACAAATACGCAATGACATTTATATGGACGGGGCTTGCTTCTCGAACTTCCCAGATCGAAGTGTTTCCTGCCTTGTTTGAAGACGTAGTAGTAAAGCCTTCATTATAGGAATATTTGACTCTGTAGTACGTATAGGAAACATTTAGCGAGACATACACTTGGAAGGATCACACCCACAGCGTTCTACGATTTAGGGAAAATTTTGATTTGTGATTGTCACATTTTTGTACAAACAAAATTAATTTTGTCACAGTAACATAGGATTTTTTTTTGCAACAATAGATATACATTTTGTTTGGCATCCCGATGTATGCCTACAACCAAGAAGTGGGCCCCTAACGTTTTTTTGTTTGATGGTGGTTGGTTAGGAGCTTCAAGATGGCCCAAACCTATCCATCGTTCTAGTAAATGGTGAGGGCTCAGAGGAAGATAACGGTTCCCTGAAAAATGCCCACAGGGAAATTGCCCACAGGAAAATTGCCCACATGAAAAATGCCCACAGGAAAATTGCCCACACAGAAAATTGCCCACATGAAAAATTGCCCACACGGAAAATTGCCCACTTGGAAAATTCCCCACACGGAAAATTGCCCACATGGAAAATTCCCCACACGGAAAATTGCCCACATGGAAAATTGCCAATTGCAGTATCACAAAGTTTCTGATCTATGATATTTGAGGTGAAAGGTGAGGATGTTCACATGATGTGTGATCAACTTGTGATTTACAGCTGACCTAGTGCAAAACTGCAAGCATGCTGAAGATCTGTGGTTTGCAGCAGTCTGTCATTCTCAGCAATAGATAGATCTAGTCTGCTCTCATCTCTCACTGATTCTGCCTTACTCCTCCCACCAGCCAAGAGCAGCAGCACATGCAGAACCAGCAGCAGTATGATCCAGAGGAGCCATCACTGCTATCAGTACCCACAAAAGAATCACTGTATTATCTGTGGAGTTACATGGGACTGCAGGTCAGATCTAATACATTTTCACCTCAGTGGGTGCCCACCAAAACCAGGGTGCTGCTGGCTGAGATAGATGGTCCTGGAAGCCCAGAAGGCACCGCAGAAAGGTGAGATTCTGTCAGAATCTGTCAGAGGAGCGGAAGTGCCATAGCAGCTCCGCTCTCCCATTGACTTCAGTGGCGGTGAATCTGGGGCCTGCACTTCCTTCCCTGTCCACTTATGACTACCAAGAGTAAGAGTGAACAGACCCTACCTAGTTATGTATCATACACATATACTGCAGGTGCAGGCAGGCATAGGATGGAAGGAAATGCAGAGTGGATTGGAATAAGGGTATGTGCACACGTAGAATGCTCCTCTGTGGATTTTTCCTGCGGATTTATTGCGGATTTACTGCGGAATTACCTGCGGAGCAGGTGTAAAACCGCTGCGGATTCCGCACAAAGAATTGACATGCTGCAGAATGTAAACCGCTGCATTTCCGCGCGTTTTTTTCCACAGCATGTGCATTGTACAATACATTGTACTGTAAACGCATGGGAAACCGCTGCGGACCCGCAGCTTCGGAAACGCTGAGGATCCGCAGCAAAATCCGCAACGTGTGACCATAGCCTAAGGGTCTCTAGGCCCAGACACACCACAATGAGAGTGGAATTATTGTTAGCACAGTGGAATGACAACTCCTAAGAACAGAATCCGTCCTCTGGGACTAGGGATGAGTGAACCGAACCTGGAGAACCTGGAGACGTAAACTGGGCCCAGAGACCTTTGTTGAAATCCATTCTGCATTTTCTTTGCTGCCTGTGTTGTGCTGTATTGTATTTCAATGGAGCCCATGGAAGTCAACGACCATCACCCGGCAGCTAATTATTTGCAGGTGTGCAATGATTGTTTAATAAACTTAAGTTATTGTTGTTATTAGAACTCCTTAATAAACTGTTCTTAATAAACTTGTGGGTAGTTTTCTGTGTGGGCAATTTTTGCCAACATTCTTCAGTGCTACAGAGCATCTCACCTATAATTCTATACTATTCTCTGTTCGGCAGAGCATCTCATGTATACCTGCATACTATCCCCCTGTCCTGCAGAGCATTTAACCTATATCTCTTTGCTAGTCTCTGTCCTGCAGAGCATCTCACCTATAATTCTATATTACTCTTCTGCCCTGCAGAGCATCTCATGTATACATGCATACTATCCCCCTGTCCTGCAGAGCATTTAACCTATAATTCAGCCTGTGGGCAATTTTCTGTGGGCATTCTTCACCTTGCACCTCAAATATCATGGATCTGAAACTTTGTGATGATGCAATTGGCAATTTTCCATGTGGGCAAATTTCTGTGTGGGCAATTTTCCTGTGGGCATTTTTCCTGTGGGCATTTTTCATGTGGGCAATTTTCCTGTGGGCAATTTTCCTGTGGGCATTTTTCTGGTCACCGAAGATAACATATCATAAAAATCTGATCTTTTATGTAGCAACAGCCACATTTGTACAAAAGCAGGGTTGTCCATGGGAGCATCTCTGGGGTGCATCTAAGGTAAAAAGGTGTCCATGGGGAGCATTTAAGGTTACAAGGTGCCTATGAAGAGTATCTGAGGTTACAGAATCCATATGGAAGCATCTAAGTTATAAGATATCTATGAGAACATCTACGTTTACAGGGAGCGTATGTGAGCACCTAAGGATATGGTTACAGGGTGCCTATGGGAGTACCTAAGATTCCAGGGTGCCTATGGAAGCACCTAAGGATAAGGTTACAGGGTGCCTATGGGAGCACCTAAGGTTACTGTGTGCCTATGGGAGCACCTAAGGTTACTGGGTGCCTATGGAAACATCTAAAGTTACAGGGTTCATATGGGAGCACCTAAGGTTACTGGGTGCCTATGGGAGCACCTAAGGTTTCTGGGTGCCTATGGGAGCATGTAAGGTTACAGAGTGCCCATGGGAGCAAATAAGGTTACAGCCTATGAGAGCACCTAAGGCAAAATAATGTCTATGAGATTATCTAAGTTTTCAAGGTGCCTATGTGAACATCTAAAACTACAGAGTGCCTTTGGGAGCACCTAAGGTATAGAGTGCCTATGGGAGCACCTAAGGTTACAGGGTGCCTATGGGAGCACCTAAGGTTACAGGGTGCCTATGGGAGCATATAAGGTTACAGGGTGCCTATGGGAGAACCTAAGGCAAAAGAATGTCTATGAGATTATCTAAGTTTTCAAGGTGCCTATGTGAACATCTAAAACTACAGTGTGCCTTTGGGAGCACATGAGGTTACAGGGTGCCTATGGGAGCAGCTAAGGTTACAAGATGCCCATGGAAGCATTTAAAGTTACAGAGTGCCTATTGGAGCAGCTACAGTTAAAGGATGCCTACGGGGACTATTTCAGGTTTTAGGGTGCCTATAGGTGCACCTAAAATTATTGGATGCCTAGGAGAGCACCTAAGGATACAGAGTGTCTAAGGGAGCGCCTAAGGTTATAGGTTGTCTATGGGAGCATTTAAGGTACATATGGGAGCACTTAAGGTTACAGGGCTCCTATAGGAACCCCTACGGTTACAGGATGTCTATGGGAACATCTAAGATTACAGGATACTTTTGGGGAGCCTTAAGGTAACAGCGTGCCTATAGGGAACCTCTAAGGTTACAGAGTGCCTATTGCAGCATCTACTGCAGGGGCCCTATGGAAGCACTGAAGGATACAGGGTGCCTATGGGAACATCTAAAGTTACAGGATGCCTACGGGAGTAATTAAGGTTGTAGGGTGCCTACAGGAACATCTAAGGATACAGGATGCCTATGGAAATTATTTAAGGCTGTATGCTGCCTATAGCAAGCATTTAAGTTTAAGGAGTGCCTATTGGAGCACCTAGGCTTATAGGATGCCTATGCAAGCACCTAAAAATACAGAGTGTCTTCAGGAGCACCTAAGGTTACAGGGTGTATATGGGAACATCTAAGGTAACAGGGTGCCTATGGGAATAACTAAGGTTACAGGGTGCCTATGGGAACATCTAAGGATACAGGGTGCCTATAGGAACATTTAACGTTACAGGGTGCCTATACAGAGCCTCTAAGCTTACTGGGTGCCTATGGGAACATCTAAGATTACAGGGTGCCTATGGGAACATCTAAGATTACAGGGTGCCTATGGGAACATCTAAGGTTACAGGATGCATATGGGAACATGTAAGATTACCGGGTACCTCCTACTAGTACCTTCTACTACAGATCCTCTCTTCCTTTGGTGTCAATGACCTCGCCCTATCCTGGATCTCCTCATACCTCACCAACCGCACATTTAGTGTTTCCTACTCCCATACTACCTCTTCATCTCGCCCCCTCTCTGTTGGTGTCCCTCAAGGCTCTGTCCTAGGACCTCTTCTCTTCTCAATCTATATCCTTGGCCTGGGACAACTCATAAAGTCCTATGGCTTCCAGTACCTTCTATATGCTGATTACACTCAGATCTACCTCTCTGGCCCAGATGTCACCTCTCTGCTCTCTAGAATCCCAGAGTGTCTTATCAGCCATATCCTCCTTCTTCTCCTCTCACTTCCTCAAACTCAACGTGGACAAATCTGAACTCGTCATCATCTTTCCTCCATCTCACAGATCTTCCCTACCTGATCTATCTGTCACATTGAATGAATTCACACTTTCACCCGTCCCGGTAATCCGCTGCCTCGGAGTAACCCTTGACTCTGCCCTGTCCTTCAAACCGCACATCCAAGCTCTCGCCACCTCCTGTCGCCTCCAGCTCAAAACTATTTCCAGAATCCGTAGTTTCATCAACCCTCACTCTACCAAAATGCTTGTGCATGCCCTAATCATCTCCCGCCTCGACTACTGCAACATCCTCCTTTGTGGCCTACCTTCTAACACTGTCGCACCTCTCCAGTCCATTCTTAACTCTGCTGCCCGACTAATTCATCTCTATCGTCGCTACTCCTCCGCTTCCCCTCTTTGCAAATCTCTTCACTGGGTCCCAATTTCCCAGCGTATCTATTATAAACTACAAACACTGACCTACAAAGCCATCCATAACCTTTCTCCTCCATATAGTTGCAAACTAATCTCTCAATATCTTGCCTCACGTAATCTCCGGTCCTCCCAAGACCTCCTTCTCTCCTCCACACTTATTCGCTCCTCACCCAATTGCCTCCAAGACTTCTCCCGAATATCCCCCATCCTCTGGAATTCTGTGCCCCAACACGTCCGGTTATCCACCACATTTGGATCCTTCAAAAGAACCCTGAAAACTCACCTCTTCAAAGAAGCTTACAGCCTGTAATGACGACATGGTCACCTCAACACCATCGGAGTTACTGCAACCCTCAACCTATTGTCTCCTTCCCCATAATCCTGTAGAATGTAAGCCCGCAAGGGCAGGGTCCTCGCCCCTCTGTACCAGTCTGTCATTGTTAGGTTGCTTACTGTAAGTGATATTTGTATTTTGATGTAACCCCTTCTCATGTACAGCACCATGGAATTAATAGTGCTATATAAATAAATAATAATACCTATGGAAATATCTAAGGTTACAGCATGTCGATCTCCGCAAGGAGAAATGATACTTCTTGGATAAGGGTACCTATGGGAACATCTAACGTTACAGGGTACCTATGGGAACATCTAAGGTTACAGGGTGCCTATGGGAACATCTAAGGTTACAGGGTGCCTATGGGAACATCTAAGGTTACAGGGTGCCTATGGGAACATCTAAGGTTACAGGGTGCCTATGGGAACATCTAAGGTTGCTGGGTGCCTATGGGAACATCTAAGGATGCTGGGTGCCTATGGGAACATGTAAGGTTACAGGGTGCCTATGGGAACATCTAAGGTTACAGGGTGCCTATGGGAACATCTAAGGTTACAGGGTGCCTATGGGAACATCTAAGGTTACAGGGTGCCTATGGGAACATCTAAGGTTACAGGGTGCCTATGGGAACATCTAAGGTTACAGGGTGCCTATGGGAACATCTAAGGTTACAGGGTGCCTATGGGAACATCTAAGGTTACAGGGTGCCTATGGGAACATCTAAGGTTACAGGGTGCCTATGGGAACATCTAAGGTTACAGGGTGCCTATGGGAACATGTAAGGTTACTGGGTGCCTATGGGAACATCTAAGGTTACAGGGTGCCTATGGGAACATGTAAGGTTACAGGGTGCCTATGGGAACATCTAAGGTTGCTGGGTGCCTATGGGAACATCTAAGGATGCTGGGTGCCTATGGGAACATGTAAGGTTACAGGGTGCCTATGGGAACATGTAAGGTTACAGGGTGCCTATGGCAACATGTAAGGTTACAGGGTGCCTATGGCAACATCTAAGGTTACAGGGTGCCTATGGGAACATCTAAGGTTACAGGGTGCCTATGGGAACATCTAAGGTTACAGGGTGCCTATGGGAACATCTAAGGTTACAGGGTGCCTATGGGAACATCTAAGGTTACAGGGTGCCTATGGGAACATCTAAGGTTACAGGGTGCCTATGGGAACATCTAAGGTTACAGGGTGCCTATGGGAACATCTAAGGTTACAGGGTGCCTATGGGAACATGTAAGGTTACTGGGTGCCTATAACGAGCATCGAACGTTGCATATCCATGCAGGGTATAAATATAGGCATCAACAGACACAGAAGTCTCTGTACCTTACAAAACAAAATAATGCAAATGTAATATAACCCTGCATATAATACATACTCTTTCCTCACCTCATAACTTCAATTCCCAAAATCACCCGCCAGAATTAGAAAAGTTTGCAAGGAAGTTAATAAAAATCCATGACAAGGGTGGGAACAGACGGCAACGTGTCCCCCACTCTTACACCCCACAGAGACGCAGCTGTGTGAGCCAGTGTATGGAAGGAAATATAGATGATGTCCCCGTTACCTTTGATCCCTGTTTTTTACTTGTCTCACTTTTTCTCTCCCCCTTCCTCCCTCTATCCCACTAGCTGGAAGCCGTCCTCCTACATCCTGCTCCCCCTCCTCTGAATATTGCAGACTCAGGAGAGGGTGGTGTGGTGGGGCGGAATGTCACTTCCTCTGACCCCTCTCTTGCATTTTCCCAGACCACAAAAACAATGCCAGATTTTTGTTGTTTTCAAAAGCTCAGATTTCATGAATCCACAGAACGGAAACTAACAAAATGAAAAAAATACTGATTTACATTAAAATTTTCTGTCTCTGGATTATTTAATAGATCACTAAAGTAATAAGAGGATCATGAGCCGGGTTACTGTAATAAGAGGTTACAGAGGTAATAAGAGGATCAGGAGCCGGGTTACTGTAATAAGAGGTTACAGGATAATAAGAGGATCAGGAGCCGGGTTACTGTAATAAGAGGTTACAGAGGTAATAAGAGGATCAGGAGCCGGGTTACTGTAATAAGAGGTTACAGGGGTAATAAGTGGATCAGGAGCCGGGTTACTGTAATAAGAGGTTACAGGGTAATAAGAGGATCAGGAGCCGGGTTACTGTAATAAGAGGTTACAGGGTAATAAGAGGATCAGGAACCGGGTTACTGTAATAAGAGGTTACGGGGTAATAAGAGGATCAGGAGCCGGGTTACTGTAATAAGAGGTTACAGGGTAATAAGAGGATCAGGAGCCGGGTTACTGTAATAAGAGGTTACAGGGGTAATAAGAGGATGAGGAGCCGGGTTACTGTAATAAGAGGTTACAGGGGTAATAAGAGGATCAGGAGCCGGGTTACTGTAATAAGAGGTTACAGGGTAATAAGAGGATCAGGAGCTGGGTTACTGTAATAAGAGGTTACAGGGTAATAAGAGGATCAGGAGCCGGTTACTGTAATAAGAGGTTACAGGGGTAATAAGAGGATCAGGAGCCGGGTTACTGTAATAAGAGGTTACAGGGTAATAAGAGGATCAGGAGCCGGGTTACTGTAATAAGAGGTTACAGGGTAATAAGAGGATCAGGAGCCGGGTTACTGTAATAAGAGGTTACAGGGTAATAAGAGGATCAGGAGCCCGGTTACTGTAATAAGAGGTTACAGGGGTAATAAGAGGATCAGGAGCCTGTTACTGTAATAAGAGGTTACAGGGGTAATAAGAGGATCAGGAGCCGGTTACTGTAATAAGAGGCTACATGGTAATAAGAGGATCAGGAGCCGGGTTACTGTAATAAGAGGTTACAGGGTAATAAGAGGATCAGGAGCCGGTTACTGTAATAAGAGGTTACAGGGGTAATAAGAGGATCAGGAGCCGGTTACTGTAATAAGAGGTTACAGGGGTAATAAGAGGATCAGGAGCCACCTCATGCCCTCTCCTGCTCCCACCTGCTAACACTTTCTCTGCTCCTTCTCACTGCTGGTGATATCTCTCCAAATCCTGGTCCTCCTCACCACATTCCCACAGTCATTTCTACCTCCCATCCATGCTCTATCACAAACTTCCGTAACCTCTCTAACCTTATACCCATTCACCCAGCCCCCGCTTCCCCAGTCCCACTAACAGGAGCTCTGTGGAACGCTCGCTCTGTCTGCAACAAGCTTTCCTACATCCATGATCTTTTTGTTACTACCAAACTTTCATTCCTCGCCATCACCGAATCCTGGCTCACCCCTTCTGACACAGCCTCCCTTGCTGCACCCTCTTATGGTGGCTTCCACCTTTCTCACACACCCCGCCCCAGCAGCAAACATGGCGGAGGAGTTGGTTTTCTCCTGTCAGATAACTGCTCCTTCACCCAATCCCACTGCCACCCTCTGTTACCCTCCCTTCCTTTGAGGTGCACTCTATGCGCATCTACTCCCCCTCCAACCTCCAACTGGCTGTCATTTACCGCCCCCCAGGACCAGCCACCACATTCTTTGACCACTTCACCACCTGGCTACTTCATTTCCTTTCCACGGACATCCCCACTATCATCATGGGCGACTTCAACATCCCCATTGACACTTCCCTCTCAGCTGCCACTAAACTTCTATCTCTCACTTCCTCCTTAGGCCTCACTCAATGGTCTTCTGCAGCCACTCACAAAGATGGTCACACACTGGACCTCATCTTCACCCGCTTCTGCTCCCTTTCTAACCTCTCTAACTCACCTCTTCCTCTCTCTGACCACAACCTTCTCACATTCTCTTCCCTCTCCACTCCATGTCTACAATCCCCACCCCACAAACTTTCACACCCTCGCAGAAATCTTAAACATCTTGACCTACATTCATTCTCTGAATCCCTCCTCCCTCTCACAGACATAAGTTCCTTACACAATGCGGATGACGCTGTCGCTCTATATAACACCACAATAGCTGTAGCTTTGGAATCTGCTGCCCCACTTACACATACCAAAGCTCACAAAATCAACAGACAACCCTGGCACACCAGCCTGACCAAAGAACTGAGGCAAGCTTCCAGGGCTGCTGAGCGCAGATGGAAAAGATCCCACTCCAACGAGCACTTCATCGCATTCAAACAGTCCCTCACTACTTTCAAGACCACACTCGCCACAGCTAAACAAACCTACTTCTCATCTCTCATATCCTCCCTGTCTCACAACCCTAAACAGTTATTCAACACCTTCAATTCTCTTCTCCGTCCCCCAGCACCTCCTCCCTCCCCACTTATCTCAGATGAAGACTTTGCCTCATTTTTCAAGCAGAAGATTGATAACATCAGAGACAGTTTTGGTCAACAACCCCCAGAGCCCTTCCTCCCGACTTCCCAGCCCTCCACCTCCAAAACCAACTTCTCCACCATTACAGAAGATCAACTCTGATCTCTCCTTCAAACCACATATCCAAGCCCTTTCCACTTCCTGCCGACTTCAACTGAAAAATATTTCATGAATCTGTACATTCCTCAACCAAGAATCTGCAAAAACCCTAGTCCATGCCCTCATCATCTCTCGCCTTGACTACTGCAACCTCCTGCTCTGTGGCCTCCCCTCTAACACTCTCGTACCCCTCCAATCTATTCTAAACTCTGCTGCCCGACTAATCCACCTGTCCCCCCGCTATTCCCCGGCCTCTCCCTTCTGTCAATCCCTTCACTGGCTCCCCATTACCCAGAGACTCCACTACAAAACCCTAACCATGACGTACAAAGCCATCCACAGCCTGTCTCCTCCATACATCTGTGACCTCGTCTCCCGGTACTTACCTACACGCAACCTCCGATCCTCACAAGATCTCCTTCTCTTCTCCCCTCTTATCTCCTCTTCCCACAATCGCATACAAGATTTCTTCCGCGTATCACCCCTACTCTGGAACCCTCTACCACAACACATCAGACTCTCGCCTACCATCGAAACCTTCAAAAAGAGCCTGAAGACCTACCTCTTCCGACAAGCCTACAACCTGCAGTAACCACCGATCGACCAAAGCGCTGCATGATCAGCTCTACCCTCGCCTACTGTATCCTCACCAAGCCCTTGTAGATTGTGAGCCCTCGCGGGCAGGGTCCTCTCTCCTCCTGTACCAGTTATGACTTGTATTGTTAAAGATTATTGTACTTGTTTTTATTATGTATACCCCTCCTCACATGTAAAGCGCCATGGAATAAATGGCGCTATAACAATAAATAATAATAATAATAATAATAAGAGGTTACAGGGTAATAAGAGGTTCAGGAGCCGGGTTACTGTAATAAGAGGTTACAGGGTAATAGGAGGATCAGGAGCCAGGTTACTGTAATAAGAGGTTACAGGGTAATAGGAGGATCAGGAGCCGGGTTACTGTAATAAGAGGTTACAGGTAATAAGAGGATCAGGAGCCGGGTTACTGTAATAAGAGCTTACAGGGTAATAAGAGGATCAGGAGCCGGGTTACTGTAATAAGAGGTTACAGGGGTAATAAGAGGATCAGGAGCCGGGTTACTGTAATAAGAGGTTACAGGGTAATAAGAGGATCAGGAGTCAGGTTACTGTAATAAGAGGTTACAGGGTAATAAGAGGATCAGGAGTCGGGTTACTATAATAATAGGTTACAGGGTAATAAGAGGATCAGGAGCCGGTTACTGTAATAAGAGGTTACAGGGTAATAAGAGGATCAGGAGCCGGGTTACTGTAATAAGAGGATACAGGGTAATAAGAGGATCAGGAGCCGGGTTACTGTAATAAGAGGTTACAGGGGTAATAAGAGGATCAGGAGCCGGGTTACTGTAATAAGAGGTTACAGGGTAATAAGAGGATCAGGAGCCGGGTTACTGTAATAAGAGGTTACAGGGTAATAAGAGGATCAGGAGCCGGGTTACTGTAATAAGAGGATACAGGGTAATAAGAGGATCAGGAGCCGGGTTACTGTAATAAGAGGTTACAGGGGTAATAAGAGGATCAGGAGCCGGGTTACTGTAATAACAGGTTACAGGGGTAATAAGAGGATCAGGAGCCGGGTTACTGTAATAAGAGGTTACAGGGTAATAAGAGGATCAGGATCTGGGTTACTGTAATAAGAGGTTACAGGGTAATAAGAGGATCAGGAGCCTGGGTTACTGTAATAAGAGGTTACAGGGGTAATAAGAGGATGAGGAGCCGGGTTACTGTAATAAGAGGTTACAGGGTAATAAGAGGATCAGGAGCCGGGTTACTGTAATAAGAGGTTACAGGGGTAATAAGGGGATCAGGAGCCGGGTTACTGTAATAAGAGGTTACAGGGGTAATAAGAGGATGAGGAGCCGGGTTACTGTAATAAGAGGTTACAGGGTAATAAGAGGATCAGGAGCCGGGTTACTGTAATAAGAGGTTACAGGGGTAATAAGGGGATCAGGAGCCGGGTTACTGTAATAAGAGGTTACAGGGTAATAAGAGGATCAGGAGCCAGGTTACTGTAATATGAGGTTACAGGGTAATAAGAGGATCATGAGCCGGGTTACTGTAATAAGAGGTTACAGGGGTAATAAGAGGATGAGGAGCCGGGTTACTGTAATAAGAGGTTACAGGGTAATAAGAGGATCAGGAGCCGGGTTACTGTAATAAGAGGTTACAGGGGTAATAAGGGGATCAGGAGCCGGGTTACTGTAATAAGAGGTTACAGGGGTAATAAGAGGATCAGGAGCCGGGTTACTGTAATAAGAGGTTACAGGGTAATAAGAGGATCAGGAGTCAGGTTACTGTAATAAGAGGTTACAGGGTAATAAGAGGATCAGGAGCCGGGTTACTGTAATAAGAGGTTACAGGGGTAATAAGAGGATCAGGAGCCGGGTTACTGTAATAAGAGGTTACAGGGGTAATAAGAGGATCAGGAGCCGGGTTACTGTAATAAGAGGTTACAGGGGTAATAAGAGGATCAGGATCTGGGTTACTGTAATAAGAGGTTACAGGGGTAATAAGAGGATGAGGAGCCGGGTTACTGTAATAAGAGGTTACAGGGTAATAAGAGGATCAGGAGCCCGGGTTACTGTAATAAGAGGTTACAGGGGTAATAAGAGGATGAGGAGCCGGGTTACTGTAATAAGAGGTTACAGGGTAATAAGAGGATCAGGAGCCGGGTTACTGTAATAAGAGGTTACAGGGTAATAGGAGGATCAGGAGCCGGGTTACTGTAATAAGAGGTTACAGGGTAATAAGAGGATCAGGAGCCGGGTTACTGTAATAAGAGGTTACAGGGTAATAAGAGGATCAGGAGCCGGGTTACTGTAATAAGAGGTTACAGGGTAATAAGAGGAGCTGGAGCCGGGTTACTGTAATAAGAGGTTACAGGGTAATAAGGGGATCAGGAGCCGGGTTACTGTAATAAGAGGTTACAGGGGTAATAAGAGGATGAGGAGCCGGGTTACTGTAATAAGAGGTTACAGGGTAATAAGAGGATCAGGAGCCGGGTTACTGTAATAAGAGGTTACAGGGTAATAAGAGGATCAGGAGCCGGGTTACTGTAATAAGAGGTTACAGGGGTAATAAGAGGATCAGGAGCCGGGTTACTGTAATAAGAGGTTACAGGGGTAATAAGGGGATCAGGAGCCGGGTTACTGTAATAAGAGGTTACAGGGTAATAAGAGGATCAGGAGCCAGGTTACTGTAATAAGAGGTTACAGGGTAATAAGAGGATCAGGAGCCGGGTTACTGTAATAAGAGGTTACAGGGATAATAAGAGGATGAGGAGCCGGGTTACTGTAATAAGAGGTTACAGGGGTAATAAGAGGATGAGGAGCCGGGTTACTGTAATAAGAGGTTACAGGGGTAATAAGAGGATGAGGAGCCGGGTTACTGTAATAAGAGGTTACAGGGTAATAAGAGGATCGGGAGCCGGGTTACTGTAATAAGAGGTTACAGGGGTAATAAGGGGATCAGGAGCCGGGTTACTGTAATAAGAGGTTACAGGGGTAATAAGAGGATCAGGAGCCGGGTTACTGTAATAAGAGGTTACAGGGTAATAAGAGGATAAGGAGCCGGGTTACTGTAATAAGAGGTTACAGGGGTAATAAGGGGATCAGGAGCCGGGTTACTGTAATAAGAGGTTACAGGGTAATAAGAGGATCAGGAGCCGGGTTACTGTAATAAGAGGTTACAGGGGTAATAAGAGGATCAGGAGCCGGGTTACTGTAATAAGAGGTTACAGGGTAATAAGAGGATCAGGAGCCGGGTTACTGTAATAAGAGGTTACAGGGTAATAAGAGGATCAGGAGCCGGGTTACTGTAATAAGAGGTTACAGGGGTAATAAGAGGATCAGGAGCCGGGTTACTGTAATAAGAGGTTACAGGGTAATAAGAAGATCAGGAGCCGGGTTACTGTAATAAGAGGTTACAGGGGTAATAAGAGGATCAGGAGCAGGGTTACTGTAATAAGAGGTTACAGGGTAATAAGAGGATCAGGAGCCGGGTTACTGTAATAAGAGGTTACAGGGTAATAAGAGGATCAGGAGCCGGGTTACTGTAGTAAGAGGTTACAGGGTAATAAGAGGATCAGGAGCCGGGTTACTGTAATAAGAGGTTACAGGGTAATAAGAGGATCAGGAGCCGGGTTACTGTAATAAGAGGGTACAGGGTAATAAGGGGATCAGGAGCCGGGTTACTGTAGTAAGAGGTTACAGGGGTAATAAGAGGATCAGGAGCCGGGTTACTGTAGTAAGAGGTTACAGGGTAATAAGAGGATCAGGAGCCGGGTTACTGTAGTAAGAGGTTACAGGGGTAATAAGAGGACCAGGAGCCGGGTTACTGTAATAAGAGATTACAGGGTAATAAGAGGATCAGGAGCCGGGTTACTGTAGTAAGAGGTTACAGGGTAATAAGAGGATCAGGAGCCGGGTTACTGTAATAAGAGGTTACAGGGTAATAAGAGGATCAGGAGCCGGGTTACTGTAATAAGAGGTTACAGGGTAATAAGAGGATCAGGAGCCGGGTTACTGTAATAAGAGGTTACAGGGTAATAAGGGGATCAGGAGCCGGGTTACTGTAATACGAGGTTACAGGGTAATAAGAGGATCAGGAGCCGGGTTACTGTAATAAGAGGTTACAGGGTAATAAGAGGATCAGGAGCCGGGTTACTGTAGTAAGAGGTTACAGGGTACACACTGGTGTAACTTAATTTTTCAAAAAGGTGTACGACAGATGGGCGAGTTGGAATAATAAGTGCAGGAGTGTAGTTCCTTATGAGCTCGGTGATCCGGTGACACAGAACAGCTCTTCATAATTTAAGAAATGGGATACTTTAGTTCCAACGTCATGTCCCTAATTCCCGAAAGGAGGACAGCTTAGAAGCACAATCTCCTGCTTTAGGAAGTGAAATACATAGGTGACATGATAGCAAATAACCATCCCCACTTCTAAGCATTGGGCCTGGAAGTATCAGTTATTATTTGGGAATTGCCCTTTGCCATGACCTGTGGAGCTCGGTCTGTGTCTGCAGTCACGGTGTAGGATCCTCAGTCTGGTGACGACCATGCCACGTACATTTCTATTTTGCTTTTGCTTGGATGCAAGTGTAACAAATCAGAGAATACGTAAAGCGATATCTGGTGGAAACGTCTAATACGTAGTGGCAGACGATACACAGGATGTCTCTGGTTATTAACGCAGGGAGGGAGACAGGATTTTTAGAGAATTATTTATTTGTTATAGGGAAAACATAAGAGGTCACATTTCAGCGTCGCTCGTGTCTCAGGATAACGTCACAAAGCAGCTGTTCCCACAACACTTCTGATCTTGGCGGCCTCATGAGAAGTCAGAGTCTGATCCTCTGCCCCCTGTCTGCGCCACTTACAGAGAGGGAAGGGGGCTGACATGGGGTGCGGACAGTGGTGGCCGGCCAGGGGAGGACTGAAAGACACTACACATGTAGACTTGTAAATCTAACATGCAGGACAGGTAGATGACTGTAGATCTATGAAGCAGAACAGATAGATGATTGTAGATCTATGAAGCAGGACAGGTAGACGATTGAGATCTATGAAGCAGGACAGGTAGACGATTGAGATCTATGAAGCAGGACAGGTAGATGACTGTAGATCTATGAAGCAGGACAGATAGATGATTGTAGATCGATGAAGCAGGACAGGTAGATGACTGTAGATCTATGAAGCAGGACATATAGATGACTGTAGATCTATGAAGCAGGACAAGTAGATGAAGCAGGACAGGTAGATGAATGTAAATCTATGAAGCAGGACAGGTAGACAACTGTAGATCTATGAAGCAGGACAGGTAGATGACTGTAGATCTATGAAGCAGAACAGGTAGATGACTGTAGATCTATGAAGCAGGACAGGTAGATGATTGTAGATCTACGAAGCAGAACAGGTAGATGATTGTAGATCTATGAAGCAGGACAGGTAGATGAATGTAAATCTATGAAGCAGGACAGGTAGATGACTGTAGATCTATGAAGCAGGACAGGTAGATGACTGTAGATCTATGAAGCAGGACAGGTAGATGACTGTAGATCTATGAAGCAGGACAGGTAGATGATTGTAGATCTACGAAGCAGAACAGGTAGATGACTGTAGATCTATGAAGCAGGACAGGTAGATGATTGTAGATCTACGAAGCAGAACAGGTAGATGATTGTAGATCTATGAAGCAGGACAGGTAGATGAATGTAAATCTATGAAGCAGGACAGGTAGATGAATGTAAATCTATGAAGCAGGACAGGTAGATGACTGTAGATCTATGAAGCAGGACAGGTAGATGATTGTAGATCTACGAAGCAGAACAGATAGATGACTGTAGATCTATGAAGCAGGACAGGTAGACGATTGTAGATCTAGGAAACAGGACTGGTAGATGACTAACCCTAAGCAAGTCATGTAGATGTGCCTAGTCCTATAAAATAAGGCAGGTAGATAAGCGGACAGATAGAAGATTGTAGATGTACAAGTCAGAACAGGTAGACAATTGTAGATCTATGAAGCAGGACTGATAGATGATTACTGATCTATGAAGCAGGACTGATAGATGATTACTGATCTATGAAGCAGGACTGGTAGATGATTACAGATCTATGAAGCAGGACTGGTAGATGATTACTGATCTATGAAGCAGGACTGGTAGATGATTACAGATCTATGAAGCAGGACTGGTAGATGATTACAGATCTATGAAGCAGGACTGGTAGGTTATTGTAGATTTAGGGAACAGGACAGCTGTACAAAGTGGATCAGGTTGTTGAGAGTAGACCTAGGTGTATCTCTAGCAGGACTGGGGTGTCACCGCTATCCCTCACTGCTTCCCCTTTTTCTTCTTGGGCCGGGCCTTTCTCTTGGTCTTAGACTCTATGATTTGCTGGGACTGTTTCTTTAGACTGGCGCGTGTCACCACATCGCCTTCGTCCTCTCCGCTGTCCTCGTCATCTGTAGACAAATATTAACAGGTAGCGAGTCACCAAAAATAAAAATATTCACTAACCAAGAGCTGTTGGTTCCACGCTTACCATCAAATGTGTCCTGCTTGGCCTGTGCCGGCAACGGGATGCGAACGTTAAATGCTGGAAGTTTACCCTCGATGGACGCCTGGAACTGGAGACAAGAGGTAATGTGTTCACACCCTCCCTGGTATATAAAGCTTATCCCGCCATGCAGGAAACCTATTCACTTCAATGGAGAAGATGAGCCGTAACACCAGACACAGCCTGTGGGCCTTGAGTTGTATATATTATTATTATATTATATATATATACCAGTGAGGTATATATATATATATATATATATATATATATATCAGTAAAGTTTTCTGACAAACCAACACTGTGCAAGGTGACTCTTTTGATCGTACACATGTCATCCATCTATCCATCTTGGTTTTTCCAGACCCTTCGTCTTACCGCCTCCTCCTCCATCTGCCTTATGATCTCTCCAATGTTCTGCCCGTCTAACTCCTCCATGAGTTTCTGCAGCTTCTGGTCGGTCGTGTGCAGGACGTCCAGGACATACTCATCTGACTGAGAAGACAGATCCTTTGCAGGAAAATGGCTTCTGGGCTGATAAAGGAGAATAATAGCGGTAAACATACCAAATGAATTCTGCATTCTCTATTCGTTGGTTTCGCTCCCCTCCATATCCGAGTACTCACCACCTTGACATGCTGCACTTTGGTAGATAGGTGCTCCACCCCAGACTTTGCTGCCACCAAGATTTTGGTCATTTTCTCCAGCTCCTCATTATACTTGTCTCGTCTCTTCTCTTCCTTCTGTAGATGAGCTTGAAGTTCTTCTAAAACCTGCTGACCGCTGTGGTTGCGGCACATGGGACAAGACTAGTAAAACGGATGTAAGGTCTGGATATATTTCTAAAAACTATTCTAGACGTCTACAGCAATATGGGGCCACCATCAGGGCCCCAACTCGGAAGTATCACAGCTTTCCTCAGCCGCCCACCAACGAATGTAATGGAGGCCAATATGGAGGATGATGGACACAACAGGAAGCGTTAGTCTTTTTTAGGTTGCTTTCTGGGTTCCACCGAAGTGGTTGTGCCCGGTATACTGGGATTGTTTGCTGCTTTTTGGCCCTGCAACGTCATGACGGGGGCCTCAAACGCACCAGAGGTGTCAATAACACCATGCAAGGCCGAATCAAAAGGAGGACCAGACTGGGCGAAACAAATTGCTCACGTCTAAGCATTTGACACGCAGGAATACGTTGGGTCTTTGCTCTTGTATAAACCACAAATGCCCAAATACAGCATTTTATTGGGGTATTCTCTTGATACACCCCTAGGATACGCCAACACTAACTATGGTAAGAATATCCCTTTAACTGCAGCACCTGACTTGTATGTAGGTACCTAGATAGCTTGGCCTCCCCCGAATACTTCAGCTCCTGGAAGGCGTCCTGCAGTCTTTCTTTTTCCTCCTTAAGCCTCACCAAAGTCCGCTCATTCTCGCTCTTCAGCTCTTCCAAGTGTTTGTGGGTCTCCCCCTGGGCAATGAAGCGTCTCACCACTTCCTAATCAGTGCGGGATACAGAGAAGAACCGGTATCATGGGGTCTATTTTGTAAAGCGGTCATCAAAGTGTGTCATGATCTGTGCATCAGATAATATATTCCCCACATTGTCCTGTGTGTGGCCTGCAGCAGGAGCCTCTCCCCTATCTGCAGGAGGACAAAGTATCGCAAAGCTTTCAGCACTTACAGTGGATATAAAACGTCTACACCTGCCAGGTTTTTGTTACGGAAAAATAAATCCAACCAAGAAGAATCACTTCAGAACTTTAATGTCGCCTATAATCTGTACAAATCCATGGAGAAATAAACTGAAATCATTTTGAGGGGAAAACACAAATTAACAAATCTAAAATTATGTGGTTGCATAAGTGTGAGCACCCTCTTATAATTGGGGATGTGGTTGTGTTCAGAATTAGCCAATCACATTTACCCTCATGTTACATAGCAGTCAGTGCTCGCCCACCATCGTTTACAGGGATTCTGACTACCCCAAGGTCGCTGTTCTAGGATTTTCCTGACATTTTCTCAGTTGCATTTTACAGTAAAATCCATAGTCCATAAACAGCTGACAACACAGCAAAGGGATCTCATTGTTTAAAGTGGCTGGGAGCTTTTCAATATGTGCACACTGAACCTTTAAGAGCAGGGGCGTGCACAGGCGCGCTACCGAGAAGTGCTGCGTGCATACAGCTGGAGACAGGGAGCCCACCATGGACCATGCCATGCGGCCGGGGTGGTGAGTATGCTGGTGTCCCGACATGGAGGAGGAAGGGGAACCATGCAAGGACGCCAGCAAATACTGTTACACTACCCCCCTTACGCTCCCTCTTCTTCAAGCTACCGAGGACTCTCTGCAGAGAAGTTGGAGGCTGACACTTCTTCACGGACTCCCACGACTTCTCTTCAGGACCACAATTTCTCTTGTCCACTAGAAGAAAATTGACACATCTCACCATCTTCACGACTAGGATGCTTCTCTCCATCAAGCCATCCTCAGCATAGGACAAAGCGGGCGTAGTACCAGGAACTTGGTATTAGGAAATCTCTCTCCGTTTGTTGATCAGCTACCACCCTGATAGATTCAAGGACAAACTGGAGTTCCTCCGCCTGGTTGGTGGATCGCAGAAACTTGGAAGATTCCACCACCTTGACGTTCTCTTCACCAGACCATCTTAAAACTGAAGAGATACCTTCTCTGAGTCCATCTTCAGCGTGGTCTCCAAGATGACACGTCCACAAGGCAGGTAGGTTCCTGGGAGCAGATCACTGGAACAATTGGGACTGAGTGTGGACATCGCCTCTGCTTCCGTTCCTTCAGAGACGCCAGCTCACAGCGAGTCGGTGACTAGCAGACCAGGCGGAGAAGATGGCGACACTGCTGATTGACCTGGACATATGGGGACCAGACTTCTTGTGACTCAACTGTGCCCAACAAAGCACCACACGGGGTTTCCAGAGTAGAACGGACACCTGAGTTCTCAGCACTGGACAACCTTTGGGAAAAGTAGGCAGCACATGGAAGGCGAGCTTCTCCATATACAATGCTCCAATCTAGGGCTCTAGTTGCTAGGAAATGACTTGATTGTCTTGTGATAGGGCTCGTCCTTCATCTGACAACACCCTCACCGAATTCAGGAGCAGTCAGACAGGTACCTGACACCGACTCTTCACGGCTTGCAGCACAAACTTTCCCGCTGAACCAAAGCCTCCTCTTGCCACAGATACAGTCACAGTCATCGGTGGAGAGGGAATACTCTCGCCAAGAACAGCCTCTCCTACTAGCCCAAGGCTTTTGAGTTTTTTAGACTTCTCGGGACAAAGACCATCAGGAAATTCCACACAATCGCAGCGATACCGCAATCCCTTTTCACTACTGAGTTCCGACTTCGGCTCAGCCTGCCATACACGGTTGACCTTCACGAATTCTGCACGGGTTGCTGCCTCAACATGTTCAGAAACTAGTGGTCCTTGGAAGGGCAGAGCCAGATGTGACAGCTTCCTCAAACGTGTCACCTGTCTGGGCTGCTCCTGGGAGCTGGGAAGGCAAGATGGTACAGAAGATTCCAGATTTCGCTCATCGAAGATCTCTCGGAAGGCCACCAGGAAGGCCTGCAAGTCCGAGGTGATAGGAGAACCTTTTTCCTATAAGGGGTGGAGCCAGGTAGGACATTAGGAATCCCAACTTAACCATATGGAAAACTGATGGACCAAAACTTCATAATGCCGAATGCACTGCTCTAGGAACCCACGGCACTGCTTCGGATCCCCACAGTGCCAAGGCGGATCAGAAAGGAAAGGTTCCACTCCAGAGGCATAAGTTTCGGGTTGAGTAGGCATAACCATAGGTTAAGCAACTTGAGCTGGCACAGCTGATGCCAATCGGGCATCTAGTGTCTGCAGATGGAACCTCTCACTGGTACCTCAGCTGCTGACACAGCTCTGAGTGCACGGGGACTGGGGCCCATGGTCAAGTAAATAGTTATGCAAGCAGGTGGCGCATGTGGTATAGCGGACCCACTGTGCCATGGGGCCGGGCTTACCTAGGAGGGGCGTAGCTAAGCGGCCATCTGTTGTTCACTGGAGCTCCTTATTGTGGAATCAGGCTTAGCTGTAGAACAGTTACTGACATAGGCTCTGTTCAGACTACTAGGCTCAGGATCCTCTGCAGAGCGGTAACTGACACAGAGTCTCAGACAGGGCTGATTCGGAGACTGGTTGTAGCAGTCCAGCTATACGGGGTACTCAGGCACACTTTCAGAAACACAGGCCTCGGATACTCATTCATAAAGACTGGGGAACGAGGTTCAGGCTCTGGCTGCACTAGGACCAGGGAATTCGGGTTTAGGGGGACTGGCCGCACCAGGACTTCGGGCTCAAGACTGGCCACACGAGGAACAGGGACTTTGGGTTCAGGACTCTGACCACACCAGGACCAGAGAACCTCACAACTCACTAGGAGACCACCTCTCTCACTAAAGATTCACTGTGTAGTGTGACATCTCTCTACTAGAAAGGGTGCCTTTTAAACAAGATGGCTCCCAGTTATTGAATGGGAGCCATCTTGCAGGTGCACTCTAAATGCCTCCACACAGCTGGAGACAGGGAGCACGCCGGGGACCAAGCCGCGTGACCAGGGCGGTATGTCGGTGTCCCTGCATGGAGGGGGAAGGGGAACCATGCAGAACTGCTGGCCAATAGTGTTACAGAGGGTGGCAAGACAGAAGCCTTTTCTTACAAAGAAAATTATCCAAGTCCAGCTGTGTTTTACCAAAACCTACCGTATTTTTTGGATTATAAGCACTTTTCCCCATAAAATTTGGAAGGAAAATAGGGGAGCGTCTTATAATCCGAATGTAGCTTACTGGGGGGGAGAGGTCGCGGCTGCAGTGGAGCGGGAATACAGGCGGTAAAGCTCCTGCTGCAGGAAGCTGGCGGCGGCAGGAGTGGGGCGATGCTGCGGGCCTCGGGCTGCGAGGAGGGGGTGTGTGATGCTGCCCTGGGCTTTCAGAAAATGTCAGCGGAGCTCCCGCACTTCCCACTGTTTTACCTGCGGTGGACTTCGGGAATATGGCCGCTGGAGGTGCAGACTGAAATCTCGGCTCCCAAGATCTCAATCTGTACATGCCCGACGCAAAAGGACTGAATGCTACCAGAAAGTCAAAGGAGAAAAAAGTATTAGTATAAGGGTGTGCAGATTTATGCAACCCCATTATTAATACATTTTTATTTTCCCACCTGAAAAGATTTCATCTTGGTTCCCAACAGATCTGTACAGAATATGGGCGACATTAAAGGTGGGATAAGCTCTGACATGATTCTTCTGGGTATGATATTATTATATTACAAAAACCTGCCATTGTAACAGACTTTTATAGCTACTCTAGCTTAGGGGGGCTTAGTTTAAGTCTGCCACAAGGAAAAGATCAGTAAGAGATTAACCTTGTTCTGTGCAGGATTTCAGCTCCGGTGGACAATGCTGCACACTGACTATTTCTTGAGTACTATATACTGAGTGTTAGATTTCGTGTTCCTTTATCCTCGGTGGCCTCTCTATTCCGTCCTGCCATCCATCTCCAACCTTGCGGCCTCTCACCTGTGTATCTGTCACCCCCGTGGCCTCCTTTATCCTCTGAAAAGCCTCCTGATAGGTCCTAATTGCCTTTTCTTCCTCCTGTCCGTTAGATACCAGTTGGATGTCGGTAGGGGCGTCCTCTCCTGGCAAAGTCACACGCTGAGCCTAAAAATGTGCAGATAGTTATCGGATCCTACAAAAAAAATCTATGGCCAAAATTATAACTGTCAGGTGCCACCACTAGGGGGAGCTGATATGCAGTAACGCCCAATGCTCCCCCTAGTGGATGAGCTAGCAGTAGCATCGGTGGATTCAGAAGATGGGCCATTGCTGGTCACTAATGGCTACTTACTCTTCTTTCCGCGCGCTCGGCGTACATGCGTCTCTCCTCTGCCTGACGCTTGTACTCCTGAAGGATCCGCTCCCTCTCCCTGCGCTCGCGGTGAAACTCCTCTTCCTGCAGCTGCAGCTCTGTCTGTAATGGGGGATAATACAAAACAATGGTGGGTGTCGGAGAACCCTAAACAGCCGTTTGCCCATCAGAGGTAGGAACTTGCATATTCGTGGACTGGGTGAGTGAAAAGAGACCTCCTAACTGTCCCTTCTGTACATTAATGGTCCATTTACATGTGTAGTGGGATGAGCCGACAGGATATGTATGCTGTATGGGGACAGAGTGACGTTACGGGCCATTAACCGAGCGCTGATCCGCCTCTATACAGTCGCTTGGCACTCGTTTATGTGCTGAAATCAGCCTGTGTAAATGGGATTTTACTGTGTAACCCCCCACATATCCAGCCCAGCCCCCCACATATCCGGGCCATCCTCACATACCCGGCCCACCCTCACATACCCGGGCCACCCCCCCCACATACCCGCCCCCCCCCTCCCCGACATACCCGGGCCACCCCCCCTACATACCCGGGCCACCTCCCACATAGCAGGGCCACCTCCCACATACTCGGGCCACCCCCCCTACATACCCCGGCCACCCCCCACATACCCGGGCCACCCCCCACATACCCGGACCACCCCCTACATACCTGGGCCACCCCCCACATACCCGGGCCATATCCCGTGACATCACTGCATCTTTGTTCATCATCTGGAGTTCCTTCAGTTCATTCCTCTGTCGGAGGATCTCGGCCTCCAGTAGATCCAGCTGTGACTGAAACGTCAGGCTTTCCTCCTGAAGAAATGGTGGCCAAGTAACGTACAACTCGGGACCCTCTGACATAACACGGCATGGGGTGGGGAGGAGAAGGGGTCCCGTACATCACCTGCATATGGTCCTTCAGCTTCTGGTACACGCTGTATATGTGTCCTGATTCCTGTAATTTCAGCTGTGCTTTTTCCAGACGATTTTCCAAAAGGCGCAGGGACTGGAGGAAGAGAGCATGTAAAGGGTTAAAAGCTGTCCATTAAAAGGTATAGAATAATGGAGTAATTATAGAGGGAGACAGGAGGGGTAATGGTTCCTGGTGTATCCCAAAAAATAAGTTCTGCCACCCCGAATGGCACACAACCAAATGGAAAATATATTCTGTTCCACAGAAGAGGGGACGACCCATCCTCAGGAGGGAGAGGGGACGGTCCGTCCTCAGGAGAGGAGATGATCCATCCTCAGGAGAGGGGATGACCTGTCCTCAGGAGGGAGAGGGGATGACCCATCCTCAGGAGAAGGGATGACCCGTCCTCAGGAGAGGGGATGACCCGTCCTCAGGAGGGAGAGGGGATGACCCATCCTCAGGAGAAGGGATGACCTGTTCTCAGGAGACGGGATGACCCGTCCTCAGGAGGGAGAGGGGATGACCCATCCTCAGGAGAAGGGATGACCTGTTCTCAGGAGACGGGATGACCCGTCCTCAGGAGGGAGAGGGGATGACCTGTCCTCAGGAGAAGGGATGACCTGTTCTCAGGAGAGGGGACGGTCCGTCCTCAGGAGGGAGAGGGGATGACCCATCCTCAGGAGAAGGGATGACCTGTTCTCAGGAGAGGGGATGACCCGTCCTCAGGAGGGAGAGGGGATGACCTGTCCTCAGGAGAAGGGATGACCTGTTCTCAGGAGAGGGGATGACCCGTCCTCAGGAGGGACAGGGGATGACCTGTCCTCAGGAGAAGGGATGACATGTTCTCAGGAGAGGGGATGACCTGTCCTCAGGAGAAGGGATGACCTGTTCTCAGGAGAGGGGATGACCTGTCCTCAGGAGAAGGGATGACCTGTCCTCAGGAGAAGGGATGACCTGTTCTCAGGAGAGGGGATGACCCGTCCTCAGGACTTATAAAATACGAGCAGGATCAAGGGTGCCTCTACTTCAAAGAGCGTATTTCAGACCAGAGGTGCCACCATGTTGCTGGTGCGAACTGTGAAACGTCAGGAATTCCCCGTACCGCGGTGAAGCAGGGAGCTGAGCGATGGGAGCAGTTAGCTCCTGAAGTTAAGACACCCCCTTTAATATCATATAGGTAGGGGCCCAACTACAAGCATCTCCCCCGATCGACTGGCAATGACGACAGAAAAGTAAAAAGCTGTGGCTCTTGGAAGAAAGGAGGATAAAATGAAAGTGCAAAAATAAAAATTGCGTACTGCGTAAGGTGTGATCAACCTAGATAAAGCCCACCCTGCCCTCATACACCTTGGATGGTTGTGGAGGTGTCACCGGCTGGCAGACATCCCGGCTGTCTCTCCCATACACTGGAGACGTACGCTCCTGTGTTCTCTATGAGAGAGTCGCTGCCGGACATCCCTGCGTGAACAAAGGGATCAGTCTGAAATGGGACACGCCGGATCCTTTATAACCTCGACAATCATCTGTCCAGGACCCCCATACATATCAGACTGTTGGACAGACTCGCAGGCTCATCAGACGTAAGCCTATTGTGTAAGGTGGGCTTGAAGGGGTTGTCCAGGCTTGTGAATCCTCTTAGTCAGGATTCCCCGACGCAAGAAGCGGGTGCTCATGGGACCGCAAGTTTGTGATTCACAGACTCCCGGTCACATTCTGACTAGACGTGTCCATCCTCAGTCATCTGACTTGTATTGAGTGATGCCGGGCACGTCTAGTCGGCATGTGACTGCATGGATGTAAAATCACATACCTGCGGTCTTGCACCTGCTCCTCCTGACTGCAAACTTGAACCCCATGTCTGGACAACCCCTTTAAGTCATGGATACCCCATCTAAGAGATTTGTTTGTTCCTTTCAGACCCATAGGCAGTAATATAGGGGCCTCACGTGGACCAAATGTCCCCACTGTGCCAGGATTTTGGTGCAGATGAGCCCAATGTAAGCCAGCCAAGAGTCTAAAGATGCCCCAAAGGTATCCTCCGATGTGATAAAGATTCTCAGACATCTGCTCCAAGTTTCTGCCGTCTACATATATTAGATGGGATTACGTGGCGGCCTCCGTCAGAGGCACAGGAGACACAAGAAGGTTTGCAATTAATAGATAATTAGTTAATAACCTGCTGAGGAGTTTCCTCCTGTTCTGAGGCTTCAATCTGCGGATGAAACAAGTAGAAGATGAAGACACAGGATTATATGGATTTATAGTGCCATCATATGGAGGTAGTGCTTAAAGGGGAGGTACAGGATTAGAAACAGCGCCACACCTGTCCATGGGTTGTGTCTGATATTGCAGCGCAGCTCCATGGAAGTAAAAATGGCTGAGCTACAATGCCAGACACAACCTCTTGGTGGGTGAGCAGCTGTTTTTGGAAGAAAGCGACCATGTTTTTTTTTTAATTCTGTTTGACCCACTTAACCTACGTCCTTCCCACTCCTGAAAAGCAACATGGCTGCTGATACAAGCTCAAAATGGTCCTAAATGATTATGTAGATATGGGAACATCTGCCTGACCACGTGGACCAGGCAGGATAGAAATGATGGTGGGAGGATGAAGGGTGTCTAAAGCTAAGCGACCCCATGATTTAGTGTTTGGGTTGCTCAGCCAGATGAAGGACGCAGTGTACTATCACCCACAACACTGCCTCGTCCACAAGCCGACCCCTAGGCCGCAATCACCTGCTCCTCCTGTACCGCTCCGCCATCTTTCTCGGGCTTGTCTTCCTCCTCACCACAGCTCTGCTTATATACAGACTGCAGCTCCTCCAAGCGCTTCCTCCGTCCGTCCGTCTGGTGGCGCAGGGCGTTGAGACGCTTGATCTTGTCGCAGAGTTTCTGGTCCATCAGCTGGACGGCAGCCTGGGGACACAATTATATTATTATCACCGCTATCTTGGTTGTTCCTCTTCTATCAAGTTGTTAAAGGGGCCGTGATACTGATGACCAGAGATGAGTAAGTCAATTTGCAGGACCCGAGTCCGTTGGCCGCATTAGTTGTCAGTGGCAGCTGGAAGCGAGCCCAATGATCCTCCTCCTTCCCTCCTGGAAATGTGCTCTGTGATCCTCCTCCTTCCCTGCTGGAAATGTGCCCTGTGATCCTCCTCCTTCCCTGCTGAAAATGTGCCCTGTGATCCTCTTCCTTCCCTGCTGGAAATATGCCCTGGGATCCTCCTCCTTCCCTGCCGGAAATGAGCCCTGAGATCCTCCTCCTTCCCTGATGGAAATATGCCCTGGGATCCTTCTCCTTCCCTGCTGAAAACGAACCCTGTGATCCTTCTCCTTCTCTGCCGGAAATGAGCCCTGAGATCCTCCTCCTTCCCTGATGGAAATATGCCCTGGGATCCTTCTCCTTCCCTGCCGAAAACGAACCCTGTGATCCTTCTCCTTCTCTGCCGGAAATGAGCCCTGAGATCCTCCTCCTTCCCTGATGGAAAAAAAGCCCTGCAATTCTCCTTCTCTGCCAGAAACGAGCCCTGCAATCCTAATCCTTCCATGCCAGAAATGTGCCCTGCGATCCTCCTCCTTCCCTGCCAGAAATGAGCCCTGCGATCCTCCTCCTTACCTGCTGAAAATGTGCTCTGCGATCCTCCTCCTTCTCTCCTGTAAATGAGCCCTGAAATCCTCCTCTTTCCCGGCCAGAAACAAGCCCTGTGATTCTCCTCCATCCCTGCCGAAAACGAGCCCTGCGATCTTCCTCCTTCACTGCCGGAAATAAGCCCTGCGATCCTCCTCCATCCCTGCCGGAAACTGGCCCTGCAATCCTCCTCCTTCCCTGTTGGAAACAAGCCCTGAAATCCTTCTCCTTCCCGGCCAGAAACGAGCCCTGCGATCCTCCTCCTTCCCTGCTAAAAACAAGCCCTGTGATCCTCCTCCTTCTCTGCCGAAAATGAGCCCTGCGATTGTCCTCCTTCCCTGCCTGAAACGAGCCCTGCGATCCTCCTCCTTCCCTGCTGAAAACGAGCCCTGCGATCCTCCTCCTTCCCTGATTCTGATTTGTAGGTCTGGCATCATTGCAGTGAGACGCACACACAACGTTGTGTCAGGTATACTAATCAGAAGAGGTGCAGGGGATGAGGGCTGACATTAGACTTATGCTAGGTCATCAACATCAGATCAGTGAGGGTCAGACACCCTGCACCCGCACAGAACAGCTGATACCTAGTGCTGGGAGGTCACCTTGTAAGAGCTGGAACAGCAAAGCTCAGATCATATACACAACAGTGTGATTAAACAGGGCAATAGAGATCTGCAGTTGTCAGCCATGGCATGTCAGCCAGCAGATACAGCACTGCAGTCTGGCATGTCTTCTTCTCCTCAGGGACTCACTGCAGCGTCCCTTTAAGTGACCATGGACTATGCCACGTATGACCACATAATCACTTACTTGTCCGCTTTTGCTCCTCTCACTTACTTGTCCGCTTTTGCTCCTCATGGCCGCCCTCTCCACCACGTGACTGTGGAAAGCCTCCTTAATCACCTTCTCGTCCCCCTGAGGAGCAGAGCAAGGAAATGGATGGTGCGGAGAACGTTCTGTGCCAACTCCATAACAAGCGAACACCCCGAGGGCATGTTCATGAAATCGGGCTTACGGTGAGCTACACATCAGCCCGCCAATCCGCCTCCTGGACCTTACCGCAAGGGTGTCGGCCAACTTCTTGTGCAGCTTCTTGTTCTCCTGCCGCAGGAACTGAATGGTCTCCCGGTTCTTGTGGATGGTGGAGCTGGCGCTCTCCTGGTACGCCTTGTGGTCACCATCTGCCAACAGTCCATTACAATGTGCATTATTCCCGACCACTGCACTACATTACCACAAGATGCTGCGACATTGGCAAATACATTTAGGGGCTACTGGGTCCGCACTGCTCACGGCCCCCAAATCTGGGTCATCAGCAGTTGTGCAGCCCACCGCAGACTTTCTTACCCAGGAGCTGAATCTTCTTCTGCAGCTCCGTGATCTGCTCATGAATGGGAGGCTTCACCCCAGAGAGCGCAGCGGTGCTAGGCATGGCTACCTGGCAGAGGGGAGAAGATGAGGGGCAAGATCACACACATGTAGGGGCAGCCATCGCTGAGGGAGCACAGGCAGCAGGAAAACGTACTGACCTCTCACAGCTCGGTCTTTATATCAGGGCAGACCAGTTTATAGTCTGTATTTAGGAGTAATTCAGTCTGAGGGTCTGTATTTAGGGGTATTCCGGTGTGGGGGTCTGTGCTTCAGGGTATTCCGGTCTGGGGTCTGTATTTAGGGGTAGTCCAGTCTGAGGTCTGTATTTAGGGGTAGTCCGGCCTGGGGTCTGTATTTAGGGGTAGTCCGATGTGGGGGTCTGTATTTAGGAGTAATCCGGTCTAGGGTCTTTATTTGGGATAGTCCGGACAGGGGTCGGCATATAGGGGTATTCCAGTGTGGGGGTCTGTGTTTAGAGGTAGTCCAGTCTGGTGTCTGTATTTAGGGGTAGTCCAGTCTGTGGTCTGTATTTAGGGGTAGTCCGGCCTGGTGTCTGATTGAGGATCTGTATTTAGGGTGGTCTGGTTGAGGGTCTGTATTTAGGGTGATCTGGTTGAGGGTCTCTATTTATGGTGGTCTGGTTGAGGGTCTGTAGTTAGGGTGGTCTGGTTGAGGGTCTGTATTTAGGATGGTCTGGTTGAGGGTCTGTATTTAGGGTGGACTGGTTGAGGGTCTGTATTTAGGGTGGACTGGTTGAGGGTCGGTATTTAGGGAGGTCTGGTTGAGGGTCTGTATTTAGAGTGGTCTGGTTGAGGGTAGTCTGGTTGAGGGTCTGTATTTAGGATGGTCTGGTTGAGGGTCGGTATTTAGGGAGGTCTGGTTGAGGGTCCGGATTTAGGGTGGTTTGGTTGAGGGTCCGGATTTAGGGTGGTCTGGCTGAGGGTCCCTTTTATCAGGGCCTCGGGGGGGTGTATTTATTTGGGGCTCTAGGTAATGTCACCCCCTATAGTTTGTATCTGGTATATTTGCCTGTGCACGCTCATGTATGTGGTGTGTACTGACAACGCCATTTTATTAACCCCTCTAAACAGACATTCACACAATATGTAGTCGTGGCACTAATAAAATGCGCATGACCTTGGAGGAGATCTCCGAGCATTAGTCCTCCTCCTTGGGAAGACGGCTGCTCCCCATATTTTGCCTCGATGCCGTCTCCCTCTCCCTGCTCCATTTCTGTATGTATCACCCAATGCACAGGACACGGCTGCTCCCCATATTGTGCCCCGCTGCTGTCTCCCCGTCCCTGCGCCATTTCTGTATGTATCACCCAATGCACAGGACACGGCTGCTCCCCATATTTTGCCCCGATGCCGTCTCCCCATCCCTGCGCCATTACTGTATGTATCACCCAATGCACAGGACACGGCTGCTCCCCATATTTTGCCCCGATGCCGTCTCCCCGTCCCTGCGCCATTACTGTATGTATCACCCAATGCACAGGACACGGCTGCTCCCCATATTTTGCCTCGATGCCGTCTCCCCGTCCCTGCGCCATTACTGTATGTATCACCCAATGCACAGGACACGGCTGCTCCCCATATTTTGCCTCGATGCCGTCTCCCCGTCCCTGCGCCATTACTGTATGTATCACCCAATGCACAGGACACGGCTGCTCCCCATATTGTGCCCCGCTGCCGTCTCCCCGTCCCTGCGCCATTACTGTATGTATCACCCAATGCACAGGACACGGCTGCTCCCCATATTGTGCCCCGCTGCTGTCTCCCCATCCCTGCGCCATTACTGTATGTATCACCCAATGCACAGGACACGGCTGCTCCCCATATTGTGCCCCGCTGCTGTCTCCCCGTCCCTGCGCCATTACTGTATGTATCACCCAATGCACAGGACTCGGTGCTCACCTTCTGATGCGTCTCCAGCAGCTGCTCCTCTGTCCCTAACAACTCTGCTGCTTAGCAACTGTTTCCCTAACAACGACTGACACACTTCCCCATTGGTTGGGCCCTATCCGCCATCTTGGTACTCTCATACCATTTCCGGCTATAGGGACATATCCACCTTGTTATGACTTCTGTTTTCTCTAAATGACAGAAATAACGAATAATTTATAACACAGTCATTGATTATCGAATGTCTATGATTGTTCGAAATCGTTTAAAAAAAGGATTAAACCAACTGCCTCAACCAAGATGGCCACTCGCGTCGTCCGGAAGTGACGTCAGCGGAAGTGTCGCTTTAATTAGACTTTACCCCCCGACTGACGGTGTCAAAGAGGCTCCAGAAGGCGGATATTGAGTTCCTGGTGTGCGGAGATGCAGCCCGTTGTTGTTTTCCTGGTGCTCCTGGCGGGGCTCGGTTGCCGGGCGGTGGAGGTGAAGAGACCCCGCGGCGTCTCCCTGTCCAGTGAGTGATGTCTTCATTCATTATCGCTGCTATGCGATTCACCAGCATGCAATACTTCCTCCGGGACTCCGGGTGGCGCTGTGACGCAGAGGCTCCTTTCCTACAGTTGTAGTGTTAAGCTTCATTCAATGGTCTGTGCCTTATTCCAGTCACTTGTCTGTAGGGTGCAGCGCTCTCTGCTGGCTGTTCTGTGAACTGCACCAAGAAATCTAATTGCGCTGCTCATATTCTAGACTTTTCTGTATGGGCCTTTAATATGTCAGTAATGTCTCACCCAGCTTTCCCGGACTCCTGAATGGCAAATAAGCTTATTTATGTCTTTCTACATCCCACACATGGCTTGTCAAGGCTCAAACTGTGTTTTATGCCATAAATGTCTGTGAGATACTTTGAAAGCTGGGTGATCGGAGCCGTAGCGATGTCCATAGTGACCACTGCTCACATCGGTCGTCACTCAGCTTTCCCAGAAATGTTTCTGGTGGTACGTATAATAAGAAAACTAAGCAGGTTTACCCGTCAGGATACTGGGAAAGCTGGGTGGCAATAGAAGACTTCTAAATGCAATTCTCTGTATATGCAGAAATGTGAGAAATGGATATAAATATGCCTACTTGCCATTCAGAAGTCTGAAAAAGCTGGGTGATGACTACTACAAGAGCGGTAATTGTGACCGTGTTGTCACCCAGCTTTCCCAGACTGAGCAAATCAGATTAGTTCTGCTGTAATTCATCTGCTGGCTGGCCGCTCAGCAGTCTGGGAAAGCTGGGTGACATCGCATGGCAGAGCCTTAGAGAAACAGGTGTAACCCATAAATGGCCACCAGCTGTGATATAACACCCAGCTCTCTCAGGCTTCTGAAAGGCAAGGCTACTCTGCTGTGGCTGCAGCAGGAGGATTATTCTGTCTGGGAAAGCTCGGTGGCCATATAAGGCATCCACTAGTCCTGTGTCATGTCTTGTCACCCAGCTTTCCCAGACTCCTGAGTGGCAAATCTTGAGTACTTTTGCAGTAAAAAAGCATCTATTATTATGCAGAAATCAAAAGAAGCTGGGTGAGGGCTCCTGCAAGAGAGGTCATTGTGACTGTTGGGTCACCCAGCTTTCTCAGACTGAGGAAATTGGATTTGTTCTATTGTAATTTATCTGCTGCCTCCATCACTGAGCAGGTTGACCTGCAGGTGTCTGGGAAAGCTGGGTTTCATCTCATGGGAGAGCCGTGGTGGGGGCCAGAGTTCGGAAACATAAGTAACCAATACATGGCTCCCACTTTACAGGTCTGGTTTTAATGCCACTCCGCTTTCTCAGACTCCTGAATGACAAGTCTGCTCTGTTATAGTAGAATTAATGTGACTTCCTCAGTCTGGGAAAGCTGGGTGACAATATATTATGTTAGTCATAGTGCTTGCAATATGTTGGTTATCCATGTTTCTTCAGATTGTCATCCAGCTTTCCCAGACTGCTGAGTGGCAAATCTGCTCAGCTATGGATGCAGCACATGAATTATAATTGGATTTTTGCTCGGATGTGCCATTTGGTAGTCTGGGAAAGTTGGGTGGCATTTCGTGGCTGTGGCCAATCTAAAGAAACCTACAATGCCACCCAGCTTTCCCAGACTCCTGAATGGCAAGCCTGCTAGGCTACGGATGCAGCAAATGAATTTCAGTCAAACTGATCTGATATGCACAGTCTGGGATGGCCACCACTATACCTCTCCCATGTGCTGTCACCCAGCTTTCCCAGTCTCCTGACTGCCAAAACCACTTAGCATTATCCCCCACACAGCCATAGCTCTGTGGATCAGCGACCACTTCAGTGCCGGCTGTAGTGATAGATGACGTGGGGGCCTTAAAGGGACGTGTGTTTGAGAACATGGCGGATGTGTAACGTCTCCTTCTTTCCCAGATCGCAGCTTCTACGATGAGACCAAACCCTTCACCTGCCTGGACGGATCCAAGACCATCCCCTTCGACCACGTGAACGACGACTACTGCGACTGCGCCGATGGAACCGACGAGCCCGGTAAGGAGACAGAGCGCCCTCTGCTGGAGAAATGTGGTATCACACGGCGCCCAATCATGTGTTACAACTGTCCGTCCTCTAGGGGGAGCTGGAGGCCATTACTGCAAAATGCTCTCCAACCTGTTACTGACCGGGCCTTCTTCCTCCCATCAGGCACCGCTGCGTGCGCCAATGGCAAATTCCACTGTACCAACGCTGGGTTCAAGCCTCAGTACATCCCGGCATCACGGGTCAACGACGGCATCTGCGGTAAGAAACCTTGTCATCATGCCCTTGACCTTGTGGGACTACAGCTCCCAGCACATTGGAAATTGGGGAAAGAGGTCACTGTGCTGCATCCCCTTCATTCGTGGGATGGGTCAGACCGGACCGCCACAGGTCCTGGCGAGAAAAGGCTGTTCCTTAATGAGATGGGCATATCCCTTTAATTGCGGAGCCGCAGAGCTGACGGTCGTCTCCTCTCCCCGCAGATTGCTGCGACACCACCGATGAGTATAACAGCGGAGCGCGCTGCCAGAACACGTGCCGGTGAGTAGCGCCCCCTGTGGAGAGGGTCAGGTATTGCTAGCAGGTTTTTGGGGGGATCTTTCACTTCTCGCTTTCTGGTCTTTCTCAGAGAGATGGGCAAACAGGAGCGAGAGGAGCTGGAGAAGAAGGCCGAGATGGCCCGGGAGGGCATGCTGCTGAAGCAGAGGTTTATCGAGGAGGCCCGAAAAGGCCGAGAAGAGAAGCAGGTGATGGCCGTAGATGAGCCCTGGTGGGACGAGGGGATTGGGCATGTGGATGTAGATATGCCTGATCTGTCTGTCCTCAGGGGGGAGGAGGTGTCATAGTTAGTCCCGAGTCGTGATCGCCATGCTGACTGTTTCCCGCCCAGGTGCAGCTGCAGGAGCTGGTGGAGAAGCGGCAGAGCGTGCAGGCTCAGGTGGACGCCCTGCGCGCCGAGAAGGAGGTGGCCGAGAAGCCGGAGAAGGAAGCCACAGATGCTCACAAGAAGGAGTGGGAAGGTGCCGCCCGCCCGTCCCCCGCCGCCATATTGCCCTGGATTTGGGGCATTTACACTTGTGTTTGCCTCTTGTAGAGCGGAGGGACGCTGAGAAGGCCGCGATGGAGAAGAAACGCTGCCTGGAAGTGTTTGCCGAGCTGGACCAGGACTCGGACGGCATGTGAGTAGTGCAGATCAGAGGGCCGTTTTGTGTACACAGCTCCCATGCAGAGCTATGCCTTCTCATGTCTGTTATCTATAGGGTTTCCACCCCGGAGCTGCTCTCTCACATGGAGCTGGATTCAGACGGGGACGGATCGTTGTCCGATAAAGAAGCCCTGGTGAGGCCTGTGGGTGGAGGGGCGCTTTATAGCCGGTCTAAAGGGGGCGTCACAGGATCTAAGACCCCATAAGTGAGGGCAGTGGTGAAAGCAGTAGTCTGCAATCATCCCCTTGGAGTCTTATTTTTCAGACCCCCCCCCCCAACTGATCTCATTTGTCCAGTTAGATGGGGTCCAGCAGCCCCCGGAGGTACAGCACAGCGCCGTACACTGTGTAGTGGCCATGACTGGGTACTGCAGCTCCTATAGAAGTGAATGTGACCCGAGCCGCAGTACCGTAACAGCTGTAGTTCTTAGAGCTACAAACATCCGATCGGTTGGGTTGCCTGGTGTCTGACCGCTACCCACCATCAGTTGGACAACCCCTTTAAAAATGTGTGACATATGTGATGTCCTGGGGTGTGAGGGGGTCTATGTCATGGGGTCATGGGTGTCGTGTCTTCCTTCCTGCAGGATCTTCTCAGAGGGTCGTACTCGGTGGATGCCGCCACCTTCCTGGACTCCGTGTGGCCACAGGTTAAAGAGAAGTTCAAGTCAGAGGTTGGTGCTGACAGGCGGCTTTCTGGGCGCTGCGTGTGGCCAGTATTCATGTGGTTAATGTCCGCCAGAGCGACGCCCCACCATTGCCCCCAGTGGAAGAGGGGACCGAAAGCCACCCGGAAATCCCCACTGAGGAAGATGAGGATGATGACGTAGCTGAGGGAGATGAGGAGGATGATGATGACGACTCTGATGAAGAGCACAGGGTGAGTCCATAAGAAAATTCTGCCTTCCCAGAGCCACCACTAGGGGGAGCTACTGAGTAAGGGATTTATTATAAGCTTCATTATAGTATAGCACGGCATGTGGGGGAGGGGAAAGGTGTAACGTAAGGATTCGTGTGTCTGATCCACTGTTATCACAGGCTCCACCAAGCAAGTCACCCACCGAGGAAGTGGAGATGCCCCCATATGACGAGGCCACCCAGGCTCTGATAGACAGTGAGTGACGTAATCCATCCTCCAAGTAATGACTACCACCCCTATCATCCTTCATTATCATCGCAATATTGTCTTTATTGCAGCTGCTCAAGTGGCTCGTAATCAGTATGATGAAGCGGAGAAGTCGCTGCGAGAAATTGAGGATACAATTAGGTTTGTAGCAACCCGGCTCCTGATCCTCTTATTACCCCTGTAACCTCTTATTACAGTAACCCGGCTCCTGATCCTCTTATTACCCTGTAACCTCTTATTACAGTAACCCGGCTCCTGATCCTCTTATTACCCTGTAACCTCTTATTACAGTAACCCGGCTCCTGATCCTCTTATTACCCCTGTAACCTCTTATTACAGTAACCCGGCTCCTGATCCTCTTATTACCCTGTAACCTCTTATTACAGTAACCTGGCTCCTGATCCTCTTATTACCCTGTAACCTCTTATTACAGTAACCCGGCTCCTGATCCTCTTATTACCCCTGTAACCTCTTATTACAGTAACCCGGCTCCTGATCCTCTTATTACCCTGTAACCTCTTATTACAGTAACCCGGCTCCTGATCCTCTTATTACCCCTGTAACCTCTTATTACAGTAACCCGGCTCCTGATCCTCTTATTACCCCTGTAACCTCTTATTACAGTAACCCGGCTCCTGATCCTCTTATTACCCTGTAACCTCTTATTACAGTAACCCGGCTCCTGATCCTCTTATTACACCTGTAACCTCTTATTACAGTAACCCGGCTCCTGATCCTCTTATTACCCTGTAACTTCTTATTACAGTAACCCGGCTCCTGATCCTCTTATTACCCTGTAACCTCTTATTACAGTAACCCGGCTCCTGGTCCTCTTATTACCCTGTAACCTCTTATTACAGTAACCCAGCTCCTGATCCTCTTATTACCCCTGTACCCTCTTATTACAGTAACCCGGCTCCTGATCCTCTTATTACCCTGTAACCTCTTATTACAGTAACCCGGCTCCTGATCCTCTTATTACCCTGTAACCTCTTATTACAGTAACCCGACTCCTGATCCTCTTATTACCCTGTAACCTCTTATTACAGTAACCCGGCTCCTGATCCTCTTATTACCCCTGTACCCTCTTATTACAGTAACCCGGCTCCTGACCCTCTTATTACCCTGTAACCTCTTATTACAGTAACCCGGCTCCTGATCCTCTTATTACCTCTGTAACCTCTTATTACAGTAACCCGGCTCCTGATCCTCTTATTACCTTGTAACCTCTTATTACAGTAACCCGGCTCCTGAGCCTCTTATTACCCCTGTAACCTCTTATTACAGTAACCCGGCTCCTGAGCCTCTTATTACCCTGTAACCTCTTATTACAGTAACCCGGCTCCTGATCCTCTTATTACCCCTGTAACCTCTTATTACAGTAACCCGGCTCCTGATCCTCTTATTACCCTGTAACCTCTTATTACAGTAACCCGGCTCCTGATCCTCTTATTACCCTGTAACCTCTTATTACAGTAACCCGGCTCCTGGTCCTCTTATTACCCTGTACCCTCTTATTACAGTAACCCGGCTCCTGATCCTCTTATTACCCTGTAACCTCTTATTACAGTAACCCGACTCCTGATCCTCTTATTACCCTGTAACCTCTTATTACAGTAACCCGGCTCCTGATCCTCTTATTACCCTGTAACCTCTTATTACAGTAACCCGGCTCCTGATCCTCTTATTACCCTGTAACCTCTTATTACAGTAACCCGGCTCCTGATCCTCTTATTACCCTGTAACCTCTTATTACAGTAACCCGGCTCCTGATCCTCTTATTACCCTGTAACCTCTTATTACAGTAACCCGGCTCCTGATCCTCTTATTACCCTGTAGCCTTATTACAGTAACCCGGCTCCTGATCCTCTTATTACCCTGTAACCTCTTATTACAGTAACCCGGCTCCTGATCCTCTTATTACCCTGTAACCTCTTATTACAGTAACCCGGCTCCAGATCCTCTTATTACCCTGTAACCTCTTATTACAGTAACCCGGCTCCTGATCCTCTTATTACCCTGTAACCTCTTATTACAGTAACCCGGCTCCTGATCCTCTTATTACCTCTGTAACCTCTTATTACAGTAACCCGGCTCCTGATCCTCTTATTACCTCTGTAACCTCTTATTACAGTAACCCGGCTCCTGATCCTCTTATTACCCCTGTAACCTCTTATTACAGTAACCCGGCTCCTGATCCCCTTATTACCCCTTGTATTTTGTACCTCGGTTCCTTGTTGCGCTTTGACCTTTCCGTCTTGCTCGTCTGTGTTTAGGAATCTGGAGAAGGAGATTTCCTTGAATTTTGGGTCACACGGGGAGTTTTCTTATCTTTATGGACAATGCTACGAGCTATCGACCAGCGAGTAAGTATAATGGAGACGTTCCCGGGTGATCGTGTATAATAGATCTCTGGATATTGGATGCTTGTGTTCAGACTGTATTATAGGACGTTCCTGTGATTTTCTTTTCTAGATATATTTATCGCTTGTGTCCATTTAGTCGTGTGACACAGAAGCCGAAGGTTGGAGGCTCGGAGACTAATTTGGGGTGAGAGGTTTTGGTCTTTTTTTTTTTTTTTTTAAATCTTCTTTCTGAGTATTATGTAAATATTGGGTCCAAGTCTTTCTGATGATTCTTCTTTTCCACAGATCATGGGGATTCTGGTCAGGACCTGAAAATGATCGATTCAGTACAATGAAATATGAACAAGGCACAGCCTGTTGGCAGGGACCAAACCGATCGACACAGGTGAGTGATAGAAAGTATTTGCCCCCTTCACATGTGACCCAGAATGGAGTAGGAGGAGCTATGGGACATGGTGTTTGCCCCTCCCACCACAGGGGAAAGAGGAGGAGCTATGGGACATGGTGTTTGCCCCTCCCACCACAGGGGAATGAGGAGGAGCTATGGGACATGGCGTCTGCCCCTCCCGCCACAGGGGAAAGAGGAGGAGCTATGGGACATGGCGTCTGCCCCTCCCACCACAGGGGAAAGAGGAGGAGCTATGGGACATGGCGTCTGCCCCTCCCGCCACAGGGGAAAGAGGAGGAGCTATGGGACATGGCGTCTGCCCCTCCCGCCACAGGGGAAAGAGGAGGAGCTATGGGACATGGCGTTTGCCCCTCCCACCACAGGGGAAAGAGGAGGAGCTATGGGACATGGCGTCTGCCCCTCCCGCCACAGGGGAAAGAGGAGGAGCTATGGGACATGGCGTTTGCCCCTCCCACCACAGGGGAAAGAGGAGGAGCTATGGGACACGGCGTCTGCCCCTCCCGCCACTGGGGAATGAGGAGGAGCTATGGGACATGGCGTCTGCCCCTCCCGCCACAGGGGAAAGAGGAGGAGCTATGGGACATGGCGTCTGCCCCTCCCGCCACAGGGGAAAGAGGAGGAGCTATGGGACATGGCGTTTGCCCCTCCCACCACAGGGGAAAGAGGAGGAGCTATGGGACATGGCGTCTGCCCCTCTCACCACAGGGGAAAGAGGAGGAGCTATGGGACATGGCGTCTGCCTCTCCCACTGTAGTGACCGGTCCTTATATATTAGGAATCTCAGCACTGCGGCCGTAGCATCTTGTCTTTTCTGTGCTCCTCCTGTTTGCCGCCAGTGATGGACGCTCTGAGACTCGTGAATGATGTGGTTTCTGCTCTGCAGGTGAAGCTGTACTGCGGGAAGGAGACCGTGGTCACGTCGACCTCTGAGCCCAGTCGCTGCGAATACCTCATGGAGTTCTTCACTCCGGCCGCCTGCCATCAGCCGGTGGACATCCCCCAGGAGGAGCATGACGAGCTGTGATACCAGCAGAACAGGTGCCACATAACACCACATGTCCCTCCATCAGGTCAGGACGGGCGCTGACCCAGACCTAGGGGGCCGGAGCACAACACCGCCATTGTTCAGCTATTTCCCTCTAGGCCAATAATATTGGGTCTCTTTTTAAGAGGTTGGATAATTTTTCTTTAATCCATTAGTGCAAAATCGGGTACATGTGCTTCAGTGCTGGGACGGACCCATAGAAGCCGGCATGGCGCGGTGCTGGGACGGACCCATAGAAGCCGGCATGGCGTGGTGCTGGGGACGGACCCATAGAAGCCGGCATGGCGTGGTGCTGGGGACGGACCCATAGAAGCCGGCATGGCGTGGTGCTGGGGACGGACCCATAGAAGCCGGCATGGCGCGGTGCTGGGACGGACCCATAGAAGCCGGCATGGCGCGGTGCTGGGACGGACCCATAGAAGCCGGCATGGCGCAGTCCGGAGACACGTGATGTGTCAATGCTTATACTAGACACGGCGCCATCCTGGGCGCTGAGAGGAGACCTGCACTGAGAACACTCCTCCGCTGCCTCCCCCTCCGCTGCCTCCCCGTCCACTGCCTCCCCGTACTCCTAGTGTATAGCATTGGAGGACCGAAAGTCCTGACAAGTAAACGAAGCAGTTACTGGGAGGTCGCTTAGTTTTTTACTGGACTGAAGCCAAATCTCTTACAGTTATTTTCAATGTGAAAGTGAATCGGTCACCGATAATTTGAATGCAACATGATGTAGGGGCTAAAACTCTGATTCCAGCGATGTGTCACTTACTGGGCTGTTTGCTGCAGTTTTGATAATCCCCCCTGTTTTCTCTGCTGCAGATCTAGCAGTTCTCTAAATGCTGAGCTCTGTATAACCCCGCCCACAACACTGATTGGCTGCTTTCTGCTGTGTACCCTACGCATAGGTGGAAGGCTGCCAATCAGTGGTGTGGGTGGGGTTAGAGAGAGCTCATGAATATGGAGGACTACATGGCAGCAGGTCTACTAGTCCTGTAGTGGTGATCTCCTGCTGATAAAACTCTGATTATATCAAAACTGCAGCATGCAGCCCAGTAAGTGACACATCGCTGAGGCCCTATGTTATGTTGCTCTCTGATTAGGTGGCAAACTCCCGGTGACCCGATTCCCTTTGGGTATGTGCACACAGTCAGTATTTTCAGCAGAAAAACCTGCCAATACCGGAGCGTTGGCAGGAAAAACACTGACGGGTGGTTTTAATGCATTTGTTCTGTCATTTGGGTGGAAAAAAAAAAAGTGACATATTGTAGATTGGAAACTGCTTCAAATATGCAAGGAAAAGATACCAAAGTGAATAAGATGTGACGTCCCGTAATACTGTGCGTCTTCATGGTGACACCGCAGTGCTTCAGCAAACCTATTTATGACTTTTAATGCTGGATAGAAAGTGGGGGGGAGAAGCTACTTCTTAAAGTGGTTAACCCTTTTTTTTTATGCATTTTTGGTTTTTTTCCTCCAATAGCATTTATTTATTTTTATAAAACTGAGCACCTCCTTTTTTTTTTTTCTTTTTTTTTGTTAGATTTTTATTTTATTTTTTTTTGTTTTTCTTTACAGCTTTTGCCACGTGGGTTAATTCTATAAAAAAAAAAAAATCTGGACTTTTAAGGATGCAGCAATAATAAATGTGGTGTGGTTTTTTTTTTTTTTTTTCTCATTTATTTTTAATGGTGGGAAAGACCAGGGAATCAAGTTTTAATTTTTAACGTTTATTTTTTTAAACCTGCGATTGTCTGATTGCTTGCACTAAATAATAATAATAATATCACATCTATATAGAGAATCGCACTCTCCTGCGAGGCCCAGCCATAGACTGGACTGTAGTGAAGCGCCACCATTGCAGGCGTGAAGGAACCTTCAGTCAACCCACTGGCTGCTATGGAAATCTATGAGCACTCTGTCATCGGGGGATCTGATGACCCCAGATTGCACATCTTAAATGCTGTAGTCAGACAGTGACAGCAGCATTTAGAGGGTGAACAGCAGCGAGTGGCGCTTAGCTCCAGTCACTGCTGTTACAGGAAGATGTCAGCTGTGTAACACCTCCAGCATCTGCTGGGAGTTGTGCGGGCTCAGCTCCTGAGCCTGCTGCATCACGTAGGAGAACCTGAAGAAATGTCTACGTATAAACTCCAAAAACATACTGATGGGTTCGACTGGACCCAATGTGGACGGAGATCGACATGACTGTCTGGACTGTCAATTTTCAAGAGTGCAAAACAGGGAGGCCGGGCGCGCTCCTGATGATGCAAGATGACGCCTGAATGTACATCATGTGCCTGCTTTCATAATGGCCCACACTAACGTTGATCTTTCTCCTTTTGTTTGCACCAGACGTAGAGAAGACCGCGTGTGAACGGAACCAGACGGACTGTGAAGAGTTAGATCCGACGGCCGCCTTGTTCCACATCGTCCCCAACCTCATTCCAGACCCCCCGTCCCACCTTCACCCCATCTCTGCAGTAAAGGACACAAGCAACCGAAAGACACATTCCATCCACCATCCCTCCATCGCTGCTGCCCTGCGTCACCTTCACTTTATTTTACACACTTGAGACTTAAAGGGGAGGTCCATAAGTTTATTTTTTCCTTGAGAAACAATGCTACTTCTGCCCACTGGTTGTGCCTGGTATTGCAGCTCTTTAAGTAAACTGCAAAATCCGACAAAGCCCAAGGACAGAAATGTCACTAATTATTGATAAATGTAATTTTTTTTTAAATATACATAAATCATGGATATCCTCTTTTTAAAATAATATTCCAAGTAGCTGCTATAGTATCTCTTGTTTCCATGCTAATGACGGGATTGTTCTGTGCTCAAAAATACATGTTTCTATAAAAACTGAAAGTGTAGTGCCTTTTTTTTTTTTTTTTTTTTTTTTTCTTTCTCCTCTTCTATATCGGTCATGTCACTTTGTCACTAGTGCTTTGTTTGCAGAGCATAATCAGAATTGTGTGATCAGCAGCCACCACTAGGGGGAGCTCACTGAGGAAATGTTCAGTAGAAGTCTGTGTAATGAGCTCCTCCTAGTGGTGCATTCAGGAAGTTGTTTTTGTTTTTTACTATGAGGGTAGGAGTCAGGATAGGTACAGAGAATACATAAAGTGCATGTACAAAAATGCTCAAAGCCTTACCTACAAAATGGAGCAATTAGAATTAATATTTTAGTAGGAAAATTATGATCTAGTTGGAATAATGAGGAGGTAAGTTTCATATTGGACCAGGGAAACGCATTGGTTGTCCTCTATTTGGACTTTTCAAAGGCGTTTGTGTAACATAAAAGGTTAATACATAAAATGAACACAGTGGGACTAAGGGAAAAATGTGTGATGGGAAGCAAGGTGGTTTTTAATAGAAAACACTGATTTGGTTAACATGGGGGTGTGTGCTGCGGCCGTTTCCAATTAGACTGAGTATTTTGAGCGCTCAAGAATGAGACTGCACACCATTGTGACAATAACATTCCACCAATACTGATGATTTATTGTACATACATGGATTTATAATTGCATATAGAAAGGGGTGGTTAGTTAATTACCATATTGTCAATCTCCTCTGTTATTGGTTATCTAAATACATATGGAATATTGTGATTAATGCACATATGAATGCTGATTAAGCAACTACAGTGTAACTGTCTGCATCTAGGACAAAGTTGAGACATCTGATCATCACTTAATACATATGGCGTTGTTCTGCTTTTGGCTGGAAATCCCCGAACAGTCTGTCTGGCTTATATCAGTTTGTCAGCCATTTTATGCAATTGATTATAGTGTATATATTAGCTGTGGATATATGAGTATATATAATTATATGAGTATATATGCAAGTGAGATCTATATGATATATATTTCCATCACAATCCTCCTTAGATATCACTTGCCCTAATCCTAGCCTCCTGTCCCAAAGCGCTGCAACTCTTTTGTGCTGCCGGTGGACTGACGCAAGCCTAGCGCCTACGCCCCACTCTGTACAGACTTTTCGCATATGGGTGGTCAGGAGATCTGTCCCTAACTGGGGTTCGTTGCAATCTTAGTCAACAGCATGTGTATTGAGCGGTGTGTATTCTTTATCAGGTAGGTCATTATCCGGTCAGGCAGGGCATCCACAACATCATTCTGGCTTGGGTGTATGTTCTGAAATGGGAGCTTTCTTGCAATGCAATGCGTGGATCCAAGTGGGTGTTCCCTCCAGCTTCACAGAGGTTGGTGTCATCAGCAGGGCAGGACCATCAAATCTGGGATCGAGTGGTGTTCTCCTTACAAACTTTTTCACCAACCCCCAGTCTCCTGGCTTCAAGGAGTGTGTACCGGACACTGAATCTGGATCTGGCAATGAAGAAAAAACTCAAGAATGGATGTTAGCAAGTTTCTTGGTGAGTTCAATTACATAAACAAAGTATCATATTGCATAGTCAGCTGCTGAGGGAAAGAATACCCCTAACCTGGGACTAGACCCAAACAAAATTTCATATGGTGACAGCTTTTCTGGGCCTCTGGAAGTGTGCCTTACACTAAGTAGTGTGATTGGGAGCGTCTCATGCCATGGTTTGTTTGTCTCTTGGGCAACTTTCAACATCCTGTTCTTAAGTGTCCCATTCAGTCTTTCCACTCTCACCACTCTCAGGATTGTAAGGAGTGTGTAGGCCTAAGTCTGACCCTACTGCTGACCAGATCTCCCGTGTGAGATTTGCTGTGGAATGCGGGTCCCTGGTCACTCTATCACTTCTGGGACCCCATATCTGCATACTATCTCTGAGAGTAGCTTCTTTGCAGTAGTCTTTGCTGATTGGTTCCTCACTGGGAAAACTTCTGGCCATCCTGAGAACACGTCCACGACCTTAAGGGCATATTCGAAACCCCCACTTGGCGATGTCTGGATGTGGTCTATCTGGATCCTCTGGAAGGGGTACAGTGGTCTGGCAAGATGATGTGTGGGAACTTTCCATTCTTCCAGGGTTGCATTTGCCACAGGCAGGGCCAGACTGGGACTAAAATTCAGCCCTGGTATTTGAAGTTACACAGGCCCACTTGTCACATGGTGACTGTATAATATCTTTGTACACTTGTAGGCCGGGCTGGTTTTAGGCAAAGTGGGACCCTAGGCAAAGTTTATAATGGGTCCCCAAATGCTAACATACTGCACATCACACAAAAGCATTTCGGTTGTATTTACATGCGCTGAGTTCAGGCCACTAAATGAGTTTGATCGACAATACTGAAGTTGTTCAACACTTGTTTCCCGGCCTCTTTCCACCAGCTGAGGAATAATGATGGGACAGAACGATCACTAATAGATCCCTAACAGATCACCATACAGTATCATGTTATCAGCAGCACATCTACAGTTTACACCGGCGATGTGCTGCTGAGAACAAGGATTTTTGCTCCGGCAAAAACAATCTGAATATGCAGCATTTTACTTGTTTAGTAAAATACACCCCATAGTCCTCCATATATTGTAATGTGCTCCACAGTCCTCCATATAGTATAATACACTCCCTATAGTCCTCCATATATTAAAATACACTGCTCAGTCCTCCACATAGTATAATACACTCCTCATAGTGCTCCATATAGTATAATGCCCCGCCATAGTCATCCATGTAGTACAATTCACTTCCCATAGTATAATGCACCCCATAGTTCTTCATATAGTATAACGTATTCCCCATAGTCCTCGATACAGTATAATGCAGCCCACATATAGTATAATGCAGCCACCACCCCACAGAGTATAATGTAACCCCCCATAGAATATAATGCAGCCCCCCTCATAGTTTAATGCAGCCCCATCAGAGTATGATGCAATCACCCCTTGTGATGGTGGATATGTTATGTGGGTATCATTTTGTGTATATTTATATTTTACTGATTATCATGGTGTTCTCTTGTAGGATGAGCTATTTGCCAATTGATGAATTGTTGTTATTTGCCATCTGATATCAGCCCCCACAGTCCTGTACTGTTATCTCTCCACAGGGTCAGTGAATAATGTTGTTTGCTAATATGCTAATGACATGTTGACCTAGCTTGTTGAAACAAGGAGCCCCTGCAACCCACCCCCCTAACCTGTGAATGAGGAGAGGGACTTGTAAATATCAGGGAGGTGAGACAGATCAGTCTTGTGTGGAATGATGAACACCGCACGTCACAAGGGGAAGCATATGGACCATTTTTTATCCTCTGCTGGATTATTGGACTCTCATCTCCTGGACATTTATCCGGTTACTGAACTGCATTCAGCTTCTGGACTATCTTTTTCCCTTCCCCCATGACGGCACACCTGAGTGAGGGGATCCGCCCAGTCAGGACAGGAAACCCTACTGAAAATAAAAGGGCGGTACCTCTCTGTTGCTTCATTTGGGTTTCCTGTCCTGACAGGGACCCTTGTGCTGAACACGGCGGTTCGACTTACCCAGGTCCCGTCCCGGCGTGGAAGAACAGGCAGCGCCTGTGCGTCGGAGGTTCGGGTCCTGGAGGCGCCGTCCGCAGGTCCCCCGGGTCGCTGCGTCCGTGCGGGCGTTGTGCAGCATGGTTGGAGGACCGGGTTCCTTCCATGGCTGCCACGCCGCTCTCCCCACTCTGCCGGCGTCCAGGCGCGGTGGCCGCTTCCGGGTCGCTCGTCTGACGTCACACGCCAGGCACGCTGGGAATGGGCGTGCCCGTGTGACGTCAGGAGCAGGCGCCGGATCCAAGATGGCGGCGCCCATGAAGAAACGCCGGCCGGTGGAAAAAGGACTCCGGCGGCGCGGCAGAGGAGGGGAGGGCCACCATTGGGCACCGGAGGAGGCGGGGAGTGCAGTGGTCCCCCCATAAAAGGGTGCTGGACCACAGAAGACGCGCTCATGTTCTAAACTTCACTATGGAAGTAGGACAACAGGAGCAGCAGCAGCAGCCGCCTTCACAGCAGCAGCAGGAGCTCTCACCAGATGCCTTGCCGAGCCACCACCATACCAGGAGCAGCCGCTCAAGTGGCTGTTCCGTCCGGCAAGATTCGTCGACGTCCAGGAGGGACGCTTCACGTGCATCTGTCCAGCCTCCAAAATCGGTACCCTTGATTGTCGGCGGTGGTGAGTGATCTACGTAAATGTATCCCTTATGGTAACAGGGTCCATTTTTCTGTTTTGATCACTAGGGGTCCAGGAAAGCTAGCGGTAAAACAAAGAACCGAGAGTGTGCCCTTTGTAAAGACCCGCTTGCAGTTCAGTATCAGAAGGATCTCTGTGCTAACTGCATTAGTAAGACTATACAAGAAGAAACCCCTAATTTCGCCACTAGCCTTAAAGCCATAATACAGGCTGAAATAAAAGACTCCTTGAAATTGGCCCTTAGCGAACCGAGAGGGAGAAGCCGTAAGGCGTCTACAGAATCAGATGCCTCTCAGAGACAGGGGAGTCATAAAACATCCCGATCTCCCTCTACTTCACCGGCCTCGGTCCACTCTTCGGATCCCTCCTCAGACAGTGATTCAGGAGGTCGTCCTTGCTTTCCAACTGAGGACGTGGACAAGTTAGTCAAAGCAGTCAGGTCTGCAATGGGTCTTAAAGAGGAGAAGAAGAAGACACCTAGGTCACTAGAGGATGTCATGTTTGGTGGCTTAGAAGAGAGGAGGAAACGCACGTTTCCGGTTAATGCAAAAATAAAAGCATTAATTGAGAAAGAGTGGAAAAGACCTGAAAAAATGGGTTCTTTGCCCTCTTCATCCAAAAGGAGATATCCCTTTGAGGATAAAGACTCTGAACCCTGGGAAAAGATCCCAAAAATTGACGGAGCAGTAGCCAAATGTTTGAAAAGATCATCCCTTCCACTAGAAGACTCGGGTGTTCTTAAAGACCCGCTCGATAAAAAAAGCTGATGGGTTTCTGAGGCATATCTGGGAAGCCTCAGCGGGGGGGCCTGAAGCCAGCAATTGCTGGAACTTGTACGGCCCGTGCTCTAATGGTCTGGCTACAGCAGATAGAAGATCAGCTAAGGGACAAAGTACCCAGAACTGACATCCTTGCCAATATATCTTTAGTGCAAGGAGCAGCAGCCTTTTTAGCAGACTCTTCTGCGGATTCCGCAAGACTAACGGCCAGAGCAGCGAGCTTGTCTAATGCGGCAAGAAGAGCCCTTTGGCTCAAAGGTTGTCCGGGGGATTTGCCATCTAAACACAAGCTATGCTCCATTCCATGTGATGGCCAACTTCTCTTTGGGAAAAAACTTGAAGAGATCCTGGAACATGCAGGAGATAAAAAGAAAGTCTTTCCCAATATCCCTAAAGAGTCCAAAAAAACTTTTTTTCGGAGGAGAAGATATAATAGAGGTCGCCCCCCAGGGGAGAGAAAAAACTGGGACTTTAGGGATAAGAGAGGATCGGGCTATATGTTTAAAGGGCCCTCTACATCGGCAAAAAAATCCCCCCAATGACATTACGCCAGAAGTGGGAGGAAGACTCTCCCTCTTCTTTCCGGCCTGGGTAAATATCTCCCCCAGTACCTGGGTCAAAAATATTATCAGAGACGGCCTCAAAATAAAATTCATCTGTCCACCCAGACGAAACTTTATTATAACTCCCCGAAGAAAGTCCCAGCAGGAACAATCTGCCCTAGAAGCCGAAGTCTTGGGACTTGTCCACAAAAAGGTTCTTCGGGAGGAAGGAGAGGGGTTTTACTCCCCCCTCTTCTTAATCCAAAAACCGGATGGTTCTTGGAGAACTATTATAAACCTAAGAAAACTCAACAAATCTTTAGAGAACTACTCTTTCAAGATGGAGTCTATAAATACGACCATAAAACTTCTTTTCCAACACTGCTTCATGGCAGTAATAGACTTGAAGGATGCATATTACCATATACCAATACATCCGGAATATCAGAAATACTTGAGAGTAGCTCTCTATATTCAGAATCAGGTAAAACATTATCAATACACAGCCCTTCCGTTCGGTCTGTCTACAGCTCCCAGGGTTTTCACCAAGGTGATTGTGGAAGTAATGTCGTACCTCCGGTCCCGGGATGTAGTCATTGTCCCATATCTGGACGATTTCCTTGTAATAGGAAGGTCAGAGTCCCACTGCACTCATCAAGTATCAGTGGTAACATCAACTCTAGTGGAGCTGGGCTGGTTAATAAATGTCCCCAAATCCAGACTGCTGCCAGCAAAATTACAGTCCTTCCTGGGGTTAATACTGGACTGCGAACGTCAGCTCTGCCTCCTTCCAGAAAACAAAGTAGACAAGATAATAAACCTGGCCAGTACAGCAATACGCCAGCCAACAATGACTCTGAGAAAGGCAATGTCCCTTCTAGGCTCGTTAACGTCGTGTATCCCGGCGGTAGCATGGGCACAATTCCACCTAAGACAACTACAGTGGGAAGTTCTCTCAGCTCAAAGACTGTTAAAAGGGCATTTAGAAGGAAATCTATGTCTCTCCCTGGGCGTAAGGGATTCCCTAGTTTGGTGGACGGTGAAAAACCACCTGGCAATGGGGGTCCGGTGGCAAAATCCGGTCATAGACATCATCACGACCGACGCAAGCGGTACAGGTTGGGGGGCTCACCTGAGATCTCACTCTGTACAAGGGACCTGGTCCATACGAGAGAAAAACTATGGATCAAACGAAAAAGAACTATGGGCAGTGGAGAAATCCCTAAGACATTTTCTTCCTTTACTTCGGGGTCGCCATACTCGAATCCTGACGGACAATCGAGCAGTGGTGGCGTATATCAATCATCAGGGGGGGACGAGGTCCAAAGGCCTCATGCATGCATCAAATCTACTCCTTCAACTAGCAGAACAACACCTGTCATCTCTGTCGGCGTTGCACATCAAAGGCATAGAAAACACTCAAGCGGACTTCCTGAGTCGCAGAGGCTTAAGGCAGGGGGAATGGTCCTTAAACCCCCAGATATTTCAACAAATAGTCCAGGCCTGGGGCACACCAGAAATAGACTTATTTGCCAACTCTCACAACAGAAAAGTCAGAAAGTTCCGCTCCTTGAATCCGAGAGAACATCCCTTCGCAGTAGATGCCCTACTGATACCCTGGAAGTTTTCTCTGGCCTACGCATTCCCCCCGATAGTGATGATTCCAGCTGTGATCCGGAAAATCAGGGAGGATCAGGCAAAAATCATCTTCATAGCTCCTTTTTGGCCAAGAAGACCATGGTTCTCCCTTCTAAGGCAGATGTCGGTAACAGACCCATGGATCCTACCAGAGGTTCCGGACCTGCTAACCCAGGGCCCAGTGACCCACTCTCAGGTGAAGGGCTTCCATCTCGCAGCCTGGAATTTGAGAGGGCGTTACTAAGTCGCCAAGGATTCTCTCCAGGGTTAATCTCCACCCTGTTGAAAAGCAGAAAACCCATAACCTCTAGGATCTATGGTAGGACATGGAAAAAATTTATTGACTTCCTGGGTGAACCATTGGGGGAGGTGCCTCCAGTAGGTCCTTTCCTAGAGTTTCTGCAAGCAGGATTACATCTTGGGTTAGCAACCAGCACCCTTAAAGTTCAGGTTTCTGCCTTGGGGGCCCTATATAATTGTAATCTTGCCTCAAATAGATGGGTCTCACGATTCATAAAATCTTGTAGTAGATCTCGGCCGGTCATTATTCCAAAAATCCCTCCTTGGGATCTAAACTTGGTCTTAGAAGCCCTGACTAAACAGCCCTTTGAGCCTTTGCAGGAGTTGTCACCTAAGTTACTTACCCTTAAAACAGTTCTACTAGTAGCCTTAACATCGGCACGTAGGGTAAGTGACTTACAGGCCTTGTCAATATGCCCTCCTTATACTCAGGTTTTTGATGACAGGATTGTTCTAAGACCAGACCCGGCTTATCTCCCCAAGGTGGTTCAAAAGTTCCATAGGAGTCAAGAGATTACTTTACCATCATTCTGTAGTAATCCTAAGAATCCAGGGGAACAAAAGTTCCACATGTTAGATGTGAGAAGAGCTATGTTACAATACATATCTATGACTAGTCAGTGGAGGAAAGACCAAACCCTATTCATAGCCTTTCAGGGTAGCAAAAGAGGGTGTGGGGTAGCTAAAAGTACTATTGCCAGATGGATTAGGGAGGCCATTAGTTTATCCTACTCTGTGGGTGGCACTCCGGTTCCCGAAGGCATCAAGGCTCACTCCACCAGAGCCGTGGCTACCTCCTGGGCAGAAAAAGCTGAGGTATCAATTGATCAAATTTGCAAGGCCGCTACCTGGTCCTCACCCTCAACTTTTTTCAAGCACTACCGGCTAGATCTTTCTTCCTCTGCTGACCTAACCTTTGGTAGAAGGGTGCTACAAGCGGTGGTCCCTCCCTAAGGTTTCATTCTACAAAATTCTCTCAGGTGTGCCGTCATGGGGGAAGGGAAAACACCAAGGTTACTTACGGGTAGCCGGTTTTTCCGGAGCCCATGACGGCACCCGTATATTCCCCCCCTTTTCACCCTTTCGGTGTGCACTATTGTTTTGGGTGTGTTTAGTTAATATAATGTGGTGTTGGATTGCCATGTGTACTAACCAGGGGGGCCTCTCATGCTCTGAAAACCAACTGAAGCGACAGAGAGGTACCGCCCTGTTATTTTCAGTAGGGTTTCCTGTCCTGACTGGGCGGATCCCCTCTCTCAGGTGTGCCGTCATGGGCTCCGGAAAAACCGGCTACCCGTAAGTAACCTTGGTGTATCCTTTGTGTGGTGGATCGTATATGGACCTTTCGTGTTTTTGCCTAAATAAAGCTTTAGGAATTGTTCACTATTCTCTTGCTCTGTTGCTCTGTTGAGCAGCACGGTGGCTCAGTGGATAGCACTGCAGCCTTGCAGCGCTGGAGTCCTGGGTTCTAATCCCACCTTGGACACCATCTGCAATGAGTTTATATGTTCTCCCCGTGTTTGCGTGGGTTTCCTCCAGGTACTCCGATTTCCTCCCACATTCCAAAGACATACTGATAGGGAATTTAGATTGTGAGCCCCATCGGGGACAGTGATGATAATGTGCAAAAACTGTAAAGCGCTGCAGAATATGTTAGCGCTATATAAAAAAAAAAATAAAGAAAATAAAGATTGTGTGGTATCGGAGAAGGACCCTGTGACAACTAGAGGCAGCAGTGGGATCAACAGAGTTGGTAAGCAATACGTTCGCTGCTACTACATTGGGAGAGTCTTGGGATAGAGAGGAGTTTAGGAGAGAAATAGAGGGTGACACTACCTTAGCAGCCCTTAGGCTACGGGCAGAATCTGAGCACATGGAAGATAATGGGGATGGCTTCACTCAAGAAAACGGACTGTATTATCGTGTAACAAAGGTCAGTGACGGGCAACCCTGACGCAACGACCAGGCAACTCATTGTTCCTCAGAAGTACAGGGCACAGCTACTCCAACTGGCCCTTGGCTGGGCATCAAGGGAGGAAAAGGACTGAAAAGAGACTCACCCAAAGTTTTTACTGGCCTGGCATCTCGCAGTCGGTAGCCCATTATTGCCGCACCTGCGATGTGTGCCAGCGAATGCGGCATCCAGGAGCTTGAAATAAGGTACCCCTGCAATCCCTGCCCATAATTGAAGAACCATTTCAACGTGTAGCTGTCGACATCATAGGTCCTCTGGCCCACCCCAGCCGGTCGGGGAAAAAATATAAATATACAAAAATGATACCCACATAACATATCCCACGATCACAACCCTCATAGAATATAAATATAATACAGCCCCCATAGAATATAATGTAGCCCCGAATAGAATATAATACAGCCCACCTCCCCATAGAATATAATGCAGCCCCATCAAAGAGTATGATGCAATCCTCCCTCATAAAATCTAATACAGCCCCCCCATAGAATATAATACAGCCCACCTCCCCATAATATATAATGTAGCCCCCCATAGAATATAATACAGCCCCCCATAGTATATAACACAGCCTCCCCATAGAATATAATATACCCCCACAATAGTATATAACACAGCCACATAGTATATAACACGGCCTCCCCTATAGACTATAATATACCCCCCATAGTATATAGCAAAGCCCGCATAGTATATAGCACAACCCGCATAGTATATAGCACAGCCTGCATAATATAGCACAGCCCACGTAGTAGTATACAGCACAGCCCGCATAGTATACAGCCCACACAGTAGTATACAGTACCCACAGCCCACACAGTAGTATACAGCCCACAGTAGCATACAGCCCACACAGTAGTATATAGCCCACACAGTAGTATACAGCACACACAGCCCACGCAGTAGTATACAGCACACACAGCCTACGTAGTAGTATACAGCCCACACAGTAGTATACAGCACACACAGCCAATGTAGTAGTATACAGCCCACACAGTAGTATACAGCACACACAGCCCACGCAGTAGTATACAGCACACAGTCCACGTAGTAGTATACAGCCCACACAGTAGTATGCAGCCCATGTAGTAATATACAGCCCACACAGTAGTATACAGCACACACAGGCCACGTAGTAGTATACAGCACAGCCCCCCCCCCCCCCGAGAATGGCCCCACAGTCCAGTTAAAAAAACAACACACTCCTCACCTCTCCTCGTGCCCACGCTGCTCCCTGCTCCTGTCTCGGCGGCTGCCGCTTCGCTGCCCAGCCACACAGCAGGTGCGCAATGGTATGACATCATTGCGCACCCAAAGTGTCAGCGCGAGGCAGAGCGGGGAATGATGGGAGAGGGAGCATCGTCAGATGCTCTCTCCTCCATCATTGCATTCAACTGTACCAGCATCATAGGCGCCGGTATAGTTGAATGCAGCGGCGCTGGCGGGGGGCGAGTCGGCGCTGGTGCCCTGGCACCATCACGAGGGACACTGATCTATGATTCTATAGGAAACAAGCTAGGGGTTTTCAGCTCTGGTTGGAAGGACACAGATCTGATCCAGTGACCATCTCTGAACCATGGATATGTTTGGAGAAAGCCAGGTTTGGGACCTGCTGGTCACCTGGTTCCATGGAGATGGTCAGATAAGCCAGGTGGTGACTCTCGTGTCAACTGGCTTTGGACCTTGTATGGACTCTATGGAAAGTTCTTGGTCATCTCCCTACGCTTGTCACTACCTCTTCTCTGTGTGTGTATCACAGGTGGAATAGCAACCCTGGGAGCTCTGACATCATGTCAACTGGCTTTTGGCCTTGTACTGACTCTATGGACTGTTCTGTCATCTTCCTACGCTTGTCGATATCTCTTCTCTGTGTGTATATCACAGGTGGAATAGCGACCCTGGGAGCTCTGATATAACATCTACCATTATCTCGGCGAGTCAGCGGAAGGGTGAGGCCCTGTAATTTGCACAATCTTGTGGTAATTGCTGGGATTGTTCTGTTTGCTATTGTGTGTTGTGGTTCAATAAAGTATTGCCACACTGTTTTACCTTAACCCTGTGTTGTCTGTGTAGTGTATTGCCCACCGGGAGATAGAGCGGGCGTTTAGTGGTATGAGCCCTGGTTCATGCAGTCTTGCTAAAGACAGCTGGGCCAGCAGACGAGAGCACCCACTGATTCCGTTTCTCCACAATTGGTGGCAGCAGTGGGACACTACTCAGCCCGGCGGAACCGGGGGAGCTGCAGGCGACTGGTGTTCGTAGACACTGTCCAGGGCTCCACAACCAGGGAGGTATACAGACAGACTCAGAAGACTAGTGATGGGGCATGCACAGCAGGTTTAGAAAGCTACTATGTCCAACCCCACCAACTCGACCTTGGGAAGAGGACCAGAGTGGCTATATGACCTCAACAAGAAACGGAAACTACAGGAGATGTTCCAGCTTCAACGGATTGAATAGAATTTAATGCAGGAGCTACGGAATGTGGAGAAAGCCATGCATGGACCCAATAGATACCAGTTGTTACTCTTCAATTACGTATGGAGTTTATTTTCGTAAGGAGGATATGGAATATGCTCTAAGGAAACTGGATGATTGGAATCTTATCATGTCTGGTCAATTAAGATGGGGGAGCAATGTGAAGAAATCAGATTGTATCTTAATTTCCCAGACAACCATGTTTTTGCAAACCAAAAGAACTGGCTTTTTTATCTGTATATTGGCTTGTGAATTTAAGTGTTTATGTCTGGTGGGTCAAGAAGACAGACTTGCAAACTGATATACTATCTAACATACTGTGTAAGTCTGTAATAGTGACTGTACATAGTGTGTGTTAAGCTTTGTTTATTGATGTGTGCTGATATACTAATAGTACTACTTGTCCCTGTCACCATTGTTTACCTTATCTTGATGTTGGACTGAAGGACCATGGGTAATTCTAAAAATAGCTTACATGCCTTGGGTATAAAAAGACTCAGATCACATCATGGGAGACTGAAGTAAGACAGAGCTACCAGCCGGACATTCTGAAAACCACCCAACTGACAAGAGAAAGGACTGCAGCCAATTCATCATGGCACCATCACGAGGGACACTGATCTACGATTCTATTGGAAACAACCTAGGGGTTTTCAGCTCCGGTTGGAAGGACACAAATCTGATCCAGTGACCATCTCTGAACCATGGATATGTTTGGAGAAAGCCAGGTTTGGGACCCGCTGGTCGCCTGGTTCCATGGAGATGGTCAGATAAGCCAGGTGGTGACTCTCATGTCAACTGGCTTTGGACCTTGTATGGACTCCATGGACTGTTCTGTCATCTTCCTACGCTTGTCGTTATCTCTTCTCTGTGTGTGTATCACAGGTGGAATAGCGACCCTGGGAGCTCTGACATCATGTCAACTGGCTTTTGATCTTGTATGGACTCTATGGACTGTTCTCTGTCATCTTCCTACGCTTGTCGATATCTCTTCTCTGTGTGTATAATATCACAGGTGGAATAGCGACCCTGGGAGCTCTGATATAACATCTACCATTATCCTGGCGAGACAACAGAAGAGTAAGACCCTGTCACGTGCACTGTGTTGGGGTAATTGCTGAGATTGTTCTGTTTGCTATTGTGTGTTGTGGTTCAATAAAGTATGGCCACACTGTTTTACCTTAACCCTGTGTTGTCTGTGTAGTGTATTGCCCACCGGGAGATAGAGCGGGCGTTCAGTGGTATGAGCCCTGGTCCATGCAGTCTTGCTAAAGACAGCCGGGCCAGTGGATGAGAATACCCACTGACCCCGTTTCTCCACACAGTGGGGGACTGGCACCCCCTGAAAGTCACACTCCTGCAGTGATCTCAAAAACGAGTCTATAGCAAAAACATATAGAAGCGGACTCAGCGGGCAGCCCAGTCTCACCCCTGCCTCAACTCCAAAAGTATCACCCTGCCAACCATTAATCAGAGGAAAGCTCACTGCCTTCCTATACAAAGTCTATAATCCATAAATTTTCCCGGAATACCGTACCTTGATAAAGTGGCCCACAGATAATCAACTCTGTCATAACCTTTAGTCTGGTCCAGACTGACAAAATATCTCCCACACCTCAGAGCTTTACATCTGTCAAACATCTCCCGTATCGAGATGACTGCTCCAGAGATGTTCTGCCTTTTACTGTGCCAAACTGAGAGCCTGCCAGCAGTGTCGGAGACAGACACACTAACCTAGAAAACAGGATATTTGCCAGAATCTTCCTGTTGACATTCAATACCTTTAGACAGCAAAATTAATGAAGACACTCTTATGGATGGAGGCATCAGGTGATTTTGTAGACAATTTCAGTAAACATGCACAAGAATTGGAGCCAAGAGGTCTCTGAATTTCTGGACCTGGTGCCTTCTTCAGATGTAACTTATCAATGGCCTCCTTAACTTTCTCCACTGTCAATTCTGCTGTCAAAGGAGAAAAGTCCAGATAATTAGCATCAGGCATTGGAGTTGCCTCCAAGAATTGAGTCATCTTGTCTTTATTCAAACCTTTCCTCTGAACCAAGTCAGTATAATAAGATCTCACGACCCCCAGGATGCCCTCCTAAGTTTCCTGCAATACTCCCTGGGAGTCGGTGAGACCCATGACCAATTTATTGGCCACCCGCTCCTGGCAACTCTCAAAGGGATCAGGTGCCCCTAAGGGTACCGTCACACAGTGAAATTTCCATCGCTGCGACGGCACGATTCGTGACGTCGCAGCGTCGTATGAATATCGCTCCAGCGTCGTAGACTGCGGTCACACTTTGCAATCACGGCGCTGGAGCGATGCCGAGGTTCGCTGGTAACCAGGGTAAACATCGGGTAACTAAGCGCAGGGCCGCGCTTAGTAACCCGATGTTTACCGTGGTTACCAGCGTAAAAGTAAAAAAAAAAAAACAGTACATACTTGCCTTCTGATGTCCGTCAGGTCCCTTGCCGTCTGCTTCCTGCTCTGACAGCGCCGGCCGTACACTGAGAGCAGAGCGCAGCGCTGACGTCACCGCTGTGATCTGCTCTCACTTTCCGGCCGGCAGACAGTCAGAGAGGGAAGCGGACGGCAAGGGACCTGACGGACATCAGATGGTGAGTATGTACGGTTTTTTTTTTTTTACTTTTACGCTGGTAACCACGGTAAACATCGGGTTACTAAGCGCGGCCCTGCGCTTAGTTACCCGATGTTTACCCTGGTTACCAGCGAACGCATCGCTGGATCGCTGTCACACACAACGATCCAGCGATGACAGCGGGAGATCCAGCGACGAAAGAAAGTTTCAAACGATCTGCTACGACGTACGATTCTCAGCAGGGTCCCTGATCGCTGCTGCATGTCAGACACTGCGAGATCGTAACGATATCGCTAGAACGTCACGAATCGTGCCGTCGTAGCGATAAAAATGCCACTGTGTGACAGTACCCTTAGGTTCCATAATCCCGTTCAAGAACCAGGGAGGTATACCTGCTGTACTGATACTGTCTTATCTCAGATTTTAGCCGGTTAATCCTTTCTTTGCCATCCCCGCCCACCAAATAGAGTGACTCCAATTCTTTACGCAGTCTTAGGTACTGGCCATACTTACTCCTCACATTATTAACGGTCAGTCTCTTCAAGAGGGATCTGATATGATCCTTGACATCCTCACACCAGTCAGCCATGTTGTCATAGAATTCCATTCTCTGTAGATGACCCTGAAAAAGGAAGTGGACACAACTCCGAACATGCATGTCAACCAGGAGGCTGGAATTTAGCTTCCACAACCCTCTACCTATGTCAGGATGGTTATCGGTCCCCAGGCAGAAATACAAAGCAAGGTGGTCAGAGTAAGGGACAACCTTCTCACTCATGGCACTGACAGTTTCAGTAGGACTCACAAAAGCCAAATCTATCCTACTGCTTCTGTTGGAACATGAATAAATGAATTTTTGCTTCCAACCTCCCTGTGTGAAAGCGTCAGTCAGTTCGGCCTGCAAAATGAAGCTATTTAAGACTTTGCCATCCCTGGTCACTGTCCTGCCTGAGGAACTGTCACCAGATGTCATTATGACATTAAAGTCACCCACCATTACCACCGGGAGAGAGGTGAAGAGATACAGCTTGACATTATTGAACAGCTGGATCCTGTCAGTGGACCATAGATATTAATAAGCCGGAGCCGTCTACCATGAACTGTGACATCTAGGACCAGACACCTTCCCATAACCACCTCCGTCATCTTATGTACAGTCACATAGTTTGTGTTAAATAGGACAGCAACCCCAGTGTAAGGCTCTACAGCCAGTGACCAGAATGATGGACCGGACCGCCATTCCCTTTCAGCCTCTCTCATTAGCCCCTAAGTCGTCAGTCGTGTTTCCTGTAGGATGATGACATCTGTGTTCAGGTATCTAAGATGGTCATATACTGCGTGTCTCATTTTCCTCACCTTAATGCTGTTCACATTAGTTGATGTAAATTTTAAAGAAAATCCCGCCATAATAATACATAAGAGGATCAGAGAAGTAGAACCCATCATCATAATTCAGAATTGTTCTGTCCATCACCGGTCTCCATGTCTGATGCTACATTAGTGTCTATGGGTAAGGGCTTCCGCTTTGTAGGTGGATGGTCCTCTATATCCCTGTCACATTCTGCTTCTATTCTTTTTAGTTCTTGTTCAAAATTTGCATCTGACTCAGACAGAAGTTCATAACTGTTAGACACGACCACCACACCAACATCGCTGCTGAGTTTTTTTCTTGCATTTTTGTCACTGTCCTATCTGTCCTCAGGTTTACGGAAGGACGTGTTTTTTTCCCTCCTTTTGGTCTGCTTGATGTTACCATTATCACGTAGTAATGGAGATACAGATGCACAGGCTTCCTGTGGCTACTGGCCTTGGGGGATGACCTCCATACTCCCCTGTGCCTCCTGCTGCTCTGGTGTTACATGGTCTGACTCCTGGTGGACCTCTGATCTAGTGAGTATCTCACCTGACATTAATGGCTCCTCTTCCTGAGTCTCTGCCTCTACCACCAAATCCTCATCAGGAAAGTCCCTGCAGATGTTATACAAGGCATCTGGACAGTCCTTGTGAGGGTGGCCAATCTTCCCACACAGGTTGTACCTTATATTTTGGCAGTCTGTAGCTACATGTCCTTCTTTCCCGCACAGGCTGCACTTGACCATAGTATAGACATTTGCCAGATAACCGGCTTTGCCACATTTAAAGCACTTGCGAGGCTGCCCAGGATAGAAGCAAACACCCTTCTCCCTCCCAATGAAGAAGGAGTTAGGCAAGTGGGCAGTGATGTTGTTATTCTGCGGCAGCTTGACCAGGACTTTCCACCCTCCTGTCCAGATACCATCACCGTCTTGATTCTTGGTGAGATCAGAGACAAGGTCACAATGTTATATATGTTATATTCTTGCACTTCGGGGGCAGCAGTATAGTAGTTCTGTGCTTGAAAATTTAAAATCAGAAAAAGACAGACCAATCAACATCTCACTTAAGATGTCAGTACCATACATATGAACAAGGTGACGCTGCATGTGAACAGATGTATTGTAAGAAATCCACATATCAGCTGTTCTTTGTCATCAGATTCATTTTTCCTTGTGGAATTTTTCAGATTTTTCTGCGGAATAATGTTGATGGGGTTTTGTAACGTTTTCTTAAATCGCAATCACACCTCTTACTTCAACCCTTATGAAATAATCAGCACAACAAAACATTTTTTTATTAATAATCTTTTTATTTCCTTTTTTATACGTTTTATTATTCAGTGCTCTCAGCTCAATGGATTTCAAACCAGCTTATAAAAAAATGCAAGTTATTCTTTTTTTTTTTTCATTTTTTTTTTTTTTAAACAATGTGTCAACCCCTTTTTTTTGTTCTTTAAATAAATTATTACCGTTTCCTCCAATTCCCAAATAAGCCCTATATCCTCTATAGAGACTGGGCTTTGACCGGATTAAAAAAAAAAAAAAAGAAAAAGAAAAAAACTTGTTTGCTTACGCTCAACAAACATAAATATGCACATATTTATACCCACACAAATAAAGAATAAATACTTCCAAATAAGTTAAAAACAACATTTCAAAAGATCTCGCCAGGTTCTCAGATTTTTTTTTTTTTACATTTTTTTCTATTGTTCGTTTCATTTCTTTACATAAATGTCTTTTTTATGCTCTGTCGACTTTTCATTTAATTTTTTTTAATTTCAAGAGATCCTACAACATTCTACTAAACACAGTCAAAGAAACCACACAGAACCTAGAACACAAAGAACAAACTAAAATTAAGGGGTCGAGAGATGTCCTCCGAACCCAACTACCTTATATATATTTTTTTAAATATTAGAAATAAAAGCACAAAAAAATGTAATTAAATCATATTAAAAAAACACACACATTTGTTAGAAAACTGTCTGAAGTCTAAACCTAAAAAAATGAACAAAAAAAAACGAGTTATAGAACAGACATTAACTAATAAACAACCAAATTATCTCTACTTTTATTTTTTTGTTTTTAGCTACACAATTCAACAGCAAGCTAATTCAATGTATATATTATGTATGGATATTTGCTTTTCTTAAGACTTCAGTCCCACTTTCCAAATTTTTTTTTTTTTAATTTTTCAATTTATTTCTGCTCTGATTACATTGAGAAAAGCCAGCTCTAGCACATCTATTAATTTTTGCATTTGATATATACTGTCCCCTCCCTGTGAAAATATTATCGCTTTGGTCAGACTAATATGTAAAAGAGAGGTGGAAAAAAAACCTAACGAAAAATATAATAAAAATAATTTCAATACTTGCTTTGTAAATTATATATATAGATTTGAATTGGTTTAACATTGTATTTTATTAATTTTTACATTTAACTAAATTATTATTATAATAGTAAGAAATATTTTTGAATTGGTTTCACATTTTTTTTTTAAATATTAAATTTAATTACATTATTATAGCAATAAAAAATATTTTTATTACGACTATTAAAGGGAATCTGTCAGGAGGTTTTTTTACGTAATATGAAGTAGAGATAGCGACCCTGATTCTGGCAATGTGTCACTTACTGGGCTGTGTTTTGCTGTTTCAATAAAATTAGTGTTTTATCAGCAGGAAATTATCACTACAGGACTAGGTGTCTCATGCCTCCTAGTCCAACCACGCCCCCAGCTCTGATATGCAGAAAAGGGCCAATCAGTGATGTGGGCGGGGTTATACACAGCTCAGAATTCTGAGTTCTGTTAAATCTGCAGCAGAGAAAACTGTGATTCTATCACAACTGCTGCACCCAGTAAACTAAGTGATACATTGCCGGAATCAGGGTTTCAGCCACTAGATCATACTGCAAATACTTGGTGACAGATTGATTTCCTTTAGTAAAATTCGAGAAATTAGATTTTTTTAATTTTTATTTTACTTTTTAGAAGTCTATGAAATTCCAATAGTAGAGTAGGGCTGATTCTCAATGTAAGTCATTATATCTAAATAATAATTTTTTGCTTCTGTTTGAGTGTTGGAATCGAAAAATATTATTTTTTTTTCTACTATTTTTGAACTAATGAAAATAAATTGGAAATTTTTGATTTCTTCCTTTTTCTCCTGATAAGTGGGACTGAAGCTTAACTTTTAACCAGTCTAGACATTTTAACTCAAGCCTGGCACAATATTTAATAATAATAACGATAATAATAATTAATAAAAAAAAGACACAATTTTTGGGATTTTCCATTATGATGATGGATGTCGCATGTTTTAATTAATAAAACAGGGGCCACTGTGTAAAATATATAAAGACAGTCTGAATGAAAAGTCTTTTAAACAAGTCCCAAAAATTTGGGAATCCCGGAACATATAAATATATTGCAGTTCAAATCTAAAATGCATCACGGGTTCGGATATTTTTTTTTTTTTCTCTTAGGCAATAACAACTTGGGGGAATTAAAATGATATGAATTATTGCAAGTTGTTTTTTTGTTATTTTTCTGTTGTATTCCTGAAGCGAATATGACTATCCGTTTAATGACCAATCCACAAAATACAAAATAAAAAAAAAAAATTATAAAATGATCAAAACATTTTTATTTCTTGCACTTGCCAACATAAATGTAAATATGAAATTTCAATATTTTTGTGACCCCCAAGTTATTTTTGCATAATATGTTTCACTTTAATTCTTCTTGGAAGCCACAAGCATGGAAAAGGGGTGTTTTATCTGGTAGAAAAAAAGTTTATTTTTGTGTTTTTTTTTGTTTTTGTTTATTTGTTCTGTTGCTTTACCCCGTAATGATTTAAAAGACCTATTATTATGTACCTATATATTTTTCATGGACTCTTTATTTTGGGACAAGTGCGAAAGGCTTAAAATGCTCATTGAGATTTTTTTTTCTCCTTTTTTATAAAAATAGATATTTTTTTTTTGTTCTCTCGTTTCTGCTCTCATTTCTTTGTTTTATTACTCGTAAGGAGAAGAGAGGATATCGAGTGGTGGGGATGGGATAAGGGATAGAGGCAGTGAAATGGTGCTAAGCCATATGGCAGCAGGTTAGTAAACCAGTTCACGACCAAAGTGAGAGAGGTTAAAAACCAAACAAGTGCTATCTTACTTGAAATGTTAGCCCGTTCCGAAAAATGGAGGTGGGACACTTTTTTACCCACATTTTTGCTCACTTTGAATGGTGCCCAATCACATCTTGTGGTTACACCAAGTTCTGAAAGTTCTAAGATAGGTGACCCTTTAGCAGGCCATATGCCCAGTTTGTTGGCACCAGTGGCGTCAGACCCTTCATAAAACCCTAGAACAGTCAGAATTGGCTCCCAAGTCCTAGACGTGGTCAACTATAAACCAATATATCCAGTCCTGGTAGACCACATGAAGCCCATCTTTGTTCTGAGCAGGAATCAGCCTGTCTATAATTTCAGGAGTGTCAGAATGTGATGTATGTCTAGACATTGGCATACCTTACCCTCTTGCCTGAACACCTTCTCTCTCACTCTCCCCTACCCTCCACTCATTGCCTTCTTTCATGCTTTGTGTTGTTTACTAGTTTTGAATGAAACTTGCAGGACCCTATCCCCCAGCCGGTATCCGTTCAGACTGGCAATGGCCATGGCCGCCTCGTCGTAGTTTGTCATGGTGACGAATCCGAAACCTTTGCACTTGTTTGTGGTGAAGTCCCGGATAACTTTGACGTTTGTCACTGCACCGAATGGCCCAAACAGTTGCCACAGGACGCTCTCGTCAGCCTCCGGAGATAGGTTGTAGACAAAGATGCACCAGCCGGCAGAGGTAGGACCTGTCAAACTGACTCCGGCAAGATTGGTAACACTGTCGATGGTTATGGGTGAGAACCTGGGGAGGAAAGAGAGCGGACTACATTGGGTGTAAGGAATAGGTCCATGAGAGTGAAAAGTAGGAGTGAATCATTAGAAAGAAGGACACCCTAAAATATACCATATTGAGGAACAAAAAGGTGATTGATTACTTGACCTGAAAAAGAGCCCAACATTTCGTTTTCTACCAAGTTAATGAAAGAAAGAGTGAGGGATGAAGACATGGAAATGACTTAGAGTTTTACACTAACTGCAAATATGTATGATGGGATGGAAGAGAACCCAAGCAGATACATCAAGACTCCAAAAGGACAAGGATGATCCTCAAAGATTCAGGAACGTATGCTCAAATAGAAGTTCTTCAGCTACGTCAACATGAGGAGCACATGGATCATCAGGACATTCAGGTATTATATTCCTGTGCTACATCTGGTCTACTACTCTAGTAACAGGAAAGAGGAATGCAAAATGTTACTGCTTTTCTGTTAGCTCTCAGCTACATAACACAACTAGGGCAAGGCGGAACTCTATGTAGGAGTCAATATGAGGCACTCGGTGGCTTGATGCTGAGATATGCCCAGTCTACTACAGTTCTACTTCAGTTACTGCAGGTACAATGAAAACTACATTCACATTGTTGCTGACTTCCAGTTAGCTCTCAGGTTTGGTTCTATGGAACGTTGGTTTTCCTTGGAACATGGTTAGAGGTTCCAGTTTACAGTAAGTCCTGACCTCACGTTTCATTACTAGACTTGTGCCGATGACAGCAGGACATAAATTCTATTTGCCATGGCATGCGAACTTGGAAATTGATCCGCACATGACACTGACTATGCAGATATACATTCAATAAATTAGGGATGGTGCACATATTCTGATGTAGCCACATAATAATAATAATATTAAGGAAATAGCACCTCTGTGTACTATGGCAGAGTTGAAATGTAGGCCTTATGAGCCATGATCTAAATGATTGTCGAGCCTCCCAGGCTTCTCACAGTCACCAGAACTTTCACGCGGACTTTGGATGTCATCTGTGAACTTCCTGCTAAAGTTAATTATGGAGGAGCTGGAGGTAAGTGTATTCTATATAAGCTCTATGGTTGGCACTTGTTGGTGTGATGTGGCTGGATCTGTTCTGGGAGACATTAGCTGGCACTCCTAGGAGAGGGCTTTGCATGGCTCTGTTCTGGTGGCGCTGTAGTTGGTACTGTTATTGGAACCATGGGCAACACAGTGCTATTGTAGTATTATGGTTGCCACTGCGACTGGCCCTGTTATTGAGGTGCTATGGTCGGTCCTTTTATGAGGAAGCTGTATTTTACCCTCGTAAGGTACTGTTATGGGGCAGCTTTATTTGACTGTATGGTGGTACCACTGTTGGTACAGTTATGAGGAAGCTGTATTTGGCTCTGTTATGGGGCTACTATGGCTGGAATTGTCATGAGAGCTGCGTGGCTGGCTCAGTTCTAGGGCACTGTAGCTGGTACTCTTAGAGCACCGTGGTTATAAGGTTACTGGATCTGTCCCTGATATAGGAGCCCTTTGACTGTTCCAGTCATTAGGCCACTTTTACTGTCCCTGTTTTAAGGCACTATGACTGGCAGTGTTATCACGGCACTATGACTGGCACTGTTATCACGGCACTATGACTGGCACTGTTATCAGGGCACTATGGCTGACTGGCACTGTTATCACAGCACTATGACTGGCACTGTTATCACGGCACTATGACTGGCACTGTTATCACGGCACTATGACTGGCACTGTTATCACAGCACTATGACTGGCACTGTTATCACGGCACTATGACTGGCACTGTTATCAGGGCACTATGACTGGCACTGTTATCACAGCACTATGACTGGCACTGTTATCACAGCACTATGACTGGCACTGTTATCACAGCACTATGACTGGCACTGTTATCACAGCACTATGACTGGCACTGTTATCACAGCACTATGACTGGCACTGTTATCACGGCACTATGGCTGGCACTGTTATAACAGCACTATGGCTGACTGGCACTGTTATCACAGTACTATGACTGGCACTGTTATCACGGCACTATGACTGGCACTGTTATCAGGGCACTATGACTGGCACTGTTATCACGGCACTATGACTGGCACTTATCACGGCACTATGACTGGCACTGTTATCACAGCACTATGACTGGCACTGTTATCACGGCACTATGACTGGCACTTATCACGGCACTATGACTGGCACTGTTATCACAACACTATGACTGGCACTGTTATCACAGCACTGTGACTGGCACTGTTATCACGGCACTATGACTGGCACTGTTATCACGGCACTATTACTGGCACTGTTATCACAACACTATGACTGGCACTGTTATCACAGCACTGTGACTGGCACTGTTATCACAGCACTATGACTGGCACTGTTATCACAGCACTATGACTGGCACTGTTATCACAGCACTACGACTGGCATTGTTATCAGGGCACTGTAGCTGGCACTGTTATCACAGCACTATGACTGGGACTGTTATCACAGCACTACGACTGGCACTGTTATCACAGCACTATGACTGGCACTGTTATCAGGGCACTATGACTGGCACTGTTATCACAGCACTACGACTGGCACTGTTATCAGGGCACTATGACTGGCACTGTTATCACAGCACTACGACTGGCACTGTTATCACAGCACTATGACTGGCACTGTTATCACGGCACTACGACTGGCACTGTTATCACAGGACTATGACTGGCACTGTTATCACAGTACTATGACTGGCACTGTTATCACGGTACTATGACTGGCACTGTTATCTCAGCACTACGACTGGCATTGTTATCAGGGCACTGTAGCTGGCACTGTTATCACAGCACTATGACTGGGACTGTTATCACAGCACTACGACTAGCACTGTTATCAGGGCACTGTAGCTGGCAAAGTTATGGAGCACTGTGACCGTTCCACTCATTAGGGCACTGTGATTTTCTCTGTTTTGAGGTAATATGGGCTGGCACTGTTATCAGGGCACTGTCGCTGGCACAGTTATTAGAACACTAGGATAAGCTCTCTTATGGTAATACTATGGTTGACTCTTTGATGAGAGGACTGTGGCTGTCTCTGATCTAGGGTACAGTAGCTGCTACTCTTGTGGAAGTATGGAGGCTGGCACTGCTATGAAGCAATCTGGCTTGCTCAGTTATTGGGTGTAGTGAAATATGTATAGGTATATTTGTGTGACCAGCAGTAATTTAACATCTGTCCTGAGACTGCAGATCTCACAGGGATCACAGGATATATTATCCTGAGAAAGCAGTCTACTGTCTCCAATCTCGCCAGGGAGCCTCGCTAAGAACCAGGAAGGGGAAACGTTTCACACCTTCGGCTCTTTTGAAGAGAGATGTCAATCACAACCTGACACTATCTATCTGTGAGAAACTTTACACAGGGAATTTCAGGGGAGATAATATATTCATTGGTGGAGTGTTCATGGCCCAGTCAATAAACAAGCAATTATAAATATTAACATGAGAGGCTGGTCTAGAAATTTGACCTCCAGGGTGACTCTATAAATTAGGCCTACACCTAAAGGGGGGTGTTCACAGATTGAGGGGCAGCCAAGCTGATGTGTTCCAGTCCATATTCGTACCCCCCTCAGGGAGCAGAAAGCAGACTACAAAGTTAGATATTTCTGTAAGTTTTCTCCCGTTTATTTTTATAACTGTTTTGCATATTTGTATGTCACTTTTTATTACCATATTTTTATACCCTTTTTATTGTAAGCACTGTACCTTTTCTATTAAAGCATAAAACTTTAATAAGTTGAACCTTGCATGTTCTAAAGAATCCATAGACTTATGATTGGCAGACAGTAGTAGTAATATTTCCGGGACTCATCGCCCGTGTGTTCGGTGAGTGGTGGCAGCGTGTATGAGTGGGTGTGTGGCCTGGGTTGGTGTGTGATTTATGCTCCCATTACAGCATAGGACAGAGGTTGAATGCTGGACTGAGAGAGGGGAGATAGATTAACCCTTGCAGGTGCAACCCCAAGTCACGTGCTGAGAAGTGGGTACGTGACATTAGGGTACTTTGATTGGCTCTGTTGTGAGGGTACTATGCCTGGCACAGTTATGAGAGCCCTGTGGCTCGCTCTTATGGGATCCCGCAGCACTCCCAGTCATTAGGGCACTGTTTTTGTCTCCGTTATAGTGGTACTATGCCTGGCAATGTAATGAGCGGACTATGGCTAGCACAGTTATGAGGGCACTTTGGCTCTGTTATTATGGCTGGCACTGTTACGAGCGGACTGTGGCTTGCTCTTATGGGCGCACTATGGCTGGCTCTATTCTGGGGACTGTTGCTGGTACTATTGCGGTTAGCTCGGCTATGGGAATAATGTCGCCCACACTGCTATAGGAGTAGTATGACTGACTGCCACTGTTATGGAGCACTGTGACTGGCTATTATGGGGCTGGCTCACTTCCTTGACCATTCTAATTTTTGGAATAGCTCATGTACATATTTATTTTACATTTTTTTTATGGCCACTCTAGAAGCCCCACCTCCACTAATAAGCCAAATGTGAGTGATCGAAAATCACAAACCCATGTCATTATCCAAGGATGATAGAAAACTGGCTTAGGAACATGGAGAGTTTACAGCCAAAAGTTAGATACTTTCTACTGGGGAGTGTATCTAACACGTAATTAGATACCAGGCAGTACTACTACAGTTATCTCTATATGCAGAACATAACAAAATGTCTGAAAGCTTAAAGTAGACATATCACTTGCTCATAAACAATGGTGTTAAATATCTTGTAAAAAGGTCCCCTGACTCTACTGCTCTCTTCCATTTTGCGCAGGGTCGCTCCTTTCCAGAGATATTCAACTTTGTATTTTCTGTAGGACAGTATGTGAAATCTCTGCTTGTAGTGCAAATGGACACTTCTTCATAGTCTTCTCTGGGGGTGATGGGGGTGTGCACTTTTACCTCTTTCTCCCAGACACTACCAATCAATGCTAAGCTGTGATTGGCAACATCTGGGAGGGAGGCATGAAAGTATACACTTCCAGAAAAGGCTCTGAAGAAACGTCCAGTTGTGCTTCAACCAGAGATTTCACATATTGGGCTCCAGAAGAAATAAATTTGATTATCTCTGCAATGGAGCAACGCAGCGCAAAACGGAAAAGCGTGGCAGAATCAGGGGAGCTCAGAGATATTAAGAAGGTATTTAAATCAATTTTAAGAGCAAGTGGCAGGTCCTCTTTAATAACATGGTGGATATAGAAGCAAAATTCTGTCCCACATAATAACCAATCAAATAAGAGCTCTGCTGAGATGGGGATCAGGTGACCTTAGCGGTAAGTACTATTGTTGGTCATGCCTAACTCGAAGCAATGTGTAGTTGATGGTATCATAGTTCCAAAGAGGTCATAAGGGTTATTGGCAGAGATAAACCCACCCCATCCAAGTGGCTTTCAGCTCAACTGGGATCTGTCAACCCATTGCCCCGGCTAAAATGACTGTCCATTAGCGCTAATATCTGATTGGTTGTTATGGCTAATGGCACAATAACAGTGCTAACACCATGTAATTATATCTGCTTTTCACTTTAGACGATACAAACGACTAAACACAACACAACACAGTCAAAACAATATGGTAAAAAAAGTCTAAAAAAAAAACAAAACAAAGAGAACAAACAGGTAACACAAAAACTGAAAAAAAAAAATCCAAAATACTAAAAAAAAAATCTCAGAGCAGCCAAAAGGTAGCAAATAATTTATAGTCAGCCATGAATCTAAGTAGGGGAGAGGACGGGGAACTGCTGGTTATTGTACGGGCGAGAGATACCGTCTCGTGTTAGTATGTAGGGAATATCCATAAAAACAGAGAACCAACCAAGGGCCCTCTTCTGGTGTTGTCCAGTCCTTCGTTAGTAGAAATGGCTGAATTAGGTTTTTGCCCCTTTCCTATTTTAGGTGTCTATAAAGAAGGCTAGACCCGTGCACACTCATAGTGGCATAGGCAAGGAGAAAATAGTCCCTCTTCCCATGTAAGGGGGGCAAAAAGGCCGATGATGTTCCACAACTACGAGGATTATTATGAAATTTTATGAAGAACTATAAAAGCTCCCATCAAAGTACCTATGGGGTCAAAACTTTTTATGCTTAGCGACCCAGAGCCAAAAAATTATATTTACCCAATCGTTATGATCCTTGCTGTTACTATTGAGACCAAATACCCTTTTAATCTACATCTCTCGTGAACGTATCGCCCTTTTCAGAAGGGTATCTCAGCCCGTTCATTAAGCCGCAGTGGGTACAGACTAAGAAAAGAGCGCAAAGTGACCAAAGGGATGGGTCTGGGTCTCTTATTTACCTCTTGACTCCATACGCCATGTTTATTAAAGAGTCCAGCCTGTGAGAGAAGGGACAGGAGAGGGAGTGGTACGTTAGTCATCGCGCAAGGAATAGAGGGATGGGGGCCACAATGCCGCTCCGAAGGAACATGAAGAACAAAAAAAAAGACAGGAAAAAAGTAGTAGGAAAAAAAAAGGAAACAAAGAAAAAAAACAAAGAGCCGTGAGCTGACCACAACTATATTCCATACATCAATGTATGTATCCCTACATATCATCACATACATGACACTGGTCTACTTCTTTCACACATATGGTCACACAGTCTTTTCTGCTGAAGCATAGTCATGAAAGTTTGGAGCTATACAACGTCACCCAATAGTGGGCACCATCAATAGCCACGCAATGCTTCACAACCATACCCTACAGTAGACATTTCCACTTTTTGTGCCACCAGGAAACTTCTATTCAGTGATTTCCAGTTGGGTAACCAGTTTGTGTTGGTCATAACCCAACAGACATTGCCCAGGTCTTAGTAGTCAATCTCAAGATCCATACAACCAGCATTCAACCATGACAAGACAATGTTGACAAGACTTCTCGTGCATTGGTCAATTGGCCCTGTGTTTGACAACTTTTGCTATTGTGCAGGATGATAGTATTCCCGAGAATACAACAATATCACAAAACCACCTGGAAACATCTAAACTCCAAAGCTTGGTCATCAATCAAAACATTGTAAATGTGTAAAGAATAGAGGGATTCTTGGAGAAAGGAAGTTGTCCCTGTCTCGGACAATGGTTCATAGACTTTTTGATATCCACACAACGTTTTTTTATATGCCTGGATGTTTTAAGGGCATTTCAAATAATCTGGGATCAAGTTGTGTCATATATAATTGTACTAGGTTTCGAGACAGCTAATTGTGTCATGGGACATGTTGAAGACCACATTTGGATATCCTATAAGCGAGACATGGAGATCTTAGAAGGTGGTGACATAAATACAGTAATATAGAAGGTCTTTTTGGATAAAGAACAATGTTTAAACCACTTGGAAAGACTTGATGGTCTTTCAAATAATCTGGGATAAAGATGTGTCATGTTTTATTGTACTAGGTTTCGAGACAGCTAATTGTGTCATGGGACATGTTGAAGACCACGTTTGGATATCATATAAGCAAGACATGGAGATCTACGAAGGTGGTGACATAAATACAGTAATATAGATGGATGGCAAAAGTTGGGAATCAAGGAAATGTTGAGAAAAAGGTATGTGGTGGACAGATAATAATGGGTGTTGGCAGACCGTAAGGCGGCAAGGAAGAACCTTAGAAGAAAAAGAGAGGTCCACCACTTCTTCCTATTCTATAGATTATGCAGGTGTATGGCACCTATACATCAACAAAACACCTGCAAAGGGCTTGAGCACTGTATAGACATCAGTTGTAGGTGGTATATAAGAATGCCATAGAGAATACGATGAGTTGGCATTGAGAATCAGAAAAATTCATTATGAAGAGCTTTGACTAGACACGGTTAGTGACAAATGTATGGTATGAGGGATGGGACTGTAGCATGAAGTGGGGAAAGTTCAAGAAGGGAGATGAGAGGTTTGATATTTTACAAAGGACTGTATTTTGGGTGGTGGGTATCTCACCTGAATCTCTGTGTCTGGTGGTGAAGAGGTCCTGTGTACCTCCGGGCTGTGGTCTGGTAAAGGTGGGTAAGCAGAGCTTGGCCTGTTTTCTGACTAGGGTTGTTGGCAAATTTCACGGTGATTGGTTCACTGGCACCAAGAGGTTTTTGCCCGTTCAACCCTTTGATGGCCTCTTCAGCCTCTATCCTTTTATCGAATCGGATGAAACCTACTCCTCTAGAAACACCTGCAAGGAGAGAAATGCAAAATTATGTGTAATGAAACATCCACTTACAGGGCGTAACGAACTGCTTCGATTTTGTGAACAGTCTACATTTTCTATGGCTTTTGGAAAATAATCTCGCGGCAAGTGATCCAGCTGTAAATTCTATGTGAATTTATCTGAAGATTTCCTGAGTTCCTCTCTAGGTGACCGATATTTACAATCCTTGTTCTACTTATGCTAAATTTGGTCACCGCAAAGTCAATTTTCTGTACAGTAGCCTAGCTCTCTAGGTGACATGGACTTGTTTTAAGTCCCTCCCATTGATACAATAGGACGTATAATAAGGTTGCATACATTATGGTGCAAAAGTTTTTAACAGGTATGGAAAAAAATGCTAGAAAGTAAGAATGCTTTCAAAACTGGAAGTGTTAACCGTTTATTTTTATCAATTAATGAAACGCATCACTTCCAGGACTCCTTGTTCTTCTTTACACTGAAGAAGTTCTTAATGGCATTGGCCGTATGTTTGGAGCCATTGATCTTCTGCTGAGTAAATTTGGAGCCAATCAGAAGCCTCACTGATGTATTGAATGATGGATAAGTATCTGCTTGTGTTTCTTAACACCGAGGACACAATTAAACCTGACTCAATCCACAACTCCATTTGATGATTGCTGACGAAAACTTGCATGGAGCCTCTACCAAGCATCACTGTTCCTGTAGACCCTCATTATTGTGCTGCTCTACATCCCATTGGGTACAAACTGTCTTCTGTTACAATCTTATATTTCACATTCTGATTCATCTGTCCAGATCATCACTTTTCTGTACCTCCTATGCTTTCATGAATAGGTGAGTCACTTGGCCTTGCTACCATGTGGAAGGTATGGTCTTTGGTGGCAATTTATATGTAGACTACTTCTGGCCAGACTTCTATGAACAGTAGACGGGTGCAGCTGGGTCCCTCTCGTTGCTGCCTGTTCTGGGTTGATGGCACTGCTGGGCATCTTCCTTCCTTATTTCAAAGGAAAGTAAACATGATGTGTATTTCATCTGCTACAAAAGTTTCCTTGGCCGACCTCTCTGTCTATGGTCCTCAAAGTTCCCCATTTTTTTGGTGCATTGTCTGAAAAGCTTGAACGGCACATTTAGAAACCCCAGTCTGCTTTGAAATCTTTACTTGGGAGAGACCAAGCTGATGTAGTATGCAGTTAGGTCCAGAAATATTTGGACAGTGACAGAATCTTCGTGATTTCAGCTCTGGAGGCCACTATTTTGGATGAAAAATGAAACAACTGAGATGCCATTGAAGTGGAGACTTTCAGATTCAAAGGATTGAATAAAAATGTCCTGTGAAACATTTAGGAATTGCAGCCATTTTTCTAGAAAGCCTTCTCAATGGAGGGGCTCAAAAGTAATTGGAGAGATTGACCTTACCATAAATAAAATGTTCGTTTTTAATACTCCATTGCAACAATGATGACCTGAAGTCTGTGAGCCACGGACGTCACCAGACGCCGGGTTTCCTCCTCTGTGAGGCTTTGTTGGTCTTTACTGCGGCTGACTTCAGTTGTTGCTTGTTTCTTGGTCTTTCTGCTGTAACCCCTTCATGACCTCGAGATTTTCTGTTTTTGAGATTTTGTTTTTTCTCACTCTCTTCCCAGAGCCATAAAACTTTTTATTTTCCATCAATATGGCAGTGTAAGGGCTTGTTTTTTTTCAGGAAGAGTTGTACTTTTCAATGACACCATTGATTTTACCGAACATCGTATTGAAGACCGGGGAAAAAGATTCCAAGTTTGGTGAAATTGCAAAAAAAAAAAAAAAGTGCAATTCCACAATTTTTTTTAACCATGTTCACTATATGGTAAAACTGACCTGGTATTATGATTCCTCAGATCAGTACAAGTTTGCAGATTCCAAACATGAGTCTCATGGTGCAGAGGCAAGTTCACCGCAGTTCATCGGGAGAATTTCACTGCGGTGAATTTGAACTGCGGTGAACTCGCCTCTACACCCTAAGACTTTCTCACAGTGCTAGCGGGGACCTCACTGAGGTCACGACAGTTCAGCCCGGCTGGGAACGCAGCCTCAGTGACCCGCAGTAACCTCGATGACATCACTGCCAGTCACTGATGCTGCGGTCCCAGCAGCTCATTCACCAGTGGTTCTCAACCAGGACAGTCGCATCTTGATACCGTCCAGGTTGAAATCTATATATCCCCAGACATGGATTACGGCGTGGGACAGAACGTCAGACAGGTGAGGGATATTGTTGTTTTTTTATTTTTGTTTTATTACAGGAGACTAGGGATTCAGTGGAATTAGGCGTTAGGTGAGTTAAATTGTGTTTGTTATTTTTAAATTAAAAAGTAAAAGTGTTTTGTTTTATTTCTAATAAAAGACTTTATTCTGGCTATATAAAAAAATAGTAGTAAAGCCACACCCTATAAAAACAACGTCTCTATGGACAGCAGGGTGCCCGTCCTTACCAGGGGATCCATCCCAGTATATCAGTCCAAATCCAAATAAAGAAGGGGACAGCACCACAGCAATTGTGAAAAATGCTTGATTAAGGTCTACGGACCGAAACGTTGCAGAAGGTGGAATAAACACGAGAGCTGCTTTTTCACAATTGCTGTGGTGCTGTCCCCTTCTTTATTTGGATTTATTCTGGCTATGTCTTTATTTACCATGTAACTATAGGATTAGTAATGGATATGTATCATATAGGCACTTCTCCATTACTAAGCCATGGGCTTGATGCCACCTGACAATACAAAGGTGACATCAACCCTACAAATATTGACCGCACTTTCAACCGCTATTTTGGCAAGTGCGAAGAGCCGGGCAAAGTGCCAGAATTGGCGCATCTAATAGATGCGTCTTTTCTGGGCATCTGTGGACTGGTATTTTTAGGCCCAGAGTTGGAAACCCCTCTATTCTTGATAACCAGCCTAGCTAAAGCTGACAGCTGATGGTTGCAGCGCCCAGCTGTGAGTTTTGCCTGGCTGGTTATTAAAAATACAGGGGAATCCAAGCCATTTTTCTTTATTATTTATTTACAGCTCAGGAGTGGCTGATGAATACTCTCATCAGCTGCTCCTGCTCTCACTGTTATTACCGGCAGCAGGTGTTGGCTGATGGAAGCAGTAGTCCCATCAGCTGACATCAATGACCACAGTGTGGGACAGTGTGGGAACCGCGTCAGTCTGACCGGTGGTGATGAGTCTGAGCAGATAGTATCGGCTTGTACACACAGGATTTATTAGTCTGTTTCTGTGTTCAGTCACATCATCAATAACCACTAGTGACCCGGAGCTATTGGAAGCCATGTATGCCAGCGCCATCATACTGCCTCCACCATGTGTTACAGAGGATGTGCTGTGCTTTGGATCATGAGCGGGTCAAAGCCTTCTCCATTCTTCTTACCATTATTCTGGTACAGGTTGATTTTGGTTTTGCTTTTCCAGAACTTGAACGGCTTCTGTAGATGTTTTTTGGCCAAGTCCAATCTGGCCTATTTTTAAGGCTGATTCATGGTTTGTACCTCATGTTGAACCCTTTGTATTTGTTCTCATGGAGTCTTCTCTTTATGGTAGACTTAGAAACTGAAACAGCTACTTCCTGGAGAGTGTTCTTCACGTGAGTGGATGTTTTGAAAGGGGTTTTTCTTCAGAATCGAAAGGATTCTGCCATCATCCATCACTGTTGTCATCAGTGGAAGTCCCAGCCTTTTTGAGTTCCCAAGCTCACCAATACGCTTTTTGTGCAGAATGCAAAAAACTGTTGATTTGTCCACTCCTAACATTTCTGATATCTCTCTGATGGATTTCTTTTTTTTTTCTTTCAGCCTAAAGATGGTCTCTCTTTCATTGAGAGCTCCTTTGACCCCATGTTGTGGGTTCACAGCAACAGCTTCCAAATGCAAATGTCCCATCTGGAATCAGCTCCAGACCTTTTACCTGCTTGTATAATGTTGGATTAATGAGGGAAAAGTCCATGCAGGCCACTAAAGAGCTTTTACAATAATTTTCCAGTTGCCTTTGGTCCTTTTAAAAAGAGGCAAACACATATTAAAGAGCTGTAATTTCTAAACCCTTACTCCAGTTAGGATATGAATACCCTCAAATTAAAGCTGAGAGTTGGCACTTTAAGCCAATATTGGTTATATAACTATATCTTGAATATGTTTTGGTAAACAGCTAAAATGCCTAAAATGCCAAAACTTGTGTCACTCACTGTCCAAGTATTTCTGGACCTAACTGTAGCTACTATGTGTCTTGTTGCTGTGCACATTTATGATTTGTGACATGAAACTGTCTTCCACAACCTCACCTTTGTGGCAGAGTTTGTCTGTTCCTCACCCAGTGTTAAGCCTCCTACACAGCTGTTTCTATTTTAGTTTATGACTTTCAACCTTTATCTGAAAATGATGATCATTATCACCTGTTTGGTATAATTGATTGCTCATACATCTATCTATAATCCTACAAAATCCCAGACTTTGTGGAAGCGCACCGAGAAGAACTGATATTGTTTTGAAGTCAAAGGGAGGTCACACCAAATATTGATGTGATTTAGTTTTCTCTTTTCACTTTACGTTTTGTTAATTAATAAAAATAAACTATTAACACTATTTTTTAAAGCATTTTTAACCTACGGCCATTTTTCCACACCTGCCTAAACCTTCTACATAGGACTGTATATGGACAGGCCATGATAGCAGCCATCATGGGGTAGGTGGTCCATGCCAAATACTTGCTCCATCTTTATTAATGCCCCAGTGTGATAATATATACCTGTGACCTGGTCGACCAGGATCCGCGAAGTGATAATTCTGCCGTACTGGGAGAAGAGCTGTTCCATCTCTTTCTGATTCATGGTTTTCGGGAGACTGCTCACGTACAGGTTGGCATCGCGTATGGAGGCTGAGCTTGGGCGGGCGTAGGACACCTGGGAAAGATAGGGAATGACAAAACATGGTACCAATAATAACCGTATGTAGGTGTTCATACCACGTGTGAATGGGGAGCATGGGGTTGGGCTAGGGTCAGTATGCGGCCATCCAGTCCCCGAGATTTCGGTAGCTTGCAGGTGAACACACAGTGTAACAGTGGGGTCTGCAGTATATGACAGTCAGGCGGCACACAGCCATCAGGTATGTGCCCCGCGGGTTGTACGCTCTCCTACATAATGCCGGTGTTTGCCGCCGTTAAGAGGTTAATTGACTGATTTCCCCCGAGAGGTTTGACTGTTTGCTGCACCTCTAGACACTGTTACCACAGAAATGCTAGGCCGCTCTAGGGAGCCTACCCTGAGCCTACGTCACCGTCACACAGAGAACTGATGCAATTGTGTCCATCCATCACTCTACACCTCCTAGAGTAATCACTGCAATGTGGCGGTAAGCTAAATACTGTAATTATGTGCACAACACCACCACCAGCAGAATAGTGAGTGCAGCTCTGGGGTATAATACAGGATGTAACTCGGGATCAGTAATGTAATGTATGTACACAGTGACTGCACCAGCAGAATAGTGAGTGCAGCTCTGGGGTATAATACAGGATGTAACTCGGGATCAGTAATGTAATGTATGTACACAGTGACTGCACCAGCAGAATAGTGAGTGCAGCTCTGGGGTATAATACAGGATGTAACTCGGGATCAATAATGTAATGTATGTACACAGTGACTGCACCAGCAGAATAGTGAGTGCAGCTCTGGGATATAATACAGGAGGTAACTCAGGATCAGTAATGTAATGTATGTACACAGTGACTGCACCAGCAGAATAGTGAGTGCAGCTCTGGGGTATAGTCCAGGATGTAACTCAGGATCAGTAATGTAATGCATGTACACAGTGACTGCACCAGCAGAATAGTGAGTGCAGCTCTGGAGTATAATACAGGATGTAACTCAGGATCAGTACAGGATCAGTAATGTAATGTATGTACACAGTGACTGCACCAGCAGAATAGTGAGTGCAGCTCTGGGGTATAATACAGGATGTGACTCAGGATCAGTAATGCAATGTATGTACACAGTGACTGCACCAGCAGAATAGTGAGTGCAGCTCTGGGGTATAATACAGGATGTGACTCAGGATCAGTAATGCAATGTATGTACACAGTGACTGCACCAGTGGAATAGTGAATGCAGCTCTGGAGCGTAAAATTGGATGTAACGTATTCTCAGTCAGGGCTGGACAGATAGACTGTTCTAGCTGTGGGCTTCTTGGGTCTGCATTACTTTTAACAGTCTTCATGTGTTAGTGTAACAAAGTAGTGGGCTATAGGCTCCCTAATCACCACAGTCTCTGGCAGGCTGCAGACTACTCCAGGCAGTCGGCCTTCCAGAGGCCGGGGTCATGCAGGGAATGTCAAATGGTGCCATGACAATATTAATTACACTGGTCAACAGCATTTTTGGTGCCAAAGATATTTCATCGAATTTAGGGTATTTTTGGGGTGCTGATTCTGAATATGTCATCAGTTTTGCCAGATTGGCTCAAGTTTTTGAGATTTTTGGTATCTTATTTATATCACTTGTTGGTAAATGCGACGCATCATCTCATTAATTTCTTTGGATTAGTACTTGAACTGAGCAGTTCTCAATATAGTTTTGTGTTAATTAGTGTTCTAAAAGTTTGTTCATAGCTTGATTTTTGCACTAACTTTATGTTGTTGTCTGTTTTCCAGTGAAAAGCATGAACTCATCAAGAAGAAGTTGTCTTAACGATCCAGACTCATTCTGTTACATTTGTGGTGAATACACACTGCCAAAACATAGAAGAAACATAACAGACTTCGTAAAAAAAGTGTATTTTGCCTATTTTGGGGTTATGCTTGGGGACCAAGACAAGTTTTGGGCACCACACATAGTGTGCAAAGCATGTATCGAATTATTACGAAAATGGAGCAAAGGACAAAGAAAAAGCTTCAAATTTGGTGTTCCAATGGTGTGGAGAGAGCCAAAAAATCATCATGATGACTGTTATTGATGGTAAACACAGGTACAGGCACATCTTCACAATGAGGGACAGGCCTTCTTGCAGATTCCATGTTACTCCCATTTTCGTTTCTTATGCTTATTGAATCCTTGCACTTGCACTGCACAGAAATAACAGTCATCATGATGATTTTTTGGCTCTCTCCACACCATTGGAACACCAAATTTGAAGCTTTTTCTTTGTCCTTTGCTCCATTTTCGTAATAATTCGATACATGCTTTGCACACTATGTGTGGTGCCCAAAACTTGTCTTGGTCCCCAAGCATAACCCCAAAATAGGCAAAATACACTTTTTTTACGAAGTCTGTTATGTTTCTTCTATGTTTTGGCAGTGTGTATTCACCACAAATGTAACAGAATGAGTCTGGATCGTTAAGACAACTTCTTCTTGATGAGTTCATGCTTTTCACTGGAAAACAGACAACAACATAAAGTTAGTGCAAAAATCAAGCTATGAACAAACTTTTAGAACACTAATTAACACAAAACTATATTGAGAACTGCTCAGTTCAAGTACTAATCCAAAGAAATTAATGAGATGATGCGTCGCATTTACCAACAAGTGCTATAAATAAGATACCAAAAATGTCAAAAACTTGAGCCAATCTGGCAAAACTGATAGCATATTCAGAATCAGCACCCCAAAAATACCCTAAATTCATTAAAATATTTTGGACACCAGAAAATTTTTTTTTTTTTGTTGACCTGTGTTATTAGCACTGCCTGTGCTGGACTTCAGAGGAAAAGGAGGAGGGCAGCTGAGAATAGGATGTGGTGCATCTCTGTGTATTTATATATATATATATATATATATATATATATATATATATATATATATATATATATATATATATATATATATATATATATATATATATATATATAATATACACACACAGTACAGACCAAAAGTTTGGACACACCTTCTCGTTTAAAGATTTTTCTGTATTTTCATGACTATGAAAATTGTACATTTACACTGAAGGCATCAAAACTATGAATTAACACGTGGAATTATTTACTTATCAAAAAAGTGTGAAACAACTGAAATTATGTCTTATATTCTAGGTTCTTCAAAGTAGCCACCTTTTGCTTTGATGACTGCTTCGCACACTCTTGGCATTCTCTTGATGAGCTTCAAGAGGTAGTCACCGGGAATGGTTTTCACTTCACAGGTGTGCCCTGTCAGGTTTAATAAGTGGGATTTCTTGCCTTATAAATGGGGTTGCCTTTTTTTTTTTTTTTTTTCATTTGTACAGCACTTAAGGATATAGGTAATGGAAAGTTGAATAAAATGATGCCATGATATCTGTGATCTGACATCTTATTCCAGAGAAATCCACATTTTTCTGAACATGTAAATGAGCTGTTAAGATCTCTGGGCCTGACATAGATCTCCCTGAGAATCTGCCTCCAGAGCTTATTGTAAATGAAAGGGGGCATCACCAGTGTGAGACATGTAATGACTGACAGTCTGCTCTCCTGCTCTAAGTGTCTCACACTAATGCCTACTTTCATTTGTAATAAGCGAAGATTCTCGGGGAGGTCTATGTCAGGCCCATAGTATATTGAGGCACAGAGAGGGGCACTATTGCTATATAGAGGCAAAGAGAGGGGCACTATTCCAATATAGAGGCCAGAGAGGGGCACTATTGCTATATGGAGACCAGACAGGGGCACTAATGCTATATGGAGGCACAGAGAGGGGCACTAATGCTATATAGAGGCCAGAGAGGGGCACTATTGCTATTTGGAGGCACAGAGAGGGGCACTATTGCTATATAGAGGCCAGAGAGGGGCACTATTGCTATATGGAGGCACAGAGAGGGGCACTAATGCTATATGGAGGCACAGAGAGGGGCACCATCCACTATAATTTACTGTGCCATCTGCATATTTTACACGTACTGTATATATGGTTTACAGAGCAATAGCACAGTGAATGTTTAATTCTTCTGCAGCGCCACCAGAGGACAAATGAAGTATTACACAGTTCTGACTGAAATGATTGGTCTGTGTGTAATATATGGATGTGCCGGGTCCTCCAGGGTGAGGGACGCCCATTGTTGCCACACTTTGCCGGATGTTGGGGGGTGTAGTAATCCCCTCTATTAAATATCTCTGAATTCATAGTAATATAATGTCACAATGCTCTGCTGGGAGTTGTAGTCTTGTTGTTGGGCTGATTTCCATTTCTATGTCTCGTCCCAGGGCACGATGGCTGCGTGCTACGTGTCACTTTCATTAGGTCGGAGTGGAGATGACAGCCATTAAACACGGCGCTGTGTTCGGTCACGGAGCCGCCGCTGTGCGCCTGACCCCGCCATTATTATCCTTGATGAAGTCACTTTTCGGCTACACAGGACTTATCCTGTAACTTTTCCTGTGAGGAGCTGATTTGGGCTTTAATCACAGCAGCTGGCTTCCTGCGCCAATCTCTGCTGCCCCCATCACTTAATCTCCAGGGGAAGCACCCCATAATTAGCCGGAGAGGGGACAGATGGCGGAGGGCCTTTGTCTGCCCTCCTCCCTCCTCGCCCCACTATTCACAGCATCGCTCTCCCCCAGGGCCAAATATTTCAATGACAAAAGGGAAGACAAATAAAAGAATCTTCCTCCCTGACCTGCTGCCTCCACCATAAGACCTGACCTTCAGGGAGAAGATGGAGAGATAGGGGGCATCTGTCAGTGCAGCCGGCAGGGCGGGGGGCACATCTGACTCCATTGTGGCAAGGTGGGATACAGCCACTATTCCCATTCTCTGGATGTACACACTGCTCACGTCACAAGTAGGAAAATATGGATTGCTCATCCCAACGACATGGCGTATCTAAGCCACGTGTGATAAAGTGTACCTGGGCAGGTGTATCTCAGCGCATCGTGGGTGATACTCTACAGCAAAAAGCACATGAATGGCTGAATGGCATGTTTGCAGCTAAATCTGTGGCAAATGTTTTTTTTTGTATGGTGTATCCAATCCTGCCATATGTGATACCTTTTGCTGAGTTGTTATATCTAAGCATATCATGTGTGATACTGTCTGCTGATCCCCTGTATCTAAGCTCATAATGTGCGATTCTGTTTGCTGAACTGATTTATCCAAGCCTATGTGTGACATTGTCTGCTGATACACTGTATCTAAGCATGTGTGATACTGCCTGCCTATACACTGTATCTAAGCCTATCGTGTGACATTCAAATGAAGAAACGGACAGCGCCACACCAGGAAGTGAAGAAAAGCAGCTCACATTTTATTCTGCCTCCTGCGGCAACGTTTCGGTCCAAAGACCTTTGTCCGAAGACCGAAGACCGAAACGTTGCCGCAGGAGGCAGAATAAAATGTGAGCTGCTTTTCTTCACTTCCTGGTGTGGCGCTGTCCGTTTCTTCATTTCAATTTGTATCTTTTTCATCTGGGATGGACCCCCTGGTGAGGACGTGCGCCCTTATGTCCACAGAGACAATGTTGTTTTAGGGTGCGGCCTGGCATTTATTTTTTGGATACTTGTATCGTGTGACATTGTCTCCTGATACACTGTATCTAAGCCTGTGTGTGTTACTGCCTGCTGATACACTGTATCTAAGCCTATCGTGTGACATTGTCTCCTGATACACTGTATCTAAGCCTACCGTGTGACATTGTCTCCTGATACACTGTATCTAAGCCTATCATGTGACCTTGTCTGCTGATACACTGTATCTAAGCCTGTGTGTGATACTGCCTGGCTATACACTGTATCTAAGCCTATCGTGTGACATTGTCTGCTGATACACTGTATCTAAGCCTTGTGTGACATTGTCTGCTGATACACTGTATCTAAGCCTGTGTGTGATACTGCCTGGCTATACACTGTATCTAAGCCTATCATGTGACATTGTCTGCTGATACACTGTATCTAAGCCTGTGTGTGATACTGCCTGCCAACACAATGTATCTAAGCCTATCATGTGACATTGTCTGCTGATACACTGTATCTAAGCCTTGTGTGACATTGTCTGCTGATACACTGTATCTAAGCCTGTGTGATACTGCCTGCTGATACACTGTATCTAAGCCTAGCATGTTACATTGTCTGCTGATACACTGTATCTAAGCCTGCGTGTGATACTGCCTGCCTATACACTGTATCTAAGCCTATCGTGTGACATTGTCTGCTGATACACTGTATCTAAGCCTATCGTGTGACATTGTCTGCTGATACACTGTATCTAAGCCTATCGTGTGACATTGTCTGCTGATACACTGTATCTAAGCCTAGCATGTTATATTGTCTGCTGATACACTGTATCTAAGCCTATCGTGTGACATTGTCTGCTGATACACTGTATCTAAGCCTATCGTGTGACATTGTCTGCTGATACACTGTATCTAAGCCTGTGTGTGATACTGCCTGCCAATAGACTGTATCTAAGCCTATCATGTGACATTGTCTGCTGATACACTGTATCTAAGCCTGTGTGTGATACTGCCTGGCGATACACTGTATCTAAGCCTAGCATGTGACATTGTCTGCTGATACACTGTATCTAAGCCTGCGTGTGATACTGCCTGGCGATACACTGTATCTAAGCCTATCGTGTGACATTGTCTGCTGATACACTGTATCTAAGCCTATCGTGTGACATTGTCTGCTGATACACTGTATCTAAGCCTGCGTGTGATACTGCCTGGCGATACACTGTATCTAAGCCTATCGTGTGACATTGTCTGCTGATACACTGTATCTAAGCCTAGCATGTTACATTGTCTGCTGATACACTGTATCTAAGCCTGCGTGTGATACTGCCTGCCAATACACTGTATCTAAGCCTATCGTGTGACATTGTCTGCTGATACACTGTATCTAAGCCTATCGTGTGACATTGTCTGCTGATACACTGTATCTAAGCCTAGCATGTTATATTGTCTGCTGATACACTGTATCTAAGCCTGTGTGTGATACTGCCTGCCAATACACTGTATCTAAGCCTACCGTGTGACATTGTCTGCTGATACACTGTATCTAAGCCTGTGTGTGATACTGCCTGCCAATACACTGTATCTAAGCCTATCGTGTGACTTTGTCTGCTGATACACTGTATCTAATTAGAAAAAGATATATATCCACCAGTCCAAAATAATGAATCAATGCAGGGTGTGACTATGAACTAAAATGTAACTTTTACTGTACAATTCTAAAATGGTATGAATAACCAACATGAACAACACACATACAGGACTCACAGACAAATCACATTCACAGGAATGTATAACCACAAAATCCCCGAGATTTTTTAAGCCACAATACACTTTAGCAATCTCTTTAGGGGAAAAAACAGAATTCTCCTAACATGAGGATCACAGAAAGCAATCGCCAACCGTAGGACTCATATTCCAAATACCTTCTCATGGAATGGAAAAACCGCAGTGATTGACATCTGGAACGATCTCACCTCAAAGGTCTTTGGTATGGATAGGAGCGCTCACTGTTGGCGCTGCATCCGGGAGGGGGACACATTCCGGCCACACATCCATCCACACATCCATCCACACTCGCTGCCAAAAGGATATTTGCTTAACCCCAAAATAAAGAAACCATTTCCCTACGTGTTTCGTTGTATAGACTCATCAGGGGAAAATTATAAACTGTCCCCCCAACTCCGTGGTGGGCACTCCACGCGGGGGGAACAAAGCCATTCCATGAGAAGGTACTTGGAATATGAGTCCTACGGTTGGCGATTGCTTTCTGTGATCCTCATGTTAGGAGAATTCTTTTTTTTTCCCTAAAGAGATTGCTAAAGTGTATTGTGGCTTAAAAAATCTTGGGGATTTTGTGGTTGTACATTCCTGTGAATGTGATTTGTCTGTGAGTCCTGTATGTGTGTTTTTCATGTTGGTTATTCATACACTGTATCTAAGCCTGTGTGATATTGCCTGCTGATATACTGTATCTAAGCCTATTGTGTTACATTGTCTCCTGATACACTGTATCTAAGCCTGTGTGATATTGCCTGCTGATATACTGTATCTAAGCCTGTCATGTTACATTTTCTGCTGATACACTGTATCTAAGCCTATTGTGTTACATTGTCTCCTGATACATTGTATCTAAGCTTGAGTGTAATACTGTCTGCTGAAATACTGTATCTAATCGTGTGTGATATTGTCTGCCAAAACACTGTATCTAAGCATATTGTGTGATATTGTCTACCGATACACTGTATCTAAGCCTGTGTGTTATATTGTGTACTGATTTGCTGTATCTAAGTCAATTGTGTGATATTTCTGCTGATACACTGTATCTAAGCCTGTGTGTGATACTGTCAGCTGAACTAATGTGTCTAAACCTGTGTGATACTGTCTACTGGTACACTTGTATCTAATCCTGTGTGTGATACTGTTTGCTGAACGAATGTATCTAAACCTGTGTGATACTATCTGCCGAACTGCTGTATCCAATCCCTTTATATGTGATACTGTCTGCTGAGCAGATTAATCTAAACTTATTCAGTGTGATATTGTCTGCTGACCTGATGTATCTAAGCCTAGAACGTGATACGGTCTGCTACTCCGCTGTATCTAAGCCTGTAATGTGATACTGTCTGCTAATCTGCTGTATCTAAGCCTTTTTATGTTAGAGACTGTCTGCTAAGTTGATGTATCTAATTTTTTCTTGTGATACTGTCTGCTGAACTAATGTATCTAAGCTTTTCAAGTGATACTGTCTGCAGAACTAATGTATCTAAGCCTTTCATGTGTGATACTGTCCACCAAGCTGTTGCATATAAACCAATCATGTGGGATACTATCTGCTGAGCCAAAGTATCTAAGCCTATCATGTGGGATACTATCTGCTGAGCCAAAGTATCTACGCTTATCTTGTGTGATACTATGCTTCTGAACTGTTGTATAAAAGTCAGTCATGTGTGATACTGACTGCTGAGCCCAAGTATCTAAGCTTATCATGTGTGATAATATTTACTGAGCTGATGTATCTAAGCCATTCTGCTGTAACTGTCCACAGAGCTGGTGAATCTAAACCATAGTGTGATGCTGTCCATGGAGCTGGTTTATCTAAGCTGTAGTGTGATGCTGTCCATGGAGCTGGTGTAGCTAAGCCGTAGTGTGATACTGTCCATGGAGCTGGTGTATCTAAGCCGTAGTGTGATACTGTCCATGGAGCTGGTGTATCTAAGCTGTAGTGTGATACTGTCCATGGAGCTGGTGTATCTAAGCAGAAGTGTGATACTTTCCATGGAGCTGGTGTAGCTAAGCCGTAGTGTGATACTGTCCATGGAGCTGGTGTATCTAAGCCGTAGTGTGATACTGTCCATGGAGCTGGTGTATCTAAGCTGTAGTGTGATACTGTCCATGGAGCTGGTGTATCTAAGCAGTAGTGTGATACTGTATGCAGGAGACACTCCTCACCTTGATAGTCTTCGTCTGTAGCTTCAGGCCATTGAGGGTGTTTATGGCTTTATCTGCGTCATTGGGGTCCACGTAGTTTACAAATCCGTATCCCAAGCTCTGACCTGCAGGGAGAAGTTAGATACCTGGTGGTCAATGTTATCTCATAGTCATAGGACAGAAGTCAGAGACAGCACAGAAGGCTCCCAGCTGGAGCTGCACTTTGGGGTCAGAGGTCTCCTGGTGACCACAAAGCCACCACCTGCCCGTACCAAGATCCTGCGTCTAGATACATGTATTTGGGAGACGTATGGAATATATGACGGGGGTTTCTGAGGACGAATCCCATAGATAATGGCATCCTGTCCACCATAGTGCTACATTTACACAACCGTGCTTCTAAGAGGTTGGGTTTCACCGTCCAGCCCTGACCCTAGGCCGAAGACCTTCGAAATGTCTCCATCTGTCAACCATGTTATTTCCCACAATTTCTCTTCCTGGTCTTCAATATGGCAGTGAAGACGTTTGGTCGTAGCCTGATTTTTGAGGAAATAATGGTTGTTACCGAGGCCACCAGAGGTCTCAATTATGTCAACAGAGGGGATTTGGGCCTTATAAATGGCTGCCCCCAGATTCCGGCCCACTGGATGGAGGTCAATAAGGGTTATTATTAGAGGAACGTATGAACTCCGACATAAAATGGCAGCCATATATTCCACCACTATGAGGCACATTGAGATCGACGAGGGTTAGTAGATCGACAGGTGGCTTTAAGGTCAACAATAGGGATCACCCCAAAAATCATTGTCTCCCCTAACATCCGCACGTAAGATGGAGAGGGGCATAGGCCATAGACATGTTATGCTATTGATATAGGGGAGGATGAGTTAATATTCACCCTTTTTCGAGAGTCGGCATAAGAATTTAATCAAGATCCCATTATTAAATCAAAAATGAAGGCAGCCATGTTATCATCAATTATCAAAGCAGAAGTAAACTACCATCAGATGAATAATAAATCTCAACCATAACACAAATATGCAACTTAAAGGGGGACTCCGTAATATTACAAATAAAGTTTATTGAAGCCTGTATTGAATGATCTCACTCTGTATAATCTATGTCCAGCACTAGAACACATCTTGGCCTCTCCTTACGATGTATATAACGACATACATTTCATAGTATCGTGTAACCACACTTTTCTGATAGGAAGACTAGCCTTGTTGTACGTGGCAACCAATTAGAAATCAGCTTACAGTGTTGTGGAAAAATTAAAGCTGCAATGCGATTGGTTGCTACGGACTACAAGACAGTAACCCATCCTATAGATACTCAGCGTCTGGTTTATTTCATGTATATCAGCTTTTCTAGGCCCCTGACTTACAAACTTGCTAGGCAGGAATTTTGATTTGTGACTTAGGGTTCTGGAAAAGATAAAAACAATGCTAAAACAATAATAGCAGCCATATTGGTGTTCATCCAAGTTTCTGAGTGACTACTAAGAAGCAGCTGAAAAGAATTTTTAAAGAGTAAGATTTTCTGCCCAAAGTGAGCTCTGTTAGGCTACATAGCAAGCCGATCACTGATCGTTTAGCTCCATTTACACAGCGTAACAATCGGCCCATGTAATAGAGCCTTTTCTAGCAGTCTGTTATGACTTAAAGGGGACATGTCACCAGGTGAAAAGTGAACACTTTATGCTCTTATTTTATTCCTGTTGCTCCCTTGAGATTTCCAATGTTTCTTTTCTTCAAAACCATCATACGGTTCTAGACGTATGGGTCTTTCTATCTACTGTACATCTAATATTTGTTGGTCTTTAAAAGGGGTGTGGCTCACAAGATCCTCTGGGGCGTATATTTCGGCTGCTCTGCATAAATAGCAGTAAGCCACGCCCCCTTAGTAAAAACTATAAACATCAGCAGAAAATAAAAAGTCCCCAAATCTATGGAACCGTATGGCAGATTTAAAAAAAAATAAAAAATATTCGGAGGATCAGCGGGAATTTAAAAAAAAAACAACAAAACAAATCTAGACATTTTTTACTCAGTGACTGGTCCCCCTTAAAGTAATCCATGTAGTTTTACAGGGATAAAAACAGTCAGTGAATAATTCTTCCACTGATGACCCCTCCATAGGAAATCAATGATGACTGACCTTAAAAAAGCAACCTCATTTTATTTAAAAATGTCCTGGGTGTGAGCCTTCCCACTACCAACAATGAACAACAACAACAACAACGTAGTACAACAGCGAATATCTTCCACTAATAAGGACCAATAATGATAAACAGTCATTTACACAATCCCGGGCCAAAGATGTGTCCCTGACCAGGAGAACGCTCCGAGTCCGAGTAGAGGATGACGATGGATGGAAGGATAGATAGGAGATCGTTACAGATAGGTAGATATATTTACATTAGTTTTACAAAGTTTTTACATCTGATAAGATGAGTTTTGGCACCCTGATAGAAAGAAAGAATTACGGTATACAAGATCCGATAGATATTTCTATATGTTAGAAATCTTGTTCTATAAGATAGATAGATAACAGATAATAGATAGATAGATAGATAGATAATAGATAGGTAGATAAATAATAGATACATAATAGATAGATATATACATATGTAGCGCCCCCACTGCCGCAGGGCCGGGCCTCTGAGTCTCTGCTTTGGGGTTGTCACGGTGGCTAGGCCCAGTCCGTGACCCTGCCGAGGGGCGTACAGTGATAGATATGATGGATGAAGGTGGTGGTGAGGCTGTGGTGCGATGCAGTAAATAACTGCCTTTACAACTACTATACACAGTATAGAGCATAACATTACTTTCAGTTTAAGAGCACTGAGCCATCTCTATATGGCTCCTAGGAGGACTCAGGGTTCACCTTCTATCCTCATTGTCTATCAACATTATCAGCATTTCTTTACAATTAACTAGTTGGATACATATAACTTCCTCATATAAACATTATCATCACTTTCTTTCATCAAACATTATTGCCACCTGTCTTAAAGCAATATCACCATTTAAGTGCAACAAATGAACATCCCCTTTAAGAGGGGACCAAGTCTCTATGAGGTAGCATATCTTCTCAAGCTACCAGTCCATACTCGGCAAAGGTTCCAGTGTGGTATCTTCACAAAGAGTCCTTTTTGAAGTAAAACCAGTAGGGAGCACCTTTAATAAGGTGCAAACTATTTACAAAAAGTTTGTATCATGCACTGTTCATGATTGCTCCGGCACGCCCCCAAGGTACATGGTGGGTCCGGGTTCCCCGCTGCTCCGCAGGGACAGGTTCCATTGCCTTTTCGGCAGGAGGTTCATCTTCGGATGTTTCAGCGGCGGCCTGGAGCGCGACGCACCGCTGGACGCCCCGCGCCATCCAGCCAGCTTCGCCTGTTTCCCTCCTCCACCTGGTGTAGGTTACAGCGTCACCTGGCTCCAGGTCGCGAGTGAACCTTCCGCCGCAGGGCTCTACCTCCTCCCGGTCTACGCGGACTTGTAGTGGCTCCCCGATCTCCTGTATAACCCCTCTTCCATGTCGGGGGTTAAAGGACACCACTACACCCCAGTGTGACGTCGGGATTTCTCCCACGCTGGTCAGGTCAATCCGGGCTGCAGGCTGGGGCCGGTTCCGCCACGCTGTCGTCAGGCGCCGCAGGTGTTCGGCCTCCGGCAGAAGTTTCATGCCCTGCGCCCGCAGCGTACCTTCAGCCACGGCCGGGTTGGGAGGAGCAGGGGACATCGGAGACAAGCGGACCACCGTGGGCTGGCCCAGCCGAGCGAGCACGCGGGCATCGGCCTCCAAACGGAGGTCAGTCCCACGCGGTGCTCCCGGCGTCGCCATCTTTTCTCCTTCTCCAGTGTCCTCTTCCCGCGGTCTCTTTCATGGGCGGCCCCGTCTCCATGGTCTCCACCCTCCGAACAGGATCAGGAGGCGGACCTCAGCTGTTGACGGACACGTCCTCAGGACACAGAAATATTTAGACTGGGCGGCCATTGTTGTTCGCGCTCTCCAGCTTGCCTATGCCCACTCCACGCCCCTCTTCTTCTCCTGCGCTCCCCTCAGCGCTATAATGGCGGCGGATTTTGGCGGTAAATGGCGCAGCACAGTCTTTGCAATAAAGTACAGTCCAAGCACAACAAATCACAGTTCCAAGGCACACATGACCTGATTCTTCAGGCTTAAGTAGATCCTGTTCGTGACGCCAAATTGTAGCGCCCCCACTGCCGCAGGGCCGAGGGGTACCCGGTACCGGGCCTCTGAGTCTCTGCTCTGGGGTTGTCACGGTGGCTAGGCCCAGTCCGTGACCCTGCCGAGGGGCGTACAGTGATAGATATGATGGATGAAGGTGGTGGTGAGGCTGTGGTGCGATGCAGTAAATAACGAGGACACCAGGTTGCAGTCTCTTTACCTCTTTACTGAAGATCTCTGGGTCCTCAGTCCGGAATCCGGATAACCAGGCTGCGCAAGTCCGGCCGGTCCAATGGCACCTCCAAAGTTCTCTTAGCAGGTGGAAATCTGTGCCTTCCTTCTAGCGCTATGTGTTGCGGTCCTTCCCTGCTGTGCTTACAGAAAGTCCCCACAACTGTTGTGTCTGTTTCCTAAGTTCCCTCACAACTCGATTAGATGATGTTCTGCTAATCCTCCGTCCCTCCCTGGTGTTCTGGTTGGGACGGCACCCGTTTGACGGGTAGGCTCGGAGCTCTTCCGGGACCCTAGAGTCGCCCCTCTCCACAAGTTGCCCCCCAAGACTGCATAGGTGATTTAAGTTAGACAGCCCGCCTTAGACTGACTGTCCTGCCGCTGTTTAGAGTATTGCTTGAAGCTGGATGTTGAAATACCCTCTCGGCGTTCCGGCCACCGGTAGTGCGCCTCAGTAGGGTGTTGCTTCGGTCTTACAGCACGACCCCTACTGGTATTCTCCTTATTGCCTTGATCTCGTTTCTCACTCAGCACAATCTATCTCGCTTCTGACCTTCCTTGGGCACCGCCGCTATCCTGAGCAGGCACGGTCCCGTTAAGTTCGTTCAAGTTGCCAAGCCTCTGTCAGGATCCCACCCCTGACAGAGACCCTACCGAATCTTCCCCCACAACACCCTCTGCCACAAGGTTTTGCCTGGTTCCAACCCAGTCAGCTTTCTGATCTAACTTCCTGCCTGACCCCCAGTTTACCCACTATGGTGGGGAGTGGCCTAGTGAATAGAACCCTTAGCTCCCCCCGGAGGCCCGACTGTGAAATGTATTGGTGTCTGTGATACCTGATCAGATGAACTCCTTCAGTGCCATCAGACGCACCATAGCCCCCCTTAGTGGCGGAGCCACAGTACTGCAACGACCAGGACCCTGGGGCGCTGCACATATATAGATAATAGATAGATAAATAATAGATAAGAGAAAAATAGACAGATAATAGATAGATAATAGATGATGGATAATAGAAAGATAGATAGATAGATAGATAGATAGATAGATAGATAGATAGATAATAGGTAGATAGAAAGATAATAGATAGATAATAAATGAATGATAGATAATAGATAGATAGATAATAGATAGATAGATAGATAATAGATAGATAGATGATAGATAGATAGATAATAGATAGATAGATGATAGATAGATAGATAAATAATAGATGATAGATAATAGATAGATAATAGGTAGATAGATAGATAGATATATAATAGGTAGATAGATAGATACTAGATCGATAATAGATGATAGATAATAGATAGATAATAGATGATAGATAGATAATAGATAAATAGATAGATAATAGATAATAGATGATAGATAATATAGATAGATAATAGGTAGATAGATAGATAATAGATGATAGATAGATAGATAGATAGATAGATAGATAGATAGATAGATAGATAGATAGATAGATAGATAATAGATGATAGATAGATAGATAGATAGATAGATAGATAGATAATAGATAGATAGATAACACAGGTCAACAAAAAAAAAAATTTTTTCTGGTGTCCAAAATATTTTAATGAATTTGGGGTATTTTTGGGGTGCTGATTCTGAATATGCTATCAGTTTTGCCAGATTGGCTCAAGTTTTTGAGATTTTTGGTATCTTATTTATAGCACTTGTTGGTAAATGCGACGCATCATCTCATTAATTTCTTTGGATTAGTACTTGAACTGAGCAGTTCTCAATATAGTTTTGTGTTAATTAGTGTTCTAAAAGTTTGTTCATAGCTTGATTTTTGCACTAACTTTATGTTGTTGTCTGTTTTCCAGTGAAAAGCATGAACTCATCAAGAAGAAGTTGTCTTAACGATCCAGACTCGTTCTGTTACATTTGTGGTGAATACACACTGCCAAAACATAGAAGAAACATAACAGACTTCGTAAAAAAAGTGTATTTTGCCTATTTTGGGGTTATGCTTGGGGACCAAGACAAGTTTTGGGCACCACACATAGTGTGCAAAGCATGTATCGAATTATTACGAAAATGGAGCAAAGGACAAAGAAAAAGCTTCAAATTTGGTGTTCCAATGGTGTGGAGAGAGCCAAAAAATCATCATGATGACTGTTATTTCTGTGCAGTGCAAGTGCAAGGATTCAATAAGCATAAGAAACGAAAATGGGAGTAACATGGAATCTGCAAGAAGGCCTGTCCCTCATTGTGAAGATGTGCCTGTACCTGTGTTTACCATCAATAACAGTCATCATGATGATTTTTTGGCTCTCTCCACACCATTGGAACACCAAATTTGAAGCTTTTTCTTTGTCCTTTGCTCCATTTTCGTAATAATTCGATACATGCTTTGCACACTATGTGTGGTGCCCAAAACTTGTCTTGGTCCCCAAGCATAACCCCAAAATAGGCAAAATACACTTTTTTTACAAAGTCTGTTATGTTTCTTCTATGTTTTGGCAGTGTGTATTCACCACAAATGTAACAGAACGAGTCTGGATCGTTAAGACAACTTCTTCTTGATGAGTTCATGCTTTTCACTGGAAAACAGACAACAACATAAAGTTAGTGCAAAACTCAAGCTATGAACAAACTTTTAGAACACTAATTAACACAAAACTATATTGAGAACTGCTCAGTTCAAGTACTAATCCAAAGAAATTAATGAGATGATGCGTCGCATTTACCAACAAGTGCTATAAATAAGATACCAAAAATCTCAAAAACTTGAGCCAATCTGGCAAAACTGATGACATATTCAGAATCAGCACCCCAAAAATACCCTAAATTCGATGAAATATCTTTGGCACCAAAAATGCTGTTGACCAGTGTAATAGATGATAGATAATATAGATAGATAGATAATAGGTAGATAGATAGGAGACAAAAATTAGATGCAGCACACCAGTTAAAGGTGAATAAGATGCTTATTTAATATCCCCAAGTGGCGATGTTTCGGCTGTGAGCCTTTCTCAAGCCGCAAACAGCTGACAGTGCCACCTTTTATAGGTGTATCCATCTACATAGTGCATAAAGTGTACAACAATTAGGAGATATCATAAATAGATTGACATGATATACACTATTTTTAACAATATATAACATTATTGGCATGTAATGTGCATACAGTGCAATTAATAGTGCGTGTAATAAGTACAGTACATGGAAACCAGTTTATGTACTGTACTTATTACATGCACTATGTAGATGGATACACCTATAAAAGGTGGCACTGTCAGCTGTTTGTTGCTTGAGAAAGGTTCACAGTTTTGAGCCGAAACATCGCCACTTGGGGCTATTAAATAAGCACTTAATTCACCTTTAAGGGTATGTTCCCACGGTCAGTAAACGCTGCGGCTTTGACGCTGTGTATATCCACGGAGTGCAACTCGCAGCGTCCAGATGTTTACAGCATAGCGGATTGGATTTCAAGAAATCCCATGCCCACTATGCGTCCAGAGACGCCCGCAGAGACTGACATGCGACACGTCTTTCCAGACCACAGCATGTCTATTTATTTTGTAGACACACAAGCCTCCTCAAGATAAATCTCACCCGTACAATGTATAGGATGCGGTGATTCCGCACGGTTCAATGAACACATGCAAACATGTGCTGCGTCCAAAGCGCTGCCAATTACTGACTGTGTGCACATACCCTAGCTGCTGTGCTGCCTCCATTTTTGTCTCCTATATAGAGGTTTGGTTGTTGCCTTGAAGGCACAGCACCCAGGTATATTGTTGCTTTTCGATTTTTTCTTTTTAGATGATAGATGATAGATACAGTAGATAGATAATGGATAGATTGATATTAGATAGATAATAGATAATTAGATAGATATATAATAGATAGATAGATGATAGATAGATGATAGATATAGGATAGATAATAGATAGATTGATATTAGATAGATAATAGATAGATAACAGAGAGATAATAGATAGATATTAGATAGATAATAAACAGATAGATAGTAGATACTTGTGAAAAAAATGGAACAGCAGACTATATAAATAGTGGGCGCAAAGGCCTCCCAAGCAAATTATCTGTAATTTGCCAAAAATATAGAAGCATATTATGGGCTAAATAAAGTCCACTTTATTTTTGGGTAAATATTGGACTGCTGCCTGTTTTTTCGCTTCTAGATATAAGATGCATAGATTAATAGATAGATATTAGACAGATAGTAAATAGATAGATCATAGATAGATGATATAGAGATAATAGATAGATAAATAGATAGATAGATAGATAGATAGATAGTAGATACATAGATAATAGATAGATTGATGGATAGATAGATAAGATAGCAAAGCGTTTTCAAGTTGTCCCTTCCTCAGTTCGAAATGTAATTAAGAAATTGCAGTTACCAGGAACAGAGGAGGTCACGATAAGGTCTGGATGACCAAACAAAATTTAAGTGAGAGCTTTTTGTAGGATTACTAGAGAGGCAAATCAGAACTCCCGGTTGACTGCAAAAGACTTTCAGAAAGATTTAGCAGACTCTGGAGCTGTGGTACATTGTGCTGTTCAGAGACACCTGCACAAATATGGCCTTCATTTAATAGTCATCGGAAGAAAACCTCTCCTGCGTCATAAAATTCAGCATCAGAAGTATGCAGAAGAACATCTAAACAAGCCTGATGCATTTTGGAAACAAGTTCTGTGGATTGATGAGGATAAAATAAAACTCTTTGGCCATAATGATCAAAGGTATGTGTGGAGAAAAGAGGGCACAGAATTTCAGGAAAAGAACATCTCGCCAACCATTAAGCATGGGGGGATCAATCATGTTTTGGGGTTGTGTTGCAGCCAATGGCACGGGGAACATTTCACGGGTAGAGGGAAGAATGGATTCAATGAAATTTCAACAAATTAGTGATGCAAAAATAACACCATCTGTAAAAAAGCTGAAGTTGAAAAGAGGAAGAGGATGGCTTCTACAAATGGATAATGATCCTAAACCCACATCAAAATCCACAATAGACGATCTCAAAAGGCGCAAGCTGAAGGCTTTACAATGGCCCTCACAGTCCCCTGATCGGAACATCATTGAATATCTGTGGCTAGACCTCAAAATAGCAGAGGATGCAAGACGACTCAGGAATCTCGATGAACTGGGAGAATTTTCCAAGGAAGAGTGGATGAAAATCCCTCAAAAAAGAAAGACTTGTCTGACTACAAAAAGTGTTTATAAGCTGTGATACTTTCAAAAAGGGGGTTGGTACTAGATACTAACCATGCAGGGTGCCCAAACATTACACTGGCCAATTTTCCTTTTTGTAATTTTTAAAATGTAAAAGATGAAAATATATATATATATATTTTTTTTTGCCTAAAATACAAAGCAAATCTGTCATCTATAACTTTCGTCCTTTTAGAGATCACTTCATCTTGCGATGAAAACTATATCTCCAAACACTAACAAATACTCGGAGATCACCCGAGCGTGCTCGGGAAAACCCGAGCAACGAGTATATTCGCTCATCGCTATTAAGGACGGACTGGAGGGGTGCGAGAGGCTGAGAAGGTTGGCCACAGAGGAGGATGTTGCAGTAGTCGAGGCGGGAGATGATTAGGGCATGCACGAGCATTTTGGTAGAGTGTGGGTTGAAGAAAGGACGGATTCTGGAAATATTTTTGAGCTGGAGGCGACAGGAGGTGGCGAGAGCTTGGATGTGCGGTTTGAAGGACAGGGCCGAGTCAACGGTTACTCCGAGGCAGCGGATTTTGGGGACAGGGAAAGTGTGATTTCATTTATTGTGATAGATAGATCAGGTAGGGAAGATGTGCGAGATGGAGGAAAGATAATTAGCTCAGATTTGTCCACATTGAGCTTGAGGAAGCGAGAGGAGAAGAAGGAGGATATGGCTGATAGACACTCTGGGATTCTGGAGAGCAGAGAGGTGACGTCTGGCCAGAGAGGTAGATCTGAGTGTCATCAGCATATATTGTAGATGCTACTGGAAGCCATAGGACTTTATGAGTTGTCCCAGGCCAAGTGTATAGATTGAGAAGAGTAAGGGGCCAAGGACAGAGCCTTGAGGGACACCAACAGAGAGGGGGCGAGATGAAGAGGTAGAATGGGAGAAGGAAACGCTAGATAGATGATAGATAGATAGATAGATAGATAGATAGATACAGTTGTGGCCAAAAGTATTGACACCCCTGCAATTCTGTCAGATAATACTCAGTTTCTTCCTGAAAATGATTGCAAACACAAATTCTTTGGTATTATCTTCATTTAATTTGTCTTAAATGAAAAAACACAAAAAGAATTGTCCTAAAGACAAATTGTATATAATTCCACACCAAACATAAAAAAGGGGGTGGACAAAAGTATTGGCACTGTTCGAAAATCATGTGATGCTTCTCTAATTTGTGTAATTAACAGCACCTGTAACTTACCTGTGGCACCTAACAGGTGTTGGCAATAACTATATCACACTTGCAGCCAGTTGACATGGATTAAAGTTGATTCAACCTCTGTCCTGTGTCCTTGTGTGTTCCACATTGAGCATGGAGAAAAGAAAGAAGACCAAAGAACTGTCTGAGGACTTGAGAAACCAAATTGTGAGGAAGCATGAGCAATCTCAAGGCTACAAGTCCATCTCCAAAGACCTGAATGTTCCTGTGTCTACCGTGCGCAGTGTCATCAAGAAGTTTAAAGCCCATGGCACTGTGGCTAACCTCCCTAGATGTGGACAGAAAAGAAAAATTGACAAGAGATTTCAACGCAAGATTGTGCGGATGTTGGATAAAGAACCTCGACTAACATCCAAACAAGTTCAAGCCGCCCTGCAGTCCGAGGGTACAACAGTGTCAACCCGTACTATCGGCGTCTGAATGAAAAGGGACTGTATGGTAGGAGACCCAGGAAGACCCCACTTCTTACCCCGAGACATAAAAAAGCCAGGCTGGAGTTTGCCAAAACTTACCTAAAAACGTTTTGGAAGAATGTTCTCTGGTCAGATGAGACAAAAGTAGAGCTTTTTGGGCAAAGGCATCAACATAGAGTTTACAGGAGAAAAAAAAGAGGCATTCAAAGAAAAGAACACGGTCCCTACAGTCAAACATAGCGGAGGTTCCCTGATGTTTTGGGGTTGCTTTGCTGCCTCTGGCACTGGACTGCTTGTCCGTGTGCATGGCATTATGAAGTCTGAAGACTACCAACAAATTTTGCAGCATAATGTAGGGTCCAGTGTGAGAAAGCTGGGTCTCCCTCAGAGGTCATGGGTCTTCCAGCAGGACAATGACCCAAAACACACTTCAAAAAGCACTAGAAAATGGTTTGAGAGAAAGCACTGGAGACTTCTAAGGTGGCCAGCAATGAGTCCAGACCAGAATCCCATAGAACAACTGTGGAGAGATCTAAAAATGGCAGTTTGGAGAAGGCACCCTTCAAATATCAGGGACCTGGAGCAGTTTGCCAAAGAAGAATAGTCTAAAACTCCAGCAGAGCATTGTAAGAAACTCATTGATGGTTACTGGAAGCGGTTGGTCGCAGTTATTTTGGCTAAAGGTTGTGCGACCAAGTATTAGGCTGAGGGTGCCAATACTTTTGTCTGGCCCATTTTTGGAGTTTTGTGTGAAATGATCAATGTTTCGCTTTTTGCTTCATTCTCTTTTGTGTTTTTTCATTTAAGACAAATTAAATGAAGATAATAATAACAAAGAATTTGTGTTTGCAATCATTTCCAGGAAGAAACTGAGTATTATCTGACAGAATTGCAGGGATGTCAATATTTTTGGCCACAACTGTAGATAGATAGATAGATAGATAGATAGATAGATAGATAGATAGATAGATAGTTAACACAATGTAACACAATTTTTGTTCCTGGCTTCCAAGTGTAATATTTCAATTGCTTATGTTTAAAGACAATGGAAAACAACTTCATCCAGCACAAACTTTGATTTTATGAGCACAGGACAGAAAAATGTCTTATATATTGTGTCAAATAAAGGAAATTATACTATAAAAAATTTTTATTAATTTTTTGTTCCTGGGTCCAAAGTGTATTTTCCTGGACCGTTGTGCCTAAAACAAACAGAAAATAATTGTTGTTCCACAAAAACTTTGCTTCTGTGATCAGGACAATGACATTTTGAAATTTGTCTGTTTTCGGGAAAATTCTCCATTCGTATTCAATACTGAGTAGTCTTCATTGTCCTTGATCACAGAAGCAAAGTTTTTGTGTAACAATTATTTTCTATTTGTTTTAGGCATAACGGGATAACGGGTTAGAAAAACACACTTTGGACCCAGGAACAAAAAATTCATAAAAATTTGTTATAGTGTAATAGATAGATAGATAATACATAGATAGATTGATAGATAATATATAGACAGATAATAGATAGATAGATAATAGATAAATATATAGATAATAGACAGACAATAGATAAATAGATAATAGATCAATAATAGATAGATAATAGATAATAAATAGATAATAGATAGATAATAAATAGATAATAGATAGATAGATCATATATAGATAATAGATAGATAGTAGATAGATAATAGATAGATAAATAATAGATAAATAGATAGGTTGATAGATAATATATAGACAGATAATAGATAGATAGATAATTAGATGATAGATAGGAGATAGATAGATAATAGATAAATAGATAATAGATAGATAATAGATAATAAATAGATAATAGATGATAGATAGATAATAAATAGATAATAGATAGATAGATAGTAGACAGATAATAGATAGATAATACTGTAGATAGATAGATAGATAGATAGATAGATAGATAATAGATAAATAGATAGGTTGATAGATAATATATAGACAGATAATAGATAGATAATTAGATGATAGATAGGAGATAGATAATAGATAGATAATAGACAATAGATCGATAATAGGTAGATTATTAGAAATAGCAGGCTACACTCAAACTGATTGTGCAAAAAATGAGGACGTTTTATTAGTCCATGTGGTGAGTGACGTTTCGATCCCATGCTCTGTGATGAGACCGACATGTTGCCATACGGCACATCTGCATGTATCCCATCCTGCCCACAATGACAATGGCCAGACCGTGCCCAATGATGCCACCTATTAACCCTTTATATGGCCTCATACCTGTGATTTTATCTCTGACCAGCTTGCAGGACTCAATATCTCCGATGCTTCCGAAAAGGCTCTTGAACTCTTCTTGCGTCATGTTCTGAGGAAGATAGTTGACGATCAAGTTGGTTTTACTGTCGTCCGCAGCTCCGTTTGTGCCGTTGAGAATGCCCACACTGCCGGGACCATTGCTGGCCTGCGTCTCCATGGTGCTTATTATCTGCTGGAGGGAAGAGAAGAAGAGGAGAGAGCAGCACGTCAGCGTCCATCTTTATGTCACGGCCTCATGAGTCACATCATAGCCTCATCTTATGAGGTCATCTGTAATAGCCCCCTCCCTGGAACACTTTGCCGGCCATGTGATTATGTCACCATATGCCGGAAATCTCATGAGGTCATCGGGAATATGAGGCTGACCAGTTGTGATGCCTTCACAGCATGAGGTCAGGCAAAGTCTCCAACATGGCCTCCAAATATCAGGGCTCTTTAAGAATATGGGCCTAAGGGACCTTCTGGTCCCCCTAATGCCCTGTTCAATAACAACCCTTGAACCGACTATAGTTAGACTCCTGGATCAGGATTTACAGAACTGCTGCAGAACCTCTTAGTCTACACACATATGCTGCTGCAGAACCTCATGTTAATCCTCACTATGGCTCCTCACTAAGAGGTTCTGCAGCAGCTGGACTGAACATGACACTCTAAAGTCCTGGGCCCCAGTGTGGTGTTTAAATGTTGAGGAACATGTGTTCTGTAGTGATAGGATGTCATCTAAACTCGCTTCTACACCGGCCGCCATCACGGATAGGAAGGGACATCTGAGTACATGTCAGTGTATGGAAGGGCTCGATGGGCATCTGTCTGCCGCGAGCCTCCTGCCGTAATTAGCCTGGCAGCCGCGAATAAGCAGGACGTCTTTAACGAGATTTCAGCAGCATTATGCCTGTAAAGACCCTGCTCATCCTCCAGGCCAAGGATTAAGGGAAAGGGAACAGGGGAGATAAAGCTTTAAACTCATTACTGGCCACCCTACGGCGGTGAATGGGTTAAGGACAAGGCCCCCTTCTTCCCCCACCTTCCCTGAATGAAACCCCTTCAAGCGAATCTTTATCCTAGAAGGAAATGCTGACAGTTCTTTTAACTGGGTACCAAGTCATTGCCAGTGACCCAGATATGGGAACGCTGGCATCAAAGCCGTTCATGCTTCTTCTATATATAGCAAGAACTAAAAATATAATAATAATAAATACAGCCATCACAACTTAATAATATTAATATCCAATATTATTATTAACCGAGCCTCCCCGTTCAAAATAGAGATGCCGAGATACATTGCCAATGGGCAAGGTTCAAGTAATGGTGAATGGTAAGAGGGGGGAGGTGCCAGTTATATTTGGTTCCTGGTCCATAATGGGGGCCGAAAGATCCCCTGTCACGTAAGAAGACCAATACTGTAAGTGGTCCGTGCAGGTGGGAGCTTCATTATCGATTTTGTATTAAGGACCTGAAGTTTCAGGTCCATTCCTGAAAATTTGATCTTAAAGGGTTTGTCCAGTGAAAACAAATTAGATGGTAACTTGCTGATTGTTGGGGGTCCGACCAGTGAGCAGCAAAATTTGTATCCCAGATGGAGAATTTTTATCTCTGTTACAAAATGGCATGGCAGGTCGAACACCAGACCAATGCTCCATTCACTCTCTATGGAGAGCCTGAAAAAGCCAAGGGTGGGGATACATGGAGAGACGATTGATCATGAGCACTACCGCTCCATTCTTACTAGGATAAAAGTTCCTCCTTTCTCCTAGCGGTTGGACCTCCACCTTATCCTGTGGATAATTTGATAACTTATTGTCACCAGAGAACCCCTTAAAGTAAGCTGAAGGACCTTTGGACCGCTTTGAGGCTCAAGGGTCCAGATGCAACTGCAACCTCAATATTTCCACCACTACAAAACTTAGTCAGCCATTGTATCAATTGAGCCAATTTAGGGAGAACCCAACTCCTGAAACCCCTTCCCACCCTGTTAATACATCACAATTCTCTTTTGTACATTGTGAAATGTCTGCTAAGGATCATGGTTGGCCCCAGTAGTATAAGGACTACATTGCCTCCAACATACGACAGGAATTGTCCCATCAACCCATTATCAAATACTTTCAAGTAGCCATAAACCTTTGATTTGTTCTTTTTCTTCTCTCTAAAAATGTCCTAGTCCTTGAAGGCCCTCATAAAGGTCAGATAAAAATGGTCCGACTGCTGACTGTTTGTCGACAGCTCAAAATACATCTCAAATTGCCTCGGCCAGAAGTGGATTTTGGATGGAGCAGCCAACACTCACCATGACCGCAGAGGACCAACATTCTCTATTAGTGTTTTGAACGAACGCTTGTTGGTCGGTCATTGGTCCAAACAAACCACTGTTTGTTTCACCTATTTAGCCAACGATTGTTCAATTTGGTCAAAATTTTATTTAACTGACAAATTGTATTTAACAAACTTTGGGGGGGTTGTCAGCTATTTTTCTTTAGAAGCCTACAGCTGTTTTACATAGAAATCCTTAAAAGTTTTGTTTTTAGAAATTTGAACACTATGGCATATAGATATTTTGGATATTGTCAACCCCTTTGCTTTCCCACTGTTCCCGAGTATTACATTTTCCATTTTCCTTAAATCTTCCATACGGTTCCAGAGAATTTGGTCTTTACCAAGAGGGCGTTGCTCACAGGGTGATTATGCAAAGCAGCCTAAAGACACACCCTAGAGGATCCATTAAGCCACACCCCTGAGTAAAAGCAATAAAAATTTGCGGTAAGTAAAAGGCTCATATCTCTGAAATCATATGGCGGATTAAAAAAAAAGAAAATAAAAATTGGAAAACTCAGGAAAGCAGTGGAAAAATAGATATAAAATTTGGGTTAAAAATGGCCAATTTTTGTCAGGGCGACAAGTCTTCTTTAAAGGGCTACTCCACCTGTCATAACTAGGAAAAAGTAGAGAATTGCAGTAAATGTGGGCTCAGAATTTACAATTTTACTATGGTTTCAAATGGTCATTCAAACAGCAGAGGCGTGATCAATATTGGGATGAGTTAGTTAAAGTATATATGTAATAAGAAGCACGGTTTCCCATGACATTTCTGCATATTAGAGGTCATCACAAGGTCCATACTAATGAGAGTCAAGTCAGCTTTCATGGACGTCATCCATGTTCTGGGGCTGTGTCCTTCAGCGAGAATAAAGCAATGAGAGTGGAGTCAGTATCTTTCGCTATTAATTTTAGTATTTTTTTTTTTCACCAGTGAAGTGAAAAAAATGCAATAAATCCCTAGTGTTGTCTGCCTTTGGAAACTTTTTTTTACTTAAATGCATGTATTTTGGGCTAATTGGTTAATATGAAATATTTCACCTTCTGCAGCCTCTGCGAGGCACTATTTATTGCTGGCTGCAGAATGAGGTAACTGAGAATCTGTCAGTGAGCTTGTTTTGGTGGAGGTCTAACAGGGAAAATTAGTAACCCTTTTGTTTTTCCTTTTTTTTAAGCTGCTTTCAGCTGATTTATGACCAAAATTTAATGGATTGGGACATAAATAGTCTGTAAATGCAAAACGGTGCAACATTTTTAATGAAACCCAATTGCAAAAATGTTTTTTTAGGCCCAGAAACATATTTTAAGTAAAATATATAAATAAAGTCCCCCGGAGATGGACAACTTTTTAATATTTTATTTGCCATGGGTCATTCAACCTAGGTTTCCCAAGTCAAAGATTTACATAAATCCTTTAAATTTTACTAAATTGTATTAATTAGACAAAAAATATAAGATAAAAACTAAGGCTGTAATGACCACTGGTTTCTTAGACACAGACATAATGGCCGAGTCACATTTTCCAAAATGTGAGAGATTTCCAAGACTTTTCATATTGAAGGTGGAAATGCCCTTTAATTGTGGCTCAGCCTCCATTTTCCGAGTATCTAGCCTCCGCTTTTTCTGTCAGCAGCCTCTATGATTTATTCGATATGGCTCAATCTTCACAGGCGTGTGCGCACAGGCCCGGTCCTGCGGCAAAGCCTTTCATTATCAGCCACCCCCTGCAATTCCTTTGCAGACATCTGTCTTGCTAGGCCTGGAATATAGGCCCGAGGCCTACTGGTCCTGTTGTCATAGAAACTGAGCATCCTGTGGAGAAAACCGCAAGTGCTGCTGTACCACGCTCCGCTATACCCCCTTCATCTCCCTCTTGAGACAGAGAATGACAAAGCTGAAATACAAATGCCGCGACAGTATGAGTCCGTGATATGATGTTTTGCCATCATACGGGTTTTTGCTTTTTTTTTTTTTTTTTAAGAGGATGGAAGTAATGATGAGCGAAAGTGGTCGGATAAGGTGTCATCTGCACTTGTGCTAACCGAGTGTTTGACTCTATATATTACAGTATACTATATATATATATAGTTTATATATATATATATATATATATATATATATATATATATATATATATATATATACACACACACAGTATATACATATCTATATCTATATATATATCTATCTATATCTATCTATATATCAGGGGCAGATTATAATAGGGTCAATCTGGGCGGTAGCCCAGGGCCCAGCGGTGTGGGGGGGTCCTCGGCTACCGCTCAGATTGCCCACCGCCATCAGGGCATTACTGCCCTGACTGGCGTATGGGCCCGGTGGGCAGAGAGGGGGCCCGCATCGGGCCCCGTCTCATCTGCTCACCGGGCCCCTACCGGCGCTGTGGCAGTTTCACCTATTGACGTGCGGGTGCGCGCCCGCACTTCAATAGTTAACAACAGCCGCCAGACAATTGGAGGCTGGCAGCTGAAGTCGGCCGCAGGCACAGCGCACACTTCGCTGGCGTCTGACGTCATTGTCAGTCGCCTGCGAGTGCGCGCTGCTGGAGGGAGCTTCGCCGCTGGAGCGCAGGTCAGGTGAGGAGAACTCATATTTTTTTTTTTTTTTTTTTTGCTAACGGCTATCCGGGGGGCCGGGCCAGAATGCTGGACACTGTCTGGGGGCAATGCTGGAGACACTGGGGCAGATTGTTGGACACACTGGGGGGAATGATGGACACACTGGGGGCAATATGCTGGACACACTGGGGGCAATATGCTGGACACACTGGGGCAGATTGCTGGACACATTGGGGGCAATGCTGGAGACACTGGGGCAGATTGCTGGACACACTGGGGGCAATATGCTGGAGTCAGACACTGGGGCAGATTGCTGGACACACTGGGGCAGATTGCTGGACACACTGGGGCAATATGCTGGACATACTGGGGCAGATTGCTAGACACACTGGGGGCAATATTGGAGACACTGGGGCAGAATGCTGGACACACTGGGGGCAATATGCTGGACACACTGGGGCAAATTGCTAGACACACTGGGGGCAATATTGGAGACACTGGGGCAGAATGCTGGACACACTGGGGGCAGGATGCTGGACACACTGGGGGCAATATGCTGGAGACACTGGGGCAGATTGCTGGACACACTGGAGGCAATATGCTGGACACACTGGGGCAGATTGCTGGACACACTGGGGGCAATATGCTGGACACACTGGGGGCAATATGCTGGACACTGGGGCAGAGATGCTGGACACACTGGGGGCAGAGATGCTGGACACTGGGGGCAGAGATGCTGGACACTGGGGGCAGAGATGCTGGACACACTGGGGGCAGGACTGGAGACATGGGCAGAATGTAGATACAGGGCATGATTGGAGACATGGGGCAGAATGAAAGACATGGGGAAGGATTGGAGACAGATTGTGCAGGATCATGGGGCAGGATGGATACAATGGAGACTGATGGGGCAGGATGGGGAGATCATATGGGGCAGGATGGATACTCATGAGGGCAGGATGGGAGAACATATGGCTGGAGCCAGGAATGAGATACACGGGGCCAGGATGGGGGATATTATTATTACCATAGGGGCTAATTAAGGGATATTATTACTGCAGTGATGTATTTATTTTATTTTTTGAAGACACTGTTTTAAATGAGGGGGTGGTCCTGTTACTGTGTAGAGTGACACTATGTTGCCTCTTTTTCTTCATGTGGTGTAATGTAGAAGTTGAGAAAAATTAATTAATGTGTTCTACAAGCGGAGCTCGAGATAACTGTGTTATTTCCTGCAGAGACGAGCCCTGGCTGGATGAAGTGATGGCGGTCTGTGCTGGATGAAAGATGAAGGACTTCACCTAGAGACGTCACTGGTGAGTCAGTGTTACCTATACACTGACACTATACACTGTATACTATATACTGGACTGAAGGGTAAATTGACTAGATCAATGGATGTTTGACAGGTTATAGTTTCACACAGCAACTATTTTTCTGGAATAATCTGGTTCAGGTATATGATGACCCCGTCACATGACCCCATCGCATGACCCCGTCACATGACCCCGTCACATGACCGGGGGGCCCACAGTGTCTGAACAGCCCGGGGCCCTGGCTACCCTTAATCCACCCCTGCTATATATAACTATATTATAACTATAATAATTCATATATAAACATCCATATCAACCTCTTTAGGACTGTAAAGGAAATCTAATAAAGCATAAAAAAAAATAAAACATATTTAGTCAGATAGTTCCCCATGTGACAATACTAAATATGTTTCTTTAGGTTTTTTTTGCTTTTTTAGATTTCATTTACACTCCTGAAAAGGGGGCTGATATGAACGTTTTTTATGAACCTACATAAATATATATAAAACTGTAATAATTCTTATCTAAACGACCATATCAACTTCCTTTTTAGGAATGTAAGGGAAATCTACAAAAGCGTAAAAAAAAACAAAAAAAAAACATACTTCGTATTTTCGCATGAGGAACTATCTGATCTAATAAAATATTATACGTTTTGTCCCATGCTGTAAAGTTTAGAAAAAGGGGGGGGGGGGAAAGTCGAAATGCAAAATGTACGTTTTTTGGTCATTTTTGCCTCCCCAAAAGAAGAGGAATGAAAGAATATCCTAAAGTCATATGGTCCACAAAATAATGAAAATTACAGCTCGAAAAAAAATCTCTAATACAACTCTATTGACTGAAAAATAACAATAAAAAGTTAGAGCTCTTGGAAGGTGAAAAGGGGCCCCCTGGGTCCTGTCACGCAAGGACCCACACAAGCCTGGAGCCGGCCCTCCCGGTTGGTAGCACACCCAGGCTCTGGTCAGAGGTGGTCCAAGAGTTTCCACGGCTTTATGTGAGAAAACCAGGACTATCAATGGTCTTTGGTAGTTTTTGGCTCGGTAACACAAAAATGTGCTGGAAAGTGCAGATCCGGCAGAATTGCTTTTGCACTCCTTAGGTTTTCCTATAATGTGGCAAATTTGACGTAAAGCCAGGTACGAACAAAATATGCTGATTAGAAGATGCTTCCTGCAGGGAATCAATATGTACTCTGCGATTCAGCAACTAAAACTGCCTACACAAAGCATAATTAGTGTTACCTTCCTTCCCATAGCCCTGCATTGAGTATTCTACAGTATGGGGGTTTACGCTGATTAGTGACGGCTTTACTATGAGTCTTGGTGACCAACGTTTTCCTAAAAAAGCTGCTACAATATACTGACTATATACTGTATGCTACACAAAGATGTTTGAGAAGGTCCACTCACTATGGCACCATGCCAAATCGAAATAAGAAATGTGTATACCTGTCAGCTGTATACTGCCAATGGTGGCAGTCTGTGCAGCTGCTATGGGGCCAGTGATCTGGGTGGGGCCTGGTGCCAGCATCGGAAAAACCACCTTCCCCGTCCGTCATAGCATGTTCAACTATATCGGCATCCTGGATGATGGAGGAGGGAGCGTCAGCTGACGATCCTTCTTCCATCATTCTTCCTCTGCATCTAACGTCTCAGTGCAGTGGGCGCGATTACGTCACTACATTGTACCCTCTGTGCTGAGATGTGCGGCGCTACAGACAGCTTGATGCAAAGACCAAAGGAGCTTGGGGGACGAGTAGGAGATGTGAGTATTGTATTTTTTTTTAAACCAGTGAATACATTGTGGTGGCCATAATACTATATGGAGGACTACAGGGAGTGCATTATACTAAATGGAGGACTATAGGATGCATTACACTGTATGGAGGACTATGGAGAGTGTATTACACTATATGGAGGACTATAGGGTGCTTTATACTATATGGATGACTATGGGCAGTGCATTATACTGTATGAAGGACTATGGGGTGTATTATACTATATGGAGGACTATAGGGGAGCATTATATTATATGGAGGGTCATGGGGTACATTATACTATATGAAGGATTATGGGGTGAACTACATTATATGGAGGACAATAGGGGTGCATTATACTGTATGGAGGATTATGGTAAGTGCATTATGCTATATGGAGGATGATGGGAAGTGCATTATATCATTTGTAGGATGATGGGTAGTGCATTATACCATATGGAAGGCTGTAAGGCCCATTACACTATATGAAAGGCTATGTGGGGGTGATTGTAATATTTAGAGGTCTATGTAGTGGCCATTATACTGTATGCAAGCAATTATACAGTGTGAAGGTTTGTGTGGGGTCCATCATACTGTATGAGGGACATTGTACTGTTTGGATAACTAGTGCAGGTCATTATACAGTATTATACACTTCTGCAATTCACTGTGGGTGTATCATTCAACATTTATAGGGTACTTGTCTCAGCATCTTTCTTATGCTTTACATTGTAAAGACTGAAAAGTTGTGAGATATGATCTTCTGTGACCCAGCAGCTGATATGTGTGTATTGTACCTGTACTGCGTATACCTGTCATGGTGTAGTAGTAGTGTAAGGAGGAAATGTGTGTACTGTATCTGTGCTGTGTATACCTGTCATGGTATAGTAGTAATATGAGGAGATGTGTGTACTGTAACTGTGCTGTGTATACCTGTCATGGTGTAGTAGTGTGAGGAGGAGATGTGTGTACTGTATCTGTGCTGTGTATACCTGTCATGGTGTAGTGGTGTGAGGAGTAGATGTATGTACTATACCTGTGCTGTGTACACCTGTCAAGGCGTAGTAGTATTATGAGGAGGAAATGTGTGTACTGTACTTGTGCTGAGTGTACCTGTCATGGAGTAGTAGTATTATGAGGAGGAGATGTGTGTAATATACCTGTGCTGTGTATATCTGTCATGGTGTAGTAGTATGAGGAGATGTGTGTACTGTACCTGTGCTGTGTATACCTGTCATGGAGTAGTCATGTGAGGAAGAGATGTGTGTACTGTAATTGTGCTGTGTATACCTGTCATGGTGTAGAAGCAGTGTGGGAAGGAGATGTGTGTACTGTACCTATGCTGTGTATACCTGTCATGGTGTAGTAGTAGTAATAGTGTGAGGAGGAGATGCGTGTACTATACTTGTGCTGTGTATACCTATCATGGTGTAGTAGTAGTGTGAGGAGGAGATGTGTGTTCTATACCTGTGCCGTGTATTTCTGTCATGGTGGTGTAGTAGTAGTAGTATTAGTAGTAGTAGTGTGTGGAGGAGATGTGCGTACTGTATGTGTGCTGTGTCTACCTTTCGTGGTGTAGTAGTGTGAGATTTGTGTACTGTACCTGTGCTGCGTATACCTGTCATGGTGTAGTAGTGTGAGGAGATGTGCTTACTCTACCTGCGCTGCGTATATGTCACACACAGTGTGTGAAGACTAAGTGCAATACGAAGGGATGAGGGGAGGGAAGGAAGCCCAAATGCAAGGGAAAGGGGGAGTGTAAACCCCATAGGCAGATCTAATGGCACCCTGCCTAACTTACCTTCCCTATATTAGTTCCACACCAATCGCCGAGCAGGAAACCTAAGCCCTTTATATCCCTAGAGCTAGGCCCTGAATAGGAAAGGGGTGGAAGATCACTGGTCAGTCCCTACTGTACCCTAAACATAAGAAGGGAGACAAACAAGGGGGAAGAAACTTAGCTTGAGCAGACTCAGAGAGGTAACACCAAACGTCCTCCAAGAGCACCAGAGAGGAAGTAAGCTGACTGCTATAGCTCCAAGCCTTCACAAGAGAAAATGTAAACATTACCCGAAGCTTTCTGAAGCAGACAGAGTCTATAAACACCCAGGTCCATGTGTGTCAATTAGAGCCAGAGGGAGGTTGCCACTGGGTCCAAAAGTCAGAAGGATAAAGAAGGCGTCTGCAATGCCAAACGCAGAGACCTTATGCAGCCACATGCAGAGCGACTGTCTGTTGAATCTGACACACCCGTGACAGTTCCCCCTTCTTCGAGTGGCCTCCGGACACTCAGGACTGGGATTCTCAGGATAACAGGTGTGGAGTGAACGAACTAGCTGGAGGGCATTCACCTCTGATGCTGAAACTCACATCCTTTCCTTTGGGCCATAACCTTCCTTGTATACAACCACCATGATATTCCTTGTAGACAACCACACAAAGTCATTCACATTCAGGTCTGGACCTGGCAAGCATTTTCTGTGAGCCATACGCTCGTTCCTGTCTCCCATGATCTTCAAATTACTCAGAATCCCCCCCCACCACACCAAAGAGAGCGACAAAGCAAAACGCTCCTCCTCAGGAACTCACAAAGCCACTACCCCGCTAAAAGTACCACATTATGGATGGTAACTGTATGCACCAACGATGATTATTAATAGCAAATTCTTCCATTAGTAAGAAGGATGCCCAATCCTCCTGATTCTCGGAGACAAAACATCTGAGGTAAGTCTCCAAATTCTGATTAACGCTCTCGATCTGTACATTCGACTATGGATGGAAGGCAGAAGAAAAGGACAGCTGCACCCCCAGTCGAGAACAGAGTGTCCTCCAGAACTTGGAAACAAATTGGGTCCCCCGATCTGACCACATCGAAGGGAACCCTGTGAAGCTTCACAATCTAATTTATAAACACCTGAGCAAGAATCTTGGCATTCAGAAGTGCCGGTAATGCGACAAAGTGTACCATCTTACTGAACTTATCTACGACCATCGAATCCACAGTCGTAGGTCCGTAATAAAATCCATGGACAAGTGCGTACATGGCCTGCTAGGAATAGGTAGCAGAAGAAGAGTATCAGACGTGCTATACTTTAGAACGCGCGCAGATACTACAAGCAGATACGTGTTTCACCACATGCCGATGCAACCCTGGCCACCAAAAACGATGAGAAATAAGGTCCACAGTTGCCTTACCACCTGGATGAACAGCAAGCACAGAGTTGTGATGTTCCTTAATTACTTTGCTACGCAGATTAGATGGTACAAATAACCTTCCTGAAGGGCAGGAGGTAGGGGCGTCCCTATTAGCCTCCAACATCCCCTTTCTGCCAAATCGGGGTAGGGTTCTCATGGTCACCACCACCAGGGAAGCTCCGGGACAAAGCATCAGCCTTGACATTTTTAACCCCTGGACAGAAAATGACAACAAAATTGAACCTAGTAAAAAACAGGGAACACCTAGCTTGCCTAGGGTTGAAAAGTTTAGCTGATTGAAGATATGAGAAGTTCTTATGTTCAGTAATAAAAGTAATGGGATGAACAGCCCACTCCAGCCAAAAGCTCCCTATTGCCCATGTCATAATTTCTCTAAGGGTACGTGTCCACCTTCAGGATGGCCAGCGGTTTGGACAGAGCGGCAAACCCGCTCCGCCCTAAGCTCCGCCCCCTTCTGTGACGCGATGATGCCGGATGTGTTCATTGCACACATCCGGCATCATCGCACCCAATACATAGGGCCCTGTGTTTTACCTTGCGGCGGCGCAGCGGCGCCGCAAGGTAAACGGACATGCTGCGATCTTACAAGACGCGCTGCGTGTCCGAAATCGCAGGGCCGCTGGGTGCGTGTTACCACGCATAGTGAAGACGGGATTTGATAAAATCCCCTCCACTATGCTGTAACACGCAGCGTTTCCTGAACGTGGAAACATACCCTGAGCCGAAGATAATTTCTTAGAAAAGAAAGCGCATGGACACCATTTACCAGGGGATGGACCCTGAGACAACACAGCCCCAACACCCACCTCCAATGCATCAACCTCCACAATTAAGGGGTGGGAAACATCAGGTTGACTGGGTACAGGGGCCATGTCAAAACAGCTCTTTAGGGAGGAAAAAGCCTGCAGGGCAGCATCTGACCATTTGGAAAAATCAGACCCCTTCCTTGTCATGTCAGTAAGGGGTTTCACAATTATTGAATAATTTTGGATGAGGTTCCGGTAAAAATTAGTAAAGCCCAGAAAACGTTGTACAGTCTTCAGGTTCTCGTGACAGTCCCAACCAAGGACAGCACGGACATTCTCTGGATCCATCCGAAAACATGACAACAGGTTCCACAAAAACTTCACCTCCTGGACGACGAAAACACATTTTTCTAGTTTGCCATATAGTTTGTTATCCCTTAATATTTGCAGCACCTGTTTAACATGCCCTCGATGTGTCTCAAAATCTGGTGAGTAAACAAAAATATCGTCCAGATAGAACACCACAAACCTGCCCACAAAATGAGGGAAAATATAATTAATGACATGTTGTTAAACCGCCAGGTGCATTGGTCAGACCGAAAGGCATGAGCAGACTCTCGAAATGACCTTCAGGGGTACTGAACGCCGTTTTCCATTCATCCCTTCTCTGATTCTAACAAGGTTGTAGGCCCCCTGAAATTCAATTTGGAGAACACCTTAGCTCCCATGAACTGGCTGAATAGATCCAGAATCAGAGGAAGAGGGTATGGATCTCGGATGGTAATCTGATTTAATTCCAGGAAATCTAAGCAGGGATGTAGACCGCCATCTTTTTTCTTCACGAAGAACCCTGCCACCACGGGCGAAGATGATGGTCAGATATGTCCCTTCTCCAGACTTTCCGCAATGAAATTCTTCATGGCTTGTCTCTCAGGGCCAGAAAGATTATACAGTCTGGACTTTTGAAGTTTAGCTCCAGGGGTCAGGTTCATAGGACAGTCATATATACGGTGAGGAGACAAATCCTGACACCACCTCTCAGAAAAACGTCATCAAAACCAGACAAAAATGCAGGTAAGGTTACTGTAGAGAATGTAGAAAGGGAAATATTTGAACAGTTCTCATGGCAGTAATCTCCCCACTCAGCGATTTCCCTGGCTTGCCAATCCACCAACGGATTATGTTTCACCAACAGGGAAGACCCAATACAATTGGGGTGGGGAAACCGTCCTGGACATAGCAAAGAATTATCTCACAATGAACCAACCCCACCCTCAGTCTTACATTATGTACAATCTGAGTGAGAGCTTTATGTGCAAGTGGTGCTGAGTCGATGGTGAAGATGGGAATGTGCTTAGTTAAAGTACAGTAGGCAAGCCCATGAGTTCTAGCAAACTCAGCATCAACCATGCTGACTCCAACTCCACTGTCAACAAACACAGAAATCTGCTTGCTTTTGCCTTCCAGCCCCACCTTTGCTGTCAGGACAAACCGGGAACTGCAGGAATATGCACCACTTGCACCGAGTCTCCTTTTGCTTTGACATCAAAGGACAGGCACCAATAAAATGTCCCTTTTTTCCGCAAAAAAAACACACTCCCTTCTTTTTGTGAATCTCTGAGGAAATGTTTGATGCAGAAGCACCCCCTAACTGCATGGGTTCCTCCACCATCCCAGAACTGGTTCACCACCAGATTGCTCCATTGATAAAGGGGCACTACCCTGAAAAGGAGGCTCCGCAGAAGGTGGCCTTACCCACCTATCCCGAAGGCGTCTATTGACACGTATAGCCAACAACATAGCAGCCTCCAAGGACTCAGGGGTTTCATACACTGCCAAAGCAACTTTCAACCTTTCAGTAAGGCCCTGAAGAAATTGGCTTCTGAGAGCCGGGTCATTCCATCTTATATCAGTAGCCCAACTGCGGAATTCGGAGCTATACATCTCCATTGACCGATTCCCCTGTTGACGGTGACAAATCCTGGACTCAGCCAAGGAGACTTGGTCAGGGTCATCATAGATAAGGGCTAGAGCCCCCCAAAAATCCCTCTACAGACTGGAAACAAACTGAATCCTGCGGCAAAGAGAAAGCCCAGGATTGAGGATCTCCTTGCAGAAGAGAAATCACAATACCAACTCGTCGCTCCTCATTTCCAGAGGAGTGAGGACGAAGTTTAAAATACTGTTTGCAAGCTTCCTTGAACACAAAAAAAACCTTGTCCCTACCTCTTGAAAATCTGTCTGGGAGGGCAACCTTGGGTTCCAGCTGGACCTGCCTACCTGCAGAGACCCTAACATCAGCGACCGGCAGCAGCTGTTACTGCTGCTGAACCTCGTATTAGAGGTCATTGACCTCCAGAGACAGACAGTGTAGCTGCTCTGCCAGCCCTGCAACTGGATCCATAACCAAGGGAGAAAGAAAAAAAAAAAAACATGCCCAAGGAGGTAAAAAAAAAATAAATTCACAAATACAACCACGTGTCATTTTTTTTTTAATGCACGGACAATGATAATGTCACGCACAGTGTGGGAAGACTAACTGCAACACGAAGGGATGACGGGAAGTAAGCCCAAACACTTGGGAAAGGGGGAGTGGAGATCCCTAGGCAGATCTAATAGCACCCTGCCTACCCTACCATCCCTATATTGTTTCCACATCAATCGCCAAGCAGGAAACCTAAACCCTGTATATCCCTAGAGCTAGTCCCTGAATAGGGAATGGGGGTACACACTGGTCAGTCCCTACTGTACACTAAAGACAAGAAGGGAGACAAACAAGGAGGGAGAAACTTAGCTTGGGCAGTCTCCAGAGAGGTAACACCAAACGCCCTCCAAGAGCACCAGAGAGGAACTAAGCTGACTGCTATAGCTCCATGCCTTCACAAGGGAAAATGTGAATATCACAAGCGGATCCCTGAAGCAGACTGAGAGTCTATAAACACTCAGGTACAGGTGTGTCAATTAGAGCCAGAGGGAAGTTGCCACTGGGTCCAAAAGTCAGAAGGATTAAGAAGGCGTCTGCAATGCTAAAAGCAGAGACCTTCTGCAACCAGATGCAGAGCGACTGCCTGTTGCATCTGACACACCTATGACAGGATACATGTCATGGTGTAGTAGTAGCGTGGGGAGATGTGTGTACTATACCTGTGCTGTGTATACCTGTCATGGAGTAGTAGTATTATGAGGAGGACATGTGCCTAATGTACTTGTGCTGTGTATACCTGTCATAGTGTAGTATTAGCGTGAGGAGGATATGTGTGTACTGTGCCTGTGCTCTCTACACCTGTCATGGTGTAGTAGTATAAGGAGGAGATGTGTGTACTGTACCTGTGCTGTGTATACCTGTCATGTTGTAGTAGTAGTGTGAGATGTGTGTACTGTACCTGTTTTGTGTATACCTGTTATGGTGTAGTAGTGTGACGAGGAGATGTGTGTAATGTACCTGTGCTGTGTATACCTGTCATGGTGTAGTAGTAGTGTGAGGCGATGTGTGTAATGTACCTGTGCTGTGTATACCTGTCATGGTGTAGTAGTGTGACGAGGAGATGTGTGTAATGTACCTGTGCTGTGTATACCTGTCATGGTGTAGTAGTAGTGTGAGGAGATGTGTGTGCTGTACCTGTTTTGTGTATACCTGCTATGGTGTAGTAGTGTGAGGAGGAGATATGTGTACTGTACATGTGCTGTGTATACCTGCCATGCTGTAGTAGTAGTAGTATGAGGAGATGTGTGTACTGTACCTGTGCTGTGTATGCCTGTCATGGTGTAGTAGTGTGAGAAGGAGATATGTGTACTGTACCTGTGCTGTGTATACCTGTCATTGTGTAGTAGTAGTGTGAGGAGGAGATGTGTACTGTACCTGTGCTGAGTGTACCTGTCATTGTGTAGCAGTGTGAGAAGGAGATATGTGTACTGTATCTGTGCTATGTATACCTGTCATGGTGTAGCAGTGTGAGAAGGAGATGTGTGTACTGTACCTGTGCTGTGTATACCTGTCATGGTATAGTAGTAGTGTGAGGAGGAGATGTGTGTACTGTACCTGTGCTGTGTACACCTGTCATGGTGTAGTAGTTTGAGGAGGAGATGTGTGTACTGTACCTGTGCTGTGAATACCTGTCATGGTGTAGTAGTTTGAGGAGGAGATGTGTACTGCACCTGTGCTGTTTATACCTGTCATGGTGTAGTAGTGTGAGGAGGAGATGTGTGTACTGTACCTGTGCTGTGTCTACCTGTCATGGTGTAGTAGTGTGAGGAGATGTGTGTACTGTACCTGTGCTGTGTATACCTGTCATGGTGTAGTAGTTTGAGGAGATGTGTACTGTACCTGTGTTGTGTATACCTGTCATGGTGTAGTAGTGTGAGGAGGAGATGTGTGTACTGTACCTGTGCTGTGTATACCTGTCATGGCGTAATGGTAGTGTGAGGAGGAGATGTCTGTACTGTACCTGTGTTGTGTATACCTGTCATGGTGTAGTAGTGTGAGGAGGAGATGTGTGTACTGCACCTGTGCTGTTTATACCTGTCATGGTGTAGTAGTGTGAGGAATAGATGTGTGTACTGTACCTGTGCTGTGTATACCTGTCATGGTGTAGTAGTGTGAGGAGATGTGTGTACTGTACCTGTGCTGTGTATACCTGTCATGGTGTAGTAGTGTGAGGAGATGTGTGTACTGTACCTGTGCTGTGTATACCTGTCATGGTGTAGTAGTGTGAGGAGGAGATGTGTGTACTGTACCTGTGCTGTGTATACCTGTCATGGTGTAGTGTGAGGAGGAGATGTGTGTACTGTACCTGTGCTGTGTATACCTGTCATGGTGTAGTAGTTTGAGGAGGAGATGTGTACTGTACCTGTGCTGTGTATACCTGTCATGGTGTAGTAGTGTGAGGAGGAGATGTGTGTACTGTACCTGTGCTGTGTATACCTGTCATGGTGTAGTGTGAGGAGGAGATGTGTGTACTGTACCTGTGCTGTGTATACCTGTCATGGTGCAGTGTGAGGAGGAGATGTGTGTACTGTACCTGTGCTGTGTATACCTGTCATGGTGTAATGGTAGTGTGAGGAGGAGATGTCTGTACTGTACCTGTGCTGTGTATACCTGTCATGGTGTAGTAGTGTGAGGAGGAGATGTGTGTACTGTACCTATGCTGTGTATACCTATCATGCTGTAATGGTAGTGTGAGGAGGAGATGTCTGTACTGTACCTGTGCTGTGTATACCTGTCATGGTGTAGTAGTGTGAGGAGGAGATGTGTGTACTGTACCTGTGCTGTGTATACCTGTCATGGTGTAGTGTGAGGAGGAGATGTGTGTACTGTACCTGTGCTGTGTATATCTGTCATGGTGTAGTGTGAGGAGATGTGTGTACTGTACATGTGCTGTGTATACCTGTCATGGTGTAGTAGTTTGAGGAGGAGATGTGTGTACTGTACCTGTGCAGCCACTCCCTGTGTCACTACAGCCAAGAGTAACAAAATATTAAAAGAACTTCAAGTTGCGCAAAAATATTTTTACATTTCAAGTAATTTTACGCCGTAAAAGAAACCTCTTTAAAGAATGGGGGTCTTTGTGTATATCGGCTGTAGTGAATACTAGTGATAGCGGCTGCACACGAGATGGTGTGTCTATGTCTGCTGGGTGACAGCGTCGCTGCAGCCTACACAGTCTGAGTCTTTCAGGTGAATGCACAGTATAAAAATAACCCAGGTGTATAAAATCATCTCACAAAAATAGACGCTCTCCTCTTCCTCCTGTGTAGGCATCTATGAATAGAGAGGAGACAGCGAGGAGGGGTCGGAGCAGATCTGAACAAAGCGCACAAGTAGAAGGATAATGACTGCAGGAGATGTGCCTGGATGAGGTGCAGCCACAAAGATACTGCAGCCGTTAGGACCTGCCCCACAACCCCCGCACCTCGGTCTCTTCATCATACCTAAAATAAAACTGGTGCAATTACGTCAAAATATACGACATCCAATACATGAGCCATAGGTATCAACGTATGCACCCCTAAAAGACTGCCATGTGACGCCACAAAAAGTAAGCAGTAGGTGACAGTTCTCTCTTACGCCTTCTGTCAGCTCCAATATTCCACCATTTTTTCCCATTAGCGATTTTGCCATTTTTCACTTTGGACTCTCCTCCACCCACTATTGGTTAATTATAAATCCGAGAGCCCTTTGGACTTCACTGCACCCCTTATAGCAGTTGTCCCCAACCTGTTTTAATTTGAGAGCCACATTCAGCTTTGAGAGATGGCCAGAAGTCACAATCTATGGGAAGAAATCATAGAAGCCAGAAGTCACAATCTATGGGAAGAAATCATAGAAGCCAGAAGTCACAATCTATGGGAAGAAATCATAGAAGCCAGAAGCCACAATCTATGGGAAGAAATCATAGAAGCCATATTTAGACCAATGTCTGATAACCGGTCCTTAAAAGGTTATTCTGGCTGACTTTCATTTCGGAGAGGAAAGCAGCACCAGTGACAGATACCTAAAGGTTGACAGGTCTCAGCTCTTGTCCTTTTCTAATCCTCGTACCTGCGTGATACCTGCCGTGCGTGATACCTGCCGGTGGTGGTGCACATGTAGTGACATGTGCACCATGGGTAGGTATCACCGGTGGTGCAGGGGCACCAGGACCTCTCACCTTCGATATTGAAGCGAGTGGAGCTGGATAATTTTTAATTGGGAGATGAGCCGGTGACGTTATGTCAGGATGAATGTGCCATCGGCGGGTCCTGATGAAGAGGAGTCGTCCACAACAGCGGCCAATCACACACACGTCACTGCAGGTATCTGTAGCTGTGATGCACCTCCCAATACAGAAGGGAGTGGAAGCAGAATAAATATTTAATGGTAATTATGTAAAATGCACACTCTTATGACCTGCTTTCCTCTCACTTTAATAACTGGTGGCGGTGGAAAATGTGGAAGAGGGTAGATTTTGGGGAGCATTGGGGAACCTGGTGTTTGTATTGGGCATACTAGAGGAGTCTGCAATATGGTGCAGGCAGGCAAGAAGTGGCCAGGAGACCTGAAGTGATGAGGAAGACTGTTCGGGACAAGATAGGAGGAAGAGGAGGTGGCAGGGACAGCCCCGCGCTAAGAGGGATACGTCACTAACAAGTAGAAGGCAGTCTTTGCATGACTCGTCCTATATTTCACTTCATCCTACTCTAGTCTGTCTGGTGTACCAACGATAATGTGCCGATCTAGCAGATACTTCTGCCCTATGGCTCTACTTCTGAGGTTGAGGAAAATGAACCAAATCTTTCTCAGTCAGTATGGCCATGTTGAAATGTCACCTAAATCAATAGTACAAGTGTGTGTATATATTCTACATCCTCCCCAGTTCTGAATTCTCAGCTACACTGCTCAGTACTGCTGTGAATGTCCTCCGTGCTACTTCAGCTTCTGAATATGTGCTACATAGAAACAGGAGAGAAGAAGTTGCTCATTCCTGTGCATGCTGTTTTTGGAAGACATCAAAGCAGCTAGTCTCTAACCACTAGCTCAGATACTGAAAATTTGAGCTAGAGAGGGAAAAATTGAGGAAGAAGTAGGATCCAACTCATACAATGAAATAGTATTTATGTACACATAAAGTGCAACTTATTCTAAAAAGACGTCTGAAAGGATGGATACGACTTAAAGTTGTAATTAAGTTGGAGAAGGGTAGGGTAGGTTTTTGTCATAGATACAACATAACACACTAGAATTTTGGCCAGATTTATGATATTAATAGGGGAATACTTTATTGATTTCCAGATAGGGCAACAAATTTACCCCAAAATTGGAAAGTCACATGGATAGTCATAAGGACTAGTAGTGTCATTGTTATAGGACTTCTGAGGAGACTTTCTACATTGACTACTTTTTACTTCTACTGTAGAGGAACACTGAAGGTCAGCGGCTACACAGATGATCACCATTATCTCGAAACAAAAGGTAATACTTATCCACTCGAAATCCAGCATCGGTCTTGTGTCTTTTCCTTCTCTGGCGCCCAGGTCTCTCCTACCTTGTGTGCAACAGGTTGGTCCTGCTGAATCAAAGTACCTTTCTGTCTGCTTGACTCTATTCTAAGGTGCAGTCTGCACACTCGTCTCTGCTGTACCAAGGTCCTTGACCATGTACATTGCCCAGCCGATCTAAGGTGCTGTCTGTATACTCAGCTCTATTATTCCAAGGTGCCTGTCAACATCTTATCTGCTAATCCTTGCTGTTCCATGTGCTGTCTATCTTGTACAGCTCTGCTGTTACACATATTGTCTAGCCTATCCATCTTCCCTGATTCATGTGCCCTCCATCACATCCAGTTCCTCCGATCAACTTGACATCCAAAATAGCCAACTCTACTGATTCTTGGAGTTCCACGCAGCATCCGGCCTATCTAACTTGGCTGCATAAATGCCATTTGTCCATGCTTCTCACCATGACCTTCAGCTAGGCGAGTCATAACAGTAATATTTTGGACTTCTCATCATCAACTGAATTGATATGAAGTCCAAGTTGTCCAAACTCATCAGATGGCCAGACTTAATCATTAATGAAAGGAACTTGAATGAAGATCACCATGGACGTGAGTGAACGGAGGAGGAAGTGGAAGCACCCACCAAGTGATGCACAAATTTGGAGCTGTGTTGGCATATAATCTTTAATTATAAAATGACAGATGAACGTTGATTAGCTAAATTGCCAATAAGGCGAATGATGAAAAGCACTGAAGAATATTAAACCAAAGCCTTCCTGGAATATTGAAAATGGAAAATCTACTCAAGGATCTGGGATGAAAAGTCAAACTATGATTCGGTAGAGCAAGGTTTCCCAATGGTCCTAGTGTTCAAGACCAACAATGAAGTTATGGAGTATTGTATTAGTGTTAATCATTACCCAGCCAGTAATGGCATCTATATGACTATAACGAGCACAAGGACTGTCTGCAAGGTTTTTGTCTGGGTCGAGGGCAATAGACTATACTGTGAAGTGACGGCATGGGTGATGACATGGCGGCTCACAGTGATACTCACAGGTCACATCACTATGGTGTAAAGTCTTTTTTAATTCATTGCTCTCAGTCCTCATTACTGGGAAAATAATGCTAATTAGTCCAAGCAAAGCCACTCCACTTAAGTTGTTCATTTGGTTCTTCTTTTATAATTGTGGGCCCTTTGAAGCCCTGCTGTAAAGTAACAATTTGTGGCCTAATTGCTTAATTAGAAGATGTAATGGTTGTTGTCTACTAGTTTGATGCCTGAAAATTCACATAGTAAACAGAAACAGGTCCATTCATTGTGGCCATGACAGGCTTGCAAAATTCACACTGCTGTACATTCATACGCATCACATAAAAATAAGTGTCCATATTCTACATCACTCATATACTACTGTGGTCTTAATTTATTTTGAGGGATGCTCATTGGTCATTAGTATAATTAGAGTTGACAAACGCATACTCATTCAAACAGAAGTTTGCTTCACTTCCTGCCACCATGTCATCATTCAGTGTATCCATGTATTCAGTGGGTTCCATATACTTCCATGATAAGTGAGAAGGTGCACATTGCAGTAACACCATTTAACTATTTCATTATTATCAGAAGCTTTAAGAAACATAATCATAATAAAAACTGCGTTTCCAGAAAATAGTGACAGAATAAGATACTGTATATGTCATATCAGATCTGATATCTTCAGATCCGTGCCACTGCTATGTTCTGGCATCAAAAATTGTCTTGTAAATGTAGACTTTCTGGGGTATTTTATTTTAAGACCACACAAGTCTGATATTCAAGAAATTAAAAACATTTTTATAACCAGGGGTGTATTATACACCCATAGCGGGACCTAACAACATTCCATTTTTTTTCCTGATACTATTTATTTACTTGTGCATCCCCCTGTCCTTATGATTCCAAGAAATTCTGGAGATATATAGTTAATGGAGCATGTAGTACCCTTCCAGGAATTTGTACATTAGGCAAAAGTGGAATGACAATGGGTGCCATCTTCATCTCTACAGGCGGATACATGTAGGCAGGGCCGGGGGGCTTTGTGACATGGCCTTTGAACAACTTCTGTAACATTTATATAGTCTCATGTTACTAGCCCCTTATTGTTTTAGATTTACTTATTGTTACATTTATCTTTTATCTTACAGATCTCTGGGTGACCCTGTAGCACACAAAGCTTTCAATCTGTGTTTATGTAAATCAGCATTTTACCTTGGCCAAAACCCTCAAAGATTGACCTGGTAACACTGACTACAATACTGAATTTCATCTTTTCTCCTTCACAATGTCCTTCACATCATCGTTGCTTCCTCTTAGCGTCCACCTCCATTCTTCCCCTCAGTATCTTCCCCCCTCCTCCTCCACATCCTGCTGCACCTCATGATAGATTCCCTTTTATACCCATATGTACGTCCCCTCCATTTTCCACTAATCCAGCCTATGAGACTCTGTTTCTAGCCCAATGTATCATGGTGACACCCGCCACATACAGACCACGGTCTTCCATTCTCGTCTTTGTCTCAGAAATTTCCTCCTCATCAATCTGATTCCATCTTGGGTATAAGTCCCTTCCTTCCATCGCCTCTCCAAATCTCATTATGGTCTCCTTCATCTATCTCCCTGTCACCCTGTCAATATCACCGACTTCTCTATTGTAATGTACCGTAAGTTCCATGTTCAAAACTGCAGCACATAAGCACCATTCCCGATTATTCAGTTCTGCATATAAACAGCACCCTGACATGTAAATCTCTGCACTGGGTATACGAGGCCCACATGTGTCGGCCTGCAGAGATGTGCAGCACGATTTCATAATATATATCCCCGCTAGCCGATCTTGGCAGAGCCAAGCTTGTCAGATGGAGCAGGGCTGAGTTTACCATTTTGCTCAACCCATTGTGAAACCATCTTTCATTGTTTTGTCACCCAGGCCAGCAGGTGCACTGAATACATTCAGAGATCTCGTGTTCCACGAACGATGTGTCGCTGAAGGGTTAAATAACAAATTCAGATCTGCTCCATCTGTATGTCTTGGGTTAGAGTGTGAAAACTGAGCGTGCCAGACAGAGGATGGATTGTGTGTGACGGAGAAAGGGCTAGGAAGGGAAGGATAATGCAGAGAAAGCAGAGAGGAGGAGGACGGAGCGAGAGCAAGGTTCCTTACAGAATGGAGCTTTTGAAGAGGAATGCATGGCACGGACGCGGGCACTGGCAGCATGTAACATAAGGTGGACTGTCACGGGCAGGGACGCCGGAAGTGGCTGGCAACCAAAACCACAAATAGATAAATAGATAATAGATGATAGATAGATAGAGATAGATAGATAGATAATAGATAGATAGATAGATAGATAGATAGATAGATAGATAATAGATAGATAGATAGATAGATAGATAGATAGATAGATAGATAGATAGATAATAGATAGATGATGAATAGATAATAGATAGATAGTAGATAGATAATAGATAGATGATGGATAGATAATAGATAGATAGTAGATAGATAGATAGATAGATAGATAGATAGATAGATAATAGATAGATGATGAATAGATAATAGATAGATAGTAGATAGATAATAGATAGATAGTAGATAGATAGATAATAGATACATGATGGATAGATAATAGATAGTAGATAGATATATAACAGATAGATAGATAATAGATAATATATAGATAATAGATAGATGACAGATAGATACATACATACATACATAGACAGATAATAGATAGATAACATATAAATAGAAAGATAGATAATAGATAGATAATAGATAAATAGATAATAGATAGATAATAGATAGATAGATAATATATAGATATTAGATAGATAATAAATAGATAATAGATAGAGATATATAATATATAAATAATAGATAGATAATGAATAGATAATAGATAGATACAGTATATAATAGATAGATAGTCGATAGATAGACAGATGGAACATGTGATACGTGCAAGGCAGGAGTAATGTGTCAGATAATATTATGTGAAGCCATATATAACATCGTACAGTATAGACCAGGCGGTGTGTGAGCGTGCCAGGCACGTGCAAGGACGACCTAGGGCCGGATGTTTCTGGAAATGGGTCATATAAGGAAGTCAGACCAAAGTATTGTGTGGCCCAAGATGTCAAGAACGGGAGGCAGTAAAGGGGAAACAAGGCCATAGATATAGTATTGTGTGACCAGGTGGTGGATATATATATATATATATATAATGATAGATAGATAGAGAGTTAACAGATAGATAGATAGATAGATAGATAGATAGATAGATAGATAGATAATAGATAGATAACCAATTCATGTATTAGTCAAGGCATGGACATTGATAAGATATGGGGAATTATTCTAATGGGTTTTCTGTATACATCCATCATACACGCGTGCTCACACGCCCAGTGACTGCCATGTCTCTTCTATTGTTCTCAAGAACCCCCACCCCCATGTTCCTGTAGGTACCAGCTGCAACTGGGCAGGGTGTTGGTGGTATCAGTCTGTGCAGTGTCTGCATTTTCATACCCCATCCATCCCAAGTCATCTATCTATCTATCTATCTATCTATCTATCTATCTATCTATCTATCTATCTATCTATCTATCATCTATTACCTATCATCTATCTATTATCTATCTACAGTATTATCTATCATCTATTATCTATCTATTATCTATAGATCTATCTATTATCTTTCTATCTATTATCTATCTATCAATCTATCTATCTATCTATCTATCTATCTATCTATCTATCATCTATTATCCATCTATCTTTCTACCTATCATCTATCTATCATCTATCTTTCTATCTATCATCTATCTATCATCTATTACCTATCATCTATCTATTATCTATCTACAGTATTATCTATCATCTATTATCTATCTATTATCTATAGATCTATCTATTATCTTTCTATCTATTATCTATCTATCATCTATCTATCTATCTATCTATCTTTCTATCATCTATCTATCTATCATCTATCCATCTATCTATCCATCTATCCATCCATCTATCCTCCATCCCGTAGTATCTCAGAGCACCAAGGACACGCGCTCTCCTTCTCCTTTCCCGTCACTCTCCCTCCCCCACTTTCTGTCCTCATTGCTGCATTGTAAGATGCCTTCTGGTCCCAGCTGGGACTCCCCTGAGATTCCTCTTTCCATCCCTCCACCTTTCTCTGCATCTTCTTCTTCCTCCTCCTGTGCTAGCACAGCACCAAAAACATAACTCACCCCATCATCCTCCTAATTCGACCCCTTTCTTCTCTAAACATTTTCTACATAAAAAGAAAAAAAGAAAGATGGCGGTACTTACAGTCACCATGCTGAGGGAACGTAGGTTGGATCCTGTCGATTTTCGGTTGCGCCTCTCTTGCCGTCGGGATCCTTTTCTCAGCGTCCTGGCGTCCGAGGTGCGCCTGCCCACCCCGCCGCTCCCTTGCCCCCTCCCGGCGGCCGTCACGGGATCGAGACAAGAAACCGGAGCGTGAAGAAAAAAAAAAGCTAAATATTACAAAAAAAAAAAAAAAAAAGATTTATATAAAATTCGAGCGCTATGAAAAATATTCCCCTCGGCTTCTTAAAAGGGGGAAAAATAATATCCAAAATTTTATCAAAAATGGTAGAAAAAGATCCCAAAATAGATATATCTATAGATAGAAAAAATAGTCTCGATAAGGCAAGAAAAAAAAAAAAGTGCTGTGCAGGCCGATTGGGGTGAGGGGGGGTCTTTGTCTGGAATGAAAAGGAAAGTGGGGGGGGGGGTACGAGATTTTGGAGACAGGGATTGAGAGAAAGGGAAGAGGGAAGAGTCTGGTGTGATTCGTTTTAATCCCAAAGTAGCGTCACCTTGCTCTCCCTTCATGTGAACGGTGTGATCCCCCTCTGCACATTTATATACGGCACTGCGGATGGTGCGGCTCGCTCCGTTATTGGCTGCGGCATTGGAAAAGGGTGAGTGCGGAGGGAGGGACATGATGGATCTACCCCTCCTCTCTCCTTGCGATTTTTTTTTTCTTTTCTCCTCCTTTTCTTTGCTCCAGGCCCCCTGAGTAGAGAGACACATAGAGGAGGGGATGGTCGCACCTGCCAAGCTGCCCCTCTATGTCTCCATCCGTCAGCTATGCCCCCCATCCCTCTGGAAGTCGCCCTTGTGTCCATCCTCCTCCTCCTCTGCATCCTTTTCCAGTCCCTCCTCTGCCTCCTGTTCCTTGTGGTCCTTTGCCCTGGTCCTATCTGATGTCTTTCTACTGCCTGTCGGAGGTGGAATGGTGTAGTGTGCGAGGGGCTGATGTAGCAGAGCCGGTGTGGCGGGGCTGGGCTTAGTCTGCATTTTCATATTCCGAAGAGTTGCGACAAATGACAAACTCAGTTCTGTTTCTGCAAGGATTGATTTTTCCGCAGTCCATTACTAAGTATTTATATCTCCACTATATTATTATCGTATAGCGCCGACAGATTCCGCAGCACCGTACAAAGAATATTCTTTCATTCTTCCAATCAATATTTGTTTCATCAACTAATTTATCAAAGTTTTCTATACTTTTGTTCCAGGAATATTCCACAGGGACGATGATATAGCGCCCCAGGTGTTCACATATCTACGGTAAAGGGACCTAGGAAAACAGAAAAGGTGACAGAGGTGAAAAGAAAACACAGAAGAAAGGAGAGGGAGAAGCGGAAGTAAGGATGGAAAATATAAGGAAAGAATAAAGGTAGGAGGGAAGGAAGAAAAGGAACAAATAAAGAAGGTAGGATGGAAAAGAGTAGAAAGGAAGGGATGATGGGGAAAGGGATGTGAAAAGGAGGGAAGAAAAAATACAGGGTGGAGTGAGAGATGGAAGGGTGAAAAAGGAAGAAATTAAAATAAAGGGAAAGGGAAATGAAGAAGGAAGAAAAAGAAAAAGATAAAGGAAGGAAGGAAAATGGTAGGAAGGAAATGAGATAGTAATGAAGAGGAAGTAAAAAAAGAGAAGAAAGAATAAAAATATGAGAGAGGGAGGAATTTGTGGAAGAAAGAGTAAAGGGGAAGCAATAAAAGGGAGAAAAAAAAGAAAAAATTAAAGAAAGAGGAAGGGAAAGAAAGTAATAAGAAAAAAGAAAGAAGGGAAGGAAAGGAAAGAATTATATAAAAGATAATGAACAGAATAAAAATGAATAAAGGAAAAGAAAGAAGGAAAGAAAGAAAGAAAGAAAAAAAGAAAGAAAGAAAGAAAAAGAAAGAGAGTGAAAAAGATTTACAAAAATTACAGAAAAAAGAAAGGGAGAGGGGAAGAACAGGAGAATAGAAAGAAGTGAAAGGAAGTATAGAAGGAAAAAAAGAACAAAAGAGCAAAAAAGTAGGAAAAATTAGAAAAAAAGGAAAAAAGAAATGCAGGGGAGAGAGAAAGAGAAGTAAAGAAGAATTAAGAAGAAAAATGAAAGCGAGAGTTGAGGGAAGGAAGGAATTACATAAAAGAAAGGAAGAACCAAAGGAATTATGTGAAAGAGAATGGTAAGACAGAAAGGAAGAGCAGAAGAGAAAAAGGAAGGAAGGAAGGAAGTCCTCAGGTCACCAAGGGCAACATCTGTTAGGAATTGATATATTCTCCCTGTGTTGCGGGGGTTTCATCCGCAGGTACAGATAGGGAATTTAGATTGTGAGCCCCAACGAAGACAGTGCCGATAATGTCTGTAAAGTGCTGAGGAACTGATGGCACTGTATAAGTGAGTAAAATAAATTAAAAAGGTGTGTATGAGCTGTATGCTGTATGTATTACTATCACAGTGGTGTACTAGCTGTGTGTATGACTATGATAACCCCACAGTATATAATGACCCCTTAGTAGCCCCAACACTGTATGATGGCCCCCACAGTAGCCCTCCCCTATGATAGAGGGTGTATGAGCTGTATGCTTCCTTATACATAGTTTAATGCCTACAACACTCCCTTATACAGTGGGTACAGAAAATATTCAGACCCCTTTAAATTTTTCACTCTTCATTCATTCATTCATTCATTCATTCATTCATTTTTTTCACATTAATGTTCACTCTGCACCCCATATTGACTGAAAAAAACAAATGCAGAAATGTTTGCAAATGTATTAAAAAAGAAAAACTGAACTATCACATGGTCATAAGTATTCAGACCCTTTGCTCAGACACTCATATGTAAGTCACATGCTGTCCATTTCCTTGTGATCCTCCTTGAGATGGTTCTAATAGTCTGATAGGACTTGATTTGGAAAGGCGCACACCTGTCTATATAAGACCTCACAGCTCACAGTGCATGTCAGACCAAATGAGAATCATGAGGTTGTAATAGAGTGCAGGGTTGCGTATGTCACCACGGAACAGACAGACCAACTGTTGAAGGGGATTTATTAACAGGGGTAAAATTCTCCTCGCAGGGAGTAAACAGGGGGTTAATGGAGTCAAACAGTAAACAGTAAACAATTAAGCGGAATCAAAAGGGTTAACGAGTGTTCTGGTAACTTATCAGCCCAGGGAGGTCCTGACTGGAGGGTCCTTATTTCTCAATGTGGATACAGTCACCAGCAGGGCTTGAGATCCTGAAGTCTCTTCTGTGTCTCCTGGAAAGTCCGGGGTTAAGCCTCTGCAGCCTGTTCTTCTCAAAGTGAAACTGGAACCAGGAAATAGCACAGCCTCCATCGCTGCTGCAGGAGCCTCTGTGTACCAGGCTGACAGTCTCTCTGTAATAACGCTGTCACACACACACTGTGCAGTTACTTATCACACTCAGGGATCTTTGCTTGTCACTGAGGTCACCAGGGCTGCACAGTCACTGTCTCTGATTCAGGAGGCTTCCAAATCTACACCCCCACATCCAGCCTTCACTCTGGTGGATATCTCAGCCTCAGTGCCCTCACGGGGAGCACTACTTTTAGGGGAGCACGGCGCTGCAGCCTGCCCTCTCTTTGGCGCGCTGCCTTCTCTCTGCTCTCCCGCTCTTTTCTGACCACTCCCCTCTCTCTTCCCAGCAGTCCCCTGGTCCCCTCTGTCCAGGGCGGAACGTCTTTCCCCCAACAACCCAGCTGTCTGACTATGTGGTTCCAGGCAAGGAGCAGGGAAAGCAACCTCCTTACATTCCCCCTCTCTTAAAGCTCGCCATTCCACGGCCGAGGTCTGTTCGTGCTTCTCTTTGTTCTTCTGAGGGGAGTCAGATACTGGCAATCCTTGCATCTCCTTCTGCCTTTCTTCTTGCACATACTCCCAAACTAAATGGTTTAGGAGCTGTTCATCAGTCAGGTTGAGATATGCTTTCTCTGCTTCATCAACAACTGTTGTCCTCTTCTTCTTTTTCTTCTTCTTCTTAGCCTTGCCGGTAGCAGGTGTTTGCGTAGGGGCTTCTTGCTCGGGTTCCTCAGTCTGGGGGCTTAGTACAGGTAATTCTTCTCCATAGCTCCCCCTCTCTTTGACAGGAGCATTCTCGTCGAAGCTTGAGTCAGATGAATTAAGACCATGCAGGCCGGACTCTTTGTCATCTGCGCCGGGCTCTGCGGACATCACTTCCCAGGGCTTCTCAACCACACGCCCTGTCTCACACAGCTGTTCCATTTCCCCTGTCCAATCAGGAACTGGTGAGCTGACAGCCAGCACATTCTTCACCTCAGGGGATGACATCAGTGGTTTCTCCTTCTCATTGGCTCGGACCTTGAAAACGAGTGTCGCAGGAACACTTGGCACTTTCTCTCCTTCTTCGGGAACTCGTGCTGGGCAAGGTAGTAAAGCACTTCGGTGGTCTTCTTGAGTGAATGTCACTTTCTTTCCTCCGGACTGAGTCTCACCAACAAAACCTTCAGACCCAGGCTGTAGATCCACCAGGTTCACCTTTACGCATTGGGACAGCGCAGTCATTTCACCAGAGATGCTTGACACCTTCTCCACCTCTCCTTGGCGTCCGACGTGATACTGTCTTGTCCTAGGTGGAACTCTTCTCTTTCTGCCGTACCATTCCCTCCAGGGGCGACGTTCCCTCCAGTTAGCAGGACCCTCAGAGGGGTGAGCGGATCTCTGCCACCGCTCTTCTCGGGTAGGGCAATTTCTGGACATGTGTCCCACCTTTCTGCACGACCAGCACTCACTTCTGCGACGGTCTGGAGGGCGCTTCAGTCTGGATCGTCGACCTCGGCGGGGGACATCTCTCATCTGCGGCTGCTCTTCACCCCAGGATATGGAGTTACACTCTGGGGCCACCACCGAAGCCTTCTTCATGCTGCTCACCTCTCCTCTATCTCTTTCTGGCGGCTTCCGCACGTTGCCTCGGGGTATGCCGCTGGTCCCCAAAATGGCAGTAAGGGCTTTCCCCAGACTCTCAATCTCCTCCCAGATTCTTCTTATCTTCAGCTGGGAATCTCAGGTCCACATCGCCTCCTCTTCATTGTGACTGGGTGCTCTGCAGTTGTAGCATCTAGGCAGTCTTCTTTGCCGAGCGGCACTAGTCTCACTTTGGGGGGCGGTCTCTCTTTCTCGCACCGGAGGGCTGTACTCTGCAGCAGAGATCTTCTTATATTCAGCCACCTCCTCACGGACTCGCTTAACCTCCTTCTTCAAGTCTTCTACCCATTGAGGGGCTGTTACCTCCCTGCTCCATACCTTTCCCACTGGCCCTACCACCCCTTGCTCTTGCTCGCGCGTGCGTGCCTCACTCCCGACCTCAGAGAAAGTCATATCTAGCTTTACGTGCATGCACTCTCGCAGGGCCTGTTTCATCAACACATCTCGCAAGCCTCTCACCAGTTGGTCTCGCAGCACAACGTCAACTGACCCCACACCTACGCCATCCTTCCGTATAATGGCAGTATGAATCTCCTGCAGTGCGTTCATATATTGCGTCACGGTCTCCCCCTCTCTTTGTACCCGGCGGAACAGTCGCATGCGCAGCTCCCCTACGTCAGTGGGGTCCCCATGCGTCTCCTCAAGTATATGTAATACTTTGTCCAGGGTATCTCTCGCCTGAGGGGGTCTGAGCATAACAGAGTCCCATGCATCCCCCTCTAGGGCCATCACAGCTATTTCCGCCTGCAGAGCCGGTGTCATAGGATGCATCCGCATCATCCCTCGGATGCGCTCCGTCCAACCCCACAACATGACATTACTCCCTGAAAATCTTGGCAGGTTAGCTAACATGGCTCCCAGGGAGATGCTAGACCTGGGACCTCCATCAACTGCTTGGTCTGCCCCTTCCGCGCTACCGTGTGACATCCTGCCGACTACGCCAAGTGTAATAGAGTGCAGGGTTGCCTATGTCACCACGGAACAGACAGACCAACTGTTGAAGGGGATTTATTAGCAGGGGTAAAACTCTCCTCGCAGGGAGTAAACAGGGGGTTAATGGAGTCAAACAGTAAACAATTAAGCGGAATCAAAAGGGTTAACGAGTGTTCTGGTAACTTATCAGCCCAGGGAGGTCCTGACTGGAGGGTCCTTATTTCTCAATGTGGATACAGTCACCAGCAGGGCTTGAGATCCTGAAGTCTCTTCTGTGTCTCCTGGAAAGTCCGGGGTTAAGCCTCTGCAGCCTGTTCTTCTCAAAGTGAAACTGGAACCAGGAAATAGCACAGCCTCCATCGCTGCTGCAGGAGCCTCTGTGTACCAGGCTGACAGTCTCTCTGTAATAACGCTGTCACACACACACTGGGCAGTTACTTATCACACTCAGGGATCTTTGCTTGTCACTGCGGTCATCAGGGCTGCACAGTCACTGTCTCTGATTCAGGAGGCTTCCAAATCTACACCCCCGCATCCAGCCTTCACTCTGGTGGATATCTCAGCCTCAGTGCCCTCACGGGGAGCACTACTTTTAGGGGAGCACGGCGCTGCAGCCTGCCCTCTCTTTGGCACGCTGCCTTCTCTCTGCTCTCCCGCTCTTTTCTGACCACTCCCCTCTCTCTTCCCAGCAGTCCCCTGGTCCCCTCTGTCCAGGGCAGAACGTCTTCCCCCCAACAACAAAGCTGTCTGACTATGTGGTTCCAGGCAAGGAGCAGGGAAAGCAACCTCCTTACAAGGTCAAAGGAACTGGCCAAAGAGCTCAGAGACAGAATTGTGGCAAGGCACAGAGCTGGCCAAGGTTACAAAAGAATTTCTGCCATATTGAAGGTTCCTAAGCGCAGAGTCGCCTCCATAATCCTTAAATGGAAGAAGTTTGGGACCACCAGAAGTCCTCCTAGACCTGGCTGTCCAGCGAAACTGAGCAATCATGGGAGAAGAGCCTTGGTGAGAGAAGTAAAGAAGAACCCCAAGATCCCTGTGGCTGAGCTCCAGAGATGAAGTAGGGAGATGGGAGAAAGTTCCACAAAGTCAACTATCACTGCAGCTCTCCAACAGTGAGGCCTTTATGGCAGAGTGGCCCAACGGAAGCCTATCCTCAGGGCAAGACATATGAAATCCTGCATAGAGTTTGCTAAAAAAACACATGAAGGACTCCCAGACTATGAGAAATAAGATTCTCTGGACCTCAGACTTGGCTGAAGTTTCACCTTCCAACAAGACAATGACCCTAAGCACACAGCTAAAATAACAAAGGAGTGGCTTCAGAACAACTCTGTGACCATTCTTGACCGGCCCAGCCAGAGCCCTGACCTAATCCCAACTGAGCATGTCTGGAGAGACCTGAAAATGGCCGTCCACCAATGTTCACCATCCAACCTGACGGAACTGGAGAGGATCTGCAAGGAAGAATGGCCGAGGATCCTCAAATCCAGGGGTGAAAAACTTGTTTGAACTGATCATTCCCAATAAGACTCATGGCTGTACTAGCTCAAAAGGTGCTTCTACTCAATACTGAGCAAAGGGGCTGAATACTTATGACCATGTGAGATTTCAGCTTTTCTTTTTTAATAAATTTGCAAAAATTTCTACATTTCTTTTTTCTTTCAGTCAAGATGGGGTGCAGAGTGTACAGTAATGAGAACCAAAATGAACTTTTTTTTAATTCACCAAATGACTGCAATGAAACTAAGAGTGAAAAATTTAAAAGGGGTCTGAATACTTTCCGTACCCACTGTACATAGTGTGATGTCACCACAACTCCCCTATACACATTATGAGGGGCCCACAGCTCTAATATACACAGTATAATGATCCAAAACTGGATGTATGATGCTCCTGCAGCGCCCCAGAGTTCTGGTCGTTGCAGTACTGTGGCTCTGCCACTAAGGGGAGCCATGGTACGTTCGATGGCACTGAAGGAGTTCCTCCAATCAGGTATCACAGACACCAATATGTTTCACAGCTGGGCCTCCGGGGGGAGCTAAGGGTGCTATTCATTAGGCCACTCCCCACCATAGTGGGTAAACTGGGGGTCAGGCAGGAAGTTAGAGAGAACGCTGACGGGATTGAACGGAGCAACACCCTGTGGCAGGGGGTGTTGTGAAGGGAGAGACTGTAGGGTCTCTGCCAGGGGTGGGATCCTGGCAGAGGCTTGGCATTGAAAGAACGTAACGGGTCCGCGCAGGCTCCTGGAAGCGGCGGGACTCAAGAAAGGACTAGAAGCGAGATAGATTGTGCTGAGTGAGAAACGAGATCAAGCAGAAGGAGAATACCAGCAGGGGTTGTGCTGAAAGAGGCAGCACCCTGCTGAGGCGCAATACCGGTGGCCGGAACGCCGAGGGAGTGGATTAGAATACAGCTTCAAGCCATACTCCAAACAGCGGCAGGACAGTCGGTCTCAGGCGGGCTGTCTACCACATATCACCTATGAAGTCTTGGGGGGCAATTGCGGGAGAGGGGCGACTCTAGGGTCCCGGAAGAACTCCAGGCCTACCTGACAAATGGGTGCCATTCCAACCTGAATACAGGGAAGGGGTGGATTACAGAGGAACATCAAATCGAGTTGTGAGGGAACTTAAGAAACAGACACAACCGTTGTGGGGTTACTTTCCGTGAGCACAGCAGGGAAGGACTACAACACATAGCGCTAGAAGGAAGGCACAGATTTCCACCTGAGAGGAGAACTCTGGAGGTGCCATTGGACCGGCCGGACTTGCGTAGCCTGGTGAACCGTGTTCCGGACTGAGGACTCAGAGATCTCCAGTAAAGAGGTAAAGAGACTGCAGCCTGGTGTCCTCGTTATTTACCGCGACTTACACCCCACAACCGTACCGCTCCATCGCTACCATTACTACCACTTATTGCACCGGACGTCCCCCACTGACGGACAGGGCCACGGACCGGGTCTAGCCACCGTGACAACCCCAGGACTGAGACCTAGAGGCCCGGCTCCGGGTACCCCTCGGCCCTGCGGCGGTGTGGGGGCGCTCCAAACTTGGCGTCACGAACAGGATCTACTTAAGCCTGAAGAATCAGGTCATGTGTGCCTAGAGACTGGGATTTGTTGTGCTTGGACTGTACTTTATTGTAAGACTGTGCTGCGCCATTAGCCGCCAAAAGTTCCCGCCAAAAGGTGCCGCCATTGCTACACCCAAGGGGAAGGAGGGCGTGTTATGGGCGGAGACTCCCAGTGTGGCGCGAGAAATGGCTACCGCCCCCTGCACTTCTGGCTGCAGAGGAATGACCTGCCCCAAAGCAGAAGAGAAACACCCCTTGATATGCAACGGCGGGAAGCGGGTGACGGAGAAGCCCGACCTCGGAGAAATGGCGGAGCTAGGTGCATGCACTGCCACCGACTATCAGGCAGCGATGATGAACGGCGAGTGCCTGAGCGAGGAAGAAGCAGTTCCGGCCTGCCTTTCTTCACCGGAGATGGACCGGAAGCCTGCGGATCCGACAGCGGAGTTACGTCCACCAATCCCGACCTCGGGGTTGGAGGAGGAGGAACCACAGCCAGCGGAGCCGAATCCGAGCATCCCATTGGAGGAGCCCCGGTCCGGGCTGCAGCCGACTCCAGCGTCCTTGTTAACGGACCAGAGCGACGCCGGTGGAACCACATCAGGCGCAGGTATGGGCGGCGCCCCTACTCCCCTGGACGGTTCTGCTCTCCCGACCGATCCTCCCCACAACAGTAACCCCGCGTTTACAATCGACCGGGCGGTTCTCACCCCCGGCGCGTTGGGGAAGTTGTTACCACCATTGCCAACCCGGTGGGGAGAGCCCATAGAAATGGACCCAGGAGGGGTGATGTTCCGATGGGATGTTCCTTGGGTAGAGCAGGATGGGATTCCAATGGAAGGTCTCACTATTGCGATACTTACCTGGGACCAATACAAACAATGCGTGCTCCAGCATTGGGGGCAGCGCACTGAAGTTGAAAAACGGGAACTGCAGAGCAAAAAAATGATCTATGATGGGACGGATGCTGTCAGGCGAGGGACGGTGGCAGCATTCCACCCAAAGAAGGGGTGGGGTTCCATTTGGGAGTCGGGTCTACCTACTGGCATCTTCGTTGCCGGCTACGATGTGGAAACTCCCTGCTGTGATCGAGAAGGTGAACCACTCCGGGAGGGGGATCAGGTGACGTATACCCGTCACTGGAACACACAAGGATGGCGTGCCCGGAAAGTTCAGCGATACGAGTCTGAGAGAATGGCACCTGTGGCCCCAACTGTGGTCAATCCAGGGCTGCCAGACCTTGTTACTGTTTCTACTGTACGCTTTGTAGCAGCTCCTGAACTTGCCGATAGAGTTAGGCTTCAAATTCAGACAGCAGGCGACCAGGTGGTCCCTGCGGAGCTTGCCGCTGGTGTCCGCGCTACAGTGACTGGGGTTCAAGGGCCCGAGCCACCAGAAGAAGAATAAACCTCGATACCATGAAAATGTAAATAGTTACTGTTTGTTCTTTTAAAGTTGCTGCTAAACCTGTCCAGGGTTAATGGATCCCTTTGTTGACCCGGGATCCCCTTTGTTTGTTTTTCTTTTTCTTGAAGTTTTTGCACCAAGTTACACAAACTGCAGAAATCATGGACTGTGCATGATTCGAACTTTCTTTTGTAAATAGTTTGCACCTTCTTAAAGGTGCTCCCTACTGGTTTTAGCCAAAGACACTTTGCGAAGATATTTGCCCTATTGGTTTGAGCCAAAGACACTTTGTGAAGATACCTTTCCTACCGGTTCTAGTTAAAGACACTTTGCGAAGATACCATACCGGAACCTTTGCATGGGCTGGTAGGCTGAGAAGACGAGCTACCTCGGAAAGACTTGGTCCCCTCTTAAAGGGGATGTGAGAAACTGAACTTGAGAGATACTGTTGCAGAACAGTAATGCCATAATGATGCCTTGAAAAGAAATGTAACTGTTTTACATGCTAAGTTATATGTGTTGAACTTGTTGAAATGTGAAATCTAAATAATGTTTTGCAGAAAGAAAAGATGCAGAGAGCCCGTAGGGGTAGATGTAGAGGTCTGCATAGTTGAAAGTAAGGAAGTAATGATGAAGGTGAGGATAGAAGGTCAACCCTGCGTCCCCATAGAAAGTTACTTTGTTACTAAGGACAGAAGGCGAACCCGTAGGGGTTAGAGAGTGAGTCCTTAAAGGAGCCGAGTAGAGCGGGCTCAGAGTTCTTTAAACGAAAGGAATGTTATGTCTATACTATGTATAGTAGCGAAAGGCAGTAGGCCCTGGCTGAACGGGGCGGTCCTGTAAAAGAAAGGAGAGGCAGTAGGTCTGGTGCCATAGGGACAGGCGGTCCTGCAGGTTCAAAGTAGGAGAATGTGAAGTTACCCTACCCTGTAATGTGATTATAGGAAGGCCTTTGGTAAACTAAGAGTGTATGTTTCTTAAAGGCAATGTTAATTTATTGTTCCAGAATTTGCACTAAGTAGAATACCCGGTTGGGTAACAGGAGTTATGTATAGCCTGTAATTTATAATGTTGACTATGTTTGTAACGTTAAAAGTGTCCTCACCTCCCATAAAGGGAAGCCTGTTCAAGTATACTTATTGTTTTGCACTCAACAAAATTGTATGTCTGTTTACTAATCTGTATTGTTGTTTTTCTTCCCAGTCCCGGAGTACTGTGTTTAACCAGGGGGGAGTGCAGCGCCCCAGAGTTCTGGTCGTTGCAGTACTGTGGCTCTGCCACTAAGGGGAGCCATGGTACGTTCGATGGCACTGAAGGAGTTCCTCCAATCAGGTATCACAGACACCAATATGTTTCACAGCTGGGCCTCCGGGGGGAGCTAAGGGTGCTATTCATTAGGCCACTCCCCACCATAGTGGGTAAACTGGGGGTCAGGCAGGAAGTTAGAGAGAACGCTGACGGGACTGAACGGAGCAACACCCTGTGGCAGGGGGTGTTGTGAAGGGAGAGACTGTAGGGTCTCTGCCAGGGGTGGGATCCTGGCAGAGGCTTGGCATTGAAAGAACGTAACGGGTCCGCGCAGGCTCCTGGAAGCGGCGGGACTCAAGAAAGGACTAGAAGCGAGATAGATTGTGCTGAGTGAGAAACGAGATCAAGCAGAAGGAGAATACCAGCAGGGGTTGTGCTGAAAGAGGCAGCACCCTGCTGAGGCGCAATACCGGTGGCCGGAACGCCGAGGGAGTGGATTAGAATACAGCTTCAAGCCATACTCCAAACAGCGGCAGGACAGTCGGTCTCAGGCGGGCTGTCTACCACATATCACCTATGAAGTCTTGGGGGGCAATTGCGGGAGAGGGGCGACTCTAGGGTCCCGGAAGAACTCCAGGCCTACCTGACAAACGGGTGCCATTCCAACCTGAATACAGGGAAGGGGTGGATTACAGAGGAACATCAAATCGAGTTGTGAGGGAACTTAAGAAACAGACACAACCGTTGTGGGGTTACTTTCCGTGAGCACAGCAGGGAAGGACTACAACACATAGCGCTAGAAGGAAGGCACAGATTTCCACCTGAGAGGAGAACTCTGGAGGTGCCATTGGACCGGCCGGACTTGCGTAGCCTGGTGAACCGTATTCCGGACTGAGGACTCAGAGATCTCCAGTAAAGAGGTAAAGAGACTGCAGCCTGGTGTCCTCGTTATTTACCGCGACTTACACCCCACAACCGTACCGCTCCATCGCTACCATTACTACCACTTATTGCACCGGACGTCCCCCACTGACGGACAGGGCCACGGACCGGGTCTAGCCACCGTGACAACCCCAGGACTGAGACCTAGAGGCCCGGCTCCGGGTACCCCTCGGCCCTGCGGCGGTGTGGGGGCGCTCCACTCCCATACTATATGATGGTCTCCACAGGAGCCCCCACTCTGTATGAAGGCCTCCATATTAATCCCCATGCTGTATGATAGTCCCCTTAGTAGCCCCCATACTGTATTATGGCAAACACTGTAGCCCCAATCTGTTTGATGGCTTCCACATTAGCATTTACATTGTATGATGGCCCCCTTACTAGCTCCCACCCTGTATGATGGCCCCCTTACTAGCTCCCATCCTGTATGATGGCCCCCTTACTAGCTCCCATCCTGTATGATGGCTACCTTACTAGCTCCCACCCTGTATGATGGCCCCCTTACTAGCTCCCATCCTGTATGATGGCCCCCTTACTAGCTTCCACCCTGTATGATGGCCCCCTTACTATCTCCCATCCTGTATGATGGCCCCCTTACTATCTCCCATCCTGTATGATGGCCCCCTTACTAGCTCCCACCCTGTATGATGGCCCCCTTACTAGCTTCCACCCTGTATGATGGCCCCCTTACTAGCTCCCATCCTGTATGATGGCCACCTTACTAGCTCCCATCCTGTATGATGGCCACCTTACTAGTTCTCATCCTGTATGATGGCCCCCTTACTAGCTCCCACCCTGTATGATGGCCCCCTTACTAGCTTCCACCCTGTATGATAGCCCCCTTACTAGCTCCCATCCTTTACGATGGCCCCCTTGCTAGCTCCCACCCTGTATGATGGCCCCCTTACTATCTCCCATCCTGTATGATGGCCCCCTTACTATCTCCCATCCTGTATGATGGCCCCCTTACTATCTCCCATCCTGTATGATAGCCCCCTTACTAGCTCCCATCCTGTATGATGGCTCCCTTGCTAGCTCCCACCCTGTATGATGGCCCCCTTACTAGCTTCCACCCTGTATGATGGCCCCCTTACTAGCATCCACCCTGTATGATGGCCCCCTTACTAGCTTCCACCCTGTATGATGGCCCCCTTACTAGCATCCACCCTGTATGATGGCCCCCTTACTAGCTTCCACCCTGTATGATGGCCCCCTTACTAGCGTCCACCCTGTATGATGGCCCCCTTGCTAGCTTCCACCCTGTATGATGGCCCCCTTTTTAGCTCCCATCCTGTATGATGGCCCCCTTACTAGCTTCCACCCTGTATGATGGCCCCCTTACTAGCTCCCATCCTGTATGAAGGCCACCTTAGTGCCAACCCCTCCATATGATGGCCCCATTAGTAGCCCCCCTTATGATAGGAGGTGTATGAGCTGTATACAGTGTGTGTGATGTGAGCAGGCGGTGACGGGTCACTGTGTATGACTATGGGCAGAGATGTGCTGAGGTTGTCACTTTCCTCCTGACATTGTGTTGGACACAATGGAGAGCGCTGAGTTCTCCTTCCAGCTGTAGCTGTGTATTGTGCTGCCCCTTGTCCAGCACCTGCCGCTCCCCCCTTAGTCCTCATATAGCTTACTCTGACCCCTGCTAGGGCCTGTCGGATGATCACGGATATTTTATATCATGCACTGTATAACACACTAAGATATCGCTATATAAAGCGATCCATGCATGCTGGCACTTGTACTTCTACACTAGCTGGCATATCACACTCATCTATATAGAATCGTTCTGTGGATATGAGGGCTCATTTCCACTGGCGAGAGACAAATCGGTCCGTAATCTGGACCGAAAAAACGGATGTAACGTATGCGAGTGTCATGCGAGTGCAATGCGATTTTTAATCGCATCATCCGTATGGCATCATATTACTGTCCGATTTGTACGCACCGGTGTCCTTTGAAAAGCCGGCAAATCAGTGCTGTGTACAGTAAAATCACACTGACAGGTTAGAATAGAGTAGATATATACACATAGACTAGGTATATATACATATATACATGTCAGTGAGACACCTATATATGTATATTTATATTTAATGCAGCGCAAGATATCATTAAAGCCGCTAATTCAATTACCGGCTTTTCATTTCTCCTTCCCAAACCCGACAGGATATGAGACATGGTTTACATACAGTAAACCATCTCATATCCCCCTTTTTTTTGCATATTCCACACTACTAATGTTAGTAGTGTGTATGTGCAAAATTTGGCCGCTGTAGCTGCTAAAATAAAGGGTTAAATGGCGGAAAAAATTGGCGTGGGCTCCCGCGCAATTTTCTCCACCAGAGTAGTAAAGCCAGTGACTGAGGGCAGATATTAATAGCCTAGAGAGGGTCCATGGTTATTGGCCCCCCCTGGCTACAAACATCTGCCCCCAGCCACCCCAGAAAAGGCACATCTGGAAGATGCACCTATTCTGGCACTTGGCCACTCTCTTCCCACTCCCTGTAGCGGTGGGATATGGGGTAATGAAGGGTTAATGTCACCTTGCTATTGTAAGGTGGCATTAAGCCAGATTAATAATGGAGAGGCGTCAATTATGACACCTATCCATTATTAATCCAATAGTACGAAATGGTTAATAAAACACCCATACACATGATTAAAAAGTATTTTAATGAAATAAACACACAGGTTGGGGGCAGATGTTTGTAGCCACGGGGGGGCCAATAACCATGGACCCTCTCCTGGCTATTAACCCCTTCACCCCCAAGGGTGGTTTGCACGTTAATGACCGGGCCAATTTTTACAATTCTGACCACTGTCCCTTTATGAGGCTATAACTCTGGAACGCTTTGACGGATCTTGGCGATTCTGACATTGTTTTCTCGTGACATATTGTACTTCATGTTAGTGGTAAAATTTATTCGATATAACTTGCATTTATTTGTGAAAAAAACGAATATTTGGCGAAAATTTTGAAAATTTCGCAATTTTCCAACTTTGAATTTTTATGCCCTTAAATCACAGACATATGTCACGCAAAATACTTAATAAGTAACATTTCCCACATGTCTACTTTACATCAGTACAATTTTGGAACCAAAATTTTTTTTTGTGACGGAGTTATAAGGGTTAAAAGTTGACCAGCAATTTCTCATTTTTACAACACCATTTTTTTTTAGGGACCACATCTCATTTGAAGTCATTTTGAGGGGTCTATATGATAGAAAATACTCAAGTGTGACACCATTCTAAAAACTGCACCCCTCAAGGTGCTCAAAACCACATTCAAGAAGTTTATTAACCCTTCAGGTGTTTCACAGGAATTTTTTGAATGTTTAAATAAAAATGAGCATTTAACTTTTTTTCACACACAATTTATTTCAGCTCCAATTTGTTTTATTTTACCAAGGGTAACAGGAGAAAATGGACCCCCAAAGTTGTTGTACAATTTGTCCTGAGTACGCTGATACCCCATATGTGAGGGTAAACCACTGTTTGGGCGTATGGCAGAGCTCGGAAGGAAAGGAGCGCCATTTGACTTTTCAATGCAAAATTGACTGGAATTGAGATGGGACGCCATGTTGCGTTTGGAGAGCCCCTGATGTGCCTAAACACTGAAACCCCCTACAAGTGACACCATTTTGGAAAGTAGACCCCCTAAGGAACTTATCTTGATGTGTGGTGAGCACTTTGACCCACCAAGTGCTTCACAGAAGTTTATAATGCAGAGCCGTAAAAATAAAAAATCATATTTTTTCACAAAAATGATCTTTTTGCCCCCAATTTTTTATTTTCCCAAGGGTAAGAGAAGAAATTGGACCCCAAAAAATGTTGTGCAATTTGTCCTGAGTACGCTGATACCCCATATGTGGGTGTAAACCATTGTTTGGGCGCATGGCAGAGCTTGGAAGGGAAGGAGCGCCATTTGACTTTTCAATGCAAAATTGACTGGAATTGAGATGGGACGCCATGTTGCGTTTGGAGAGCCCCTGATGTGCCTAAACATTGAAACTCCCTACAAGTGACACCATTTTGGAAAGTAGACCCCCTAAGGAACTTATCTAGATGTGTGGTGAGCACTTTGACCCACCAAGTGCTTCACAGAAGTTTATAATGCAGAGCCGTAAAAATAAAAAATCATATTTTTTCACAAAAATGATCTTTTTGCCCCCAATTTTTTATTTTCCCAAGGGTAAGAGAAGAAATTGGACCCCAAAAAATGTTGTGCAATTTGTCCTGAGTACGCTGATACCCCATATGTGGGTGTAAACCATTGTTTGGGCGCATGGCAGAGCTTGGAAGGGAAGGAGCGCCATTTGACTTTTCAATGCAAAATTGACTGGAATTGAGATGGGACGCCATGTTGCGTTTGGAGAGCCCCTGATGTGCCTAAACACTGAAACCCCCTACAAGTGACACCATTTTGGAAAGTAGACCCCCTAAGGAACTTATCTAGATGTGTTTTGAGAGCTTTGAACCCCCAAGTGTTTCACTACAGATTATAACGCAGAGCCGTGAAAATAATTTTTATTTTTTTTCTCAAAAATGATTTTTTAGCACCCAGCTTTGTATTTTTACAAGGGTAACAGAATAAATTGGACCCCAAAATTTGTTTTCCAATTTGTCCTGAGTACGCTGATACCCCATATGTGGGGGGGAACCACTGTTTGGGCGCATGACAGAGCTCGGAAGGGAAGGAGCGCCATTTGGAATGCAGACTTAAATGGATTGGTCAGCAGCCGTCACGTTGCATTTGCAGAGCCCCTGATGTACCCAAACAGTACAAACCCCCCACAAGTGACCCCATATTGGAAACTAGACCTCCCAAAGAACTTATCTAGATGTGTTTTGAGAACTTTGAACCCCCAAGTGTTTCACTAAAGTTTATAGCGCAAAGCCGTGAAAATAAAAATTCTTTTTTTTTTTCACAAAAATGATTTTTTAGCCCCCAGTTTTGTATTTTCACAAGGGTAACAGGATAAATTAGACCCCAAAAGTTGTTGTCCAATTTGTCCTGAGTACGCTGATACCCCATATGTGGGGGGGAACCACTGTTTGGGTGCATGACAGAGCTCGGAAGGGAAGGAGCGCCATTTGGAATGCAGCCTTAAATGGATTGGTCTGCAGGCGTCACGTTGCATTTGCAGAGCCCCTGATGTACCCAAACAGTACAAACCCCCCACAAGTGACCCCATATTGGAAACTAGACCTCCCAAGGAACTTATCTAGATGTGTTGTGAGAACTTTGAACCCCCAAGTGTTTCACTACAGTTTATAACGCAGAGCCGTGAAAATAAAACATCTTTTTTTTCCCACAAAAATGATTTTTAGCCCCCCAAATTTTTATTTTCCTAAGGATAACAAGAGAACTTGGACCCCAGAAGTTGTTGTTCAATTTGTCCCGAGTACGCTGATAACACATATGTTGGGGTAAACCCCTTTTTGGGCGCACGGGAGAGCTCGGAAGGGAAGGAGCACTGTTTTACTTTTTCAACGCAGAATTGGCTGGAATTGAGATTGGACGCCATGTCGCGCTTGTAGAGCCCCTGATGTGCCTGGACAGTGGAAACTCCCCAATTCTACCTGAAACCCTAACCCAAACACACCCCTAACCCTAATCCCAACGGTAACCCTAACCACACCCCTAGCCCTGACACACCCATAATTCTAATCCCAACCCTAATCCAAACGTAAATGTAATCCAAACCCTAACCCTAACTTTAGCCCCAACCCTAACTTTAGCCCCAACCCTAACTTTACCTCCAACCCTAGCCCTAACCCTAACCCTACCCCTAACCCTAACCCTAAACGTGACTGAAATACGTGGCACTGAAATACGTGGCACTGAAATACGTGGCACTGAAATACGTGGCACTGAAATACGTGGCACTGAAATACGTGGCACTGAAATACGTGATACGTGGCACTTAAATACGTGGCACTGAAACACGTGGCACTGAAATACGTGATACGTGGCACTGAAATACGTGGCACTGAAATACGTGGCACTGAAATACGTGGCACTGAAATACGTGGCACTGAAATACGTGGCACTGAAATATGTGATACGTGGCACTGAAATACGTGGCACTGAAATACGTGGCACTGAAATACGTGGCACTGAAATACGTGGCACTGAAATACGTGGCACTGAAATACGTGATACGTGGCACTGAAATACGTGGCACTGAAATACGTGGCACTGAAATACGTGGCACTGAAATACGTGATACGTGGCACTTAAATACGTGGCACTGAAACACGTGGCACTGAAATACGTGATACGTGGCACTGAAATACGTGGCACTGAAATACGTGGCACTGAAATACGTGGCACTGAAATACGTGGCACTGAAATACGTGGCACTGAAATACGTGATACGTGGCACTGAAATACGTGGCACTGAAATACGTGGCACTGAAATACGTGGCACTGAAATACGTGGCACTGAAATACGTGGCACTGAAATACGTGGCACTGAAATACGTGGCACTGAAATACGTGGTACTAAAATATGTGGCACTGAAATACGTGATACGTGGCACTGAAATACGTGATACGTGGCACTGAAATATGTGATACGTGGCACTGAAATACGTGGCACTGAAACACGTGGCACTGAAATACGTGGCACTGAAATACGTGGCACTGAAATACGTGGCACTATGACTGTCAGAAAATGTTCATTAAACGGTTAGGGGTGAGGTTAGGGGTAGAGTTAGGGTTAGGGTTTGGATCCCTTTATCACCTTGATGGTGGTGGGTGGCTTTTCAGTGTGTTTAAATGCATGCGTTTTTAACGCAAACAAACGCATGTGCTTAAAAACGCAAGAAAATACTGCAGGTTGTATTTCTGAAAATGAACGCATGCAGAAAAAAAACGCATGCGTTTGAAAACGCGACCAAACGCGTACAAAAAAACCGCATGCGTTTTCAATGTTAAATATAGGGAAAAAACGCATGCGTTTTTTTGTGCAAAAAACGCTGCAGACAAAAACGCAAGTGTGAAACCAGCGACGCTTTTTATAGCAAAAAAGTTTTTGCGTCTCCACATTTTGAGACCTATAATTTTTCCACATTTTGCTCCACAGAGTCATGTGAGGTCTTGTTTTTTGCGGGACGAGTTGACGTTTTTATTGGTAACATTTTCGGACACGTGACCGTTTTTGATCGCTTTTTATTCCGATTTTTGTGAGGCAGAATGACCAAAAACCAGCTATTCATGAATTTCTTTTGGGGGAGGCGTTTATACCGTTCCGCGTTTGGTAAAATTGATAGAGCAGTTTTATTCTTCGGGTCAGTACGATTACAGCGATATCTCATTTATATCATTTTTTTATGTTTTGGCGCTTTTATACGATAAAAACTAAAATATAGAAAAAATAATTATTTTCGTATCGCTTTATTCTCAGGACTATAACTTTTTTATTTTTTTGCTGATAATGTTGTATGGCGGCTTGTTTTTTGCGGGACAAGATGACGTTTTCAGCGGTACCATGGATATTTATATCAGTCTTTTTGATCGCGTGTTATTCCACTTTTTCTTCGGCGGTATGGTAATAAAGCGTTGTTTTTTGCCTCGTTTTTTTTTTTTTTTTCTTACGGTGTTTACTGAAGGGGTTAACTAGTGGGGCAGTTTTATAGGTTGGGTTGTTACGGACGCGGCGATACTAAATATGTGTACTTTTATTGTTTTGTTTTTTTTATTTAGATAAAGAAATGTATTTATGGGAATAATATATATTTTTTTTTTATTATTTATTTAGGATTTTTTTTTTTTTTTTTTTTACACATGTGGAAAATTTTTTTTTTAACTTTTTTACTTTGTCCCAGGGGGGACATCACAGATCATTGATCTGGCAGTGTGCACAGCACTCTGCCAGATCGACGATCTGCTGTGCAGGGCTGCAGGCTTACCAGTGTCTGCTCTGAGCAGACACTCGGTAAGCCACCTCCTTCCCTGCAGGACCCGGATGCCGCGGCCATCTTGGATCCGGGACCTGCAGCCAGGAAGGAGGTAGGAGACCCTCGCAGCAACGCGATCACATCGCGTTGCTCCGGGGGTCTCAGGGAAGCCCGCAGGGAGCCCCCTCCCTGCGCGATGCTTCCCTATACCGCCGGTACACTGCGATCATGTTTGATCGCGGTGTGCCGGGGGTTAATGTGCCGGGGGCGGTCCGTGACCGCTCCTGGCACATAGTGCCGGATGTCAGCTGCGATATGCAGCTGACACCCGGCCGCGATCGGCCGCGCTCCCCCCGTGAGCGCCGCTGATCGGTGATGACGTACTATCCCGTCGGCGGTCATACGGGCCCACCCCACCTCGACGGGATAGTACGTCAAATGTCGGGAAGGGGTTAATATCTGCCCTCAGTCACTGGCTTTACTACTCTGGCGGAGAAAATTGCGCGGGAGCCCACGCCAATTTTTTCCGCCATTTAACCCTTTATTTTAGCAGCTACAGCGGCCAAATTTTGCACATACACACTACTAACATTAGTAGTGTGGAATATGCAAAAAAAAGGGGATATGAGATGGTTTACTGTATGTAATCATGTCTCATATCCTGTCGGGTTTGGGAAGGAGGGGGCAAAAGCCGGCAATTGAATTAGCGGCTTTTATGCTATCTAGCGCTGCATTAAATATAAATATACATATATAGGTGTCTCACTGACATATATATATGTATATATACCTATTCTATGTGTATATATCTACTCTATTCTAACCTGTCAGTGTGATTTTACTGTACACCGCGCTGAATTGCCGGCTTTTCAAAGGACACCGGTGCGTAAAAATCGGACAGAACTCGCATGGTGCGAGTGCTGTGCGATTTTTTTCTCGCACCCATTGACTTGCATTGGCGAGTCTCGTCCGAGACTCGCAGCAAATCGCAGCATGCTGCGATTTTTTTCTCAGTCCGATTTCGGCTGAGAAAAAAATCGCAAATGAAAAGACACCTATTGAATAACATTAGTCCGAGTGCAATCCGATTTTTTATCGGATTGCACTCGTCCGTTTTCCTCGCCAGTGGAAATGAGCCCTTAGGGTAATTGTAGTTTCCTGAAAAGAGTAGATACACCAGTCAAAAATATATCAACGGTTATATTGCATGATATTTGCTGTTCTCCACTGTCCATGGTACTGAACGTCAAGACACAGCACTGTGTCATAAAGTTCATTTAACCTGCCCTGTACAAGAACACTAAGCTGGACACGTATGTTCTAATATTCACAGAAGTCAATCACATGATTCCAACCTTCTATATTCCCAAACATCAGGAGCAGTATTATAGTAGTTATGTTCTTGTCTCTAGTCTTTTGCAGCCTCTAACAGATTTTATTCCAGGATTGCTCTGTATTTAGAGCCAACAATCTTCCCATATACTCTGACAAGCATCCCTGCACCTGCTGAAAAGCCTCCCCACAGCATGATGCTGCCTCCACCATGTGTGACGTGGGCATGGTGTTTTTAGGCAGATGTGCACTATTAGTTTTCCGCCACACATAGCGTTTTAGATTTAGCTCAAAAAGTTCTACTTTGGTCTCATATGACCAGAGCAACTTCTTCCAAATGCTCACTGTGTCCCCTACATGCATTTTTGCAAACTGCAAAAGGAACTTCTTATTGGCTTGCTTTCAAAAAAAAAATTTTTCTTGCCCCTCTTCCTTCCATAAAAAACAGACTTGTGGAGTATGCAACTAATTGTTGACCTGTGGACAGATACTCCCAACCGAGCTGTGGATGTCTACAGCTCCTCCAGAGTGACCATGGGCCTCTTGGCTGCTTCTCTGATTGGTGCTCTCCTTGCTAGGGATGTCAGTTTAGGTCAGGGATGTCAAACTCACATACGTAAAGGGACAAAATTAAAAACCTGGACAAAGTTGCAGGCCAACCTTGATATTTACTAAAAACATGTCTACAATTGAGAACTTTTTTTTATCATTCATTACAGAATAATGGGTCTCACATTGTCCTTCATATAGTATAATGGCCCCACATAGTCCTCCATACAGAATAATGGGTCCCACATAGTCCTCCATACAGAATAATGGGTCCCACATAGTCCTCCATACAGAATAATGGGTCCCACATAGTCCCCCATACAGAATAATGGGTCCCACATAGTCCTCCATACAGAATAATGGGCCCCACATAGACCCCCATACAGAATAATGGGCCCTATATATTCCTCCATGCAGAACAATAGGCCCCACATAGTCCCCCATACAGAATAATGGGCCCGCGTAGTCCTCTATACAGAATAATGGTCCCCACATACTGATCCATACAGAATAATGGTCCCCACATAGTACTCCACACAGAATAATAGGCCCTACATATTCCTCCATACAGAATAATGGGCCCCATATAGTCCTCCATACAGAATAATGAGCCCAACATAGTCCTCCATACAGAATAATGAGTCCAACATAGTCCTCCATACAGAATAATGGGCCCTATATAGTCCTCTATATAGAACAATAGGCCCCACATAGTCCCCCATACAGAATAATGGGCCCACGTAGTCCTCTATACAGAATAATGGTCCCTGTTATGATCCGGTGGTAGGATCTCCAAACTGACCTGACACATATGACCAGAATATAGGACAAGTTCTGGGGATGTGGAAACTATACTGACCGCAATCCTGATTCTATCCAAACACACTAAAGGTAGCCGTGGAGCGTTCCTGAAATCCTAGACACCACGTTCACAGCCTGAGAAACTGACTACCCCTAGAGAGAAAGCAAGGCCTCACTTGCCTCAGACAAATATCCCCAAAGTTTTAGATAGCCCCCCACAAATAATAACGGTGAGTTAAGGGGAAAACACAAACGTAGAGATGAAACAGGTTTAGCAAATGAGGCCCGCTAATACTAGAAAGGCAGATAAAGATAGGTGTCTGTGCGGTCAGTACAAAAACTATCAAAAGTAAACCACGCAGAGAATACAAGAACCCCCACACCGACTCACGATGTGAGGGGAGCACTCTGCACCCCAGAACTACCAGCAAGCAAAAAATCACATAAAAGCAAGCTGGACTGAACTCATAATATACTGAGAAACGTTTTCAAGGAAATAATGAGAAACTAAACAAGAAAACTTAGCTTCTCATAGCAGGAGACAGGTCACAAGGAATATTCAGGAGAGCACAGGATCAGGACTGAATACACCGACAGCAGGCGACAAGTATAGGTCCAGGTGAGTTAAATAGGCCCAGCCTAGCAGGAGATGAAACAGCTGAGCCAGCCAAGACCAGCCATATCGCTAAAGGCCACCAGAGGGAGCCCAAGAAAAACTCACACAGTACCACTCATGACCACAGGAGGGAGCCCGAGAACGGAATTCACAACAGTACCCCCCCCTTGAAGAGGGGTCACCGAACCCTCACCAGAGCTCCCAGGCCGATCAGGACAAGCCAAATGAAAGGCACGAACCAAATCGGCCGCATGGACATCGGAGGCGACAACCCAGGAATTATCCTCCTGACCATAACCCTTCCATTTCACTAAGTACTGAAGCCTCCGTCTCGAAATACGAGAATCCAAGATCTTCTCCACCACATATTCCAACTCCCCCTCAACCAAGACCAGAGCAGGAGGATCAACAGAAGGGACCACAGGCACCACATATCTCCGCAACAATGACCTATGGAACACATTATGGATGGCAAACGATGTTGGGAGGTCCAAACGAAAAGACACAGGGTTGAGGATTTCCAAAATCTTAGAAGGACCGATGAAACGAGGCTTGAACTTAGGAGAGGAAACCTTCATCGGGACATAACAAGAAGACAACCATACCAAATCCCCCACACGAAGTCGGGGACCCACACAGCGACGGCGGTTAGCAAAGCGCTGAGCCTTCTCTTGGGACAAAGTCAAATTGTCCACCACATGGTTCCAAATCTGCTGCAACCTATCCACCACAGAATCCACCCCAGGACAGTCAGAAGACTCAACCTGACCCGAGGAGAAACGAGGATGAAAACCAGAATTGCAAAAGAAAGGTGAAACCAAAGTAGCAGAACTAGCCCGATTATTGAGGGCGAACTCAGCCAATGACAAAAAGGTCACCCAATCATCCTGGTCAGCAGAAACAAAACATCTCAAATAAGTTTCCAAGGTCTGATTAGTTCGTTCGGTTTGACCATTCGTCTGAGAATCGAAGGCTGACGAAAAAGACAATTCAATGCCCATCTTAGCACAAAAGGATCGCCAAAATCTGGACACAAACTGGGATCCTCTGTCGGACACAATGTTCTCCGGATTACCATGTAAACGAACCACATTCTGAAAAAACAGTGGCACCAAATCGGAAGAGGAAGGCAACTTAGGCAAGGGTACCAAATGGACCATTTTGGAAAAATGATCACAAACCACCCAGATGACAGACATCTTCTGAGAGACAGGAAGATCTGAAATAAAATCCATGGAAATATGCGTCCAAGGCCTCTTCGGGACAGGCAAAGGCAAAAGCAATCCACTGGCACGAGAACACGAAGGCTTGGCCCGAGCACAAATCCCACAGGACTGCACAAAGGAACGCACATCCCGCGACAAGGAAGGCCACCAAAAGGATCTCGCCACCAAATCCCTGGTACCAAAAATCCCAGGATGACCCGCCAACACCGAAGAATGAACCTCGGAAATAACTCTACTGGTCCATCTGTCTGGGACAAACAGTCTCTCCGGTGGACAACGGTCAGGTCTATTGGCCTGAAACTCCTGCAACACCCGTCGCAGATCAGGAGAGATGGCAGACAAAATCACCCCCTCTTTGAGAACACCAGTCGGTTCAGAAACTTCCGGGGAGTCAGGTACAAAACTCCTAGAAAGGGCATCAGCCTTCACGTTTTTCGAACCCGGAATATATGAAACCACGAAATTGAAACGAGAGAAAAACAGCGACCATCGAGCCTGTCTCGGATTCAACCGTTTGGCAGACTCGAGATAAGTCAAATTCTTGTGATCCGTCAAGACCACCACACGATGCTTGGCTCCCTCAAGCCAATGTCGCCACTCCTCAAATGCCCATTTCATTGCCAACAACTCACGATTACCAACATCATAATTCCGCTCGGCAGGCGAAAACTTTCTTGAAAAGAAAGCACATGGTCTCATCACAGAGCCATCAGAACTTCTCTGCGACAAAACAGCCCCTGCTCCAATCTCCGAAGCATCAACCTCGACCTGAAAGGGAAGAGAGACATCGGGCTGGCGCAAGACAGGAGCTGAAGAAGACCGACGTTTCAGCTCCTGAAAGGCCTCCACGGCCGCAAGAGACCAATTCATCACATCAGAACCCTTCTTGGTCAAATCCGTCAAAGGCTTCACCACACTAGAAAAATTAGTGATGAAGCGACGGTAAAAATTAGCAAAACCCAAGAACTTCTGAAGACTCTTCACAGATGTAGGTTGAGTCCAGTCATGAATAGCCTGGACCTTGACTGGATCCATCTCGATAGTAGAAGGAGAAAAAATAAAGCCCAAAAAGGAAACCTTCTGGACTCCGAAGAGACATTTAGAGCCCTTCACAAACAAGGCATTGGCACGCAGGACCTGAAATACCATCCTGACCTGCTTCACATGAGACTCCCAATCATCAGAAAAGACCAAAATATCATCCAGGTACACAATCATAAATCTATCCAGGTACTCTCGGAAGATGTCGTGCATGAAGGACTGAAACACAGAGGGGGCATTAGAAAGCCCAAAAGGCATCACCAAGTACTCAAAATGGCCTTCGGGCGTATTAAATGCTGTTTTCCATTCATCGCCCTGCTTTATGCGCACAAGATTATACGCTCCACGAAGATCTATCTTGGTGAACCAACTGGCCCCCCTAATCCGAGCAAACAGATCAGACAACAGTGGCAAGGGGTACTGAAATTTGACCGTGATGTTATTTAGAAGGCGATAATCTATACAGGGTCTCAGAGAACCATCCTTCTTGGCCACAAAAAAGAACCCCGCACCCAAAGGAGACGAGGACGGGCGAATATGTCCCTTCTCCAAGGACTCCTTTATATAACTCCGCATAGCGGTATGTTCTGGTACAGACAAATTAAAAAGTCGTCCCTTAGGGAACTTACTACCAGGAATCAGATTTATGGCACAATCACAATCCCTATGAGGAGGTAGGGCACTGGATTTGGGCTCATCAAATACATCCTGGTAGTCCGACAAAAATTCAGGGACTTCAGAAGGAGTAGAAGAAGCAATTGACACCAAAGGAGCATCGCCATGAATCCCCTGGCAACCCCAACTTGACACAGACATTGCTTTCCAATCCAGGACTGGATTATGAGCCTGCAGCCATGGTAGACCCAACACGACAACATCATGCAAATTATGTAGCACCAGAAAGCGAATTACCTCCTGATGTACAGGAGCCATGCACATGGTCAATTGAGTCCAGTACTGAGGTTTATTCTTGGCCAATGGTGTAGCATCAATTCCCCTTAGCGGGATAGGGAATTGTAAAGGCTCCAAGATAAAACCACAGCGCCTGGCAAATGACAAATCCATCAAATTCAGGGCGGCACCTGAATCCACAAAAGCCATAACTGAGTAGGATGACAGAGAGCAAATCAAAGTAACAGACAAAATGAATTTAGGTTGTACAGTACCAATGGTGACAGACTTGGTAAAACTTTTTGTGCGCTTAGAGCATGCTGAGATAACATGAGCAGAATCACCACAGTAAAAGCACAACCCATTTTGACATCTGTAGTTTTGCCGTTCAACTCTGGTCAGAATCCTGTCGCATTGCATAGGCTCAGGTTTCTGCTCAGGAATTACTGCCAGATGGTGCACAGGTTTGCGTTCCCGCAAACGCCGATCAATCTGAATGGCCAAAGACATTGACTCATTCAGACCCGCAGGCGTGGGGAACCCCACCATGACATCTTTAAGGGCTTCAGAAAGACCCTTTCTGAAAATCGCCGCCAAGGCATACTCATTCCATTGAGTGAGCACAGACCACTTCCTAAACTTCTGACAGTAAATCTCTGCTTCATCTTGACCTTGAGAGAGAGCCAGCAAAACCTTCTCTGCTTGATCTACCAGATTTGGTTCCTCATAAAGCACTCCAAGCGCCAGAAAAAACGCATCCACATTTAGCAATGCAGGATCTCCTGGCGCCAGAGAGAATGCCCAATCTTGAGGGTCACCACGTAACAAAGAAATGACAATTTTAACTTGCTGAACAGAGTCACCAGAGGAGCGAGGTCTCAGAGAAAGGAACAACTTACAATTATTCTTAAAGTTCAAAAACCTAGATCTATCTCCGGAGAACAGTTCAGGAATTGGTATTTTAGGCTCTGACATAGGACTGCGGACTACATAATCCTGAATGCCCTGCACCCTTGCAGTGAGATGATCCACACTAGAAGACAGACTCTGAATGTCCATATCTGCAACTGAATTCAGAACCACCCAAAGATTAAGGGGAGGGGAGAAGCTAAACACAGTGCAGAGGAAAAAAAAAAATGACCTTAAGATTTCTCTTCTCCCTCTTCTGCTGCATTAACACTTTTGGGCCTGCTGTACTGTTATGATCCGGTGGTAGGATCTCCAAACTGACCTGACACATATGACCAGAATATAGGACAAGTTCTGGGGATGTGGAAACTATACTGACCGCAATCCTGAACCTATCCAAACACACTAAAGGTAGCCGTGGAGCGTTCCTGAAATCCTAGACGCCACGTTCACAGCCTGAGAAACTGACTACCCCTAGAGAGAAAGCAAGGCCTCACTTGCCTCAGACAAATATCCCCAAAGTTTTCGATAGCCCCCCACAAATAATAATGGTGAGTTAAGGGGAAAACACAAACGTAGAGATGAAACAGGTTTAGCAAATGAGGCCCGCTAACACTAGATAGACTGAAAATAGATAGGAGTCTGTGCGGTCAGTACAAAAACTATCAAAAGTTAACCACGCAGAGAATACAAGAACCCCCACACCGACTCACGATGTGAGGGGAGCACTCTGCACCCCAGAACTACCAGCAAGCAAAAAATCACATAAAAGCAAGCTGTACTGAACTCATAATATACTGAGAAACGTTTTCAAGGAAATAATGAGAAACTAAACAAGAAAACTTAGCTTCTCATAGCAGGAGACAGGTCACAAGGAATATTCAGGAGAGCACAGGATCAGGACTGAATACACCGACAGCAGGCGACAAGTATAGGTCCAGGTGAGTTAAATAGGCCCAGCCTAGCAGGAGATGAAACAGCTGAGCCAGCCAAGACCAGCCATGACCAGCCATATCGCTAAAGGCCACCAGAGGGAGCCCAAGAACAAACTCACACAGTACCACTCATGACCACAGGAGGGAGCCCGAGAACGGAATTCACAACAGGTCCCTACATAGTACTCCACACAGAATAATGGTCCCCACATAGTACTCCACACAGAATAATGGGCCCTACATATTCCTCCATACAGAATAATGGGCCCCACATAGTCATCCATACAGAATAATGGGTTCCACATAGTCATCCATACAGAATAATGGGCCCCACATAGGACACCATACCGAATAATGGGCTCCACATAGTTCTTCATACAGAATAATGGGCCCCACATAATCCTATATACATAATAATGGGCCTCACATAGTCCTCCATACAGGATAATGGGCCCCACATAATCCTCCATACAGAATAATGGGCTCCACATATTCTTCCATGCAGAATAATGGGCCCCATGCTATAGGCAAATCAGCAAAGAGATTGATCAAAAGATAAAGCTAATGAAGTGAGAGTGCTTGGATGATTGCAGTTGTGAGCTCGTAATATGGCAAGAAAGATTGAATAAATATATAAACTTAATGGCCAGAATGGAGGCCTAGGGCTATGTAGATGGTAAATAGAAAAATGTGCTATTAGTAAAAAAAAAAGACGATCAGCAAACAAGGCGTTAACCGCAGTGAACTCTGTGTGCAGCAGTGATCAAGTGAACAGCACTCTTGTGAGTGAGAAAGTGTCTCCTGTACTGATACTCCAAGTGAGACCCTGCTTAGTGCTATGAGTGGGACCCGGCTCAGCAGTGCTATTACATATATTATAATGGACCCTCCGCCACTCATCTCAGTGAATAGAGACCACATTGTGCAACCATCAGTAGCAGATCTGGTTGTCTCGGCTGTAAATTGCGTTGTTATTTTTATTGTCTTACAGGTCTTGGATTGCCAAGGACGACAATCATTAAGGAGGCTGTGTATCTAAAGGAGTGGAAAGTTGTAGGCACCTCTTCTGAATACTACATTAACATAATGTATTGACCTGTTTATATGTGTTTTACATCCTATGTGGCCTGCAAAAGTTTAGTTAGCCTGGTACTGACAGGAATAATGATTGGGCCAGCCCATGGTTTGGAAGACGTTTAAGTAGACATTAGGAAGTCCGTTCCCGTCTAGTAGGCAGTTAATAATAAAGTTCTAAAGGAGAAGGGTCATATATTTGCAAACCAGCATTTGTTAGGGTTGTGTTGGGCGAAAAGAGAGAAGAAATCTGGGATACCTGGGTAGCAAGCCAGGAACCGATGATAGTAGTGTTAGTGGCGTTCCAATCCTAGAACAGCAGGCTAGTGGTGTGTTTATTGAAAGATTAATATTCATTGAAGCTGTAGGTGTTAGCCAGACCTGGAAGCCTCAGTGAAAGAAGACTAGACTGACCAGGATGGGACAGGGGTTCTTTGCTAGAAGACACGGGGACACACCTTGACCCATGTGGCTCTTGTAATCTGTAAATTATAACAGTTGTAAGGTGTCGCAACGACACATCCCAACCTGTGCGACCCCTACAAAGGAAGATGGAGGCCCTCATCCATGTGTGCTGTGTTCCTGCAATGTGTACCATAAGATATGTTCCGACACATGTAACCATCAAGATAAAAAAGATATGTCCATACCTGCTATCACATGTATAAATGTTCTACAAATGTGTTCAGTAAAGGAAAGATTACTTTTGTATTTCTGCCTCTCTCATTTCCTTTGTAGTTATTGGGACTTCTCTGCCATACTACTCTACCTGCAACTGAGGAGGATTAAAGCACTGATCCACCTGCAGCTGAGGAGAACTTCAGCACTGATCCACCTACAGCTGAGGAGAACTTCAGCACTGATCCACCTACAGCTGAGGAGAACTCCAGCACTGATCCACCTGCAGCTGAGAACTCCAGCACTGATCCACCTGCAGCTGAGGAGAACTCCAGCACTGATCTACCTGCAGCTAAGGAGCGCTCCAGCACTGGTCCACCTGCAGCTGAGAACTCCAGCACTGGTCCACCTACAGCTGTGGAGAACTTCAGCACTGATCCACCTACAGCTAAGGAGCACTCCAGCACTGGTCCACCTGCAGCTTAGAACTCCAGCACTGATCCACCTGCAGCTGAGAACTCCAGCACTGATCTACCTGCAGCTAAGGAGCGCTCCAGCACTGGTCCACCTGCAGCTGAGGAGATCTCCAGCACTGGTCCACCTACAGCTGAGGAGAACTCCAGCACTGGTCCACCTGCAGCTGAGGAGAACTCCAGCACTTATCCACCTGCAGCTGAGAACTCCAGCACTGATCCAATCGCAGCTAAGGAGAACTCCAGCACTTATCCACCTGCAGCTGAGGAGAACTTCAGCACTGATCCACCTACAGCTGAGGAGAACTTCAGCACTGATCCACCTACAGCTGAGGAGAACTTCAGCACTGATCCACCTACAGCTGAGGAGAACTCCAGCACTGATCCACCTGCAGCTGAGAACTCCAGCACTGATCCACCTGCAGCTGAGGAGAACTCCAACACTGATCTACCTGCAGCTAAGGAGCGCTCCAGCACTGGTCCACCTGCAGCTGAGAACTCCAGCACTGGTCCACCTACAGCTGTGGAGAACTTCAGCACTGATCCACCTACAGCTAAGGAGCACTCCAGCACTGGTCCACCTGCAGCTTAGAACTCCAGCACTGATCCACCTGCAGCTGAGAACTCCAGCACTGATCTACCTGCAGCTAAGGAGCGCTCCAGCACTGGTCCACCTGCAGCTGAGGAGATCTCCAGCACTGGTCCACCTACAGCTGAGGAGAACTCCAGCACTGGTCCACCTGCAGCTGAGGAGAACTCCAGCACTTATCCACCTGCAGCTGAGAACTCCAGCACTGATCCACTCGCAGCTAAGGAGAACTCCAGCACTGATCCACTTGCAGCTGAGGAGAACTTCAGCACTGATTCACCCACAGCTGAGGAGAACTCCAGCACTGGTGCACCTACAGCTATGGAGAACTCCAGCACTGGTCCACCTGCAGCTGAGGAGAACTCCAGCACTTATCCACCTGCAGCTGAGAACTCCAGCACTGATCCACTCGTAGCTAAGGAGAACTCCAGCACTGATCCACTTGCAGCTAAGAACTCCAGCACTGGTCCACCTGCAGCTGAGGATAACTCCAGCACTGGTCCACCTGCAGCTGAGAACTCCAGCACTGGTCCACCTGCAGCTGAGGAGAACTCCAGCACTGATCCACTTGCAGCTGAAGAAAACTCCGGCACTGATCCACCTGCAACCGAGAACTCCAGCACTGGTCAACCTGCAGCTGAGGAGAACTCCAGCACTGGTCCACCTGCAGCTGAGAACTCCAGCACTGGTCCACCTGCAGCTGAGGAGAACTCCAGCACTGGTCCACCTGCAGCTGAGGAGAACTCCAGCACTGGTCCACCTACAGCTGTGGAGAACTCCAGCACTGGTCCACCTGCAGCTGAGGAGAACTCCAGCACTTATCCACCTGCAGCTGAGAACTCCAGCACTGATCCACTCGCAGCTAAGGAGAACTCCAGCACTGATCCACCTGCAGCTGAGGAGAACTTCAGCACTGATTCACCCACAGCTGAGGAGAACTCCAGCACTGGTGCACCTACAGCTATGGAGAACTCCAGCACTGGTCCACCTGCAGCTGAGGAGAACTCCAGCACTTATCCACCTGCAGCTGAGAACTCCAGCACTGATCCACTCGCAGCTAAGGAGAACTCCAGCACTGATCCACTTGCAGCTAAGAACTCCAGCACTGGTCCACCTGCAGCTGAGGATAACTCCAGCACTGGTCCACCTGCAGCTGAGAACTCCAGCACTGGTCCACCTGCAGCTGAGGAGAACTCCAGCACTGATCCACTTGCAGCTGAAGAAAACTCCGGCACTGATCCACCTGCAACCGAGAACTCCAGCACTGGTCAACCTGCAGCTGAGAACTCCAGCACTGATCCACCTGCAGCTGAGGAGAACTCCAGCACTGATCTACCTGCAGCTAAGGAGCGCTCCAGCACTGGTCCACCTGCAGCTGAGAACTCCAGCACTGGTCCACCTACAGCTGTGGAGAACTTCAGCACTGATCCACCTACAGCTAAGGAGCACTCCAGCACTGGTCCACCTGCAGCTTAGAACTCCAGCACTGATCCACCTGCAGCTGAGAACTCCAGCACTGATCTACCTGCAGCTAAGGAGCACTCCAGCACTGGTCCACCTGCAGCTGAGGAGAACTCCAGCACTGGTCCACCTACAGCTGAGGAGAACTCCAGCACTGGTCCACCTGCAGCTGAGGAGAACTCCAGCACTTATCCACCTGCAGCTGAGAACTCCAGCACTGCTCCACTCGCAGCTAAGGAGAACTCCAGCACTGATCCACCTGCAGCTGAGGAGAACTTCAGCACTGATTCACCCACAGCTGAGGAGAACTCCAGCACTGGTGCACCTACAGCTAAGGAGAACTTCAGCACTGATTCACCCACAGCTGAGGAGAACTCCAGCACTGGTGCACCTACAGCTATGGAGAACTCCAGCACTGGTCCACCTGCAGCTGAGGAGAACTCCAGCACTTATCCACCTGCAGCTGAGAACTCCAGCACTGATCCACTCGCAGCTAAGGAGAACTCCAGCACTGATCCACTTGCAGCTAAGAACTCCAGCACTGGTCCACCTGCAGCTGAAGAAAACTCCGGCACTGATCCACCTGCAACCGAGAACTCCAGCACTGGTCAACCTGCAGCTGAGAACTCCAGCACTGATCCACCTGCAGCTGAGGAGAACTCCAGCACTGATCTACCTGCAGCTAAGGAGCGCTCCAGCACTGGTCCACCTGCAGCTGAGGAGAACTCCAGCACTGGTCCACCTACAGCTGAGGAGAACTCCAGCACTGGTCCATCTGCAGCTGAGGAGAACTCCAGCACTTATCCACCTGCAGCTGAGAACTCCAGCACTGCTCCACTCGCAGCTAAGGAGAACTCCAGCACTGATCCACCTGCAGCTGAGGAGAACTTCAGCACTGATTCACCCACAGCTGAGGAGAACTCCAGCACTGGTGCACCTACAGCTATGGAGAACTCCAGCACTGGTCCACCTGCAGCTGAGGAGAACTCCAGCACTTATCCACCTGCAGCTGAGAACTCCAGCACTGATCCACTCGCAGCTAAGGAGAACTCCAGCACTGATCCACTTGCAGCTAAGAACTCCAGCACTGGTCCACCTGCAGCTGAGGATAACTCCAGCACTGGTCCACCTGCAGCTGAGAACTCCAGCACTGGTCCACCTGCAGCTGAGGAGAACTCCAGCACTGATCCACTTGCAGCTGAAGAAAACTCCGGCACTGATCCACCTGCAACCGAGAACTCCAGCACTGGTCAACCTGCAGCTGAGGAGAACTCCAGCACTGGTCCACCTGCAGCTGAGAACTCCAGCACTGGTCCACCTGCAGCTGAGGAGAACTCCAGCACTGGTCCACCTGCAGCTGAGGAGAACTCCAGCACTGGTCCACCTACAGCTGTGGAGAACTCCAGCACTGGTCCACCTGCAGCTGAGGAGAACTCCAGCACTTATCCACCTGCAGCTGAGAACTCCAGCACTGATCCACTCGCAGCTAAGGAGAACTCCAGCACTGATCCACCTGCAGCTGAGGAGAACTTCAGCACTGATTCACCCACAGCTGAGGAGAACTCCAGCACTGGTGCACCTACAGCTATGGAGAACTCCAGCACTGGTCCACCTGCAGCTGAGGAGAACTCCAGCACTTATCCACCTGCAGCTGAGAACTCCAGCACTGATCCACTTGCAGCTAAGGAGAACTCCAGCACTGATCCACTTGCAGCTAAGAACTCCAGCACTGGTCCACCTGCAGCTGAGGATAACTCCAGCACTGGTCCACCTGCAGCTGAGAACTCCAGCACTGGTCCACCTGCAGCTGAGGAGAACTCCAGCACTGATCCACTTGCAGCTGAAGAAAACTCCGGCACTGATCCACCTGCAACCGAGAACTCCAGCACTGGTCAACCTGCAGCTGAGGAGAACTCCAGCACTGGTGCACCTGCAGCTGAGAACTCCAGCACTGGTCCACCTGCAGCTGAGAACTCCAGCACTGATCCACCTGCAGCTAAGGAGAACTCCAGCACTGATCCACCTACAACTGAGGAGAACTTCAGCACTGATTCACCCACAGCTGAGGAGAACTCCAGCACTGGTCCACCTACAGCTATGGAGAACTCCAGCACTGGTCCACCTGCAGCTGAGGAGAACTCCAGCACTTATCCACCTGCAGCTGAGAACTCCAGCACTGATCCACTCACAGCTAAGGAGAACTCCAGCACTGATCCACCCGCAGCTGAGGAGAACTTCAGCACAGATTCACCCACAGCTGAGGAGAACTCCAGCACTGGTCCACCTACAGCTATGGAGAACTCCAGCACTGGTCCACCTGCAGCTGAGGAGAACTCCAGCACTTATCCACCTGCAGCTGAGAACTCTAGCACTGATCCACTCGCAGCTAAGGAGAACTCCAGCACTGATCCACTTGCAGCTAAGAACTCCAGCACTGGTCCACCTGCAGCTGAGGATAACTCCAGCACTGGTCCACCTGCAGCTGAGAACTCCAGCACTGGTCCACCTGCAGCTGAGGAGAACTCCAGCACTGATCCACTTGCAGCTGAAGAAAACTCCGGCACTGATCCACCTGCAACCGAGAACTCCAGCACTGGTCAACCTGCAGCTGAGGAGAACTCCAGCACTGGTCCACCTGCAGCTGAGAACTCCAGCACTGGTCCACCTGCAGCTGAGGAGAACTCCAGCACTGGTCCACCTGCAGCTGAGGAGAACTCCAGCACTGGTCCACCTACAGCTGTGGAGAACTCCAGCACTGGTCCACCTGCAGCTGAGGAGAACTCCAGCACTTATCCACCTGCAGCTGAGAACTCCAGCACTGATCCACTCGCAGCTAAGGAGAACTCCAGCACTGATCCACCTGCAGCTGAGGAGAACTTCAGCACTGATTCACCCACAGCTGAGGAGAACTCCAGCACTGGTGCACCTACAGCTATGGAGAACTCCAGCACTGGTCCACCTGCAGCTGAGGAGAACTCCAGCACTTATCCACCTGCAGCTGAGAACTCCAGCACTGATCCACTTGCAGCTAAGGAGAACTCCAGCACTGATCCACTTGCAGCTAAGAACTCCAGCACTGGTCCACCTGCAGCTGAGGATAACTCCAGCACTGGTCCACCTGCAGCTGAGAACTCCAGCACTGGTCCACCTGCAGCTGAGGAGAACTCCAGCACTGATCCACTTGCAGCTGAAGAAAACTCCGGCACTGATCCACCTGCAACCGAGAACTCCAGCACTGGTCAACCTGCAGCTGAGGAGAACTCCAGCACTGGTGCACCTGCAGCTGAGAACTCCAGCACTGGTCCACCTGCAGCTGAGGAGAACTCCAGCACTGATCCACCTGCAGCTAAGGAGAACTCCAGCACTGATCCACCTACAACTGAGGAGAACTTCAGCACTGATTCACCCACAGCTGAGGAGAACTCCAGCACTGGTCCACCTACAGCTATGGAGAACTCCAGCACTGGTCCACCTGCAGCTGAGGAGAACTCCAGCACTTATCCACCTGCAGCTGAGAACTCCAGCACTGATCCACTCACAGCTAAGGAGAACTCCAGCACTGATCCACCCGCAGCTGAGGAGAACTTCAGCACAGATTCACCCACAGCTGAGGAGAACTCCAGCACTGGTCCACCTACAGCTATGGAGAACTCCAGCACTGGTCCACCTGCAGCTGAGGAGAACTCCAGCACTTATCCACCTGCAGCTGAGAACTCTAGCACTGATCCACTCGCAGCTAAGGAGAACTCCAGCACTGATCCACTTGCAGCTAAGAACTCCAGCACTGGTCCACCTGCAGCTGAGGAGAACTCCAGCACTGATCCACTTGCAGCTGAAGAAAACTCCGGCACTGATCCACCTGCAACCGAGAACTCCAGCACTGGTCAACCTGCAGCTGAGGAGAACTCCAGCACTGATCAACCTGCAGCTGAGAACTCCAGCACTGGTCCACCTGCAGCTGAGAACTCCAGCACTGATCCACCTGCAGCTGAGAACTCCAGCACTGATCCACCTGCAGCTGAGAACACCAGCACTGATCCACCTGCAGCTGAGGAGAACTCCAGCACTTGTCCACCTGCAGCTGAGGAGAACTCCAGCACTGATCTACCTGTGAAGGAGAAAATGTCTAATGAAATCAATTATTAAACCTTATATAAGTCAGTTCCGATACGGTGTAGCAAGATGGAGTCTATTTCCTGATCAGCAGCACACTGGAAGGAACTTCTGGAATGTGAAGACGTTACTGAATATTGGACAAAGAAACTGAATACCATATATGGAAGTGAAGTTGAAAATGAAGCTTGGAATGAACCAATCAGAGTGACACTATTCTGAAGTTGTGCGACCTCCCCCATTTCCTGTGTTCAGTATTATCCTTTGTTCAGAATAAAGCAGTTGTGAGTGAGCCATCGCTGAGAGAGGCTGTGTGTGTATCGTCTTTGTGAATCTGATACATTCTGGGCCTCTAAGCTAGCACTCAGCTTATATTTGGTCAGGTACAAGCAATCATATTGATCTCACTTTAAGAGATCACCCTCACACACCTACAGCTGAGGAGAACTCCAGCACTGATCCACCTACAGCTGAGGAGAACTCCAGCACTGATCCACCTGCAGCTAATGAGAACTCCAGCACTGATCCACCCACAGCTGAGAACTCCAGCACTGATCCACCTGCAGCTAAGGAAAACTCCAGCACTGGTCCACCACCAGCTGAGGAGAACTCCAGCACTGGTCCATCTGCAGCTGAGAACTCCAGCACTGGTCCACCTACAGCTGTGGAGAACTCCAGCACTGGTCCACCTGCAGCTGAGGAGAACTCCAGCACTGATCCACCTGCAACTGACGAGAATTCCATCACTGATCCACCTGCAGCTAAGGAGAACTCCAGCACTGATCCACCCACAGCTGAGAACTCCAGCACTGCTCCACCTACAGCTGTGGAGAACTCCAGCACTGGTCCACCTGCAGCTGAGAACTCCAGCACTGGTCCACCTACAGCTGTGGAGAACTCCAGCACTGGTCCACCTGCAGCTGTGGACTCCAGCACTGATCCACCTGCCGCTGAGGAGAACTCCAGCACTGGTCCACCTACAGCTGTGGAGAGCACCAGCACTGATCCACCTGCAGCTGAGGAGAACTCCAGCACTGATCCACCTGCAGCTGAGAACTCCAGCACTGATCCACCTGCAGCTGAGAACTCCAGCACTGGTCCACCTGCAACTGAGGAGAACTCCAGCACTGATCCACCTACAGCTGAGAACTTCAGCACTGATCCACCTACAGCTGAGAACTCCAGCACTGATCCACCTGCAGCTAAGAAGAACTCCAGCACTGGTCCACGTGCAGCTGAGAACTCCAGCACTGGTCCACCTACAGCTGTGGAGAACTCCAGCACTTGGCCACCTGCAGCTGAGGAGAACTCCAGCACTGATCCACCTACAGCAGAGGAGAACTTCAGCACTGATCCACCCACAGCTGAGGAGAACTCCCGCACTGGTCCACCTACAGCTGTGGAGAACTCCAGCACTGGTCTACCTGCAGCTGAGGAGAACTTCAGTGCTGATCCACCCACAGCTGTGGAGAACTTCAGCACTGATTCACCCACAGCTGAGGAGAACTCCAGCACTGGTCCACCTGCAGCTGAGGAGAACTCCAGCACTTATCCACCTGCAGCTGAGAACTCCAGCACTGCTCCACTCGCAGCTAACGAGAACTCCAGCACTGATCCACCTGCAGCTGAGGAGAACTTCAGCACTGATTCACCCACAGCTGAGGAGAACTCCAGCACTGGTGCACCTACAGCTATGGAGAACTCCAGCACTGGTCCACCTGCAGCTGAGGAGAACTCCAGCACTTATCCACCTGCAGCTGAGAACTCCAGCACTGATCCACTCGCAGCTAAGGAGAACTCCAGCACTGATCCACTTGCAGCTAAGAACTCCAGCACTGGTCCACCTGCAGCTGAGGATAACTCCAGCACTGGTCCACCTGCAGCTGAGAACTCCAGCACTGGTCCACCTGCAGCTGAGGAGAACTCCAGCACTGATCCACTTGCAGCTGAAGAAAACTCCGGCACTGATCCACCTGCAACCGACAACTCCAGCACTGGTCAACCTGCAGCAGAGGAGAACTCCAGCACTGGTCCACCTGCAGCTGAGGAGAACTCCAGCACTGGTCCACCTGCAGCTGAGGAGAACTCCAGCACTGGTCCACCTGCAGCTGAGGAGAACTCCAGCACTGGTCCACCTACAGCTGTGGAGAACTCCAGCACTGGTCCACCTGCAGCTGAGGAGAACTCCAGCACTTATCCACCTGCAGCTGAGAACTCCAGCACTGATCCACTCGCAGCTAAGGAGAACTCCAGCACTGATCCACCTGCAGCTGAGGAGAACTTCAGCACTGATTCACCCACAGCTGAGGAGAACTCCAGCACTGGTGCACCTACAGCTATGGAGAACTCCAGCACTGGTCCACCTGCAGCTGAGGAGAACTCCAGCACTTATCCACCTGCAGCTGAGAACTCCAGCACTGATCCACTTGCAGCTAAGGAGAACTCCAGCACTGATCCACTTGCAGCTAAGAACTCCAGCACTGGTCCACCTGCAGCTGAGGATAACTCCAGCACTGGTCCACCTGCAGCTGAGAACTCCAGCACTGGTCCACCTGCAGCTGAGGAGAACTCCAGCACTGATCCACTTGCAGCTGAAGAAAACTCCGGCACTGATCCACCTGCAACCGAGAACTCCAGCACTGGTCAACCTGCAGCTGAGGAGAACTCCAGCACTGGTCCACCTGCAGCTGAGAACTCCAGCACTGGTCCTCCTGCAGCTGAGGAGAACTCCAGCACTGATCCACCTGCAGCTAAGGAGAACTCCAGCACTGATCCACCTACAACTGAGGAGAACTTCAGCACTGATTCACCCACAGCTGAGGAGAACTCCAGCACTGGTCCACCTGCAGCTGAGAACTCCAGCACTTATCCACCTGCAGCTGAGAACTCCAGCACTGATCCACTCTCAGCTAAGGAGAACTCCAGCACTGATCCACCCGCAGCTGAGGAGAAATTCAGCACAGATTCACCCACAGCTGAGGAGAACTCCAGCACTGGTCCACCTACAGCTGAGGAGAACTCCAGCACTTATCCACCTGCAGCTGAGAACTCTAGCACTGATCCACTCGCAGCTAAGGAGAACTCCAGCACTGATCCACTTGCAGCTAAGAACTCCAGCACTGGTCCACCTGCAGCTGAGGATAACTCCAGCACTGGTCCACCTGCAGCTGAGAACTCCAGCACTGGTCCACCTGCAGCTGAGGAGAACTCCAGCACTGATCCACTTGCAGCTGAAGAAAACTCCGGCACTGATCCACCTGCAACCGAGAACTCCAGCACTGGTCAACCTGCAGCTGAGGAGAACTCCAGCACTGATCAACCTGCAGCTGAGAACTCCAGCACTGGTCCACCTGCAGCTGAGAACTCCAGCACTGATCCACCTGCAGCTGAGAACACCAGCACTGATCCACCTGCAGCTGAGGATAACTCCAGCACTGGTCCACCTGCAGCTGAGGAGAACTCCAGCACTGATCTACCTGTGAAGGAGAAAATGTCTAATGAAATCAATTATTAAACCTTATATAAGTCAGTTCCGATACGGTGTAGCAAGATGGAGTCTATTTCCTGATCAGCAGCACACTGGAAGGAACTTTGGAATGTGAAGACGTTACTGAATATTGGACAAAGAAACTGAATACCATATATGGAAGTGAAGTTGAAAATGAAGCTTGGAATGAACCAATCAGAGTGACACTATTCTGAAGTTGTGCGACCTCCCCCATTTCCTGTGTTCAGTATTATCCTTTGTTCAGAATAAAGCAGTTGTGAGTGAGCCATCGCTGAGAGAGGCTGTGTGTGTATCGTCTTTGTGAATCTGATACATTCTGGGCCTCTAAGCTAGCACTCAGCTTATATTTGGTCAGGTACAAGCAATCATATTTATCTCACTTTAAGAGATCACCCTCACACACCTACAGCTGAGGAGAACTCCAGCACTGATCCACCTACAGCTGAGGAGAACTCCAGCACTGATCCACCTGCAGCTAATGAGAACTCCAGCACTGATCCACCCACAGCTGAGAACTCCAGCACTGATCCACCTGCAGCTAAGGAAAACTCCAGCACTGGTCCACCACCAGCTGAGGAGAACTCCAGCACTGGTCCATCTGCAGCTGAGAACTCCAGCACTGGTCCACCTACAGCTGTGGAGAACTCCAGCACTGGTCCACCTGCAGCTGAGGAGAACTCCAGCACTGATCCACCTGCAACTGACGAGAATTCCATCACTGATCCACCTGCAGCTAAGGAGAACTCCAGCACTGATCCACCCACAGCTGAGAACTCCAGCACTGCTCCACCTACAGCTGTGGAGAACTCCAGCACTGGTCCACCTGCAGCTGAGAACTCCAGCACTGGTCCACCTACAGCTGTGGAGAACTCCAGCACTGGTCCTCCTGCAGCTGTGGACTCCAGCACTGATCCACCTGCCGCTGAGGAGAACTCCAGCACTGGTCCACCTACAGCTGTGGAGAACACCAGCACTGATCCACCTGCAGCTGAGGAGAACTCCAGCACTGATCCACCTGCAGCTGAGAACTCCAGCACTGATCCACCTGCAGCTGAGAACTCCAGCACTGGTCCACCTGCAACTGAGGAGAACTCCAGCACTGATCCACCTACAGCTGAGAACTTCAGCACTGATCCACCTACAGCTGAGAACTCCAGCACTGATCCACCTGCAGCTAAGAAGAACTCCAGCACTGGTCCACGTGCAGCTGAGAACTCCAGCACTGGTCCACCTACAGCTGTGGAGAACTCCAGCACTTGGCCACCTGCAGCTGAGGAGAACTCCAGCACTGATCCACCTACAGCAGAGGAGAACTTCAGCACTGATCCACCCACAGCTGAGGAGAACTCCCGCACTGGTCCACCTACAGCTGTGGAGAACTCCAGCACTGGTCTACCTGCAGCTGAGGAGAACTTCAGTGCTGATCCACCCACAGCTGTGGAGAACTTCAGCACTGATTCACCCACAGCTGAGGAGAACTCCAGCACTGATCCACCTGCAGCTAAGAACTCCAGCACTGGTCCTCCTGCAGCTGAGGAGAACTCCAGCACTGGTCAACCTGCAGCTGAGGACTCCAGCACTGATCCACCTGCAGCTGAGAATTCCAGCACTGATCCACCTGCAGCTGAGTAGAACTCCAGCACTGGTCCACCTGCAGCTGAGAACTCCAGCACTGATCAACCTGCAGCTAAGAAGAACTCCAGCACTGGTCCACCCAGGGCCGGCTCCAGGTTTTTGAGGGCCCCGGGCGAAAGAGTCTCACTGGGCCCCCCCTTTAACACATACCACAATTCATGAATCACAGATACAGCAGAGAAAGGCTACGTTCACATTTGCGTTGTGCGCCGCAGCGTCGGCGCCGCAACTCACAATGCAAACAAAAACGCAGCAAAACGCATGCACAACGCTGCGTTTTGCGCCGCATGCGTCCTTTTTTTCATTGATTTTGGACGCAGCAAAAATGCAACTTGCTGCGTCCTCTGCGCCCGTACGCGGGCGCCGCAGGGACGCATGCGGCGCAAAACGCAAGTGCGACGCATGTCCATGCGCCCCCATGTTAAATATAGGGGCGCATGACGCATGCGGCGACGCTACGGCGCCCGACGCTGCGGCGCCGGCCGCAAATGTGAACGTAGCCTTATATAGGTATAGTCCAATGCCAAAATTCACTTCTTACATGAGTGATAGCTATTGTAAATTCTACAATACCATACAGCAGAGGGGCTTTATATAAGTCAACCCCTTATATGCCAATTTTTGTGGAAAACTTTTTAGGCTATGTGCACATGTTGCAGAATTGCTGCGGAAATTTCCACGGCAATTCCGCAACTCCTGCTGCGGGTATATCGCATGCGGAATTGACATGCATATTCCCGCTAAACACTAGCGTTTTACAAGTGTAATTAGCTTGCGGAATGCTACCGTTTTCCAAGCGATCTGTAGCATCGCTTGGTAAACTGATTGACAGGTTGGTCACGCTTGTCAAACATTGTTTGACAAGTGTGACCAACTTTTTACTATTGATGCTGCCTATGCTGCCTATCCCTGACAGCCTTCCTGCTCCTCGCTCTGGTCCCAATAATGCATTGCGACAATGACCCCAGATGAAGTAGCAGTCTCACGAGACCGACGTCATCACAGGTCATTTTCGCAATGCATTATTGGGAATGGAAGCATCGCGAGGAGCGGGAAGGCTGTCGGGGACGCCGGAAGGTGAGAATATCATGATTTATTATTTTAATTCTTTTTTTTCTAACAATTATATGGTTCCCAGGGCTTGGAGGAAAGTCTCCTCTCCTCCACCCTGGGTACCAACCGCAAATTATCCGCTTACTTCCCGCATGGTGGGCATAGCCACATGCGGAAAGTAAGCGGATCAATGCTTTCCTATGTGTGCGGAATCCCTGCGATTCCGCATAAAGAATGAACATGCTGCGTTTTTTTCCAGAATGCGATTCCGCCGCGGAAAAAACCCGCATCATGCGCACAAAAATTGCAGATTGCATTCTAATAATAGGATGCTTAATGTATGCGTTTTTTTGCAGAAAAAATGCGGAAAAAAAAGCAAAAAATCCTGAATGTGTGCACACAGCCTTAAAGTAAACATTAGAAAGTATTAACGTAGAACATTTGTAAAAGGGCAAAATGGGTTGCAGGCTGCAGCATCACAACACATCAGTATTCGATGTCCCATTGTTTTGAATTTACTGTCAATTTGTGGTGCTGATGACTGACCCCAATAAGTGACATGTGCAAAAATGTATACATACAGTACATGTACATGGCACACACATACATGACACACACACGTACATTGCACACACATACATACAGTACATATACACGGCGCACACACATACATACAGTACATGTACATATCGCGCACACGTACATGGTACACACATATACATGGTACATACATACAGTACATGTACATGGCACACACACATACATGGTACACACATACATACAGTACATGTACATGGCACACACGTACATACAGTACATGGAACATACGTATATGGAACACACATGTACATGGCACACACAAACATACATGGCACACACGACACATACATACATACATGGCACACACGACACATACATACATGGCACACACGACACATACATATATGGCACACACACATACATACATGGCAGACACATGCTGCACAACAAATGCTCATTTGATTCATGTGATTCATATGAACACATACACATAGCTCATAGACAGCACACACTACACATACCACACACTATACACACATCAATTACACACACCTCACATACACTGCTTTATGCTGTAGGGAATGAGATGTTCCACACAGTATCAGCTGCAGCTCCTCCTGCTCCCAGCAGCACTATCCCAGCAGACACCTCCCTGCCCTCTCCTCTGCTGGGACTGCCGACAAGAGCAGGAGGAGCTGACAGGAGCCATCATCACAGGAGCAGCACACACAAAGGGTGCTGCACGACTTATGGTACCTCACATCACAGTTCAGGTATGTAGGTGACGGCCCAGGTCTTAGCTCTCCCTCCTCTCAGAAGCTCCGTGCAGGAGGACAGGAGGACGGTACACTGGCCTATGAATACATGGCCTGTGGTGACATCATGGTCACATGGCAGGTCACATGATCGTGATGTCACTACAGGTCCTCAAACAGTCTCTACATCGGAAGCTTCACTGATTATGATTATCAGTGGAGCTTCTGCTGTAGAGGCTGGGGGGCCCCTAACGCCGGCCCTGGCTGTATCCCAGACAGCATGAGTGGGCCCCCCTGTCTCTCCAGGGCCCCGGCACTTGCCCAGGTGCGCCGGGTGCTGACGCCGGCCCTGGGTCCACCTGCAGCTGAGGAGAACTCCAGCACTGGTCCACCTACAGCTGTGGAGAACTCCTGCACTGGTCCACCTGCAGCGAAGGAGAACTGCAGCACTGATCCACCTGAGCTGAGAGCTCCAGCACTGATCCACCTACAGCAGAGGAGAACTTAAGCACTGATCCACCCACAGCCTGTGGAGAACTCCAGCACTGGTCCACCTGCAGCTAAGGAGAACTCCAGCACTGATTCATCCACAGCAGAGAACTCCAGCACTGATCCACCTGCAGCTAAGGAGAACTCCAGCACTGGTCCACCTGCAGCTGAGGAGAACTCAAGCACTGGTCAACCTGCAGCTGTGGAGAACTCCAGCACTGATCCACCTGCAGCTGAAGAAAACTCCAGCATTGATCCACCTGCAACCGAGGAGAACTCCAGCACTGATCCACCTACAGCTGAGGAGAACTTCAGCACTGATCCATCTACAGCTGAGGAGAACTCCAGCACTGATCCACCTGCAGCTGAGGAGAGCTCCAGCACTAGTCCACCTACGGCCTGGCTCCGGTACGTGTGGTGACAGTTTCCTCACGTACCGGATACACTGACACACGTAGACACATTAAAATCAATGTGTCTCTGCACATGTCAGTGATTTTTCGCGGACCGTGTGTCCGTGTGCAAAACACGGAGACCTGTCTACGTGTCTCCAGCAGCACGGTCCGCAAAGCGTCCCACACACGGAGAACAGTGTGCACTCTCCTCCGTGTGCATGTACCGCCACAGGAGAAACAGCGCTACAGTAAGCGCTGTCCCCCCTGCGTGTGGTGCTGAAGCCGGCATTCATTCCTTCTCCCCAGCAGCGTTCGCTGGAGAGAAGGAATGAAAAATCAAGGGTTTTTTTGTGTTTAAAATAAAGTTCGTGGTCACCTCCCACCTCCCACCCCCTGTGTGCCCGCCTGCTTGCATTAAAATACTCACCCAGCTCCCGCGATGCTTCCTCTCAGCGCCTGCAGCTTGTCCTCTGTGAGCGGTCACGTGGTGCCGCTCATTACAGTGATGAATATGCGGCTCCACCTCCTTTTTCCGGTACCGGAATTATCTGGACATGTGAGACTGGCCTACAGCTATGGAGAACTCCAGCACTGATCCACCTGCAGCTGAGGAGAGCTCCAGCACTGATCCACCTGTAGCTGAAGAAATTCCAGCATTGATCCTCCTGTAGCCGAAAACTCCAGCACTGATCCACATGCAGCTGAAGAAATTTCAGCATTGATCCTCCTGCAGCCGAAAACTCCAGCACTGATCCACCGGCAGCTGTGGAGAACTCCAGCACTGATCCACCTGCAGCTGAAGAAAACTCCAGCACTGATCCACCTGCAGCTGAGAACTCCAGCACCGGTCCACCTGCAGCTGAGGAGAACTGTCCCTTCATATATTTGTACATTGTATGAAGATCGCCCATAATGTCACTAGTGAGGACAAGATCTGAAATCATTTCCATTGTATTCAGCTGTCTAGGCCGTAGGTGATAACAACCATGGCACTGTCCAGTCCGAGGTGGTACTAGCGTATCTGCAGCACTGGCTCAGCCAGCAGGGCATGGTGAGACGTCATCCCGAGAAGATCTATGATGAGGAGCAAATATGGAAAGGAGGATATTCTGTAAAGATCCACCTCATATAAGAGAATGGTGTGACCAGACATCTGCCCCACTCCTACCTAGGCTCATAGAGGGAGATATGTTACTACCTTGGTCAACCATGTCTGTTCCATAGATGTGGGGACAGGTACCTCGCCAAGAACTGCTCTCGTGTTAAGTGCTCAATATGAGAAGAGCTCGGGTATGCAAAGGATAAGTGCACAGGACCAGTCATCTGTAACCTGTGTACAGGACTAAAACATATCTCCCAGGAGTGCCCGAATGCAGAACATATATATATATATATATACATATACAATATATATATATATATATATACATACATATATATATATATATATATATATAATGATCAGATCTCCTTAGATGTTATGGAGGATGCATCACCAATAGATGTTGCACTACTAGTACCACCAGCCACACTAAAGAAAGATCCAAACTTCTATCAGCCATTGAAGAAAGTCCTGCAGGACTACCAGTCGTATAGACCTATAGTACCACCAGTTACTTAATGAAAGACCTAAACTACCACCATCAGCCAGTGAAGAAATATCCAAACTACCATCAGCTACTGGAGAAATATCCAAACTACCATCAGCCAGTGAAGAAATATCCAAACTACCATCAGCCACTGAAAAAAGATCCAAACTACCATCAGCCACTGAAGAAAGATCAACTTCAGATGTATCACCAACAGATGTTGCAGTACTAGTACCACAAGTCACTAAAGAAATACCTAATATACCACCAGTCAATAAAAAGAACCTTAAAGTGCAATCAGTCACTAAAGAAAGATCTCAAGTATCCAGAAAACCTGTCACCAAACTATCGAGGCATCAGCCCAGTAATCTGCCTAACCAGCTTGTCCAGTATGAATGAGGAAGCATTCGAGACCATAAAAAAGAAGAATACTGCGGATCCTTCCATAGTCGCCAGCATTGGTGATAAGTATCCGGCGTTACGGTGAACTGGGACAAGAACAAGAAGAAGAGGCCTTCATACATCCCTGAACATGGCTCTCAGGAGGTTGATCCTGACCTCCCAGTGTCCACAAATGGATGGAGCACTACAGGTAACAGCAATGGCAAGAGGAAGCAGACCAGAAAGTCTAAGGCTACGTTCACATTTGCGTTGTTGGGCGCAGCGTCGTCGATGCATGCATCATGCGCCCCTATCTTTAACATGGGGGGCGCATGGACATGCGCTGGTATGCGTTGTACTGCGTTTTACGACACATGCGTCATATAGACGCACAAGACGGCGCAGGGGACGCTACTTGTAGCGTTTTCCCTGCGCTGAAAGTCCCAATCTGTAGGATCTTATGACAACGCATGCGTCGCAAAATGCTGCGTTGTGTACATGCGTTGTTGGTCGCGTCACATCGCGTCGCTGACGCTGCGCCCAACAACGCAAATGTGAACGTAGCCTTAGTGGTCTTGATTCAACTGAGAATATGCTCGAGTAATGTGATAGTGTGAGGACTGGGAGCATCTGTTTAATGAGAGATCCGACGTCTTCTTTTTATAGTAGACGCATGAGAAGAGCAATGCCCATGTGTATGCATCCAAGAGAGAATGGAGAAATGGGCCATAAATCTGGTCCTTTGGTTTAGAGAGAAACAATGGTGTGGGAATCCTCTTCAGTAGCATAGATGTCCAAGTGGAAATAGTCCTGGAGATGTGGTGGGAGGTCATTAAAAGTGACATCAAATAGTTTATTATGCGAGCAGCCAAGAGACATACGGTAGTAATATGGAGTATATGACATACTCTGTTCGGAGAATGCTCCTGCTCCTACAGTAGGATGAATGGTGGAGAGGAGGTGGTCAGCCAAAGCATCAGCCAGATAAAGCAGCAGATGAGGGAGCTTCAGTTTGATTGCCTCAAGTCTCTCAAGGCGGAGGGACCCTTTAATTACCTGTAACAACAAGGTGAGTAAGAAAATAATGACCTGTTTGCTAAGTGAGAAAGGGATGGAGCAGTCAGAGCAGGAGAAAGTCCATAAGGTCATTGGTGATTATTGTAGAGATCTGCATAAAGGCTCTCAGATCAGTAATGATGACATTAAAGCCTATCTGAATGGGGCATCTCTGCCAACGTTAGACCCAGTGCAGGTGGATAGTATGGCTGGACCCATAAATGAGGAGAAGGTGAAGAGGAGTTCAGGGACTGATTAGCTCCAGAACTGGTGCAGGTCTATAATGGTTGCCTCTCTCGGAATCTGGCATCCATTGTGCTATTGTAGTTATATTCTTGAACAGAAGAGCAGTATTATAGTAGTTATATTCCTGTACATAGGAGCAGTATTATAGTAGTTATATTCTTGTACATAGGGGCAGTATTATAGTAGTTATATTCTTGTACATAGGGGCAGTATTATAGTAGTTATTTTCTTGTACATAGGAGCAGTATTATAGTAGTTATATTCTTGTACATAGGAGCAGTATTATAGTAGTTATATTCTTGTACACAGGGGCAGTATTATAGTAGTTATATTCCTGTGCATAGGAGCAGTATTATAGTAGCTATATTCTTGTACATAGCGGGCAGTATTATAGTAGTTATATTCTTGTACATAGGGGCAGTATTATAGTAGTTATATTCTTGTTCATAGGAGCAGTATTATAGTAGTTATATTCTTGTACATAGGAGCAGTATTATAGTAGTTATATTCTTGTACATAGGGGGCAGTATTATAGTAGTTATATTCTTTTACATAGGGGCAGTATTATAGTGGTTATATTCTTGTTCATAGGAGCAGTATTATAGTAGTTATATTCTTGTACATAGGAGCAGTATTATAGTAGTTATATTCCTGTGCATAGGAGCAGTATTATAGTAGCTATATTCTTGTACATAGTGGGCAGTATTATAGTAGTTATAGTCTTGTATATAGGGGCAGTATTATAGTAATTATATTCTTATACATAAGGGCAGTATTATGGTAGTTATATTCTTGTACATAGGGGCAGTATTATTGTAGTTATATTCTTGTACATAGGAGCAGTATTATAGTAGTTATTTTCTTGTACATGGGAGAAGTATTATAGTAGTTATATTCTTGTACATAGGGGGCAGTATTATAGTAGTTATATTCTTTTACATAGGGGCAGTATTATAGTAGTTATATTCTTGTTCATAGGAGCAGTATTATAGTAGTTATATTCTTGTTCATAAGAGCAGTATTATAGTAGCTATATTCTTGTACATAGTGGGCAGTATTATAGTAGTTATAGTCTTGTATATAGGGGCAGTATTATAGTAATTATATTCTTATACATAAGGGCAGTATTATGGTAGTTATATTCTTGTACATAGGGGCAGTATTATTGTAGTTATATTCTTATACATAGGAGCAGTATTATAGTAGTTATATTCTTGTACATAGGAGCAGTATTATAGTAGTTATTTTCTTGTACATGGGAGAAGTATTATAGTAGTTATATTCTTGTACATGGGGATCGTATTATAGTAGTTATATTCTTGTACATAGGGGGCAGTATTATAGTAGTTATATTCTTGTACATAGGGGGCAATATTATAGGAGTTATATTCTTGCACATGGGGGCAGTATTATAGTAGTTATATTCTTGTACATAGGGGGCAGTGTTATGGTAGTTATATTCTTGTATATAGGGGCAGTCTTATAGTAGTTATATTCGTGTACATAGTGGGCAGTATTATAGTAGTTATAGTCTTGAACATAGGGGCAGTATTATAGTAGTTATATTCTTGTACATATGGGGGCGTATTATAGTAGTTATATTCATGCACATAGGGGCAGTATTATAGTAGTTATATTCTTGTACATGGGGGCAGTATTATAGTAGTTATATTCTTGCACATAGGGGTAGTATTACAGTAGTTATAGTCTTGCACATAAGCCCAATGAGTGAAGACCTTGTGGATATGTGAGGCGCCGAAGACATGGCAGGACCCGTGGCGTAAAGATGACTGGTGGTCTGTGAATGAATACTTGACTGCAATAAACAAACAGGGAGCTGCTGGGACACAGTGAGGGCTGGGGAGAGGTGAGTATTAATTTTATTCATTTTTTTAACCCTCTTCTTAGCCATTTTGAATCTAGAAAAATGAAGGCTGATTAATCGAACTCACAAAATATTCGGACAATAGAGAATCTGAATTCATTTGTGGAATTATAGGAGACTGTTGTGAATTCTGCTCTTGGGCTCCCTCCGGTGGTCATAAGTGGTAGCGCTGCTGTCTTTGGATCACAGCATTCATCAGGTGTGTCCACTTATTGCAATTCTGACTGGGCTATTTAGTCTTGCTTGACCCTTTAGTTAGTGCCAGTTGTCCATTGTTTCCTGGAGGATTCACTTCCCTGCCTGGTCTCTCTTGCTTGCTGTTCATTTCAACAAAGATAAGTTCTGGCCTTGTTTTTTTGCAGTCCACATGCTGTGGGCCTGATCGTTCAAGTTATTTTCCATGTTTTGTCTTGTCCAGCTTGGTCTGTATAAAGATTTGTTCAGCCAAGCTGGTATCTCTGGAGATGCAGATATACTCTCCATATCTTTAGTTAGATGTGGAGATTTTGTATTTTCTGTGGTGGATATTTTCTAGTGTTTTAATACTGACCGCATAGTACTCTGTCCTATCCTTTCTATTTAGCTAGAAGTGGCCTCCTTTGCTAAATTCTGATTTCAGTCTGCTTATGTTATTTCCCTCTCCTCTCACAGTCAATATTTGTGGGGGGCTGTCTATCCTTTGGGGATTTTCTCTGAGGCAAGATAGTTTTTCCTTTTCTATCTCTAGGGGTAATTAGTCCTCCGGTTGTGTCGAGATGTCCAGGGAGTGTTAGGTACATTCCACGGCTACTTCTAGTTGCGGTGTTAAGTTCAGGGTCTGCGGTCAGTACAGGTACCACCTTCTCCAGAGTACGTCCCATGCTGCTCCTAGGCCACCAGATCATAACAGTACAACTGGCCAACAATGAGTTAATTGCATCTCAGAAGAAGGAAAGGAAAGTGCTGAGCCATTTTTTTTTCTGTAGTCTGTTGTGCCTTTTCTTTCCTTTTTACCTCTGGGTGGTTCAGGAGTTTGGCGCTGGTATGGATGTTCAGGGATTGGCTTCTCGTGTGGACCAGCTTGCTGCTAGAGTACAGGGTATTTCCGATTATATCGTTCAGACTCCGGTTTTAGAGCCTAGAATTCCAACTCCTGATTTGTTTTTTGGGGACAGGTCCAAATTTTTGAGCTTTAAAAATAACTGTAAACTGTTTTTAGCTCTGAAACCCCGTTCCTCTGGTGATCCCATCCAGCAGGTTAAAATAGTCATCTCTCTGCTGCGCGGTGACCCTCAGGATTGGGCGTTCTCCCTGGAAGCTGGAAATCCTGCTTTGCTTAATGTAGACACCTTTTTTTAAGCGCTAGGGTTATTGTATGATGAACCTAATTCAGTGGATCATGCTGAGAAGACCTTGTTGGCCCTGTCTCAGGGTCAAGAAGCGGCAGAATTATATTGCCAGAAATTTAGAAAATGGTCTGTGCTGACTAGATGGAATGAGGATGCCTTGGCTGCAATTTTCAGAAAGGGTCTTTCAGAATCTGTTAAAGATGTTATGGTGGGGTTTCCCACGCCTGCTGGTCTGAGTGATTCTATGTCTCTGGCCATTCAGATTGATCGGCGCTTGCGCGTGTGCAGAGTTGTGCACACTATGGCGTTGTCTTCCGAGCGGAGTCCTGAGCCTATGCAGTGTGATAGGATTGTGTCTAGAGCTGAACGACAAGGATTCAGACGTCAGAATAGGTTGTGTTTTTACTGCGGCGATTCTGCTCATGTTATTTCTGATTGCCCTAAGCGTACTAAGAGAATCGCTAGTTCTGTTACCATCAGTACTGTACAACCTAAATTTCTGTTATCTGTGACCCTGATCTGCTCATTATCGTCATTTTCTGTCATGGCATTTGTGGATTCAGGCGCCGCTTTAAACTTAATGGACTTAGAATTTGCCAGACGTTGTGGTTTCCCCTTCCAGTCTTTGCAGAGCCCTATTCCTTTGAGGGGCATTGATGCTACACCGCTGGCTAAAAATAAACCTCAGTTTTGGACACAGCTGACCATGTGTATGGCGCCAGCTCATCAGGAAGATTGTCGTTTTCTGGTGTTGCATAATTTGCATGATGCTATTGTGCTGGGTTTCCCATGGTTACAGGTGCATAATCCAGTATTAGATTGGAAATCTATGTCTGTGACTAGTTGGGGTTGTCAGGGGGTTCATGGTGACGTTCCTTTGATGTCAATTACCTCCTTCCCCTCTTCTGAAATTCCTGAGTTTTTGTCAGATTTCCAGGATGTATTTGATGAGCCCAAGTCCAGTTCCCTTCCACCGCATAGGGACTGTGATTGTGCTATCGACTTGATTCCAGGTTGTAAGTTCCCTAAGGGCCGACTTTTTAATCTGTCTGTGCCAGAACATGCCGCCATGCGGAGTTATGTTAAGGAATCTTTGGAGAAGGGGCATATTCGGCCATCTTCTTCACCATTGGGAGCAGGTTTTTTTTTTGTTGCCAAGAAGGATGGCTCCTTGAGACCCTGTATTGATTATCGCCTGTTGAATAAAATTACGGTCAAATTCCACTACCCTTTGCCTTTGCTTTCTGATTTGTTTGCTAGGATTAAGGGGGCTAGTTGGTTTACTAAGATTGACCTTCGAGGGGCATATAATCTTGTTCGTATTAAGCAGGGTGACGAATGGAAAACTGCGTTTAATACGCCCGAGGGCCATTTTGAATACCTTGTGATGCCATTCGGGCTCTCTAATGCCCCATCTGTGTTTCAGTCCTTCATGCATGATGTATTTCGGAATTATCTTGATAAATTCATGATTGTATATTTGGATGATATTTTGATTTTTTCAGATGATTGGGAGTCTCATGTGAAACAAGTCAGGATGGTATTTCAGACCCTCCGTGATAATGCTTTGTTCGTGAAGGGGTCTAAGTGTCTCTTTGGAGTACAGAAGGTTTCTTTTTTGGGCTTCATTTTTTCTCCCTCATCTATAGAAATGGATCCGGTTAAAGTTCAGGCAATTCACGATTGGATCCAGCCCACTTCTGTGAAGAGCCTTCAGAAATTTTTGGGCTTTGCTAATTTTTATCGCCGTTTCATTGCTAACTTTTCCAGCGTGGTTAAACCCCTGACCGATTTGACGAAGAAGGGCGCTGATGTGGCGAATTGGTCCTCTGCGGCTGTTTCTGCCTTTCAGGAGCTTAAACGCCGATTTACTTCTGCCCCTGTGTTGCGTCAGCCGGATGTCTCCCTTCCATTTCAGGTTGAGGTTGACGCTTCTGAGATTGGGGCAGGGGCCGTTTTGTCTCAGAGGAATTCTGATGGTTCCTTGTTGAAACCGTGTGCCTTCTTTTCTCGAAAGTTTTCGCCTGCGGAACGCAATTATGATGTCGGCAATCGTGAGTTGTTGGCTATGAAGTGGGCATTTGAGGAGTGGCGTCATTGGCTTGAGGGGGCCAAGCACCGTATTGTGGTCTTGACTGATCATAAGAATCTGATTTACCTCGAGTCTGCCAAACGGCTGAATCCTAGACAGGCCCGATGGTCCCTGTTTTTCTCCCGTTTTGATTTTGTGGTCTCGTACCTTCCGGGTTCTAAGAATGTTAAGGCGGATGCCCTCTCTAGGAGCTTTTTGCCTGATTCTCCTGGGGTCCTTGAGCCGGGCGGCATTCTGAAGGAAGGGGTGATTCTTTCTGCCATCTCCCCTGATTTATGACGGGCTCTTCAGGAATTTCAGGCTGATAAACCTGATCGCTGTCCAGTGGGGAAACTGTTTGTTCCTGACAGATGGACTAGTAAAGTGATTTCTGAGGTTCATGGTTCTATGTTGGCTGGCCATCCTGGGATTTTTGGTACCAGAGATTTGGTTGGTAGGTCCCTTTGGTGGCCTTCTTTGTCACAGGATGTACCTTCTTTTGTGCAGTCCTGTGGGACTTGTGCGCGGGCCAAGCCTTGCTGTTCCCGCGCTAGTGGGTTGCTTTTGCCTTTGCCGATCCTTGAGAGGCCTTGGACGCATATTTCTATGGATTTTATTTCAGATCTTCCGGTTTCCCAGAGGATGTCGGTTATCTGGGTGGTTTGTGACCGGTTTTCTAAGATGGTTCATTTGGTACCTTTGCCTAAATTGCCTTCCTCTTCTGATTTGGTTCCGTTATTTTTTCAGCATGTGGTTCGTTTGCATGGCATTCCGGAGAATATTGTGTCCGACAGAGGTTCTCAGTTTGTTTCTAGGTTTTGGCGAGCCTTTTGTGCTAGGCTGGGCATTGATTTGTCTTTTTCTTCCACGTTTCAACCTCAGACAAATGGCCAAACCGAGCGAACTAATCAGACTTTGGAAACTTATTTGAGATGCTTTGTGTCTGCTGATCAGGACGATTGGGTGGCTTTCTTGCCATTGGCCGAGTTTGCCCTTAATAATCAGGCTAGTTCTGCTACCTTGGTTTCACCGTTCTTTTGTAATTCTGGTTTTCATCCTCGTTTTTCTTCAGGGCAGGTTGAGCCTTCTGATTGTCCTGGGATGGACTCTGTGGTTGACAGGTTGCAGCAGATTTGGGCTCATGTTGTGGACAATTTGGTGTTGTCTCAGGAGGAGGATCAGCGTCTTGCTAACCGTCGTCGGTGTGTTGGTTCCCGGCTTCGGGTTGGGGATTTGGTCTGGTTGTCTTCCCGTCATGTTCCTATGAAGGTTTCTTCCCCTAAGTTCAAGCCTCGGTTTATTGGTCCTTATAGGATTTCTGAGATTGTCAATCCGGTGTCTTTTCGTTTGGCCCTTCCGGCCTCTTTTTCCATCCATAATGTTTTTCATAGATCTTTGTTGCGGAAATATGTGGTGCCTGTTGTTCCCTCTGTTGATCCTCCTGCCCCGGTGTTGGTTGATGGGGAGTTGGAGTATGTGGTTGAGAAGATTTTGGATTCTCGTTTTTCGAGGCAGAGGCTTCAGTATCTTGTCAAATGGAAGGGTTATGGGCAGGAGGATAATTCTTGGGTTGTTGCGTCCGATGTTCATGCTGACGATTTGGTTCGTGCCTTTCATTTGGCTCGTCCTGATCGGCCTGGGGGCTCTGGTGAGGGTTCGGTGACCCCTCCTCAAGGGGTTGTGAATTGTGCTCTTGGGCTCCCTCCGGTGGTTATAAGTGGTAGCGCTGCTGTCTTTGGATCGCAGCATTCATCAGGTGTGTCCACTTATTGCAATTCTGACTGGGCTATTTAGTCTTGCTTGACCCTTTAGTTAGTGCCAGTTGTCCATTGTTTCCTGGAGGATTCACTTCCCTGCCTGGTCTCTCTTGCTTGCTGTTCATTTCAACAAAGATAAGTTCTGGCCTTGTTTTTTTTTTTTGCAGTCCACATGCTGTGGGCCTGATCGTTCAAGTTATTTTCCATGTTTTGTCTTGTCCAGCTTGGTCTGTATAAGGATTTGTTCAGCCAAGCTGGTATCTCTGGAGATGCAGATATACTCTCCATATCTTTAGTTAGATGTGGAGATTTTGTATTTTCTGTGGTGGATATTTTCTAGTGTTTTAATACTGACTGCATAGTACTCTGTCCTATCCTTTCTATTTAGCTAGAAGTGGCCTCCTTTGCTAAATTCTGATTTCAGTCTGTGTATGTTTTTTCCCTCTCCTCTCACAGTCAATATTTGTGGGGGGCTGTCTATGCTTTGGGGATTTTCTCTGCGGCAAGATAGTTTTTCCTTTTCTATCTCTAGGGGTAATTAGTCCTCCGGCTGTGTCGAGATGTCCAGGGAGTGTTAGGTACATTCCACGGCTACTTCTAGTTGCGGTGTTAAGTTCAGGGTCTGCGGTCAGTACAGGTACCACCTTCTCCAGAGTACGTCCCATGCTGCTCTTAGCCCACCAGATCATAACAGGAGACTTCTGTTCACCTCAAATCCATTTGCTCATCTTTAGTTTCCATATATCTTGTCGCATACAGTGGATGCTATATTCTTTTGTATGTACAGTATATACTGCGGTAACAGCAGCTTGTACTTGTTCACACTTGCATCATTCTGTTCAGTGGTGCTGGTCAGGTTGGTTTCCTTGTAGCATATATTTGGAGGTGGTAACTGCCTCCATATCCGTCCAAGTCAAACTTGGGCAAAGTGCGGCCCTTTGGCTGTCCCTGTGTGATCTGTTATGTGGGGACATCATGCTATGTGGGTTGCTATGTGGAGACTTCATACTGAGTGGGGGGCTGTGTTGGGAAATCATACTGTCTGGAGGGCTGTGTGAGGACATCATACTGTGTGATGGGCTGCGTGGGGCATCATAATGTGGAAGGGGTCTAGGTGGGGGATGTCATACTGTCTGGGGGGTTGTGTGGGGACATCATACTGTGTACGAGGCTGTGTGGGGACATACTATGTGGGAACATCATATTGAGTTGGAGGTTATGTGGGGACATCATACTGTTTTGAGAGCGGTTTTGGGGCTTTATACTGTGTACATGGTTGTGTGGGGGTATACTGTGTAGGGGTATCATACTGTGTGGGGGCAGTGTGAGGGCATCAAACTGTGTGGGGGCTGTGTTAGGACAATGTAGTTTGTGTGGGGCTGTGTGGGGATATCAAACTGTGTGGGGGCTGTGTGAGGACATACTGTGTGGGGATATCATACTGTGTGGGGGGCTGTGTGAGGTTATCATACTGTATGGGGGCTGTGTTAGGACATTGTAGTTTGTGGGGGGCTGTGTGAGGACATTATGGTTTGTGGGGGATGTGTGGAGACATCAAACTATAAGTGGCTGTGTGTGGACATACTGTGTGGGGATATCATACTGTGTGGGGGGCTGTGTGAGGTCATCATACTGTATGGGGTGCTGTGTTAGGACATCGTAGTTTGTGGGGGGCTGTGTGGGGACATCAAACTATAATGGGCTGTGTGTGGACATACTGTGTGGGAGCTGTGCGAGGACATCATACTGTATGGGGTGCTGTGTTAGGACATCGTAGTTTGTGGAGGGCTGTGTGGGGACATCAAACTATAAGGGGCTGTGTGAGGATATCATACTGTGTGAGGGGCCTGTGTGAGGACGTCTTACTGTATGGGGCCAGTGTTAGGACATCGTAGTTTGTGGGGGGCTGTGTGGGGACATCAAACTGTGTGGGGGGATTGTGGGGACATCATCTTGTGTTGTTAGCTGCTGATCAAGGTACAAGGACTGCATAATAGGAGCAGCATGATTTACTGCTTTAAGTAAACATTATAAAAAGCAGTAAATTATATGGTGTTTCGCTGCTACAGGTAAGAATATAAGTTACATTAAGCCCTGTTGTGACATGTATTAGCAGTAGCAGTGATTAACAAACGTAATTCCGCTCGATATTAAGTGATAAAAATTAATATAAAACAAATTAGCAGAATTAAGCTCGGTCTGTTGGTTCGGCCTCCACAACAGTCCCTCCTGGGAAAATTAATTCCCCGCCCCATGTCTAAGGCTCTTTTCAGTTAGTGCTTTATCCTACATGTGGATCGTCCCACAAGGGTCGTGGGGTACTCGGTACCGGGTCCGATGTTCACAGGGGGATGTCACGGTGGCTGACCCGGTCCGTGGCCCTTGGACGTCCGTATAAAAGGGAAAGGTATTTAAAGGGATAAAGTTTATGTTCGTGACGCCACCTGTGGTATTCGGTCAGGGTGACCGATGCTGCTTTAGGGGGTCCGCTGGGGTGATGAAATGGCAGCTAGATGGTATACCTTCCCACAGGTGAAGTATATCCCCAGGGCTTCCCAGTGTGTAGACGGTGGATGGTGAGAGGCGCAGAGAAGAACGAGGACACAAGGTTGCAGTCTCTTTACCTTTACTGAAGACTTCAGCATACACAGTCCAGGGCACCAGATCACAGGGCAGGCAGAGTCCGGCCGGTTTGGAGGCAAGTTAGGAGTCCCCTTGTCCAGGTGGAAATCAGTAGCCTTCCCTTGCACTGCGGTGGTGTAGTCCCTCACTGCCTATGGCTTCACATAAGGGTCTCACAGATGTGCTCTCTCTGTCCCCCATATAGGATAGGACAAAACCTGTATGATTGGTGACATGCACCTGTTTATAGGGTCTCTTAGATAACCCTGCTCTGTATGTGTCACCTTGCCTCCCGGGTGTAGGTTCAGAGAGGTAACCTGCAATTAGCTGTCCTGCCGGTCTCTGAAATAAGGCGTGGAGGTCCTTACTCCCTCGGTGTTCTGGCTACCGGGATTCTGCGCCTCAGAAGGAGGCAGCCTGAGCGGGGCTGGTCCCCTTCTGGTATCCTGTCCTTTGCTTCAACTTCCTTCACGCTCGCTGCAATACAGTTCTGCCTTTCAATGTCTCTTTCTGGGAGCTGCAGCTCTGAGGGCATGCACAGCTCTGTGGACCCTCTCCTCTGTCCTCTGACAGGAATTCGCTGTCTGTCTGGAACTGACTGAGCTGAGCTCTGCCAGCAACTAACTTCTGTCTGGAACTTACTGACTTTCCCTTCAGACTACCAGATATATATATATATATATATATATATATATATATATACTGTATATATATATATATATATATATATATATATATAGGGAGTGACCTAATAAATAAGAGCAAAAGTTCCCCCTGGTGGCCCGGAGTATGAAATGCTTTGCATGTTTGTGATACCTGGATGCAGTTATCCTTTCTTGCCTCCAAACGTAGCATCACTCTCCCCGAGAGGAAAGCAATACCACTGTGACGACCAAGACCCTGAGGTGCCACACATTCTTTTTTCAATTTTTATTCTTTTGGCCTGGGAGAGGCATGTTGGTAGAAAAGGTTATACTCCCATAAAAAATAAAGTTGCCTTGTAGTGGCTGGTGGGCACACACAAATTGGCCAATTTGTGCTCTCAGTATTAGAGATGAGCGGTGTTCGAGTAGAACTGTTCACCAATTTCAAACTCAAGCTGTTCTGGGGGTTTTCAAGTTGTTTGACGAACTCGGACAATTTGCTTAAAATTCGGCTGTTCGAGTTCCTGTTCGATAACTGTTAGTTCCCCAAAAGCCTAGCTTGATTTGCACATTAAAACTGTTTATCATTGTTAATCGACTGTTTCAGTGTATAGTGGGCGGTGGGGGCAGGGGATAGATCTGTGCTGAAATACCGCCGATCTCCTTTTCTTTTTTTCTTTCCCTCATTTACAGAGGGGCGGTGCAGTCTCTCAGCCTATCAGCAGTGCGCACACACACAGCAATGTGCATGTGATGCAGACAAGCAAGGGCATGTGTCATTGGCTGTGTATGTCACATGTCCTTGCCCTATAAGAACCAGCCATTTTCCCTGTCGCCACCATTTCCTCACTGCTGCAGCTTAGTGTTAGACGGCACCGCTGCTGCTGTGGGCGCTATACAGTATAAGTGTAAATTGTGAGCGAATTTGCAGTTAGATAGAGAGAGAGATAGGTTTAGGGAGTCGGGACTAGTTGTAATATCAGCCCTTTTCAGGGTAGGTTACAGCAGTTCATAGCACTGTTTGCCAGGCAGGTCTGAGCCAGTGCTGTGCAAGTGTTTGTCACAGCATTTGGTGTAATCTAGCTCAGCCAATCCTTTTGGGCTAGTAGCATTGTCTGGTAGTCACCTGAGTAGCCCACCTGTGAAGCTAGCTACACCGCCTGTGTATCCAATAATTTTTTACTGCATCTAACCCAGTAAATCGTTTTGGGCTAGTACCACAGTTTGGCCACTCAGCTCTGCGCTATTTCCATACATCGTTTTTTGTTCCAACAACTACAGAGTTGCCAATTAGTTAAGCACCAATATGAGTGCAAAAGGCCTGCTGCTGGTGGAAAGGGGAATAGGCGTTTTGGAAAGGGAAAAAAAGGTTGTGTCCATGGGGTAGGAGGTAAAGCAACAGTAACATCTGCAGAAGAAAGACCTTCTTCTAGCCAAAGTAAGATGTCTACTTCTTTTCGTGGATAATCTGATATGATCCCTTTCTTACGAGCATCGCTATGAGCATCGCTACAAATTCCAGATGAGGCACAAAAAGAGCAGGTGCTTGAACGGATATCATGTGCTACTTCAATTGGGCTCTCCTCCACCTCAACTTCAACATCACAAATACCCCAGTCCTCAGAGGTGTCACCTCAATCACACTTGCTTCCTCACAGCTCCCAAGTCTCCAGCTACCCGTCTGAGTATGGGGTAACACAGATGGTTGAGTCTGCAGAGCTGTTTACTCATACTATAGCCTGGGAATCAGAGGTCTGCTCCAGAGCTTCTGTGAATCCAGACAAGGAAATAATCTGCACTGATGCCCAGAATCTTTGTGAGTCGGATACAGGCCCAGATGAAGAAGGTTCTGAGTATAATGCAGACCCTCGTTCCCAAACTGTAACTCCTGTTGGTGGAGACAATGAGGAAGATGATGATGAGACTGAGATACCTGATTGGAATGAAAACTTGACTTTTCGGTCTGGGCAGGGAGAGGTTGGCTCTGAGGATGACGGGTGTGAGAACACACAGGGTGATGATGACGAGGTTGGAGACTCCACTTACTGTCAACCCACAGTCCGCCAGTCCATGAGGTCAGCAGAGGAGGTGGAGGAGGATGCTAGTGACGACGAGGTTAGGTTGCGCCTTCCTGGACAGAGACGGAGTACTGGAAGCACATCAACAACTGCATCCTCAACCACAACTGTGCCTTTGAGCACAAGTCGTGGTGGCTCTTCAGGTCGCATGGGCTCTAAGCCTTGCATAGCCTGGGCATTTTTTGAGATCACAAAGGATGACCCAACTCATGTTGTCTGTAAGATTTGTCACCAAAATCTCAGTAGAGGCCAAAACATGAATAGTTTGAGTACTTCATGCATGAACCGTCACATGAAGCCATAAGTTGCAGTGGGAAGCTCACTCTGCTACAATGCGGCCTAGTGGGCCGGGCCAACCACCGTCTTCCCCATCAAGTGCATCCGCGGCCTCTTCGTCCTCAGTGACTGTGGGGACAGCAGTCGCACATGGTTTTGGACGCAGACCTTCCACCTCTTTACCCGCAACAGCCAGTGTGATTGGCAGTACATTTGCAAGTGGAAATACCTGCTGTGTTGAGCGCTCTCCAACATCATGACCACCACATTTTGATCAAGGCAACATAATATCTCCGCCTGCACCTTCCTCACAGACCAGCAGTTTGCCGGGGACACCCTACTCAACCCCGTCTAAGCACGGCAGCCAGCCCTCGGTCCCTCAGATGTGGACAAGTAAAAGACCATTTCCTCCTAGCCATGACAAAGCTAAGAGGTTGAATATCACCATCTGCAAGCTGTTGGCTACAGAAATGCTGCCTTTCCACCTGGTGGACACAGAGGATTTTCGAGACTTTATGTCCGTCGCAGTACCAGATGCCCAGTCGCCACTACTTCTCAAAGAAAGCTGTGCCTGCGCTACACCAGCATGTCGCACACAACATCACCGCTTCTTTGAAAAACTCTGTGTGTGACAGGGTGCATTTCACCACAGACACTTGGACAAGTAGACATGGACAGGGGCATTACATGTTGGTGACTGGGCACTGGGTAACTATGGTGACAGCAGGAGAAGGGGCTGCTGTCCAAGTCTTGCCGTCCCCACGAGTTGCGCGTCGATCCTCTGTATCTAGAAGTTCCTCCACTGCTTCTGCCTCCTCAACCTTCTCTCGGTCCTCCACCTGCACCCATAGCCTGTCTGGTAATGCCACCCACATTCTAACTGTGCAGAAGGAATCCTGCACACCTCCTTACTATGCTGTCACCAGGACTCAACGGCATCAAGCGGTGTTTACCTTGAAATGTCTGGGAAATGTGAGTCACACAGCCGAGAAGTTGTGGTCAGCTCTGGAGACCGAGTTCCATCAATGGTTGTCTTTAGGGTCGAGCGAAATCGGACAAATTCAAAAATCGCCGACTTTCGGCAAAGTCGGGTTTCATGAAACCCGACCGATCCTAGTGTCGGATCGGCCATGAGGTCGCCGATCTGCGCGCAAAAGTCGCGCTTCATATGATGCTTTCAGCGCCATTTTTCAGCCAATGAAGGAGGACGCAGAGTGTGGGCAGCGTGATGACATAGGTCTCGGTCCCCACCATCTTAGAGAAGGGCATGACAGTGATTGGCTTGCTTTCTGCGGCGTCACAGGGGCTATAAAGGGGTGTGCACGCCGACCGCCATCTTACTTCTGCCGATCTTAGCATAGGGAGAGGTTGCTGCAGCTTCATCAGAAGAAGGGATATAGTTAGGGAGGGAAGATTAACCCCCAAACTGCTTGTGCTGTAGCGATTTCCACTGTCCAACACCACCTTTTTTTTGCAGGGACAGTGGAGGCTATATTTTTGTGCATCAGCTCTGTAGCTTATTAGGCTGCCTTATCAGGCTCCCTGATAGCTGCATTGCTGTTTGCACCGCTGCTGTGCAAACCAACTGCTTTTTTAAAAGCAAAAATCCTGTTGCTCCTTTCTGCACAGTTATCTTGTTTATTTGTCCACACTTTTGTGTGCAGTCCTTTTTATTGCTGCCATACTTGTCCTAAGATCATTGTAGGGAGATTGAAATTGTACTACAGTCCTTGTATTTTTTCATATATCTTCCAGCCACTTTCTGCCACTTACATTGTATTGTTTTATACACTGGGCCTGAGTTTTGGTTCAGTCTCCCAAAAAAAAGTGAGATTCAAATTCTCACAAAGTGGATATACTTCAGTCCTTTTAGTTTGTCGTATATCAGCCAGCCACTGTCTGCCACTTAGATTGCGTTGTTATATACACTGGGCCTGAGTTTTGGTTCACTCCCCCCCCAAAAAAAAGTGAGATTCAAATTCTCACAAAGTGGATATACTTCAGTTCTGTTAGTTTGTTGTATATCAGCCAGCCACTTTCAGCCACTTACATTGCGTTGTTATATACACTGGGCCTAAATTTTGGTTCAGTCTCCCCCAAAAAAAGTGAGATTCAAATTCTCACAAAGTGGATATACTTCAGTCCTGTTAGTTTGTCGTATATCAGCCAGCCACTTTCTGCCACTTACATTGTGCTGTTTTATGCACAGGGCCTGAGTTTTGGTTCAGTCTCCCAAAAAAAAGGGAGATTTAAATTCTCAAGTTTATATACACCTTCTACCTTGTTTTACAGTACCATATAACGGTTGTTATTTTGGTTAGGCTACGTTCACATTTGCGTTGTGCGCCGCAGCGTCGGCGCCGCAACGCACAACGCAAACAAAAACGCAGCAAAACGCATGCACAACGCTGCGTTTTGCGCCACATGCGTCCTTTTTTTTCATTGATTTTGGACGCAGCAAAAATGCAACTTGCTGCGTCCTCTGCGCCCGGACGCGGGCGCCGCAGGGACGCATGCGGCGCAAAACGCAAGTGCGACGCATGTCCATGCGCCCCCATGTTAAATATAGGGGCGCATGACGCATGCGGCGACGCTGCGGCGCCCGACGCTGCGGCGCCGACCGCAAATGTGAACGTAGCCTTAGATTTTCCAAAAAATGAGGAAGTCTGGTGGAAGAGCCCGCAGGCGGTGGTTGCCAGCTGGTACTGATGGTGGTGGTGGTGGTGCATCTGGTGGTAGTGGCAAACGCACAATAGCACCTAAGGCTGGAGGTGTCTGGCTACACAAGGCCTCGAAGGCTCCCTTATCTGGGAGTAGGAAAACAGCTTTTAAAGCCGGAGCAGCAGGAAAAAGTTTTGGCTTTCCTTGCTGACTCAGCCTCTAGCTCTTTCGCCTCCTCTTCAGAAAGTTCCAAATATAAAAGCATCGAGTCGTCAGTGTTTGCTCCCAGTCAGGAACAAGACGTTTCCTTGTGTCCTTCACCCAAACCAAAAGTGAAGGATGCGTCAGGCGACACTACAGGTTACTCCATGGAGCTCTTTACACATACCGTGCCTGGGTTAGAAAGGGAAATTGTTAACTGCCCATTACAAGATGAATCGGACATGGAGTGCACTGATGCACAGCCACAGCTAGATTATTATGCTGTTCCATTGACTCAGATCACTACATTGCCCTCGCAGTGTACTGAGCCAGAATCTGACCCTGATGAGACTATGGTGCCCCGTCCCGAACGCTATAGCACCTTACACGGTGACACAGAGGAAGGTGCACATGACATTGAAGAGGAGGTGATAGATGACCCAGTTGTTGACCCAGATTGGCAGCCATTGGGGGAGCAGGGTGCCACTGCCAATAGCTCAGAAGCGGAGGAGGATGATCCGCAGTAGCCATCTACATCGCAACAGCTGTCATCTGGCAGGCCCGTATCAGGCCAAAAACGTTTGTCAAAAACAAAAACAGTTTTAGGACAGCGTGGCCATCCGGTGAAAGTAGCACAACGTGCAATGCCTGAAAAGGTATTCCATAGTAGGAAGAGTGTAGTGTGGCAATTTTTTAACCAAGATCCAAATGATCAGTCAAAAGTTATCTGTAAGAAATGCTCAAAGACCATGAGCAGAGGGAAGAATCTTCAAAATGTAAATACAACGTGCATGCTTAGACATTTAACCAGCATGCACTTGCAAGCCTGGACTAACTACCAAACGTCCCGTACCGTTGGTGCACCTGCTCGGAATGAAGGTAGTCAGCAACGCTACATTGCTTCCCTCACTGTAAGCCCACTAGTTAGGACACCACCAGCAGCAAATGTGGAGGTATCGTCGCAAGGCCAAAGCAGTCAGGGAATCACAAGGTTCTTGGTAGGAAACACTATGTAGGCCAACATCAAGAATACCATCACCAACCCTCTCTCAATCTGCCATGTCCACCACCACCACCGCTAGTTCCACCGTATGCAGCTCTCCAGTCCAGCTCACCCTACAAGAGACTCTCATTAGGAAAAGAAAGTACTCATCCCCTCATCCGCGTACACAGGGTTTGAACGCCCACATTGCTAGACTAATCTCGTTAGAGATGATGCCCTACCGGTTGGTTGAAAGCGAAGCTTTCAAAGACCTGATGGCCTACGCAGTACCACGCTATGACCTACCCAGTCGGCACTTCTTTGCGAGAAAAGCCATCCCAGCCCTCCACCAGCATGTCAAAGACCGCATTGTCCATGCACTGAGGCAATCAGTCAGTGGAAAGGTGCACCTCACAACAGATGCATGGACCAGTAGGCATGGCCAGGGACGTTACGTGTCCATCACGGTGCACTGGGTTAATGTGGTGGATGCAGGGTCCACAGGGGACAGCCATAGTGGGACAGTCCTGCCTTGCCCACGGTCTAGGAAACAGTTGGCTGTAGGCGTTCACCACCCCTCCTCCTCCTCCTCCAGAAGCGAAAGCTCGTCCACACAGCGCAGTCGCACGACCACTCCATCCGCAGCTGCCAGTGTTGCACATGAGGTGTCCCATTATCTAACAGCTAGTGGTAAGCGTCAGCAGGCTGTGTTACAAATGAAGTGTTTGGGCGACAACAGACACTGTTATGATCTGGTGGCCTAAGAGCAGCATGAGACGTACTCAGGAGAAGGTGGTACCTGTACTGACCGCAGACCCTGAACCTAACACCGCAACTAGAAGTAGCCGTGGAATGTACCTAGCGCTCCCTAGACATCTCAACACAGCCGGAGGACTAATTACCCCTAGAGATAGAAAAGGGAAAACTATCTTGCCTCAGAGAAAATCCCCAAAGGACAGGCAGCCCCCACAAATATTGACTGTGAGAGGAGAGGGAAAAACATACACAGACTGAAATGAGAATTTAGCAAAGGAGGCCACTTCTAGCTAAATAGAAAGGACAGGACAGAGTACTATGCGGTCAGTATTAAAACACTAGAAAATATCCACCACAGAAAATACAAAAACTCCACAGCTAACTAAAGATATGGAGGGTATATCTGCATCTCCAGAGATACCAGCTTGGCTAAAAAAATCCTTATACAGACCAAGCTGGACAAGACAAAACATAGAAAAGAACTGAACAATAAGACCACAGCATGTGGACAGCAAAATCAAGACCAGAACTTATCTTTGTTGAAAAGAATTGCAAAGCAGAAGAGACCAGGCAGGGATGTGAATCCTCCAGGAACAATGGACAACTGGCACTGACTAAAGGGTGAAGCAAGACTAAATAGCCCAGTCCAAATTGCAAAAAGTGAAAACACCTGATAAATGCTGTGATTCAGAGACAGCAGTGCTACCACTTACAACCACCGGAGGGAGCCCAAGAGCAGAATTCACAACAAGACACACCGCGGAAGTACTGGCCGAGTACTTGCAGCAACAAACTCAGTCATGGCTGGGCAGTGTACATCTTGAGGCAGGCAAGGTAGTCAGTGATAACGGAAGGAATTTTATGGCTGCCATAGCCCTTTCAGAACTGAAACACATACCTTGCCTGGCTCACACCTTGAACCTGGTGGTGCAGTGCTTCCTCAAAAATTATCCGGAGTTACCAGCCCTGCTCCTGAAGGTGCGAAGACTTTGCTCGGACATCCGCCGGTCGCCTGTACACTCCAGCCGTATGCTGAACCATCAGTGATCGCTGAATCTTCCCCAGCACCGCCTAATAATCGACGTTGCAACAAGGTGGAACTCCACACTGCACATGGTTCAGAGGCTGTGCGAACAGAGGCGTGCTGTAATTAATTTGTGGGAGGATACACATACACGGGCAGGCACTTGGATGGCAGACATGGAGTTGTCTGGTGTGCAGTGGTCGAAGCTACAAGACCTCTGTCAAGTCCTTCAGTGTTTTGAGGAATGCACACGGCTGGTAAGTGCAGACGACGCCATCATAAGCATGAGCATCCCACTAATGCGTCTGCTGATGCAAAGTTTGACGCACATTAAGAAGCAGGCGTCTGCAGCCGAGGAGGAGGGAAGCCTTGGTGACAGTCAGCCATTGTCAGCTCAGGGAACTCTCCTGTACGAGGTGGCGGACAAAGAGGAGGAGGAGGAGGAGGATTATGGGGATGAATATTTATGGGAGGAGGATGCTTCTCAGGGGGCAATAGAAACTGGTGGCATTGCAAGGTCAGGTACAGGGTTTTTGCGGGACACAAGTGATGTTGATTTGCAAGAAAGTGCTCCTCAACCCAGCACAAGCAGTGAATTGACACCTGGAACATTGGCCCACATGGCTGAGTATGCCTTGCGTATCCTAAAAAGGGACCCCTGCATTATCAAAATGATGACCGATTACGATTACTGGTTGGCCTGCCTCCTGGATCCACGATATAAAGGAAAATGACAAAATATCATGCCACATGAGAACCTTGAGCAAATATTGACTACCAAACAAGCAACTCTTGTAGACCGTTTGGTTCAGGCATTCCCAGCACACAGTGGCGGTGATGGTTCTCACACGAGCCGTGGGGGGCAACATGGCAGAGGTGTTAGAGGTGCACAAATCCGAAGTGGCGTTGGACAGAGGGGTTTTATGACCAGGTTGTGGAGTGATTTCGCAATGACCGCTGACACAACAGGTACTGTTGCATCGATTCAAAGTGACAGGAGACAGCATTTGTCCAGTATGGTTACGAACTACTTTTCCTCCCTTATCGATGTTCTCCCTCACAGGTCATTCCCCTTTGATTACTGGGCATCAAAAATAGACACCTGGCCTGAATTGGCAGAATATGCATTACAGGAGCTTGCTTGCCCTGTTGCTAGTGTGATATCAGAACGAGTATTCAGCGCTGCTGGTTCAATACTGATCGAAAAAAGGACACGTCTGGCTACCCAAAATGTTGTTGATCTAACCTTCATTAAAATGAACCAATCATGGATTTCAAATTATTTTGCCCCACCTTCCCCTGCTGACACGTAGCGTGCCTGAAAAATGTCTTGCTTTTGGCCTCCTCTTGCGGATTTCTTCAATTCCTCCATTTGCAGCTGCTGAATGTCCACCATAGGCCATTTTTATACCTCCCTAAATGGGCTGACTCCCCCCACAGGGCCGTGGTCACCACCTGGTGCAAGCACCCGTGCGGGTGCCGTTTGCCTGGACAGGTGGGTGGGCCCACTCTTGGGCGACTGCACTGGCACAGGGTCCCTCATAGTACAATGAAGTGTCTATGACGGTGGTGGTGCACAACCAACGTCAGTCACACCGTCGTAATATGAGGGGCCCTGTGTCAGTACCGCCGCCCACGAGAGAGTGTTCCCCCCCAGCTCGAACAGTGCTCTACCACTTGCAATACTTACCTCTCCCTGCTCCACCACTGTGTAGTCTGTGCTGTTCAATTCTTCAATGGCACAGCCAATACAAATTTGTTGAAATGATAGATGATAGTTAAAATATACAGGGGCCCTGGCCTCCATATAGACCAGTTAATACTTTGCGCCTACTACCACTGTCTGCTACTCAGCAGAGGAGCCCACCCCTGTACCTAGCTATGCCACCTGTTTATTTATGAACAATTTTTTGACTGACATTTAGCCCACTTTATTATTTGGGCCTACTAATTTAGTCTGCTACTCATTACAATTTTCCGACACTGAGCAAAGCAATGTTGCCTGTTTATTTATGAACAATTTTTTGGCAGACATTTAGCCCACTTTATTATTTGGGCCTACTAACTGTGTCTGCCACTCATTACAGTTTTCCTCCACTGAACAAAGCAATGCCGCCTGTTTAGTCCTGTTACCACATTTGAACTGCATTTAGCCTACTTTATTATTTGGGCCTACTAACTGTGTCTGCCACTCATTACAGTTTTCCTCCACTGAACAAAGCAATGCCGCCTGTTTAGTCCTGTTACCACATTTGAACTGCATTTAGCCTACTTTATTATTTGGGCCTACTAACTGTGTCTGCCACTCATTACAGTTTTCCTCCACTGAACAAAGCAATGCCGCCTGTTTAGTCCTGTTACCACATTTGAACTGCATTTAGCCTATTTTATTATTTGGGCCTACTAACTGTGTCTGCCACTCATTACAGTTTTCCTCCACTGAACAAAGCAATGCCGCCTGTTTAGTCCTGTTACCAATTTTGAACTGCATTTAGCCTACTTTATTATTTGGGCCTATATCTGTGTTTCCTCCTCATCCTGCCCATTGCCCAGCCACTGCTAGATGAGTCTGCTGGTACATTGACCCAGACTACTACATTCCCCTTGCACTCTACACAGCCAGAATCTGACCCTGCTGAAAGTCAGGTTCCCCTTCCCGCATACTACACCACCTTACACAGGGACAAAGAGGAAGGTGCAGATGAAAGTGCAGGTTCCTTCATCAGGTGGGGGGGCATACTCGTTGGCAATGTCATTGGCACAGGGCCCCTCATAGTACGCAAAAGTGCCTCTGCCAGTGGGAGGCGCCACCCGCCGTCAAACACACCGCCGTACTATGAGGGGCCCTGTGCCAGTGCCAACAAGTGGGCCCCCCCGCTTGCTTAGGATCACAGCACTTGCAAAGTTGAAATACTTACCTCTCCCTGCTCCACCGCCGTGACGTATTCCGCGTTTCCTGGGCCCACGAAAATCTTGAGCCAGCCCTACCCCCCCACAACTTTAGCCAAATGACCCCCAAATTTCAATGCCTAATTATTATAAAGTAAATTAAGATTGACAAGCTTCAGTAATAAGAATTGATGTTTTTGGCACTGAAATGGGCACTGTGGGTGTTTTCCTGTCCTCCACTCACTGCCGACTTTGATTCCCCATTGACTTGCATTGGGTTTCGTGTTTCAGTCGGCCCCCGACTTTTCGCAATAATCGGCCGATTTTACCTGACCCGACTTTTGACAAAGTTGGGTTTCGCGACACCCGACTCGATCCGAAAAAAGTAAAAGTCGCTCAACTCTAGTTGTCTTCACTGAACCTGCTGCCAGGAAAGGCTGTGTGCGACATGCTGCAAACCTGGGTGCGGCCCTTCGCCGGGCAATGTCACACACGTGCCTTGTATGGCTCACATTTTGAACCTGGTTGTCCAGCAATTTTTATCCCACTCTCCCGGACTAGATGGGCTTCTGCTGAGGGCACGGTCGCTGTGTGCTCACTACCGCTGTTCGCATCCCACAGCTCAACGACTTACATCTCTACAGAAGTCGTTGGGCCTCCCAGTTCACCAGCTGAAATGCGATGTGCCCACATGGTGGAATTCAACTCGCTCATGTTGCAGCGACTGTAGCAGCACAGACGAGCCCTGGTGCAATACGTAATGATGTATAGCCTGGGCCAATGAGATCCAGAGGTGGGGCAAATCACGCTGCAAGAGTGGTCTCAGATCAGGGACCTATGCACCCTTCTGCACAGTTTTGAAATAGCGACGAAGATGTTTAGTGCTGACGATGCCATTATCAGCATGACTATTCCAGTCATTTACATGCTGGAGCACACCTTAAACAGTATTCGGAGTCAGGTGGTGGGACAAGAGAAGGAGGAGGAGGAACAGGAGGAGTCGTATGTGGAAGAGATAATATCTCCAAGGTCCAGTCGGTCGGCAGCACCAAGGCAGCTGGCATTGGAGGCTGGGGGAGAGGGATTACCGAGGGCACATGGTAGCAGCCAAACTGTTGAGGAAGGTGCAGGAGCCGGTGAAGAAGTGGAGGACAAACTGACGCTGGGCATGGAAGACTCATCAAATGAGGGAGACCTTGATCAAATTTCTGTTGTGCGAGGTTGGGGGGAGAGGGCAGAGGAAGGATTCTCATCTCGCCGCCACCAAGACAGCAAGGACTTGGTCCTCCTGGATGCGCAAGACACATGAATGCCTTCTTGCTGCACTACCTGCAACATGACCCTCGGATTGTCAGAATCCGAAGTAATGCCGACTACTGGGTTGCCACACTCTTAGATTCCCGGTACAAAAGTAAATTTGGCAAAATAATTCCTGCCATAGAAAGGGATTCACGCATGCAGGAGTATCAGGAGAGACTGTTACAGAATCTTACATGTGCTTTTCCACAAAACACCAGTGGTGCACGTAGTCAATCTCTGAGTTCTAACTTCCCGTGGGACTGTCGAGTCATCACTCAAACCGTAACAGTAACATCGTATCTGGTGGTAACAGCAATTTTTTCCAATCGTTTCAAGAATTTTTTAGACTATCCTTTGCAAGGCCACAGGAGACAAGAAGTCTGACGCATAGCCAATGCCTATAGCGGATGGTACAGGAGTATCTCCAAGTTAACATCGATGCCATGACTGTGGAACTGGACCCTTGCTCATTTTGGGCTTCCAGTCTGGAAAAATGGCCTGAGCTCGCCACTCACGCCTTGGAGATCTTGTCGTACCGCGCAGCCAGCGTTCTCTCTGAACGTGTGTTCAGCGCTGCTGGTGGTGTGCTGACAGATAAGCGCACGCGGCTGTCCAGTGACAATGTAGACAGATTAACGTTCATCAAGATGAACAAATCCTGGATCCGCATGGACATTTCTACGCCTGTGTCATCCTGGGGAGACTAAAAGCTTGATGATTTTTGAAAACCACCTCTCCAACCATTTTAAGAAACTCTGGGGAAATTGATGCCACTTAAGTGGTGTCTGTGACCCAATTTTTGGAAAAAATGAAGACTCTTTTTGGTGTCCCCTTGCTGTGTTTTACATGACGTTGGCATCGTCAATTCCAGGTAGGTGGGGTCGCTCCTCCCCCCCTTTTAACCTTTAGAAACTACATACACTATGGCTTGGGGTAACACAGATGGTTAATTCTGCAGAGCTGTTTACTCATACTATGGCCTGGGATTCAGAGGTCTGCTCCAAAGCTTCAGTGTCTGCTAGTCAGCAGAGTACCCCTCCCATGAAGCAAGCTACACCGCCTGTTTATCTAAGTACTAATTTTTAACTGCATCTAGCCCAGGCAGTACTTTGGGCCTAGTAGCAGTGTCTGCTACTCAGCAGAGTACCCCACCCATGAAGCAAGCTACACCGCCTGTAGATCTAATTACTAATTTTTATCTGCATCTAGCCCAGGAAATCCTTTTGGGCCTAGTAGCAGTGTCTGCTACTCAGCAGAGTACCCCACCCATGAAGCAAGCTACACCGCCTGTTTACCTAATTACTAATTTTTATCTGCATCTAGCCCATGAAATCCTTTTGGGCCTAGTAGAAGTGTCTGCTACTCAGCAGAGTACCCCACCCATGAAGCAAGCTACACCGCCTTCTTCCTTTTTCACACTAACCCCTCGGCTCTGGGGTGTCCTCTCTCCCTCCAGCTCTCTCCTTCTCACAGGTGGACTACCGTGTGTATTCACACTGTGGCGAATCTTTTGGGCCCAGGCATAAGAAGTCGTCGAGGTAATGGTTAATATGTGCCCCCTTAGAAATGTCCATGACAACCCATTCGAGGAAGCAACTAAGCGCCTCAAATAGTGAGCAGGATATGGAGCACCCCATGGGCAAACTGTGATCTATGTAGTATGCTCCTTCACAGAAGCAGCCCAATGGGAGGACACTATTCGGAGGCACAGGTAGTAACCGGAATGCCCCCTCAATGTCTGTTTTGGCCATTAGGGTGCCCCTTCCCAACTTCTTGACCCACCTGATTGCCTCGTCAAAGGAGGTACAGTACATAGTACTGTACTTAGTTCTGCGTCGATGTTGTCGTTTACTGACCTGCCCCTTGGATATGACAAATGGTGGATTAGTCTGAGTAAATTGGGTTCATTTTTTGGCACAACTCCCAATGAGGATACCACTACGTCTTCTAAGGAAAGTGTTCTGAATGGACCCGCCGCCATTCTACCTAAAGATATTCCTTTTTTAAATTTTTTTGTCACAACGTCTGGGTGCTTGGTAGGGTGATTTTAGATTTTTACTCCAGCCTTTATTGATTTTAGAAGGGCATGACATGCCTATATCTGTGTCTCCTCCTTTTACTCCTCCACCTCTTTTCTTTTCGCATGACTATATGTACTTGTGACTTTTCCATGTGTTTGTTGTGTCTTCTGAGCAGTTTGTCAGCTTTTGGACACCTTTTAAGGTGTTTTCTATGTGTTTGTATGCCATTGGTTTCAATGGGGTTCGACGGTGTTCGTCGAACGTTCGACGAACATTTGTCGAACACGCCCTAATTCGACGAACCAAACCGAACTCGAACACTAGGGGGGTGGCTCAACACTACTCAGTATCTCAATTTTAGAAGTATATTTTATGTGACAGTAATGCAGGTTATTTTCCATACGTTCAATATTTGCCTATGTCGTGTGACTTGTAGATAGATGAGGACTGTATCAGAGCTATGGGGAGTCTGAGGGTCTCCTGGAGGGTGATCAGTTAGGATATAAAGTGAATGAAATTCCAAGTATTCTAGTATCAGTCCATTATTTGCTCCCATTTTTCTCTAATTATTATTATTATTATATTAATATCTGCCTCACTGATCCTTATACTTTTCCGGCTCCGCTGTCTTCTACTTGGCTTGAACATGTGTTTTAATCAAAATATTTTACGGTTGCCATCTGTCTGGAAACTTACCAGTAGTCATTAAAAATTCAGCGATTGATTATTACAGAATCTCCGCTCGTCCAATCTCTGAAATCCTAAATTTATAAAGTTGGGGTTTTTTAAAACAAAAAATTCTGATTTGACTTCTACAATTTTTAAAATTAAGAAGTAAAAAAGATAAATTAACCAGTGAAATATATTGATTTTTAAATTAAAGAAGTAATTACACATAAAATATTCGACAATAAAAAAAACCAAAAAAACAAAAGAAGCTAACATAAAATATATTTTATATTCAAACATAAAAACAAATAAACCAATATAATGAATGAAAGAAAAGAAAAATTAAATAAAATGTGTAATTACGATTTAAAAAAATGTGCTAGAGAATTAATTGAATTTACTCTAGTTTTCAAAACTTGATATGGTTTGATATGTAAAGTTTGTCAGTGTATGATCTGATTAGTTCTACAGAACAGATCCCTGGGTGTACAGTATAGGCTCCTCTCTTGGGATGAATGGCGTAGTTATAGGAAGGGTGTCGCCCTCTTGTCTTTTATGGGATCAGATGGCTGGGTCTTGCTTACACCCCTTCCAAAGTTGTGGTTAGAACCATATGCCACTAATTACCTATAGTTCCTTACATCTGTCACCCCAGCCCCCTGCTTCTCCAACTCCTGCAATCTGCCAACCCTGAACAGCTCCCTGACAGCACTATGGAGAAAAATGTAACATAAAACCTGCACAAAATAAAAAAAATAAAAAAGGTAATAAAGCAAAATAGAAACAATGGTAAAAAAAACCCATAAAATCTGCAAAAAAGCAATAATAAAGTTATAAATCAAAATAGAAACAATGAAAAAACTTGTAACATTAAACCTACAAAAAAGCAATAATAAAAAAAAGTTATAATACAAAATGGAAAAACATTTAACATAAAACCTGCAAAAAAAGTGAAAGTAAAAAAGGTAATAAAACTAAATATTAACAATGAAAAAAATAACATAGAATATGTAAAAAACAATAAAGTTATAAATCGCAATAGAAACAATGGAAAAACTTGTAACATTTAACCTACAAAAAAGCAATAATAATAAAAACGTTACGGAATAATACAAAATGGAAAAACATTTAACATAAAACCTGCAAAGAAAGGATAATAACAATAAAAAAGTAGTTATAAAACAAAATGGAAAAAAACATGTAACACAAAACCTGTAAGAAATCAATAGTAAAAAAAGGTAATAAAGCAAAATAGAAACAATGGAAAAACTTGGAACATAAAACCTGCAAGTAAAGCAATAATGATAAAAAAAAGCTATAAAACAAAATACAACCAATGGAAAAACATGTAATATGTAACCTACCATGATAATTATGCAAATCCATAAATTATGAAAACATTATATATATATATATATATATATATATATATATATATATATATATATATATATATACACACTCAGAAAGTTTCACTGTCTAATTACCTTTGTTTCCAGTATATTTTGCAGTATATTTTGCTTGTTTTTTTTTTTATAATCATTCGTCGGGACAAAAGGAAAAGAACATTTTAGAAAAAAAATAAAATTTTTCATTTTTATTTTAATTTTCATAGAGTTTTACAATTTCAAAAATATTTAATTCTTGTAAAGTGTCATTATCAATACAAATTAGATTTGACCAACATATTTCACTACAAAAGGAAAACTACAGTAAACCCCTTATATGCATAATTGAACATTTTCCAAAAATTAATTTTAGATAAAAAGGTAAAAAGAAGCTAAATTCTAAAAGTTCCATTGTGCTGACCTTATAGGTAAACCTGGGTAATGTCATGTAGTAATATTTTCCAATACTTTTTATAAAACATTTTCAAAATTTTCTTAACAAATTTAAGAATAATCTGTCAAGAGTAAGACAAAATAATAGTGACTCACCAACAATTCAGGATGCTAATCAGTAGGAAGAACAGCTATAAAGAACATCTCTGTCCCTGGAGGACCAGTCGTGTCCTTACATTACATGGGCAATTCATTGATTTTCGATAGTATCTGTGTAATAATTCATTTCCCCTGCGGTGGTGCTGTAGGAAAATTGAACACTTGCTGCTCAGTTCCCGCACTGTTTACAACAGCTTGAGGTCTTGACGTATGGAAACTAGGAAGCCTTCTAATAAAGGGTTAGTGCTAGGTATAGGAATAGGGATAAGCTTAGACAGTAATGCCAAAAAATATAACAATGGGTAATGTTTAATTTTTTAATTTTTATATGTGATTCCAGCAAAAAAAAAGAGAAAAAAAAACAGGAGTATTTTCCTAAAATTACAATATGTGTGCTTGGTAGAGTGTCAGGGTCATTATCCTGTACCCCGAGTGTCAGGGTCATTATCCTGTACCCCCAGTGTCAGTGTCATTATCCTGTACCCCAAGTGTCAGTGTCATTATCCTGTACCCCCAGTGTCAGTGTCATTATCCTGTACCCCAGTGTCAGTGTCATTATCCTGTACCCCAAGTGTCAGTGTCATTATCCTGTACCCCAAGTGTCAGTGTAGTAGGCAGTGTTCACACAGTTATGCAGTTTCTTTGTCAACATAGGAAGGTTTATTAAAGTTCATTAATATTTTCCAGCAAAACAGATAAACGACAAAAGGCAAAACAAAACAGTCCATACAGTGGTACAGGGCTCACCCCTTCACAATATTGTCCATAGTCACTGCACAGTCTGGCCAGAGGTAAGAGGTCTCTCCAGCTCCCACAGAGACCAGGTCTCAGAGATGTTTCCTCCTCTGCACACAGAGCCACAGACCAGAGGCGTTTGCACCTCCACTCCCAGACAAGGAATGAACAGCTCAGCCGCCCTTTTATACCAGCTGCATCTCCTGGATTGGAGGTTGGGAATGACTAGTCCCCTCACCTCATCTAATCATTCCTAACAAACCTGAACCCATATATTGGTCTCATTAACCCTCTTAGCGCCTCCTATCTAGGATTCTTCCTATTACTTGTCTTTATACGTTCCTCCTCTGCCCAAAGTCAAGGGCTTGGCACTTTCACCCAAGCTTTCATGAACTCCATCCCTCCAAGACTTGACCAAGCTGATATGACATAGGTGGGGCTTCCTTTTCGTTAGTTGGTAAACTTTATAGTGGCCCTCACCAACACTTTCCAACACTTCATAGGGTACCTACCATTTGTCAAGGAATTTGCTCCCCACGGTGGCCACCAACATCCGTACCCGATACCCAGTTATAAATTGTTTTCCCCTAGTCAACGAACTTTACTCCATGGATCTTGCCTTGAGTAAGCGCTCTTTTGCTTGGCCCGTCACCTTGGTCCCTTGACATAACCTATCATTATACCCAGCCAAACGCTGAACCCGAACACCGGTTTGAAGATACAGGGGTCAGCGGGTGCTCTCATCTGCGGGCCTGGCTGTCTTTAGAAAGATTGCATGGACCAAGGCTCATACCACTGAACACCAGCTTTCTCTCTCCGTGGGCAGAACACTACTCAGACAACACAGGGTGAGGGTACAACAGTGTGGCAATGATTTATTGATTCACCAGTACACAATAGCATACAGTACAGTCCCAACAAATACCCAAGATGATGCAAAATACAGAGTCTCACCCTTGTGCTGACTTGCCGGGACGAGAGCTGCTTCCAGTGCCGCATACCCCCACCAGTGGCTCCCCACTTTTCGCAGACCCCTACAGCGAGGAGGTAACTACAAGCTTAGGAAGCTAACTGAGAGCAGTGAGGTTTGTGGCCAGGTGACCAGATTGTCCCAACCTGGATTCTTTAAGACGTCTCTGGGATTTCAGTGATGGTCAATTAAGCAGTCCTGTGTTCTTCCAGGCTGGGCCATAGTCCCCAAAGCTGAGATCCTGAAGAGTCACATGGACCATAAGAAAAAGTCTCTTTATATACTGTAGGTCAACCAGTATCCAGAGGTCAGAGAGAGATGTGAATGAGGCCAATCTGCATTGTTTGATTATGTAATCTATTTGCATAGTTTTTCCTCCTATTTTTGGGGATGCCAACAAACTGTCTAGCATGAACAATGCATGTAATCAACATATCAGCAAGCATCATTGATCAGTGGCCATGTATGTTTTGCAAAGATAACAGAAGATAAACAGTAGGAGATAATATTAGAGGTAAATATTCATCTTACAAGAAGAGTCAATACTTCAGTCAACAGTTTAAGATTCTGGGCCTACACAATTTACGTCTGGCATAATTAAGAAGAAATGCTCTGTCATCACAACCGGGTTCCTGACTTACTTTTCCTCAAGTATTTTTTCACCGAAGTCGCCAAATTGGGTGACCCATAGTTACCCCTGGACACCTGCATCTTCAGGGCGTGCTTCCACCTCCTTATCGCCAACCAGTATCGACAATGGAAGCTTGTTAGCCAGGACTCATGACAGGTTTCTTCAGTTGTGTCCCAGTTATCAGCCAACCTACCAGGTGGTACTGCATTCCTCCACAAATCCCAAAGCAGAGGAAAATCGCTACTGACAATTACAGGATTTAACAAGTCTTATCACTTCCACTTTGTGGGGCACGGATCCACAGTCTGTGTCAATGTTAACCCAGGCCACAGTAAAGTTCTTGGATTCTCCATTAATATACATGACACCCACCAGCCTGCTTGGGACCAGTACATGTGGAAGTGTGGCCCCTACCATGGTCACCAACCTCCCTGATCCCAGAAGTCCTGTCGCTAGGACACCATTCACAGTCATCTGTCATACCCGAGGCCCCTCGCCAGAAAGAGAAACAGGGCTGCAGACAGTTTAGGGGAAGTAGGAGCAGCGCCAGACTATGCTGAAGTCCATCGGCTCTAAGGTCAAGGGAGAATGGGCTGGTATATGACCCAGGGCACAACACCGCCAACAGAGAATTTGACGAGGTGATACCTTTTGTTTCCGGCTCTGACCCCTCCTGGGACCTTGGGTGCCCCACATAGGTGATCTTGGGCCCCTTCTTCTGGGTATCCCTGACAGGTGAACTCAGGTTCACTTGACTGTTCAGGGAGTTCTCCGCAGCCAAGAATCTTTCCACCAGGCTCACTAGTACGTCATCTGCGTTCTGGGGATCAACCTGGGCAACCCAGCTTTTCACTGATTTAGGTAGTGAGTGGATAAATTGTTCCACTACCACTCTCCACCATTTGTGCCGGAGAGCAGGTCTCAGGCTGCAATAATTTTTGCACCAGGTGTAACAAGTCGAACATCTGGGACTGTGGAGGCTTGTCATTTTGGTAGCGCCAGAGGTGGACCTGTTGCGCCCGGACAGCCAGAGTTACGCCAAAATGTGGCATAATCTCCTCCTTCAGCTTATCGTACTCCTTGGTATCCTGCAGGGCAAGGTCATAATATGCCTTCTGTGGTTCCCCAGTAAGATACGACGCTAGGACTTCCACTCATTGCGCCGGGGCAGTTTCTACCTGTCTGCCACTCTTTCAAAGACAGTCAGAAAAGCCTCAACCTCGTCCTCCAGAGTTATTTTCTGCAAGGCTTCCTGTACTGTTTGTCTCACAGGGCTACCTTCACTTTGACTGACCGGTGATTCCATCTCCCTGGCTGGACAGTTTCTGCCAGGTGAGTCATCTGCTGCTGCTGCTGAACCTGCTGTAACTGCTGCTGCTGTTGCACCTGGACTAATTGCTTCACAAGCTCCTCCATACTTTCTCACCGTGTTTGCAATGCTGACACTGCCTTCGCCCAGGACATACAGACTTTATCCAGCAATCATCTGTGATTCCCAGGATTTCCTCACACACTTCAACACCAAATGTAGAGTTTCAGTCTCAGGTAGTAGGCAGTGTTCACACAGTTATGCAGTTTTTTTTTGTCAAAGCAGGCAGGTTTATTAATGTTCATGAATCTTTTCCAGAAAAAGAGATAAACAGCCTTTTGACAAAAGGCAAAACAAAACAGTCCATACAGTGGTACAGGGCTCACCCCTTCACAATATTGTCCACAGTCACCGCACAGTCTGGCCAGAGGTAAGAGGTCTCCCAGCTCCCACAGAGACCAGGACTCAGAGATGTTTCCACCTCTGCACGCAGACCCACAGACCCACAGACCCACAGACCCGCAGACCCGCAGACCCACAGACCCACAGACCCACGGTGTTTACACCTCCACTCCCAGACAAGGAATGAACAGCTCAGCCTATACCAGCTGCACCTCCTGGATTGGAGGTTGGGAATGACTAGTACCACCTCATCTAATCATTCCTAACAAACCTGGACCCATAGATTGGTCTTATTAACCCTCTCAGCGCCTCCTATTTAGGATTCTGCCAGCTGCCTGTCTACAACACCCTAAATATCAGTGTCATTATCCTGTACCCCAAGTATCAGTGTCATTATCCTGTACATCTAATGTAATTTTCCTGTACCCCAAATGTCAGTGTGATTATCCTATTCGCCCAGTGTCATTATCCTGTACCCCAAGTGTCATTATCCTGTACCCCCAGTGTCAGTATCCTGTACCCCAGTGTCATTATCCTGTACCCCCAGTGTCAGTATCCTGTACCCCAGTGTCATTATCCTGTGCCCCCAGTGTCATTATCCTGTACCCCCAGTGTCAGTATCCTGTACCCCCAGTGTCATTATCCTGTACCCCAGTGTCATTATCCTGTACCCCAGTGTCAGTATCCTGTACCCCAGTGTCAGTATCCTGTACCCCCAGTGTCAGTATCCTGTACCCCTAGTGTCATTATCCTGTACCCCCAGTGTCAGTATCCTGTACCCCCAGTGTCAGTGTCATTATCCTGTACCCCGAGTGTCATTATCCTGTACCCCCAGTGTCAGTGTCATTATCCTGTACCCCCAGTGTCAGTGTCATTGTCCTGTACCCCGAGTGTCAGTGTCATTATCCTGTTCCCCGAGTGTCAGTGTCATTATCCTGTACCCCCAGTGTCAGTGTCATTATCCTGTACCCCCAGTGTCATTATCCTGTACCCCCAGTGTCAGTGTCATTATCCTGTACCCCCAGTGTCAGTGTCATTATCCTGTACCCCGAGTGCCAGGGTCATTATCCTGTACCCCCAGTGTCATTATCCTGTACCCCCAGTGTCAGTGTCATTATCCTGTACCCCGAGTGTCAGGGTCATTATCCTGTACCCCAAGTGTCAGTGTCATTATCCTGTACCCCAAGTGTCAGTGTCATTATCCTGTACCCCAAGTGTCAGTGTCATTATCCTGTACCCCAAGTGTCAGTGTCATTATCCTGTACCCCAAGTGTCAGTGTAGTAGGCAGTGTTCACACAGTTTTGCAGTTTCTTTGTCAACATAGGAAGGTTTATTAAAGTTCATTAATATTTTCCAGCAAAACAGATAAACGACAAAAGGCAAAACAAAACAGTCCATACAGTGGTACAGGGCTCACCCCTTCACAATATTGTCCATAGTCACTGCACACTCTGGCCAGAGGTAAGAGGTCTCTCCAGCTCCCACAGAGACCAGGTCTCAGAGATGTTTCCTCCTCTGCACACAGAGCCACAGACCAGAGGCGTTTGCTCCTCCATTCCCAGACAAGGAATGAACAGCTCAGCCGCCCTTTTATACCAGCTGCACCTCCTGGATTGGAGGTTGGGAATGACTAGTCCCCTCACCTCATCTAATCATTCCTAACAAACCTGAACCCATATATTGGTCTCATTAACCCTCTTAGCGCCTCCTATCTAGGATTCTTCCTATTACTTGTCTTTATACGTTCCTCCTCTGCCCAAAGTCAAGGGCTTGGCACTTTCACCCAAGCTTTCATGAACTCCATCCCTCCAAGACTTGACCAAGCTGATATGACATAGGTGGGGCTTCCTTTTCGTTGGTTGGTAAACTTTATAGTGGCCCTCACCAACACTTTCCAACACTTCATAGGGTACCTACCATTTGTCAAGGAATTTGCTCCCCACGGTGGCCACCAACATCCGTACCCGATACCCAGTTATAAATTGTTTTCCCCTAGTCAACGAACTTTACTCCGTGGATCTTGCCTTGAGTAAGCGCTCTTTTGCTTGGCCCGTCACCTTGGTCCCTTGACATAACCTATCATTATACCCAGCCAAACGCTGAACCCGAACACCGGTTTGAAGATACAGGGGTCAGCGGGTGCTCTCATCTGCGGGCCTGGCTGTCTTTAGAAAGATTGCATGGACCAAGGCTCATACCACTGAACACCAGCTTTCTCTCTCCGTGGGCAGAACACTACTCAGACAACACAGGGTGAGGGTACAACAGTGTGGCAATGATTTATTGATTCACCAGTACACAATAGCATACAGTACAGTCCCAACAAATACCCAAGATGATGCAAAATACAGAGTCTCACCCTTGTGCTGACTTGCCGGGACGAGAGCTGCTTCCAGTGCCGCATACCCCCACCAGTGGCTCCCCACTTTTCGCAGACCCCTACAGCGAGGAGGTAACTACAAGCTTAGGAAGCTAACTGAGAGCAGTGAGGTTTGTGGCCAGGTGACCAGATTGTCCCAACCTGGATTCTTTAAGACGTCTCTGGGATTTCAGTGATGGTCAATTAAGCAGTCCTGTGTTCTTCCAGGCTGGGCCATAGTCCCCTAAGCTGAGATCCTGAAGAGTCACATGGACCATAAGAAAAAGTCTCTTTATATACTGTAGGTCAACCAGTATCCAGAGGTCAGAGAGAGATGTGAATGAGGCCAATCTGCATTGTTTGATTATGTAATCTATTTGCATAGTTTTTCCTCCTATTTTTGGGGATGCCAACAAACTGTCTAGCATGAACAATGCATGTAATCAACATATCAGCAAGCATCATTGATCAGTGGCCATGTATTACTGTTTTGCAAAGGTAACAGAAGATAAACAGTAGGAGATAATATTAGAGGTAAATATTCATCTTACAAGAAGAGTCAATACTTCAGTCAACAGTTTAAGATTCTGGGCCTACACAATTTACGTCTGGCATAATTAAGAAGAAATGCTCTGTCATCACAACCGGGTTCCTGACTTACTTTTCCTCAAGTATTTTTTCACCGAAGTCGCCAAATTGGGTGACCCATAGTTACCCCTGGACACCTGCACCTTCAGGGCGTGCTTCCACCTCCTTATCGCCAACCAGTATCGACAATGGAAGCTTGTTAGCCAGGACTCATGACAGGTTTCTTCAGTTGTGTCCCAGTTATCAGCCAACCTACCAGGTGGTACTGCATTCCTCCACAAATCCCAAAGCAGAGGAAAATCGCTACTGACAATTACAGGATTTAACAAGTCTTATCACTTCCACTTTGTGGGGCACGGATCCACAGTCTGTGTCAATGTTAACCCAGGCCACAGTAAAGTTCTTGGATTCTCCATTAATATACCTGACACCCACCAGCCTGCTTGGGACCAGTACATGTGGAAGTGTGGCCCCTACCATGGTCACCAACCTCCCTGATCCCAGAAGTCCTGTCGCTAGGACACCATTCACAGTCATCTGTCATACCCGAGGCCCCTCGCCAGAAAGAGAAACAGGGCTGCAGACAGTTTAGGGGAAGTAGGAGCAGCGCCAGACTATGCTGAAGTCCATCGGCTCTAAAGTCAAGGGAGAATGGGCTGGTATATGACCCAGGGCACAACACCGCCAACAGAGAATTTGACGAGGTGATACCTTTTGTTTCCGGCTCTGACCCCTCCTGGGACCTTGGGTGCCCCACATAGGTGATCTTGGGCCCCTTCTTCTGGGTATCCCTGACAGGTGAACTCAGGTTCACTTGACTGTTCAGGGAGTTCTCCGCAGCCAAGAATCTTTCCACCAGGCTCACTAGTACGTCATCTGCGTTCTGGGGATCAACCTGGGCAACCCAGCTTTTCACTGATTTAGGTAGTGAGTGGATAAATTGTTCCACTACCACTCTCCACCATTTGTGCCGGAGAGCAGGTCTCAGGCTGCAATAATTTTTGCACCAGGTGTAACAAGTCGAACATCTGGGACTGTGGAGGCTTGTCATTTTGGTAGCGCCAGAGGTGGACCTGTTGCGCCCGGACAGCCAGAGTTACGCCAAAATGTGGCATAATCTCCTCCTTCAGCTTATCGTACTCCTTGGTATCCTGCAGGGCAAGGTCATAATATGCCTTCTGTGGTTCCCCAGTAAGATACGACGCTAGGACTTCCACTCATTGCTCCGGGGCAGTTTCTACCTGTCTGCCACTCTTTCAAAGACAGTCAGAAAAGCCTCAACCTCGTCCTCCAGAGTTATTTTCTGCAAGGCTTCCTGTACTGTTTGTCTCACAGGGCTACCTTCACTTTGGCTGACCGGTGATTCCATCTCCCTGGCTGGACAGTTTCTGCCAGGTGAGTCATCTGCTGCTGCTGCTGAACCTGCTGTAACTGCTGCTGCTGTTGCACCTGGACTAATTGCTTCACAAGCTCCTCTATACTTTCTCACCGTGTTTGCAATGCTGACACTGCCTTCGCCCAGGACATACAGACTTTATCCAGCAATCATCTGTGATTCCCAGGATTTCCTCACACACTTCAACACCAAATGTAGAGTTTCAGTCTCAGGTAGTAGGCAGTGTTCACACAGTTATGCAGTTTTTTTTTGTCAAAGCAGGCAGGTTTATTAATGTTCATGAATCTTTTCCAGAAAAACAGATAAACAGCCTTTTGACAAAAGGCAAAACAAAACAGTCCATACAGTGGTACAGGGCTCACCCCTTCACAATATTGTCCACAGTCACCGCACAGTCTGGCCAGAGGTAAGAGGTCTCCCAGCTCCCACAGAGACCAGGACTCAGAGATGTTTCCACCTCTGCACGCAGACCCACAGACCCACAGACCCACAGACCCACAGACCCGCAGACCCGCAGACCCACAGACCCACAGACCCACGGTGTTTACACCTCCACTCCCAGACAAGGAATGAACAGCTCAGCCTATACCAGCTGCACCTCCTGGATTGGAGGTTGGGAATGACTAGTACCACCTCATCTAATCATTCCTAACAAACCTGGACCCATAGATTGGTCTTATTAACCCTCTCAGCGCCTCCTATTTAGGATTCTGCCAGCTGCCTGTCTACAACACCCTAAATATCAGTGTCATTATCCTGTACATCTAATGTAATTTTCCTGTACCCCAAATGTCAGTGTGATTATCCTATTCGCCCAGTGTCATTATCCTGTACCCCAAGTGTCATTATCCTGTACCCCCAGTGTCAGTATCCTGTACCCCAGTGTCATTATCCTGTACCCCCAGTGTCATTATCCTGTACCCCCAGTGTCAGTATCCTGTACCCCAGTGTCATTGTCCTGTACCTCAGTGTCAGTATCCTGTACCCCAGTGTCATTGTCCTGTACCTCAGTGTCAGTATCCTGTACCCCAGTGTCAGTATCCTGTACCCTAGTGTCAGTATCCTGTACCCCAGTGTCAGTATCCTGTACCCCAGTGTCAGTATCCTGTACCCCAGTGTCATTATCCTGTACCCCCAGTGTCATTATCCTGTACCCCCAGTGTCAGTATCCTGTACCCCAGTGTCATTATCCTGTACCCCCAGTGTCATTATCCTGTACCCCCAGTGTCAGTATCCTGTACCCCAGTGTCATTGTCCTGTACCCCAGTGTCAGTATCCTGTACCCCAGTGTCAGTATCCTGTACCCCCAGTGTCAGTATCCTGTACCCCAGTGTCAGTATCCTGTACCCTAGTGTCATTGTCCTGTACCCCAGTGTCAGTATCCTGTACCCCAGTGTCAGTATCCTGTACCCCAGTGTCATTATCCTGTACCCCAGTGTCAGTATCCTGTACCCCCAGTGTCATTATCCTGTACCCCCAGTGTCATTATCCTGTACCCCCAGTGTCAGTATCCTGTACCCCAGTGTCATTGTCCTGTACCCCAGTGTCAGTATCCTGTACCCCAGTGTCAGTATCCTGTACCCCCAGTGTCAGTATCCTGTACCCCAGTGTCAGTATCCTGTACCCTAGTGTCAGTATCCTGTACCCCAGTGTCAGTATCCTGTACCCCAGTGTCAGTATCCTGTACCCCAGTGTCATTATCCTGTACCCCCAGTGTCATTATCCTGTACCCCCAGTGTCAGTATCCTGTACCCCAGTGTCATTATCCTGTACCCCCAGTGTCATTATCCTGTACCCCCAGTGTCAGTATCCTGTACCCCCAGTGTCAGTGTCATTGTCCTGTACCCCAGTGTCAGTATCCTGTACCCCAGTGTCAGTATCCTGTACCCCCAGTGTCAGTATCCTGTACCCCAGTGTCAGTATCCTGTACCCTAGTGTCAGTATCCTGTACCCCAGTGTCAGTATCCTGTACCCCAGTGTCAGTATCCTGTACCCCAGTGTCATTATCCTGTACCCCAGTGTCAGTATCCTGTACCCCCAGTGTCATTATCCTGTACCCCCAGTGTCATTATCCTGTACCCCCAGTGTCAGTATCCTGTACCCCCAGTGTCAGTATCCTGTACCCTAGTGTCAGTATCCTGTACCCCAGTGTCAGTATCCTGTACCCCAGTGTCAGTATCCTGTACCCCAGTGTCATTATCCTGTACCCCAGTGTCAGTATCCTGTACCCCCAGTGTCATTATCCTGTACCCCCAGTGTCATTATCCTGTACCCCAGTGTCAGTATCCTGTACCCCAGTGTCATTATCCTGTACCCCAGTGTCAGTATCCTGTACCCCCAGTGTCAGTATCCTGTACCCCCAGTGTCATTATCCTGTACCCCGAGTGTCAGTGTCATTATCCTGTACCCCAGTGTCAGTATCCTGTACCCTAGTGTCAGTATCCTGTACCCCCAGTGTCATTATCCTGTACCCCAGTGTCAGTATCCTGTACCCCAGTGTCAGTATCCTGTACCCCAGTGTCATTATCCTGTACCCCCAGTGTCAGTATCCTGTACCCCAGTGTCATTATCCTGTACCCCGAGTGTCAGTATCCTGTACCCTGAGTGTGACAGTACCACTGTTCCATCACATTACTTCTGTACTATTGCTCTATTATCACTGGTGTCGGTGGCCGCCATGCTGAGCCCCCCAGGTGTGAATCATGATCTCATGGGTCTTGGACCCCTATATACACCGTAGTCCTGTGACCCAGGTGTCAGTGTTGAGGTGCCATGATGCGGTCTTCCTCGCACTCATCCGTGTGTTGCTCTCTGGAGGAGTGATGGTCATCTGGTGGTTTCCTCCTGTCGGTCTCCGAGCTGCGGGGATATCTTAGGCCTTTCCTGGTGGTCTGAGCAGATGTCTGGGGGTCAGAGGTGAGCTGCGGCATCTGTCTGTATGGAAATGTGAATGAGTGCGGAGAAGTCACAGATTTCTAATGGCTGCAGAGGAGTCAGAGTGATGGCCGCCCCCTGCGCTGACCGAGACCCTCCAAGATCTCTAAAAATTGCATTCCAAGTGCAGCGCATGTGGACGGCGACTTGTCTATTAACAATTGCTTCAGTAAACGCTTCTTCTTTGGGCTTGTTCACACGTTGCATTTTTCTGCTCCAGCAAAGTGAATCTCATGCACACGTTTTCTTTTTTTTTTCCTGACTGAATTTGACAAATGCAGCGTTTTCAAAATCTGCAGCGTGTGAATTCTTACAACGGTTTTACGGAATTGAATTTTTTCACCCATAGAAAAACAATGGGAAAGTGAAAATAAGCTTTAAAAAAATGCAGCAAACAGGTTTAGCCACATTTCTGCAGCGTTTTTGTGTTTTTCTGCAGCATAAAAAAAAATGTTTTATTCACAGTTTTTACCGTCTAGGGGGAAGGTTTTGGCTGAAGAAAAAATAAAAAGCTGCAAAAATGCTGAAAGTTGACATACTGCATTTCCCAAATATCAGGAAACAACAAGCAAAGAAAAAATGCAGCAAAAAAAAAAAAATGCTGCATGTGAACATTATTTTTGGGAACTTTTTGAAGGATTTTTTTATTTCAGTTTTGCAGTTTTTTTTTTGCTAAAGCGTTTTTTAGAATTGAATAGGAAGAGTTTTCAAGAGATGACAGTTGGTGATTTTAATATTCTATGGAGGGGGAGGAGCTAGAGGCCGACACATGCAGAGGGGGAGGAGCTAGAGGCCGACACATACAGAGGGGGAGGAGCTAGAGGACACATACAGAGGGGGAGGAGCTAAAGGAGACACAGGGGAGGAGCTAGAGGAGACATAAAGAGGGGGAGGAGCTAGAGGATTCACTGGGGAGGAGCTAGAGACAGAGGGGGAGGAGCTTGAGGAGACACAGATAGAGGGGGAGGAACTAGAGAAGACTCAGGGGAGGAGCTAGAGGAGACATAAAGAGGGGGAGGAGCTAGAGGAGACACATAGGGGGAGGAGCTAGGGAAGACACATACCGAGGGGGAGGGGCTAGAGAAGACAAAGGGGAGGAGCTAGAGGAAACACGTACAGAGAGGGAGGAGCTAAAGAAGACACATACCGAGGGGGAGGAGCTAGAGGATTCACAGGGGAGGAGCTAGAGGAGACACAGAGGGGGAGGAGCTTGAGGAGACACAGATAGAGGGGGAGGAGCTAGAGAAGACACAGGGGAGAAGCTACACGAGACACATACAGAGGGGGAGGAGCTAGAGGAGACACAAGGGAGGAGCTAGAGGAGACACATACAGAGGGGAGGAGCTAGAGGAGACACAGACCGAGAGGAGCAACAGACACAGACAGAGGGGGAGGAGCTAGAGGAGACACAGACAGAGGGGAGGAGCTAGAGAAGACGAGGAGGAGCTAGAGGAGACACAGAGGGGGGAGCTAGAGAAGACAGGCAGAGGGGGAGGAGCTAGATGAGACACAGATAGAGGGGGAGGAGCTAGAGACAGATAGGGGGAGGAGCTACAGGAGACACATACAGTGGGAGGAGCTAGAGGAGACACAGACAGAGGGTGAGGAGCTAGAGGAGACACAGGCAGAGGGGGAGGAGCTAGATGAGACACAGAGGGGGAGGAGCTAGAGACACAGATAGAGGAGGAGCTACATGAGACACAAACAGTGGGAGGAGCTAGAGGAGAAACAGAGGAGACACAGACAGAGGGGGAGGAGCTAGAATAGACACAGACAGAGTGGGAGGAGCTGGAGGATAAACAGACAGAGGGGGAGGAGTTAGATGGTCAGAGGGGAGGAGCTAGGGGAGACACAGACAGGGGGGAGATAGAGACACAGAGGGGGAGGAGCTAGAGGAAGACACAGACAGAGGGGAGGAGCTAGAAGATACATAGACAGAGTGGGAGGAGCTACAGGAGAAACAGACAGAGAGGAAGGAGTTAGAGAAGACAGAGGGGGGGAGCTAGGGGAGACACAGAGGGGGAGGAGATAGAAAAAACACAGACAGAGGGGGAGGAGCTAGGGGAGACATAGACAGAGGGGGAGGAGACAGAGGAGACACAGACAGAAGGGGAGGAGCTAGATGCTGACACATACTGAGAGGGAGGAGCTAGAGGAGGCAGACAGGGGGAGGAGATAGAGGAGACACAGACAGGGGGAGGAGCTAGACACTCACACATACTGAGAGGGAGGAGCTAGAAGAGACACAGACAGGGGGAGGAGATAGAGGAGACACAGACAGAGGGGGAGGAGCTAGAGAAGACACACACACAGAGGGGGAGGAGCTAAAGGAGACACATAATGAGGGGGAGGAGCTAGAGGAGACACAGACAGAGGCGAGGAGCTAGAGGAGACACAGGGGAGGAGCTAGAGGAGACACACACGGAGGGGGAGGAGCTAGAGGAGACACATACTGAGGGGGAGGAGCTAGAGGAGACAGACATTCCACTGCACGATCCATAGAATGTTCTAAGCACCAACTGTTATCTCCTAATAGGAAATTCTGTATTCACTGAAAATTTATTTTACTGGAGTACTGAGAATAAATGATCATGGATGTCTGAATGAGGCCTAAAAGATAGGGAGGTTTTTCATTGCAAAATACATGGGAATTCTGATAAACCTGCCCCACTACGGCTGTATTCACACTGTGTGGCTCAGCTGCAGCATATTATTTTGCAGTGTATGGTAATGGTAGCACTGTATTTTAATATTAGACAGCTGTATAGCGGTAATATATGAGCACAGCATGGCAGTATTTACATTTTGAGGTCTTACTGCAGTGGATTATTTTGGAGTGTATGGTGATGACGGCACTGTATAGCATTAATATTAGACAACTATAGCGGTAATATTTGAGCACGGCATGGCTGGATTTACATTGTGTGGTCCTACTACTTAGGCACTGTACAGTGCATACATGAAGATGGTAGCACTGTATAGCGTTGGTATTTAGGGGACTATATAGCGGTAATATTTGAGCAAAGCATGGCTGTATTTACATTTTATGATCCTACTACTGAGGCACTGTACAGTGGATTATTTTGCATTGTATTGTGGTGGTGGTGGCACTGTATAGCATTAATATTAAAGCAACTGTATAGGGGTAATATTTGAGCAGGGCATGGCTGTATTTACATTTTTTGGTCTTACATTATGTCCAGTGGATTATTTTGCATTGTATGGTGATAGCGGCACTGTATAGCAATAACATCTAGGTAACTGAGCACAGCATGGCTGTATTTACATTGTGTGATCCTATCTTTTAGGCACTGTACAGTGGATTACATGGAGATGGTAGCACTATATAACGTTGGTATTTAGGGGACTGTATAGCGGTAATATTTGAGCACAGTGTGGTAGTATTTACATTTTATGATCCTACTACTTAGGCACTGTACAGTAGATTATTTTGGAGTGCATTGTGCTTGCGGCACTGTGTAGCATTAATATTTAGGTAACTATATAGCAATAATATGTGAGCACAGTGTGGTAGTATTTACATTGTGTATTTCTGCAATTTAGGCAGTGTACAGTGGATTATTTTGTAGTGTATGGTGATAACTGCACTGTATAGCATTAATGTTAGGCAACTATAGCGGTAATATTTGAGTATGGTGTGGTAGTATTTACATTGTTTGATTTTACTACTTAGGCACTGTGCACTGGATTATTTTGCAGTGTATTGTAGTGGTGGCACTGCATAGCATTAATATTAAGACAATTGTTTAGCGGTAATATTTGAGCAGGGCATGGCTGTATTAACATTGCATGGTCTTACTACTTAGTCACTGGTCAGTAGATTATTTTGCAGTGCATTGTGGTGGTAGCGGCATTGTACAGTATATCATTACTATTTAGGTAACTTTATATTTGAGATCTGCATGGCTGTATTCACAGTGCATGGTCTTACTACTGAGGCACTGTACAGTGGATTATTTTGCAGTGTATTTTGGTAGTGGCGGCACTCTACAGCATTACTATTTGGGTAACTGTATAGCGGTAATACTTGAGCACGGTATGGTAGTATATGCATTGTGTAAACTTACTACTTAGGCACTGTACAGTGGATTATTTTGCAGTGTATTGTGGTGGTGGCACTGTATAACTTTAATATTTAGGTAACTGTATAGCGGTAATATTCGAGCACGGTGTGGTAGTATTTACATTGTGTGTTCTTACTACTTAGACACTGTACAGTGGATTATTTTGCAGTGTATTGTGGTGGCACTGTATAGCATTAATATTTAGGTAACTGTATAGCAGTAATATTTTTGCAGGGCATGGCTGTATTCACAATGTATGGTCTTACTACTGAGGCACTGTACAGTGGATTATTTTGCAGTGTATTTTGGTGGTTGTGGCACTGTATAGCATTACTATTTAGGTAACTGTATAGCGGTAATATTTGAGTACGATGTGGTAGTATTTACATTGTGTGATCTTACCACTGAGGCACCGTACAGTGGATTATTTTGCAATGTATTTTGGTGGTGGCACTGTATAGCATTAATATTTAGGTAACTGTATAGCAGTAATATTTGAGTATGGTGTGGTATTATTTACATTGTATGATCTTAGGCACTGGTTAGTGGATTATTTTGCAGTGTATTGTGGTGGCACTATATAGCATTAATATTTAGGTAACTGTATAGCGGTAATATTTGAGCACGGGACATTCCCCTGCAATCCATTCATTCCCCTGCGTTTTTACAGGCAGGGGCAGCTGCATTAACAGTCTTCTGCTTGTAAAATTAGTTAACCCTTTCAGATGGATTTACAACGTGGGACAGAACGACGGAAGGTATGGAATATTGTTGTTTATTTTTTTAACTTTGTTTCAGGTGACAAGGGTCTTCAGGTGGATTAAGAGTCTAATAAAATATTACAACACCCTGTGTCTTTATTTCATTAAAATACTTTGTAATAATGTGTGTGTGTTTTCTTAACCATTTCGTACTATTGGATTAATAATGGATAGGTGTCATAATTGACGCCTCTCCATTATTAATCTGGCTTAATGTCACCTTACAATAGCAAGGTGACATTAACCCTTCATCACCCCATATCCCACCGCTACAGGGAGTGGGAAGAGAGGGGCTAAGTGCCAGAATAGGCGCATCTTCCAGATGTGCCTTTTCTGGGGTGGCTGGGGGCAGATGTTTGTAGCCAGGGGGGGGGGCAATAACCATGGACCCTCTCCTGGCTATTAATATCTGCCGTCAGTCACTGGCTTTACCACTCTGGCGGAGGAAATTGCGCGGGAGCCCACGCCAATTTTTTCCGCCATTTAACCCTTTATTTTACCAGCTACAGCGCCCAAATTTTGAACATACACACTACTAACATTAGTAGTGTGGAATATGCAAAAAAAAAGGGATATGAGATGGTTTACTGTATGTAACCATGTCTCATATCCTGTCGGGTTTGGGAAGGAGAAATGAAAAGCCGGCAATTGAATTACCGGCTTTTCACATATATCGCGCTGAATTAAATATAAATATATATATATATATATATATATATATATATATATATGTGTCTCAATGACATATATATATATATATATATATACTGTATATATGTTTTACCGAACATTTGAGCACATAAATCCATTAGATGTCGGTTTTGCAAGCCTGCGAGAAAATCTCGCAGTACGGATTCCATACGGATTACATACGGAGGATGCCATGCACAAAATACGCTGACACACCCTGCCTACAGATGACATATGGACCACTATTTTGGGAAGATTTCCTCATATTACGGCCGTAAAAAACAGACCGTATTGTCTTACGCCTAGTGTGACGCCGGCCTTGGGCACTGGTTAGTGGGTTATTTTGCAGTGTATTGTGGTGGTTGTGGCACTGTATAGCATTAATATTTAGGTAACTGTATAGCGGTAATATTTGAGCATGGTGTGGTAGTATTTTCATCGAGTGATCATACTGCTTAAGGGATTGTACAGTATATTGATTTCGAAGTATTTTATAATAACAACTATAAGGATATTTTTCACCATCCTACAGAATTGCTAAATGTGAACCGGACCGTAGGACGCTGAGAATTAGGCACCTGACAGTATATTATAGCCACACAAAGGCCACTCATAGAGGGGCGGTTGCCTAGTATTATAAATGCACATACATAAGGCTTCTATACCTTTTAATTGACCCAGAAATGTCTTAGATTTGTTTTCTAAAATATTTAAAAATGTCAGAATTTTACAATAAAAACAACAAATTTCTTTTCTTTTTTTTTTTTTTGTTATTATAGAACTTTAGAAAACAACAAAGGGTTAAGTCATCTCAGAGTCTCCATCAATCAATGGATTGATCAGACTGAGTGCGGCAGATACTGCACCCGCCCACCACGACCAGCAGGGTCATTAATTATTGATCACAGCTAATGGCTGGTAATTGAGAGCGGAGCAGAGGTGGAGACATTAATTATTCATCACAAACAGCAGAGAACTGATTTTTTTTTTACTAATCTGAAGGTAGAAAGACCTTCCAAAAATAATGACACCCCATGTTCTCATACCATAATGACAAGTGTGGTGTGTAAAGTTACAGCGGAGAATTGTGGGAAAGAACACGGGGGACATATATAATGGATCAAGTCACACAACTGCTTGTACGTAGTAATATAACCATATGCTACAACCTGGGTATATAATTATATACGTACAGCTGGTATAACCTGGGCATCTCCTGTATATAATTATATATGTACAGCTGGTATAACCTGGGCATCTCCTGTATATAATTATATATGTACAGCTGGTATAACCTGGGCATCTCCTGTATATAATTATATATGTACAGCTGGTATAACCTGGGCATCTCCTGTATATAATTATATACGTACAGCTGGTATAACCTGGGCATCTCCTGTATATAATTATATACGTACAGCTGGTATAACCTGGGCATCTCCTGTATATAATTATATATGTACAGCTGGTATAACCTGGGCATCTCCTGTATATAATTATATATGTACAGCTGGTATAACCTGGGCATCTCCTGTATATAATTATATATGTACAGCTGGTATAACCTGAGCATCTCCTGTATATAATTATATATGTACAGCTGGTATAACCTGGGCATCTCCTGTATATAATTATATATGCACAGCTGGTATAACCTGGGCATCTCCTGTATATAATTATATATGCACAGCCAGTATAACCTGGGCATCTCCTGTATATAATTATATATGTACAGCTGGTATAACCTGGGTATTTTCTGTATTTAAAAAAAGTTCATTTTTTCTCATTAATGTACACTCTGCACCCCATCTTGACTGAAAGAAAAGAAATGTAGAAATTTTTGCAAATTTAAAAGAAAAACTGAAATATCACATGGTTATAATAAGTATTCAGACCCTTTGCTCAGACACTCATATGTAAGTCACATGCTGCCCATTTCCTTGTGATCCTCCTTGAGATGGTTCTACTCCTTCATTGGAGTCCAGCTGTGTGTAATTAAACTGATAGGACTTGATTTGGAAAGGCACACACCTGTCTATATAAGCCCTCACAGCTCACAGTGCATGTCAGACCAAATGAGAATCATGAGGTCAAAGGAACTGGCCAAGGAGCTCAGAGACAGAATTGTGGCAAGGCACAGAGCTGGCCAAGGTTACAACAGAATTTCTCCAGTACTTAAGGTTCCTAAGAGCACAGTGGCCTCCATAATCCTTAAATGGAAGAAGTTTGGGACCACCAGAAGTCTTCCTAGACCTGGCCATCCAGCCAAACTGAGCAATCGTGGGAGAAGAGCCTTGGTGAGAGAGGTAAAGAAGAACCCCAAGATCACTGTGGCTGAGCTCCAGAGATGCAGTAGGGAGATGGGAGAAAGTTCCACAAAGTCAACTATTACTGCAGCCCTCTGTAAGGGGGAAGGCCGGGCTGTGGGTACCTACGTCATGCCAGGTCTGGAAATGTCGAGGCTGCGTCCAGCGTTGCCGGGGGGAAAGAATGGAGGACCGGACAGGTCCCATGACCAGGGTATAGGGGGTGTGGCTAAGCCGGGCAGTGAGCAGGAAGTGTGGGAAAGTGCGTTTAGTTTCCCGCCAGCGGTGAGCGCAGAAGTAAGTGTGCGTAGTGCTCCGCATGTACAGGGGCAGAGCAGAGGCATGCCCGGGCAGGCATGCCCGGGCAGACCTCAGGCAAACGCTACAGTGAGCCAGTGAGTGTTCAGAGCGCCGCACACCCGGCCAAGCAGAACGCAGTGCTCGAGCGGAGGAGCATGTGCCAGTTGCAGGACCCTGAGGTGTGTTCCCCATTGCTGTCATACGTGCGGCAGCAGTCGCAGCGCACGTGTGAGACAGAGACTACTGCAGCGCTCCCCACTTTGGCTGCACAGATTAATGGACTAGGGGTCAGCGGACAAAACCGGTGACCGCCCGTTGTCGCTAGAAGCTGGACAGTGATTCTTTGGATCCATTTCAGGACACCATGCTGGCCCATCCATCAGACTGTGGATGAGGATCAGAGACGACTACGATAAGTGCCGTTTATCTATCAGACTGTTGTGATAACTATTTACTTCCCTTGATTCCTGTTTACTGTTTATTAACTCCCTGCAAGGAGATCATCTTCACCCTTTTGTTACAAATTAAATAATATTGTTATACAGCATTGTTCTGCAATCCCTGCGCTATTGCATTTCCACACCTGTTTACACCTCCACCAGTCAGGCCTTTATGGCAGAGTGGCCCGACGGAAGCCTCTCCTCAGTGCAAGACATATGAAAGCCGCATAGAGTTTGCTAAAAAACACATGAAGAAATCCCAGACTATGAGAAATAAGATTCTCTGGTCTGATGAGACGAAGATAGACCTTTTTGATGATGATTCTAAGCGGTATGTGTGGAGAAAATCAGGCACTGCTCATCACCTGCCCAATACAATCCCAACAGTGAAACATGGTGGAGGCAGCATCATGCTATGGGGGTGTTTTTCATCTGCAGGGATAGGACGACTGGTTGTCATTGAAGGAAACATGAATGCGGCCAAGTACAGAGATATCCTGGATGAAAATCTCTGGACCTCAGACTTGGCCGAAGTTTCACCTTCCAACAAGACAATGACCCTAAGCACACAGCTAAAATAACAAAGGAGTGGCTTCAGAACAACTCTGTGACCATTCTTGACTGGCTCAGCCAGAGCCCTGACCTAAACCCAATTGAGCATCTCTGGAGAGACCTGAAAATGGCTGTCCACCAACGTTCACCATCCAACCTGACGGAACTGGAGAGGATCTGCAAGGAAGAATGGCAGAGGATCCCCAAATCCAGGTGTGAGAAACTTGCTGCATCATTCCCTAGAAGACTCATGGCTGTACTAGCTCAAAAGGTGCTTCTACCCAATACTGAGCAAAGTGGCTGAATACTTATGACCATGTGATATTTCAGTTTTTCTTTTTTATTACATTTTCAAAAATTTCTACATTTCTGTTTTTTTCAGGCTAGATTGCGTACATTACAATGGAAGGCTGGAAATGGGCAGGTTAATCTTTGTGAAGGACGTATGAGTCAAGCCTGGAAAAACAGTTGATTCCTTCTGCTCAGGCAATGTTCCCCAACTCTGAGGACTGGTTTTTCCAGCAGGACAATGCGCCATGCCACACAGCTAGGTCAATCAAGGTGTGGATGAAGGACCACCACATCAAATCCCTGTCATGGCCAGCCCAATCTCCAGACCTGAACCCCATTGAAAACCTCTGGAATGTAATCAAGAGGAAGATGGATAGTCACAAGCCATCAAACAAAGGAGAACTGCTTACATTTTTGTACCAGGAGCGGCATAAAGTCACCCAGAAGCAGTGTGAAAGACTGGTGGAAAGCATGCCAAGACGCACGAAAGCTGGGTTTAAAAATCATGGTTATTCCCCAAAACATTGATTTCTGTACTCTTCCTGAGTTAAAACATTAGTATTGTTGTTTATAAATGACTAGATGGTGGCCCAATTCTAACGCATCGGGTATTCTAGAATATGTATGTAGTTTATTTATGAAGTTTTCAGAATAATGCAATTTATACACAGGATTCAGCCGGCCGCGACCAATTAGCGAAGCGTGGTTCAAATTCCGCGCCAATTCGCGGGCGGACTGCGACTGTCGCTGATTGTTCGCGGCCGGGCGTGACCAATCAGTGAAGCCAGGGCCAGCTCCAGGTTTTTAAGGGCCCCGGGCGAAAGAGTCTCAGTGGGCCCCCCTCTATAACACATACCACGATTCATGATGCACAGATACAGCATAGAAATATAGCACAGCCAAGTAGCATATAGCACAGCCAAGTAGCATATAGCACAACCCACATAGCATATAACACAGCCCACGTAGCATATAACACAGCCCACGTAGCATATTGCCCAGCCACATAGTATATAGCACAGCCCACGTAGTATATAACACAGCCCATGTAGTATATAGCACAGCCACGTAGTATATAACACAGCCACATACTATATAACACAGCCACGTAGTATATTGCCCAGCCACGTAGTATATTGCCCAGCCACGTAGTATATAGCAGACACGTAGTATATTGCCCAGCCACGTAATATATAGCACAGCCACGTAGTATATAGCACAGCCCACATAGTATATAGCACAGAGATGTAGTATATAACACAGCCCATGCAGTATATAGCACAGTTCACGTAGTATATAACACAGCCCACGTAGTATATAGCAATGTGGGCACCATATCCCTGTTAAAATCATCATTGCGAAACGGCAATGCATGGACCGGTCACCAGAGCGTCGCGTGGAGCGGGAAAGGCCTCGACTGGATCTGGGGGCCCACGGAAGGTGAGTATATAATGATTTTTTATTTTTTTAATTATTTTTAACATGCATAGGCAGCATCAATAGTAAAAAGTTGGTCACACAGGGTTAATAGCAGCGTTAACGGTCTGCGTTACACCGCGGCATAACGCGGTCCGTTAACGCTGCCATTAACCCTGTATGAGGGCTGACTGGAGGGGAGTATGGAGCGGGCACTGACTGCGGGGAGTAAGGAGCGGCCATTTTGCTACCGGACTGTGCCCGTCGCTGATTGGTCGTTGCTGCGGGATTTAAATCCCACGCCAATGTCGCTGATTGGTCAAGCCGGCTGGGAGCAATAAATCAGCAAAGCGTGATTTAAATCCCGCACCATGCTGATTGGTCACGCCGGCTGGGTGCGATGTTGTGATTTTGCTTTTTGCTCCCTCTAGTGGTCATTAGTGATTTGACTCAGGAGCGTCTGTCTTTTCCTATATCCTCACCTGGGCCGTTAGTTCAGGGGCGTTGCTATATAAGCTCCCTGGACCTTCAGTTCAATGCCTGGCATCGTTGAAATCAGAGCTAATCTGTTGTGCTCTTGTCCTCTGATCCTGGTTCCTGTTTTTCAAGCTAAGTCTGCTTCTTTGCTTTTTGCTTTTGTTTTGTTTGGTATTTTTGTCCAGCTTGTTCCTATCTGTATCCTGACCTTTGCTGGAAGCTCTAGGGGGCTGGTGTTCTCCCCCCGGACCGTTAGACGGTTCGGGGGTTCTTGAATCTCCAGCGTGGATTTTTATAGGGTTTTTGTTGACCAGATAAGTTATCTTGCTATATTCTGCTATTAGTAAGCTGGCCTCTCTTTGCTGAACCTGGTTCATTTCTGTGTTTGTCATTTCCTCTTACCTCACCGTTATTATTTGTGGGGGGCTTGTATCTTGCTTTGGGGTCCCTTTCTCTGGAGGCAAGAGAGGTCTTTGTTTTCTTCTCCTAGGGGTAGTTAGATTCTCCGGCTGGCGCGAGTCATCTAGCGATCACCGTAGGCATGATCCCCGGCTACTTCTAGTGTTGGCGTTAGGAGTAGCTATTTGGTCAACCCAGTTACCACAGCCCTATGAGCTGGATTTTTGTATCTTGCAGACTTACACGTTCCTCTGAGACCCTGTCCACTGGGGTCATAACAGTATGCCAGGCCAGTATTAAATGTTTAATGCATTGCAGAAGTGGGATTATAAGAAAGAACATTTTGAGTTTTTTTTTTCCCTCTCTCATTTTTTTTTTTTTTTTTCTTTTCCCCTTTACCTCAGAGTGGCTTAAGCTTGCTGCAGACATGAATGTCCAGACCTTGATTACAAGTGTGGACCAGCTTGCCGCTCGTGTGCAGGGTATACAAGATTATGTTACCAGAAATCCTAGGTCTGAACCCAAGATTCCGATTCCTGAACTGTTTTCAGGAGACCGATTTAAGTTTAGGAATTTCAGGAATAATTGTAAATTATTTTTGTCCCTGAAACCTTGTTCGTCTGGAGACTCTGCTCAACAAGTAAAAATTGTTATTTCATTCTTACGGGGTGACCCTCAGGATTGGGCTTTTTCGTTGGCGCCAGGAGATCCGGCATTGGCTGATATTGATGCGTTTTTTCTGGCGCTCGGTTTACTTTATGAGGAACCCAATCTTGAGATTCAGGCAGAGAAAGCCTTGCTGGCTATGTCTCAGGGCCAGGACGAGGCTGAGGTGTATTGCCAAAAATTTCGGAAATGGTCCGTGCTGACACATTGGAACGAGTGTGCACTGGCCGCTAATTTTAGAAATGGCCTTTCTGAGGCCATTAAGAATGTTATGGTGGGTTTTCCCATTCCCACAGGTCTGAATGATACCATGTCCCTGGCTATTCAAATTGACCGGCGGTTGCGGGAGCGCAAAACTGCAAATTCCCTCATGTTGTTGTCTGAACAGACACCTGATGTGATGCAATGTGATAGAAAAACCGCAAATTCCCTCATGGTGTTGTCTGAACGGACACCTGATTTGATGCAATGTGATAGAATCCTGACTAGAAATGAGAGGAAAATTCATAGACGCCGGAATGGCTTGTGCTACTACTGTGGTGATTCTACACGTTATCTCAGCATGCTCTAAACGTATATCTAAGGTTGTTAGTCCTGTCACCGTTGGTAATTTGCATCCTAAGTTTATTCTGTCTGTAACTTTGATTTGCTCACTGTCATCTTATCCTGTCATGGCGTTTGTAGATTCGGGTGCTGCCCTGAGTCTTATGGATCTCTCATTTGCTAAGCGCTGTGGTTTTATTCTTGAACCATTAGAAAATCCTATCCCTCTTAGGGGTATTGATGCTACGCCATTGGCAGAAAATAAGCCGCAGTATTGGACACAGGTTACCATGTGCATGACTCCTGAACACCGCGAGGTGATACGTTTTCTCGTTCTACATAAAATGCATGATTTGGTTGTTTTGGGGCTGCCATGGTTACAGACCCATAATCCAGTCCTTGACTGGAAGGCTATGTCAGTGTCTAGTTGGGGCTGTCGTGGTATTCATGAGGATTCCCTGCCTGTGTCTATTGCTTCTTCTACGCCTTCGGAAGTTCCGGAGTACTTGTCTGATTATCAGGATGTCTTTAGCGAGTCCAGGTCCAGTGCATTGCCTCCTCATAGGGAATGTGACTGTGCAATAGATTTGATTCCAGGCAGTAAATTTCCTAAGGGAAGACTGTTTAATCTGTCGATACCTGAACATACCGCTATGCGTTCATATATCAAGGAGTCTCTGGAGAAAGGACACATCCGTCCGTCTTCTTCCCCTCTTGGTGCGGGATTCTTTTTTGTGGCTAAAAAGGACGGATCTTTGAGGCCTTGTATTGACTATCGGCTTTTAAATAAGATCACTGTCAAATTTCAGTATCCTTTGCCGCTGTTGTCTGACTTGTTTGCCCGGATTAAAGGTGCCAAGTGGTTTACCAAGATAGACCTTCGTGGTGCGTACAACCTTGTGCGCATTAAGCAAGGGGATGAATGGAAAACCGCATTCAATACGCCCGAAGGTCATTTTGAGTACTTGGTGATGCCTTTTGGGCTCTCTAATGCCCCTTCAGTTTTTCAGTCCTTTATGCATGACATTTTCCGGAACTATCTGGATAAATTTCTGATCGTTTATCTGGATGATATTCTGTTTTTTTCTGATAATTGGGACTCGCATGTGGAGCAGGTCAGGATGGTCTTTAAAATTTTGCGTGAAAATTCTTTGTTTGTCAAGGGCTCAAAGTGTCTTTTTGGTGTACAGAAGGTTCCCTTTTTGGGGTTCATTTTTTCCCCTTCTGCTGTGGAGATGGACCCAGTCAAGGTCCGAGCTATTCTTGATTGGACTCAGCCCTCGTCAGTTAAGAGTCTTCAGAAGTTCTTGGGTTTCGCTAACTTCTACCGTCGTTTTATCGCTAACTTTTCTAGCATTGTGAAACCTTTGACGGATATGACCAAGAAGGGCTCCGATGTGGTTAATTGGGCTCCTGCTGCCGTGGAGGCTTTCCAGGAGTTGAAACGTCGGTTTACTTCGGCGCCTGTTTTGTGCCAGCCTGATGTCTCGCTTCCCTTTCAAGTTGAGGTGGATGCTTCAGAGATTGGAGCAGGGGCCGTTTTGTCGCAGAGAGGCCCTGGTTGCTCTGTTATGAGACCTTGCGCCTTTTTCTCTAGGAAGTTTTCGCCTGCGGAGCGAAACTATGATGTGGGCAATCGGGAGTTGTTGGCCATGAAATGGGCATTTGAGGAGTGGCGTCATTGGCTCGAGGGTGCTAAGCATCGTGTGGTGGTCTTGACTGATCACAAAAATCTGATGTATCTCGAGTCTGCTAAACGCCTGAATCCTAGACAGGCCCGCTGGTCATTGTTTTTCTCCCGATTTGACTTTGTTGTCTCGTATTTACCAGGTTCAAAGAATGTGAAGGCCGATGCTCTTTCCAGGAGCTTTGTGCCTGATGCTCCTGGAGTCGCTGAACCTGTTGGTATTCTTAAGGATGGTATTATCTTGTCAGCTATTTCTCCTGATCTGCGACGTGTGTTGCAGAGATTTCAGGCTGATAGGCCTGATTCTTGTCCACCTGACAGACTGTTTGTGCCTGATAAGTGGACCAGCAGAGTCATTTCCGAGGTTCATTCCTCGGTGTTGGCAGGTCACCCAGGAATTTTTGGCACCAGAGATCTGGTGGCCAGATCCTTTTGGTGGCCTTCCTTGTCTAGGGATGTGCGGTCATTTGTACAGTCCTGTGGGACTTGTGCTCGAGCTAAGCCTTGCTGTTCTCGTGCCAGCGGGTTGCTCTTGCCCTTGCCTGTCCCTAAGAGACCTTGGACACATATCTCCATGGATTTCATTTCTGATCTTCCGGTGTCTCAGGGCATGTCTGTTATCTGGGTGATATGTGATCGCTTCTCCAAGATGGTCCATTTGGTTCCTTTGCCTAAACTGCCTTCCTCTTCCGATCTGGTTCCTGTGTTTTTCCAGAACGTGGTTCGTTTGCACGGCATCCCTGAGAATATTGTGTCAGACAGAGGATCCCAGTTCGTTTCCAGATTCTGGCGATCCTTTTGTAGTAGGATGGGCATTGACTTGTCGTTTTCGTCTGCTTTCCATCCTCAGACTAATGGACAGACGGAGCGAACTAATCAGACTTTGGAGGCTTATTTGAGGTGTTTTGTCTCTGCTGATCAGGACGATTGGGTGACCTTCTTGCCGTTAGCTGAGTTTGCCCTTAATAATCGGGCTAGTTCCGCCACCTTGGTTTCGCCGTTTTTCTGCAACTCTGGTTTCCACCCTCGTTTTTCTTCGGGTCATGTGGAACCTTCTGACTGCCCTGGGGTGGATTCTGTGGTGGATAGGTTGCAGCGGATCTGGAATCTTGTGGTGGACAACTTGAAGTTGTCACAGGAGAGGGCTCAGCGCTTTGCCAACCGCCGCCGCGGTGTGGGTCCCCGACTACGTGTTGGGGATTTGGTGTGGCTTTCTTCCCGCTTTGTTCCTATGAAGGTTTCCTCTCCCAAATTTAAACCTCGTTTTATTGGTCCTTACAAGATATTGGAAATTCTTAATCCTGTATCCTTTCGCCTGGATCTACCTGTGTCGTTTGCTATCCACAACGTGTTTCATAGGTCCTTGTTGCGGCGGTACGTTGTGCCTGTGGTTCCTTCTGCTGAGCCTCCTGCTCCGGTGTTGGTTGAGGGCGAGTTGGAGTACGTGGTGGAGAAGATCTTGGATTCTCGTCTCTCCAGGCGGAGGCTTCAGTACCTGGTCAAGTGGAAGGGCTATGGTCAGGAAGATAATTCCTGGGTGGTCGCCTCTGATGTTCATGCGGCCGATTTAGTTCGTGCCTTTCACGCCGCTCATCCTGATCGCCCTGGTGGTCGTGGTGAGGGTTCGGTGACCCCTCACTAAGGGGGGGGTACTGTTGTGATTTTGCTTTTTGCTCCATCTAGTGGTCATTAGTGATTTGACTCTGGAGCGTCTGTCTTTTCCTATATCCTCACCTGGGCCGTTAGTTCAGGGGCGTTGCTATATAAGCTCCCTGGACCTTCAGTTCAATGCCTGGCATCGTTGAAATCAGAGCTAATCTGTTGTGCTCTTGTCCTCTGATCCTGGTTCCTGTTTTTCAAGCTAAGTCTGCTTCTTTGCTTTTTGCTTTTGTTTTGTTTGGTATTTTTGTCCAGCTTGTTCCTATCTGTATCCTGACCTTTGCTGGAAGCTCTAGGGGGCTGGTGTTCTCCCCCCGGACCGTTAGACGGTTCGGGGGTTCTTGAATCTCCAGCGTGGATTTTTATAGGGTTTTTGTTGACCAGATAAGTTATCTTGCTATATTCTGCTATTAGTAAGCTGGCCTCTCTTTGCTGAACCTGGTTCATTTCTGTGTTTGTCATTTCCTCTTACCTCACCGTTATTATTTGTGGGGGGCTTGTATCTTGCTTTGGGGTCCCTTTCTCTGGAGGCAAGAGAGGTCTTTGTTTTCTTCTCCTAGGGGCAGTTAGATTCTCCGGCTGGCGCGAGTCATCTAGCGATCACCGTAGGCATGATCCCCGGCTACTTCTAGTGTTGGCGTTAGGAGTAGCTATTTGGTCAACCCAGTTACCACAGCCCTATGAGCTGGATTTTTGTATCTTGCAGACTTACACGTTCCTCTGAGACCCTGTCCACTGGGGTCATAACAGTGCGAGCCATCAGCGAAGCAGGATTTAAATACTGCGGCAATGTCGCTGATTGGTCGCGCCGGCTGAGCGCGACCAATCAACGAAGCGTGATTTAAATCCCGCGCCAATGTCGCTGTTTGGTCGCGCCGGATGGGCGCGACCAATCTGCGAAGCGGTGAGACCGGAGCATCGTGAGATGCAGTAAAAGATGCAGCGGAGGCGACGGAAGGTGAGAATATCACGATTTTTTATTTTTTTAATTATTTTTAACATTATATCTTTTTACTATTGATGCTGCTTAGGCAGCATCAATAGTAAAAAGTTTGTCACACTGGGTTAATAGCAGCGTTAACGGACTGCTACAACGTTATGTGGGTGGCGGGCGCTGACTGGGGGGGGGGGGAGTATAGAGGGGGCACTGAGTGCAGGGGAGTAGGGAGCGGCAGGACTGTGCCCGTCGCTCCCAAGAGTGCATTGCGGCCTCGCGAGATGATGATGTAGCCGTCTCACGAGACCGCAACGTCATCATCTCGCGAGACCGCAATGCATGGACCTGAGCGTCGCAAGGAGCGGGAAAGGCCTGGGCTGGATCCAGAAGGTGAGTATATAATGATTTTTTATGTTTTTTATTATTTTTAACATTAGATCTTTTTACTATTGATGCTGCATAGGCAGCATCAATAGTAAAAAGTTGGTCACACAGGGTTAATAGCAGCGTTAACGGAGTGCGTTATACCGCGGCATAACGCGGTCTGTTAACGCTGCCATTAACCCTGTGTGAGCGCTGACTGAAGGGGAGTAGGGAGCGAGCACTGACGGCAGGGGAGTAGGAAGGGACTAATTCTCAGCCGGACTGTGCCCGTCGCTTATTGGTCGTGGCTGTTTTGCCGCAACCAATCAGTGACTTGGGATTTCCGTGACAGACAGAAAGAAAGACAGAAGGACAGACAGAAAGACGGAAGTGACCCTTAGACAATTATATAGTAGATTATGAACTTGGGGTTTTTTTGCATTATTTGAGTTCTGAAAGCATTGGTTTTTTTTTTTTTGACTAGGGTTTGCTTACATGGTTCAGAGTGTATGGACCTGAGTGTTCAGAGTGTGAGGTCCTGTATGGCCTGTGTGTTGGAATGTCTTGGAGTGGACTGGATTCCTGGAAGCACATGGTGAGGCCATGGACTGATGGCCTGTGTGTTGGAAGTGCCTGGGACTGGACTTCCTGAATAGCGCATGGAGAGTCCGTATCTGCAGAGCCTGTGATGGCTACTGTGTTGAGGAAGCTACCGAACCTTCTGCGGGTCTGGACTATCTGAGGTGCCCCGGTCACAAGGATGGTAATCCCAGTTAGGCAGCTTCCCTGGGAACCCAGAATGACAGGAGTCAGCGTGTGGAGCAGGAGCTCCTGTAAGGTAACTCCAGATAAAGGGATTACGGGCAGAGAAGTATCTGCCATTGGAACAGACTGTTGGTGCTTGTTGTGTTCCATGGACGTTAATGAACTGTTTGGTTAGTTAAAGCTGTACACTATGAAGTGCTATGGACTATGTGTAGGCCTGTGATATGCAACATGGCTTACGGTGCGGTTTATGATGCTTAAATAAACCAAGCAGACTGTTATTTGTGAGAAACCGTGCCTGAGTGCTTTAATCCCGTTGCCAAGCGAGTTTCTCCAATCCACTCAGGTAACGCTATCTCACATTTGGTGCTAGACTGCGGGCAACGGTCCAGGAAGCACCTGTGGAGCTGATTGCTGTAACTCGGCGGGGTTACGAAGTTTGCTGTGGATCGGCGGATCCACGAAGCTTACAAGCATCTGGCTGTAACTCGGCGGGGTTACGAAGAGTTGCTGTGGTTCGGCGGGTCCACGAAGTCTGTGGTGCGGAGCCGTGCAGAGCCTTGCGGAGAGGAGCTGCAGTTGCAGCAAGAGGTTCTGCAGCAGCAGGAGTTGCAGCAGCAGCGGCTTGTGATCAGCACCCGGAGGTGCTGGCGGTTTGTAACTGCAGCAGGAGCTGTGGTAGCACCAGCAGGAGCTGGTGAGGTGTTGTGAGAGGACATTGGTCCAGATCGTGCAGACTCTTAAAGGGCGAGTGCCGACCTAAAGAGATGTTTTTTGTACTGTGTAAACTGGTGCCTGAGAGTACCGTGTGGAGTCCACGGGGTGTAACCCAAACAGGGGTGGTGTACACCAGGGAAGGGGTGGTGTCCCTAAAAAGGGCGGTAACCCAAACGGATGGTGCCAAAAAGGGGTGGAGTCCCAAAAGGGGGGTGGAGTCCCAAAAAGGGGTGGTGACTAGTGATAAGCGAGTATACTCGTTGCTTGGGTTTTCCTGAGCACACTCGGGTGGTCTCTGAGTATTTGTTAGTGTTCGGAGATTTAGTTTTCATCACCGCAGCTGAATGATTTACAGCTACTAGCCAGCTTGATTACATGTGGGGATTCCCTAGCAACCAGGCAACCCCCACACGTACTCAAGCTGGGTAGTAGCTGTAAATCATTCAGCTGCAGTGATGAAACCTAAATCTCCATACACTAACAAATACTCAGAGACCACTCGAGTGTGCTTGGGAAAACCCGAGCAACGAGTATACTCACTCATCACTAGTGGTGACCCTAAAGAGAGCGGTAGCCCAAAGAGGCGGCAGCGAATGCACCATTGGACTGTAGCCTTGAACAACGTAGTTCATGCTATGTAGGTCCATGCTGTGCTGTGGATTGCTCGGCCAATAAGGAGTCCCGGGAAGTGGTGGTTACCCAACATGGGGCAGAGCCTCCTGAAGTTAAAGGGGTGGTCCAGACGGACTGTTGCCAGGGACAATGGTACTATGCGTGTCCAGTCTGCCATAAGACCTACCCTCCTGGCAAGAGGCTACGTGGGTGTGTTCTGGAGTTGAACGCAAAGGTAGAAGATGTATTTGGTCTGGTCGATTCGGGGAGCTCGGTGACCCTAGTAAGGTCTGCGGAAGATCAATTTGTAAGGTCCGAAAAGATCGAGGTCACCTGCATCCATGGGGACACTAAGGTTTATTCAATGGCACGGGTGCACCTCGAGACAGTCAGGGGCTATACAAATCTTGAGGCCGCCATAGTCCCAAACTTAACCTGTCCGGTGATAGTGGGCCGGGACTCTAGGCTGTTCTCAGTCTTGTGGAAGGACGGCGTTCCTCTACAGCAGGAGGATGGAGGTCTCTCTACTGTTGCGGGGGCATACATTAAGGCAGTAATACCTCCCAAAATTGACGGGTCAAACGTCGGGTTGACCAGTGGGAGGGTTGCGCCTGCCCAACTTATGGACATGATGTCACCTGACGTGTACCACAAGATGACTGATAATGATGTGGTAGATAAAAATAAGGGAGCTGACACCCAGATAAAGAGGAACTTGAGGGTTCACTATACTGTGGGGTGTGACACAGACTCTGGGGGTGACTGTGACGTGTCATTGCTAGTAGCAACTGCTAGGGCTGAGTACTATAGTGTGCTGACAGAAGCACTGACACAGGGGAACAACAGTGCTCCACAAGGTGAAGTCAGGATGGCGGTGGCAGCCATACCAGAAAATATGACCTGTTTAAGTGGAACTTGTTGTGCCAGAGTGACAGGGTGAGTAGTGGTGACTCCCATTCAGACGGTGACTCTAACGCCATGGAAGGGGAGTACAATAACGTTGACCCGGGTACACATGGCAAGTCTTCGTCCCATCGTCGGAGACGTAAAAGGCGCAACGTGGTTGAACCAGTTGCACCTTGTGAAGATTTGAATAAAGGTGAGGTGATGGAAGAAGGTGAAGGCTCCAGAAAACCTGATGCTGAGGACCTGGAGTGTGTGAAGTACTCTAAAGTCCCAGAGAAATGGGATGAAGCTAAGGATGTCACCGCTGAGACCCAAGAGAGGGCTGATGATGACCGTGCTGAGTCCAAGGGTTCAGAGGTGGAGGAAGCCACCAAAGGTGTGAGGCCTGAAGCAGGTACCTTCTCGAGTGATGGGAACTCAAACCAGAGGATGGGAGAAGCGAGTTAAGGGGGATCCAGGAGGCTGTAGAAGCCTGTTTGAAGCAAGAGGAGCTTCGGAGACAGGCTGCTGAGTGCCGAGTGGGTGCCTTGGAGAAAAAGGTGTCTGAGCTCAGAAGTCGCCTGTCAACGTGGCAAACTGTGAGCAAAGCCCTAAGGGAAGATGTGGAAGTGCCTAGAGAAGCATTAAGAGGCCCTCTGCAAGAGAAAGAGGTGGTGGTCGCAGACTTACCGCGGCAGTGCCAGAGTGGTGACGAGGCGGAGCTGCCAATGTCCATCTTGGCGAAGGCTCGTGCAGAAGATAAAGCGGAGGAAGAGTTTGAGCTAAGAGCTGAATAAGATAGTCACCCGGTCGTGGCAGGTGTCTTGATGGAAAGGTCCATGGCAAAGCAGGAGCCATCCGTCCATGAAGAGAGTGAGACCTCGCTCTTCAAGTCCGTGATAGATGTACCCGAAGACGTGCAAGAAGCATGTGCCAGTGAGGATGTGCATGAGGCCTTTAAAAAGGCAATAGAAGCTTGTAGTGTGAACTGGGCACCAGAGACGAAACAGTTGGTGATATTGTCGACTAGGGAAGTCACGGTGAAGCAGGTGGCTATCCTGAAAGATATGCAACTACAATGTCTTCGCCCGAAACAGATGATCCTGTTGAGGAATAAGAAAGCCGCTCGACGTTTGGAGCATGCCAGGAAAGCTCAAAGTCGGCTGGGCTTTGTGGAAGACATTGTTCAAGTTCCAAGAAATCTGGTGGGGAAAGTTGTTGGAAGACTTGGAAAAGTGATGCAAGAACTGGTGAATAGATCCGATGTGGCGAGAGTGAGGATTCCAGATGATGGTGAAGTCTAGGTAGCTGGTGAAGATGGGATGTTTCCATTTGTCGTAATTGGCTCAGTAGAAAGCCATAGGAACATTCGAATGCATCTTGAATACAGGGTGACATACCTGAGGGAGATGGAGCAGCTAAGAACGGACCGGCTGAAGATTAATAAACAGCTGCAGAATATAAGATGGCGACCACTTTCAACCCAGGGTCTGGAGAAACAAAAGGATACCGTAAAGAATAGAAGAGTTCAAAGTAGTGCCTCCTCTGTTAGCTCAATGCTGAGGAACCCAGGCGGAAGACCCGGTAGCATACTAGATGGGTCAGATTCGGACCAGACAGTAGGCTGGACTGGACTCATGACCGCAACAACCATGGGTGGCAGCCATGGAAAGAAAGGTCATGAGAAGGGGCACACTTGGAAAGTGTATTGACTAAAAAGGGTCTGGTGACACAGACAGATGGTGAGTCAAGGGTTGAAGCCTAAGGCCAACAAACTGACTGCTGGGGGCGGGGGAGGCCTAACAAAGCTGTGATGCTGAATGATGCCCAAAACTGACTGAGATGGTCCTCTCGACTTCTAGGGCAAGGTGACATGGGTACCCGGTCTCGGGACCCCTGGTTTATGTCAAGTCTTCAACCCCGCAAGTTTGAACAGAGAGAGGGTATGTGATGCAGTGACCCATGTCACAGCCAGGGGGCGCTGTATGTGCTCCTCAGGATACGCATGGAGGCGTATCTGTAATGGTGATAATGAAACAGTGACCGGCATGATTGTAAATGGCTGGTATATGTCGCGGAGGGAGTCTGAGCTGTAAGCCTGTAGTATTGTTGTTCTGGGACCTGTAGTCCCACAAGTATTTGCATAGTTTAAAAGGGAGGCTTGCAGGGTTAGTTGGAGAGCTGGGCGGGTCTGACTAACCACACACACCTCCCACCTATGGGGGTGGTTACAGCTACATAATGTGACCAGGGTTTGGTCACATGGTTCAAAGTGTATGGTCCTGTGTTCAGAGTGTGAGGTCCTGAATGGCCTGTGTGTTGGAATGTCCTGGAGTGGACTGGATTCCTGGAAGCACATGGTGAGGCCATGGACTGATGGCCTGTGTGTTGGAAGTGCCTGGGACTGGACTTCCTGAATAGCGCACGGAAAGGCCGTATCTGCAGAGCCTGCGATGGCTACTGTGTTAGGGAAGCTACCGAACCTTCTGCGGGTCTGGATTATCTGAAGTCACAAGGACGGTGATCCCAGTTAGGCAGCTTCCCTGGGAACCTAGAATGACAGGAGTCAGCGTGTGGAGCAGGAGCTCCTGTAAGGTAACTCCAGATAAAGGGGATTATGGGCAAAGAAGTATCTGCCATTGGCACAGACTGTTGGTGCTTGTTGTGTTCCGTGGACGTTAATGAATTGTTCGGTGAGTTAAAGCTGTACACTATAAAGTGCTATGGACTATGTGTAGGCCTGTGATGTGCAACATGGCTTACGGTGCGGTTTATGATGCTTAAATAAACCAAATAGACTATTATTTGTGAGAAACCGTGCCTGAGTGCTTTAATCCTGTTGCCAAGCGAGTGTCCCCCAACACACTCAGGTAGCGCTTTCTCACAATAATTATATATGTAAAGCTGGTATAGCCTGGGCATCTTCTGTATAAAATTATATATGTACAGCTGGTATAACCTGGGCATCTCCTGTATATAATTATATATGTACAGCTGGTACAACCTGGGCATCTCCTGTATATAATATATATGTACAGCTGGTATAACCTGGGCGTCTCCTGTATATAATTATATATGTACAGCTGGTATAACCTGGGTCTCTTCTGTATATAATTATATATGTACAGCAGGTATAACCTGGGCATCTCCAGTAGATAATTATATATGTACAGCTGGTATAACCTGGGCATCTCCTATAATTATCTATGTACAGCTGGTATAACCTGGGCATCTTCTGTATATAATTATATATGTACAGCTGGTATAACCTGGGCGTCTCCTGTATATAATTATATATGTACAGCTGGTATAACCTGGGTCTCTTCTGTATATAATTATATATGTACGGCTGGTATAACCTGGGCATCTCCTGTATATAATTATATATGTACAGCTGGTATAACCTGGGCATCTCCTGTATAAAATTATATATGTACAGCTGGTATAACCTGGGCATCTACTGTATATAATTATATATGTACAGCTGGTATAACCTGGGCATCTCCTGTATATAATTATATATGTACAGCTGGTAATCTTATACAGTGATATGGAGCCTGCTGGTATAACCTGGGCATTCTCTGAGATGTCCTGCAGTGAGGGCTTTTTACAGGGATCTGCTGTTAACCCTTACTGTCATCTCTTCCCAGTCTGTTATTCGGTCTCTAGGAAACAAAGTATCTGAGAGACAAATCGGTAATTACATCGGTACAAGGCAGACGGAGGAGACTGCAGAGCGAGGGGACGGGAGGGCAATAATGGCTGCAGCGCGAGGGGACGGGAAGGCGATAACGGCTGCAGCACGAGGGGACGGGAGGGCGATAATGGCTGCAGCACGAGGGGACGGGAGGGCGATAATGGCTGCAGCATGAGGGGACGGGAGTGCGATAATGGCTGCAGAACGAGGGGACGGGAGGGCGATAATGGCTGCAGCTCGAGGGGATGGAAGGGCAATAATGGCTGCAGCTCGAGGGGATGGAAGGGCGATAATGGCTGCAGCATGAGGGGACGGGAGGGCGATAATGGCTGCAGCATGAGGGGACGGGAGGGCGATAATGGCTGCAGCTCGAGGGGATGGAAGGGCGATAATGGCTGCAGCACGAGGGGACGGGAGGGCGATAATGGCTGCAGCATGAGGGGACGGGAGGGCGATAATGGCTGCAGCTCGAGGGGATGGAAGGGCGATAATGGCTGCAGCACGAGGGGACGGGAGGGCGATAATGGCTGCAGCACGAGGGGACGGGAGGGCGATAATGGCTGCAGCTCGAGGGGATGGAAGGGCGATAATGGCTGCAGCACGAGGGGACGGGAGGGCGATAATGGCTGCAGCGCGAGAGGAAGGGAAGGCGATAACGGCTGCAGCGCGAGGGGATGGGAGGGCGATAACGGCTGTAGCGCGAGAGGACGGGAAGGCGATAACGGCTGCAGCGCGACGGGATGGGAGGGCGATAACGGCTGTAGCGCGAGGGGATGGGAGGGCGATAACAGCTGCAGCACGAGGGGACGGGAGGGCGATAATGGCTGCAGCATGAGGGGACGGGAGGGCGATAATGGCTGCAGCTCGAGGGGATGGAAGGGCGATAATGGCTGCAGCACGAGGGGACGGGAGGGCGATAATGGCTGCAGCATGAGGGGACGGGAGGGCGATAATGGCTGCAGCTCGAGGGGATGGAAGGGCGATAATGGCTGCAGCACGAGGGGACGGGAGGGCGATAATGGCTGCAGCACGAGGGGACGGGAGGGCGATAATGGCTGCAGCTCGAGGGGATGGAAGGGCGATAATGGCTGCAGCACGAGGGGACGGGAGGGCGATAATGGCTGCAGCGCGAGAGGAAGGGAAGGCGATAACGGCTGCAGCGCGAGGGGATGGGAGGGCGATAACGGCTGTAGCGCGAGAGGACGGGAAGGCGATAACGGCTGCAGCGCGACGGGATGGGAGGGCGATAACGGCTGTAGCGCGAGGGGATGGGAGGGCGATAACAGCTGCAGCACGAGGGGACGGGAGGGCGATAACGGCTGCAGCGCGAGGGGACGGGAGGGCGATAATGGCTGCAGTACGAGGGGACAGGAGGGCGATAACGGCTGTAGCATGAGAGGATGGGAAGGCGATAATGGCTGCAGTACGAGGGGACGGGAGGGCGATAACGGCTGCAGCACGAGGGGATAGGAGGGCGATAATGGCTGCAGCGCAAGGGGACGGGAGGGCTATAACGGCTGCAGCACGAGGGGACGGGAGGGCAATAATGGCTGCAGTACGAGGGGACGGGAGGGCGATAACGGCTGTAGCGTGAGAGGATGGGAAGGCGATAATGGCTGCAGCGCAAGGGGACGGGAGGGCGATAACGGCTGAGGAGGGGGTAGAGACCGCAGTGATGGAGAGGAGGCAGTGTGGGAAGGAGAGAGGTCTTTAAGAATGCCCTTGGCTGCAGGGAATTCTGGGAGCAGCTCAGTCGCGCCGCTTCCCCCTCCATTTCCGTCTTCCTTGCATTATTAATAACACTAAATTATTTATGCCGATTATTCAATCTCTGCTATATAAAGAGGCGGCAGAGATAGGGAGTGGCAGCAGGTGGTGGGTAATGAAGTGGTTAAGGACCAGCAGCTTTAAACCAGTATAGAAAAGTAGGCACCTTCTATTAAAGGTGTTTAATTATTGAAGTCAAGCACTGCATGACATTTATGCAGCCAAGAAGGATTTGGGGCGCTGTGCCTTTAAGAACATCTAAAATTGATTTATTGATGAGAATCTACATAGTATGCATTACCTGAAAGGGTTAATGAACAATTACTGTCATCCCCTTCTACAACTATCTCATCACTACACGGCTTTGACTTTGCTGGCTCAGTGGTTAAGTGATCCAACTATGACATATTGACCTCAGCAGGTTCTTTTTCGGCCGAGGTCTGCCATCTGCTCGCACCCCAGCCATTCAGTTGTACGCTCTGAGGAACAAAGTTGCATCTGCTTGATCATCCTTTTGTCTTGAGGAGGACACAATTGGAGGTTTTTCTGCAACTTGTTTAGCATAGAAGGTAAATAAAGAGAAGAAACACACACACTACAATTCATGGCGCCTCTCGAGGAGGACACTCGACGTGAATGGGTCTGATGATCGAGTGGAGCAGCTGCCGCTCCAATGGTAGGTGGCTCTAGTCACTCAAGAACATACAGGTACAATCTTAAGAGGACAATTTCTACTGACATGGGGAAAAAAAACAAGATGACCCCCAAGAACTAGGCCTACATCCCCCAAGGTAACGTTGGCTTAGGGTCGTTGTACCAAAAGGCAGGTTGACCTAAAAGCTTAGGTCATTTAATCGATCTAGTTCAGGTTTTGGGGTTATCTTCTTGACCCCTGAAGTCCACATATCAAGGACCTGCTATGTTCTCTGCTCAGCCAGGCCACCACATCTGCTATGGGCACAATTTTATCTTTGTTGGTTTGATGGGGTGACACTATGTTTTTGAGTTATATGATTTTCCAATGTCAAGGTCAGCCAGATTTGAAGACCTATGTCGTGATGTTTTTTTTTTTTTTTCAGGCCACGGAGACAACACATCTTTTGATGAATAGCTGAGATAATCTGTTGGATTGAAGGGGTGTCCCAAGGTGCTTTTGGTCCTTCAAGTCAATGTTACAGGAAAGCAAAGACCTATTATGTTCTCTGGTCTACCAGGCCTAAGAGGCAACATGGCTGGTGAAGTACTAATAAGATAAGCTACCATGTTTGTTTGGGTTATCTTGGCTACAGGCACATTAGTTCTGATGGGTTGATGGGTTATTTGGTCCCTCAAGGTCAATGTTGCTGGGAATAGAAGACAGTATGCTATGAGGGCAAAATGGCTGCTACTGCTGGGTTGATGAGATGTGTTACTATGTTTTGGGTCATCTAGTCAATGGACACATTATTGCTTCTGTTGGCTCCTCGTTTATTGGATCCATTAAGGAAATCTGTGGCGGGATAAGAAGACCTATTATGTTCTCAGGTTACTTCCCAGTATCTCCAGGCCAGATATTGACACAGTACTTCGGTTGAATTGACGGCATAGGAAACTTTGATCCTATTAAGTTGTTAGGATGGGCCTACAACGTTCTCAGGTCATAAGGTACCTTCACACGCCGATCTGACGACCAAATAAAGTTCTGGACTTCTAGCTCCGACCAGCGATATCACAGCAGGATCCAGATCGCTGCTGCGTGTCAAACACAACGATATCGCTATCCAGGACGCTGCAACATCATGGATCGTTGTCGTTCTCGTTGTAAAGTCGTTTCGTGTGAAGGTACCTATAGAGAAGACATGTCTCCAGTTGGCTTGAGAAGATAAGCCACCATGTTTTTGGACCATCTTATCTACGGCACATGATAGTTTCTGTAGGATTGATGGAATGACCCTCCTTGTTTTTGGGCTATATGGCTGCTCGAAGTCAACATTGCTGGAATGACAAGACCATATGTTTACATATTTTGGGAAACCAGGCCAACGTGTGTGCCGCCTGACTAAATGTCAATATTTTGGGGTCGTCTAATCTAGGGCCACACTACTTCTGTTGGATTTATGTGATGGTCAATCATGTTTTTAGGCTGTGATGAGACGACCTATTATGTTCTGAAGACATCCAGAATGGATGAGCCACATTACCATAGTTAGGTTCAGAATATCCACTACTGTTTGATAGACGATATGACCCAACATGTCCTGGTAAAATACGTCAAAAACACTGGTGTAGCAAAATGCAACCAGTGTGGTACGTCCTTGACATCAACATCTTGGAGGTGGTCATTTCCAAGGGTTGTTCTGGACTATTAAAATCACTTTATATTCTACGGTTATTTATTTTTGTAATATACCTTCTTTTTCAGATCCTTAAGTAGGTTGTCCAGGCTTGGTGTTCAAGTCTAGTCATTCTATGTGACTGCAGACTTATGATGAATCCTCACAGTGCGCACCACGGCTGTGGAGTTGGAGTCATGGAAATTGAGGAGTCGGAGTCAGAGGTTTGGCTTACTGACTGCACAGCCCTGGTGCGCACTGTCGGGATTCTCTGACAGCGGGTGTGTAACTGCAAGTATGCAATATACATACTTACGGCCACATTCCGACTAGACATGTCTGGCCGTGCTCAATTAACTTGCATTAAATGAGGTTGCACACGACTAGTCGGCATGTGATCGCACGTATGCAAATCAGAGAGTCACTGCAGATTTGAGCCCCAAGTCTCGAAACCTCTTTACCGATATGCAATGACCAATGTTACGGCGACATGCCCGATCGTGTGCTGCACATTAGGCTCATCATGCTTTCCAGCTCAGGTTGTGCTCCAATGATGTCACGAACACACAGCGGAGACTAAAGCGACTTTTCTCACAGAATCCTTAAGAAATCTGGAATTTTGATGCCATGACGTGACAGATATGAAAATGAATGAGGCTGGAGAAGGAGAGAGAGCGGAGGAGAGAGGCTGGAGAAGGAGAGACTGGAGGAGAGAGAAAGAGAGGCTGGAGGAGAGAGAGGCTGGAGAAGGAGAGAGGCTGGAGGAGGCGCAGGGCTCCTTCTATCCTTTGTCTTTTGTTAGCTAACCCTTTGTATGACATCCATACGACTGTGAGGCTGACATGACTGCATTTATTGAGTGCCAGCGCCCTCCGCTGGGAAACATGTAAAACTGCAATATTCTCATGCTACCTATCAGGAATAACTTTGATTGCGGACATTAACTCCTTGAAGATGCGGCCATTTTTCACATCTTTTTCCTACTCTCCTTCCAGGAGCCATAGCTTTGTTTTCTCAGCAATATCGCTGTACGAGGGTTTATTATTTTGCTGGCCGAGTTGTAATTTTAAATGACACCGTTTATTTTACGTTATAAAATGTCAGAAAAAAAACAAAACAGGAAATAATCAAAATGATGTAAGATGGCAAAAAAAAAAAAAAACAGGCAATTTTTTAAATTGTGTTTATTGTTGGTAAAAATTGACTGGCAGCACGATTCTCCGGGTCAGGACGATTACAGGGAAACCCAACTTGTAACTTATTTCTATTATCATTTGATGGTTGCAAAAAATAAAAAAAATTACATAAAAATGTTCCTTTTTATTTTTTTGGTAGATGGAGCTGTGTAGGGGTTTGTTTATTAGGTGGAGTTTTTTTTTTTTTTTTTTTTTACATTTTTGGGTACATACGATGTTTTGATCACTTACTGCATCTTGTGACCAAGCATTTGGCAGATTAATGTCCCGCAACAATGGTCACGAAGGTCAATGGATCATGTTCTCGATCTGCACTTTCTTCACTCAGGGACAAATTTTTGTTCTGGCCAAGAGGTTTTTTTTTTTTTTTTTAAAGAGTTCAAAAGTGAAAAACATCGCGGTCCACTTCTCCCGATCAGACCACCATCCGGCCCAGACATCGCGGTCCGCTTCTCCCAATCAGACCACCATCCGGCCCAGACATCACGGTCCACTTCTCCCGATCAGACCACCATCCGGCCCAGACATCGCAGTCCACTTCTCCCAATCAGTCCAGCATCTGGCCCAGACATCGCGGTCCACTTCTCCCGATCAGACCACCATCCGGCCCAGATCGCGGTCCCCTTCTCCCGATCAGACCACCATCCGGCCCAGACATCGCGGTCCACTTCTCCCGATCAGACCACCATCCGGCCCAGACATCGCGGTCCCCTTCTCCCGATCAGACCACCATCCGGCCCAGACATCGCGGTCCACTTCTCCCGACCAGAGCACCATCCGGCCCAGACATCGCGGTCCGCTTCTCCCGATCAGACCACCATCCGGCCCAGACATCGCGGTCCCCTTCTCCCGATCAGACCACCATCCGGCCCAGACATCGCGGTCCACTTCTCCCGCCCAGAGCACCATCCGGTTCAGACATCGCGGTCCCCTTCTCAGCTCCTCTGTGCCATCGGTCGATCTCCCCACCAAAAACAATGAAGATGCATCAAATATGCACGATATGGAGGAAAGCTCAGGAACGTCTCAAACCTGAATTCAGGTTTCAGTTACCTCGCCCTCCGATGCATAACATCCAACCCCATTTGTTCCTCCTGAATCTTCCCCCATCACCTCTGAGTGATATTGTTGAGAAGTGGAAGGAACCGCAGCAACTGAGCCACAAAGTGGAGGCCACATAACGTTAGGAGTGCTGAGTAGCAGAGGGCAGGAAAGTCACCAACGCTCTGCTCACTCCATAACCGCAGAGTCCAGACCTCCTCTGCTATTAACATCAGCAAAAACCCTGCGCCCCCACCGGGAGCTTCATGGCCGAGCAGCTGCATGTAGCTGTATATCACCAAGCACAATGCAGAGTGTCAAAAGCAGTGGTGTAAAGCCACCACCACTGGACTTTGGAGGAGACGTGTTCTGTGCAGTGACGGATCACACTGCTCTCTCAGGCGTCTGATGGAGGAGTCTGGGTTTGGTGACACCAGGAGAACTTTACCCCCTGACTGCATGGTGCCGCTGTACAGCTGGTGGGGGAGGAGAACGCAGTCCTACAGCAGGGAGGGGCACTTACACTACAGACAGAACATCCCGGCTGATAATGAGGAGGAGGATGATGATGATGATGATGATGATGATGATGATGATGAATTCTGGCAGAAAACACAGAGGACGTACAATAAATAAAGAATCTTTTAATAGAAACAAGGCAGCGAGCGACACACAGAAGAGCGGCAGTGACTAACTGAAATATGGGAGAAGCGGCGCCCCTCCGGCCAGCGATGTAGACGGGGGCACGGCCCCATCTTACTATGACAACAAGGAGGGAGCAGGAAGGGGGAAAGAATTAGTTGGTTTAAATGTAAGATTTGAAAAACTTTTAGAAAATGTTTATTTTACAGGGCATGGATCCAAGAGCAGATGAATACGAGGGGAGGCCATCAGCATGGAGGCAGCGCATTCAAAGGGGCCACAAATGGTGATGATATGCGAGGATCTGATTGGTTAAGGCTCCCATCTATCAAAAGAGCAAAAGGGAGTGCTGAGCTAAGAGAAGCCCCCCAACCCCTTTTGGTCTTGGTTTAGCAGAGAAGAATATAAGGCTGCCATTTTTTTTCCACAACCCACCTAAGAAACCTCCATTAGGGTAACAGGATTAGCTTAAGTGCACGTGGACTGTAATTAAAGGGCCCATTACACTTTAGTTGTGAGCTTCCCCTTTATATGTGCCTCCATTTCCAGGGATTCTCTATTTCTACTAATGAAAGGACATTGGTAAGAAAAGAAAAAAAAAAACCCTTTTCTGGAAAAAGTAGAACATTTACTGCAAATATATTCAACACCAGGGCCCTCGTTAGCAGAAATTATATCGAGGTCTACGCAGACCGATTAGTAGTAGGAGATCAGCGATAAACAGCTTATTAGCCGAGCCTTACCGGCCCGAAGCAAAGATATATTCAGTCATCAAGAAAAAAAACCAAAAACCGTAACATCAAGACGTCCTTCACCCCCTTCCCCATTTGACAGGAGAATAATAATAAAAGTTCCCGCTATGACCAACTTGACCCGGCCCCGACGCGCGTTCCTGCCATGTAATACTACATGTCCCCACTGCGATCAAAAGTTGATCGTGGCCTCTTCCTTATTAACCCCCTTCATGCCGCGGCCATTTACCCTATTAAGTATGTGGGAAAACAGACCAGGTCTAGATTCTCCAGGTCTATGCGAGTATGCACATACTAAACATGTACGTTTTTTTTTCTTTTATCTAAGTGGTGAAAATTGTTTTGGCAAATTTGTATAACGATTTTTTGTATCTGTTGCCAAATTGAGACCTGAAAGACTGTCATTTTTTCCAGGATCTGGGGCTTATTTTTTGTGCCCTGAGCTGACCTTTCCATTTATATCATTTTGGGGTACAAAATGTTTTAATCACCGCTCAAAAAAAAACAAAAAACAAATCCCCAGAATTAGGTTTTCTTGTTGGGCCGTTCACCGATATGATTTAGATTTTGCTAGATCAGACTTTTAAGAACGCAGCGATACTATTATCTGGCATTTTATTATTTAATTCATTTTTAATGGGGTAAAAATGTGTTGTTGTTTTTTTAAAGGGCTTCAGCACTGCTATGTATAGCGAAAAATGACACTCTCCTATGAACGCCCGCTACAGGCTGACTTTCACAGAATCGTCATGACAGGCACGGAGGTCTTCAGCAATCCACCGGCTGTCATGGCATCCCATCGGCGCCCCTCTGCTGGCCATTAAAGGCACATGATGGCTGATCCATCATCTGCCGGGAAACATGGGCTCGGTCAGGGAGCCGTAATGTGACGTTCCAGTACATTATATGTCTAAGGGTTTAAAGGGGTCCAATGGCTGATCCGATTTGTAGTAATTACCGTGAGAAATTGCAGGAATAAAAGATCTGAAACGGGCGCTACTAACGCTATGAAGCTGTACATTTTTGCTTTTGCCCTATAGGTCACTATCGCTTAGACAAGAGATTATTTACAATGCGTGGACAGATCTGGGAGTCCTGGCTCTCGTGGGTGTTGGGGAGGCCATGCTTGGCGGCTGGTAGAACCGAAAACCCTTTAAACTACCTACTAAAACTTATAAAACTGCGGTGTGACCTGGACGTTCCACCCCACCGCTCCTCACGTAGCTCTCCCTTCCGGGTGACTCTTCAGCTTATGGAATTTGACGCTTTCCCGTTTCTCGAAAAGTTTCCCGCAGTGTTCGCAGGAGAAGCTGTACTGGATCATGGAATTATGCTTCCTCATGTGCCAGTTCAGAGACGCCCGCTGCCGGCACTGGAAACCGCAAACCTCGCACCTGTTGGGGGACAGATAAAGGAGCATGAAGAGCTCTGCAGGACTTGGAACGAAAGGCTTCAAGATCTCTGCTAGCGGTCAGTAAGTGTACAAGCCGGAGACAGGTTTCTTACTGTAGGGGGGTCTCGCCGGTGTGAGTTCTTCTGTGGACCTCCAAGTGACTTTTCCTTTTGAACGATTTGCCGCAAGTCTCGCATATGAATTCCCGGACGCCTGCGGAGAGAGGGAGAGATGGACGTGAGACCGAGGAGGTGACCCGCAGCGGCGGCAGCGCTGTGTCCAGCATCCGCACATACCTGTGTGTATGATCATATGACGGCGCAGGTGATTGGTCAGGTAGAACTTCTTCCCGCAGCCTTCTTCAGGACACACTTTGGTTCTTCCTTTTCTGTGAATCAGATTCACGTGGTTCTACGGAAAAAAAAGAAGAATCGGCATCAGTCAAAATACCAGGGAGGCCTAGTCAGATGGGACCCTTGCGGACCGCCTCATGTGGGCTGGGATCTCCGGGAACTCTTCTGATTTAGAAGGGCCGGTGTGACATCATGTCGCAAAGTTGACACCATGCCTACAAAATCAGGAGAGCCACTGTGGATTACTGCTGATAGGCGGATCGAAAAGGTCCCTTCCAGCGGCCAAAGAACACAGGCCTGCAAAAGTCAAAGTCCGATCGGTGAAGTTCGCAGCCATTCAAGTGAGCAGGACGGGCTGATCCTGCGCGGCAACATAAGGACACCTCAGGATTCACCATCACTTTATAAGACATGCTTGATTCTATGTTCTCCGAAGAGATGAGATTAAAGAAGCATATCCTCCATCGCTGAAGCTGTAAAGGTGCGTGCTGCTACAAATGCCACCACTGTGGGGTTCACTTAGTTATTTATGAACAGTCTACATTATACAAACACGACCTGTTCTAATCAAAGGGACTATAAAAGGGCAGAGATCTCCACTAGTGGTGAGCGAGTACGCTTGTTGCTCAGGTTTTCCCGAGCACCCTCGGGTGGTCTCAGAGTATTAGTTAGTGTTCAGAGATTTAGTTTTCATTGCGGCAGCTGAATGATTTACAGCTATTAGCCAGGATGAGTACATGTGGGGGTTGCCTGGTTGCTAGGGAATCCCCACATGTATTGAAGCTGGGTAGTAGCTGTAAAGGTACCTTCACACTAAGCGACTTTGCAGCGATAACGATAGCGATCCGTGACGTTGCAGCGTCCTGGCTAGCGATATCGTTGTGTTTGACAGGCAGCAGCGATCTGGATCCTGCTGTGATATCGCTGGTCGTTGCTGAAAGTTCAGAACTTTATTTGGTCGTCAGATCGGCGTGTATCGTCGTGTTTGACAGCAAAATCAACGATGCCAGCGATGTTTTACAATGGTAACCAGGGTAAATATCGGGTTACTAAGCGCAGGGCCGCGCTTAGTAACCCAATATTTACCCTGGTTACCATTGTAAAAGTAAAAAAAAAAAAAAAAAAAACAGTACATACTCACCTTCTGATGTCTGTCACGTCCCCCGGCGTCCGCGCTGCTGCTCAGAGCTTCCTGCACTGAATGTGTCAGTGCCGGCCGTAAGGCAAAGAACAGCGGTGACGTCACCGCTGTGCTTTAGGGCCGGCGCTTACACAGTGCAGGGAAGCGGACGCCGGGGGACGTGAATGTAAGTATGCAGTGTTTGTTTTTTTACATTTCCACTGGTGACCAGTGTAAACATCGGGTTACTAAGCGCGGCCCTGCGCTTAGCAACCCGATGTTTACCCTGGTTACCCGGGGAATTCGGCATCGTTGGTTGCTGGAGAGCTGTCTGTGTGACAGCTCTCCAGCGACGCTGCAGCGATCGGCATCGTTGTCGATATCGCTGCAGCGTCGTTTAGTGTGAAGGTACCTTAAATCGTTTAACTGAGGCGATGAAAACTAAATCTCCGAACACGAACAAATACTCGGAAACCACCCGAGCAATGAGTATATTTGCTCATGTCTAATCTCCACACCATAGAGGAATGGGTCCTGCTGGAAGAGACATAATTTTTATTTATATAGCGCCAACATATTCCGCAGCACTTTACAATTAAGCGGGGACATGTACAGACAAATTCAGTACAAGTTAAGACAATTTACACAGTGACATTAGGAGTGAGGTCCCTGCTCGCAAGCTTACAATCTACAAGGAAATGGGGGGACACAATAGGTGAAAAGTGCTTGTTATTTCAGGTCTGGCAATTATAATAAATAGGGATTTTCATACAAAGCTGCATGATCCGGTCATCAGCCCGTGTGTTTAAGTGCAATAGTCAAGTATCAAGTGCAGTTATCATGTGCATGGAGGGTGTGGAGACAGATGAATAGTAGGGTGCAGATTCAGAATAATATTTGGAAGGAGGGAACAGGGCAAAGTTAGTTTACTGAGTAGTTGATGTGGTAGGCTTATTTGAAGAGATGGGTTTTTAGAGCGCGCTTGAATAGGTCGGGGCTAGGTATCAGTCTGATCGTCTGGGGAAGTGCATTCCAGAGAGCTGGCGCAGCACAAGAGAAGTCTTGGAGATGGAGGTGTGAGGTTCGGATTACGGGGGATGTTAGCCTTAGGTCATTTGTAGAACGGAGGGCACGTGTAGGGCGATACACAGAGATGAGAGGAGATATAAGGCAGTGCAGAACTGTTGAGAGCTTTGTGGGTGAGAGAGATGAGTTTATACTGGACCCTGTAGCGAATGGGTAGCCAGAGACCAGAGGGATGGCAGCTCCAGCCCAGATCGAGATGATCATACCTGGAAGCTGTTGAGAGCGGTGTAGACCTGAGCGCACCCCTCGTACGGACAGTGGAACATCTCCGGCACCCCATCAGCATCTGTCACCGGAGCACGACGATTCCTCTTCCTGTGAGGACATAAGACAAAAGTTATCGAGGATCTGTCCCTTTTAGAAAAATCTGATTAATAATGAGATGGAAATATTCATAACGCCGATTGCCTCTGTACCCACAGGATCGGCTGTGAGCGCCGGACTGATACATAAGCAGATTCCTGGTAAAACTAAGGGGGAATCGCTGAAAACACGGAAGCCCCAGAGAGGACACGGAAGCCCCCAGAGAGGACACGGAACGCCGCAGTTTATCTCCCTAAATTATACCATCAATGGTGCCAGGCAAGTGTGGGGAGTTCCCTGCATTGCCAGAGCCATGCAAGGCCTGACAATGGCCCCTATGGCTCCCATATTTGTTATGTGAAAACAGGGACACATAAGGGTATGTTCCCGCGGTCAGGAACGGGCAGCGCTTTGTACGCAGCACATCGAGGTCCGTCCAAAGCGCTGCCGGCTTTGAATGCAGGTGATTCTAAATGTGTTCATTGAACTGTGCAGAATCACAGCATCCTATACATTGGACGGAAAATTTATTTTGCGGAGACTGGGCGTCTTTGCAAGATAAATAGACATGCTGCGGTCTCGAAAGACAATCCACGTGTCCGTCTCCACAGGGAAGCCGGAGGTGTCCGTGCACGCATAGTGGAGATGGGATTTCTTCAAATCTCATCCACTGTGCTGTAACATCTGGACGCTGCAGGTTGGACGCTGCGGATGTACACAGCGTCCAACCTGCAGCGTTTCCTGACCGTGGGAACATACCCTCAGAAATCTTACTTTGCAGCAAAAGTTCCCATTACGACTGTGCACTCACCTTGGAGGTCGTTTGACGACGACTTGCTCCACTTCGTACTCGCCCGTCTCCAGGATCACGCTTTCGATGGGCTCTTCCATTGAAACGGACTCCGGTACTGGGGAGCCTATTATTACCCCCTCTGTTTCCGCTTCCAGGGTGTAGAGGGCGTTCTCATCTGGAGAAAAGCACAGGGGGAAGACCACCATGAGCACACCCTCCTCTGTAGGGGCTTTTTGCCTGCCCCACTCATACCTACTGACCCATCATTGCCCCTTCGCTGCAGTCTTCCTCCTGCTCCTCGCCCTGGGTGAATGCAGACACGGGTTCCAGTGTGGTACATGCGCTGTCATCTCCGCTGCCCCCGTCACTGACATCTAGTTGGATCCCTTCTGCTGTCAACGCCTCGTGGTATCCATGCCCGGTGATGATAATGACCTGGGAGGCGCCAGCTACCACCTGCCCAAGGGCTTCCTGGGTCACTTCTTCAAAGATGCCATCAGCTTCTGTCCCCATGGGGACACACATCACGGTCTCCGTCTCCTCGGTGCACGGCTCTTCTCCGTCGGTCATGCTCTCGGAGTACAAGGTGTGGAGCGGCTGATCTGGCTCGGAAACTTGGATCACGGGTGCCGGTGTGGAGGAGGAATCATCAGAGCTGAGGTCATCATCGCTCACTGTGGGGATAAAAAGAAAAAAAAAAAGCGGTCAGAAATTGAGAAACTAATGGGTTATACACGTCGCTCCTCCATTCTTTGCACTGCAGCTCTGCTTCACCTGGAAGTCAGTAATAGAAAGGTTATTATTATTACCCTTAAAGGGATATCTCCAAAATTAAAAATAAAAGGGACAGTGGAGAATTTACTTATCGCTGGTGGCCTGAACACTCAGACCCCAGCGATCCCAAGAGTGGGGCTCCGAGTAATAAAGCGGAGATGCACGTTCGCTCATCACTTGTTGGCAGCCTTGAAATTGTTTCAGAAAATGAAGTATGTCACCCAGAAAATTATTCCAATTACACGTGTATTGGAATAACACAAAACGTGAGCATGTGATGCTCTTTCAAACTCACCTGTGGCAAGTAACAGGTGTGGGTGATATGAAAATCACACCTGAAACCTGATAAAAAGGGGAGAAGTTGATTTAATCTTTGCACTGTGTGTGTGGCACACTAAGCATGGAGAACAGAAAGAGGAGAAGAGAACTGTCCGAGGAATGAGAACCAAAATTGTTCAACAATATCAACAATCTTGATATTCCTTTGTCCACGGTGAGCAACATAACCGAGAAGTTTACAACCAATGACACTGTAGATAATCTCCATGGACGTGGATGACAGAGAAAAATTGATGAAAGGATGCAATGCAGGATAGTCCGGATGGTGAATAAGCAGCCCCAATCAAGTTACAAAGAAATTCAAGCTGACGTGCAGGCTCAGGATGCATCAGTGCAAACGTGAACTATCCATTCACATGTGAATGAAAATTAAACGCTATGGCAGGAGACCCAGGAGGACCCCACTGCTGACAGACGTAAAAAAAGCTAGACCGCAGTTTGCCAAAATGTACGCAAGCCAAAATTCTGCTGGGAAAGTGTCTTGTGGACAGATGAGTCCAAGATAGAGCTTTTCGGTAAAGCACATCATTCTACTGTTTACAGAAAATGGAATGAGGCCTACAAAGAAAATAACACAGCACCGACAGTCAAATATGGTGGAGGTTCAAAGATGCTTTGGAGTTGTTTTGCTGCCTCTGGCACTGGGTGCCTTGACTGTGTGCAAGGCATCATAAAATCTGAAGATTACCAAAGGAATTTGGGTCGCAATGTAGTGCCCGGTGTCAGAAAGCTGGGTTTGAGCCTTCCGCGGGACAATTACCCCAAACCATTGATGGAAAAGCACTGGAGAGTTCTGATGAGGCCAGTAATGAGTATGGATCTAAATCCCATTGATCACCTGTGGGGATATCTTAAAACTGCTGTTGGGAGAAAGCGACTTCAAACATGAGAGACCTGGAGCAGTTTGCAAAAGGAGAGTGGCCCAAAATCCCAGGTGAGAGCTGCAAGAAGCTTGTAGATGGTTATAGGAAGCGACTGATTGCAATTATTTATTTCAAAGGGCGTGCAACTAGTGATGAGTGAATGTGCTCTGATAATGTTTTATTATCTGAGCACGTTCGCTCACTGCTATGTGCAACCAAATATTCGGTTGTGTGGGTGCCAACAATTTTGTCTGGCCCATTTTTGTTGCATTGTATGAAATGTCAAATTTGTTTTTTTTTACTCTTTTTTGGGGAGTTGTTCCAATACACAAAAAGGAAATAAACATGTGTAATTGTAATAATTTTCTGAGAGAAATACTTCACTTTCTGGAACAATTTCAAAAGGTGCCAACACTTTCGCCCATGACTGTATCTTGCAATTTTTGGGAATAGCCATTTAAAAAGTCACCCTGCCTGTAGCCACCACTGGGGGGGGGGGCGCTCTATATATCACAATATACAATGCAAATGTCTTGCCTTTATGATTAAGTGTCTTCAAGGGGCAGCGTAGGTCTTGAGAGAAGTGGTGCCCGGCCTGGCACTGCCACACCGCTGTGGTATAGAGGAGCTGACTGGTATCGAGCTCGGACAGGGCAGGCTCATGGGGGCAGTGGCTCTCGTGGTCATGATACCAGGTCACCAAGCTGAGCAGGTTGTTCACACAGCGCTTCTGCCCTGCGAAGACATGAGAGAAGGTGAGGAGTCTGTGCCGGGGGCTTTGTGCCCCTTCTGAGTTCACAGATCTGTGCCCACCCTCTAATGAGCATTGCCCGCAGCACTGGAGAAAACGTACAGAGTTCAGCTCCGCAGTCAGGGGTGAGGCAGGGGCCCAATTACCAGGTTCTACCACCTCAGGTAATATTACAATAGGAGGGTGACTACTCTCCACTCATGCACTCTATGCTATGCTGGGAGTTGTAGTTCTCCAGGTACAGTATAAAGTATTAGATACGTACTGGTCCGCTGCGGCGGGTTCACCTGGACATCACCCTCCGGCTTCCTGTAACACAGAAAGTGACGTCAGCGACCCCACAGAGGTGTCCATTACACGAGGACATGTCCTCACTGAATCAGGGGGGCACAGAAATCACATGAGGGGGTCCACAAAATAACAATGGTGAGATCAGGAGTAAATCGAACCACTGTATGCCTAGCAGTCTTAAAAGCAAATATGCAGTTGATCCCCATTTTACAACAACGCTCCTGGGGTCGGAGATCCAACACACGGCTGACCACTGATAATAGACCCCTACTCTAGGTGGTCCCCAGCAATGGGCTAGTACCTAAACAGGCTCAGTGCCTCAGCACCACAGATACCCAACACTTCACATGGGGTCTGATACCCCCAGTGCCAAAGAAACATGCATTCCCACCAAATAAGAATTATCACAAGACCAGCACCCCTCTCCCCCCAAAGAACCAACACACTGTAGATTTCACGACCCGCCCTTTAGAAAAAAAAAAACACTGATTTTACCATGTGGTCTGCACATCAAAGATAGGTCCTTTGCCCCCTCCCCTAAGGAGCCGGCCAGCCCGCGAGACCCTCCCCCAAGGAGCCGGCCAGCCCGCGAGACCCTCCCCCAAGGAGCCGGCCAGCCCGCGAGACCCTCCCCCAAGGAGCCGGCCAGCCCGCGAGACCCTCCCCCAAGGAGCCGGCCAGCCCGCGAGACCCTCCCCCAAGGAGCCGGCCAGCCCGCGAGACCCTCCCCCAAGGAGCCGGCCAGCCCGCGAGACCCTCCCCCAAGGAGCCGGCCAGCCCGCGAGACCCTCCCCCAAGGAGCCGGCCAGCCCGCGAGACCCTCCCCCAAGGAGCCGGCCAGCCCGCGAGACCCTCCCCCAAGGAGCCGGCCAGCCCGCGAGACCCTCCCCAAGGAGCCGGCCAGCCCGCGAGACCCTCCCCCAAGGAGCCGGCCTTCCCCCATCACCCCTCCACTAATGAAAAAGTTATTCCGCGTTCAATAATCAATAATACTTGAAGGCCCGACAGCCTCCTAAATCTGCACCTCTTAATGGGATTGTCCACTACTCCAACACCCTCCCAATCATATTTCCACCATTTCACTCTCCCTATATTTGGACGTAACTGACATTCGGAGTAAATCAGAGGAGCAGCTCTCCACTATTCCGGTTCTCAATTACATCCAAAAGGAACGAGAGTGAAGCGGCCGCTGAGGTGAACACGAGCTGTTATAAAGCAAAACATAGATATTGGGAGGGGAGTAGTGAACAGCCCCCCCACCTCCCCCCTGTACACAGGGCCCGTCCCCCCCTCCTCACCCCGTTACACAAGGCCATCCCCCCTCCCCCCAGCACACACAGGCCATCCCCCCTCCTCCCCCCCAGCACACAGCCCGTCCCCCCTCCTCCCCCCAGCACACACAGCCCGTCTCCCCCCCCAGCACACACAGCCCGTCCCCCCTCCTCCCCCCAGCACACACAGCCCGTCCCCCCTCCTCCCCCCAGCACACACAGCCCGTCCCCCCCTCCTCCCCCCAGTACACACAGCCCGTCCCCCCCCTCCTCCCCCCAGTACACACAGCCCGTTCCCCCCCTCCTCCCCCCAGTACACACAGCCCGTCCCCCCTCCTCAGCACACACAGCCCGTCCCCCCTCCTCCCCCCAGCACACACAGCCCGTCCCCCCTCCTCCCCCCAGCACACACAGCCCGTCCCCCCCCTCCTCCCCCCAGTACACACAGCCCGTCCCCCCTCCTCCCCCCAGCACACACAGCCCGTCCCCCCCCTCCTCCCCCCAGTACACACAGCCCGTCCCCCCCCTCCTCCCCCCAGTACACACAGCCCGTCCCCCCTCCTCAGCACACACAGCCCGTCCCCCCTCCTCCCCCCAGCACACACAGCCCGTCCCCCCTCCTCCCCCCTCCTCCCCCCAGCACACACAGCCCGTCCCCCCCCTCCTCCCCCCAGTACACACAGCCCGTCCCCCCCTCCTCCCCCCAGTACACACAGCCCGTTCCCCCCCTCCTCCCCCCAGTACACACAGCCCGTCCCCCCCTCCTCCCCCCAGTACACACAGCCCGTCCCCCCCTCCTCCACCCAGTACACACAGCCCGTCCCCCCCTCCTCCCCCCAGTACACACAGCCCGTCCCCCCCTCCTCCCCCCAGTACACACAGCCCGTCCCCCCCTCAGTACACACAGCCCGTCCCCCCCTCCCCCTCCCAGGACACACAGCCCGTCCCCCCCTCCCCCTCCCAGTACACACAGCCCGTCCCCCCCTCCTCCCCCCAGTACACACAGCCCGTCCCCCCCTCCTCCCCCCAGTACACACAGCCCGTCCCCCCCTCCTCCCCCCAGTACACACAGCCCGTCCCCCCCTCCTCCCCCCAGTACACACAGCCCGTCCCCCCCTCCCCCTCCCAGGACACACAGCCCGTCCCCCCCTCCCCCTCCCAGTACACACAGCCCGTCCCCCCCTCCTCCCCCCAGTACACACAGCCCGTCCCCCCCTCCTCCCCCCAGTACACACAGCCCGTCCCCCCCTCCTCCCCCCAGTACACACAGCCCGTCCCCCCCTCCTCCCCCCAGTACACACAGCCCGTCCCGCCCCTCCTCTGGGAGCGGCGGTCTCCGGCGGGCACATCGCACAGTAACACTCCGGTCTCTCACCCCTGGGATCCGGACTCCAGGGCCAGCAGGTGTGCAGCCAGGCGGGCATCGCTCCAGGCCTCCCCAGCGCTGTCCCCTCCGCCCCGGTCCCTCCTCCGCATCCAGGCCCCGTGCGCCTCTCCCAGGTACACCCGCCGGCAGTCATACTTCTTCCGGGACTCCAGCCGCCGCCTCACCCGGTCCCTATCATTGAGCCGCGGCCTCCCGCGCATCTTCCTCCCGAACTCGTCATCCTCTTCTTCCTCCGACCCGGGAGTCTCTACCACAGGGGCCGCCATGTTACCTGCTGACGTCACCGCGGGGCTGCAACAAACTTTATAGATGAGGACAGTGGCGCACAGTGAGCCTGGTGAGGGGCGGGCACAATGACGGCTTGTGCCCCCCTACACACACTGCTGTTGTCCCTGCGCCCCTACATACAGTGCTGTCCCTGTGCCCCCTACATACACTGCTGTCCCTGTGCCCCCTACACATACTGCTGTCCCTGTGCCCCCTACACACACTGCTGTCCCTGCCCCCTACATACACTGCTGTCCCTGTGCCCCCTACATACACTGCTGTCCCTGCCCCCTACATACACTGCTGTCCCTGCCCCCTACACACACTGCTGTCCCTGCCCCCTACATACACTGCTGTCCCTGTGCCCCTACATACACTGCTGTCCCTGCCCCCTACATACACTGCTGTCCCTGTGCCCCCTACATACACTGCTGTCCCTGCCCCCTACACACACTGCTGTACCTGTGCCCCCTACATACACTGCTGTCCCTGTGCCCCCTACACACACTGCTGTCCCTGTGCCCCCTACACACACTGCTGTCCCTGTGCCCCCTACACACACTGCTGTCCCTGTGCCCCCTACATACACTGCTGTCCCTGTGCCCCCTACATACACTGCTGTCCCTGTGCCCCCTACATACACTGCTGTCCCTGTGCCCCCTACATACACTGCTGTCCCTGTGCCCCCTACATACACTGCTGTCCCTGTGCCCCCTACATACACTGCTGTCCCTGTGCCCCCTACATACACTGCTGTCCCTGCGCCCCTACATACACTGCTGTCCCTGCGCCCCTACATACACCGCTGTCCCTGCGCCCCCTACATACACTGCTGTCCCTGCCCCCTACATACACTGCTGTCCCTGCCCCCTACATACACCGCTGTCCCTGTGCCCCCCTACATACACCGCTGTCCCTGCCCCCTACATACACTTCTGTCCCTGTGCCCCCCTACATACACCGCTGTCCCTGCCCCCTACATACACCGCTGTCCCTGCCCCCTACACACACTGCTGTCCCTGCCCCCTACATACACTGCTGTCCCTGCGCCCTACATACACTGCTGTCCCTGCCCCCTACATACACCTCTGTCCCTGCCCCCTACATACACTGCTGTCCCTGCGCCCTACATACACTGCTGTCCCTGCGCCCCTACATACACTGCTGTCCCTGTGCCCCCTACATACACTGCTGTCCCTGCCCCCTACATACACCGCTGTCCCTGTGCCCCCTACATACACCGCTGTCCCTGTGCCCCCTACATACACCGCTGTCCCTGCGCCCTACATACACCGCTGTCCCTGTGCCCCTACATACACTGCGGTCCCTGTGCCCCTACATACACTGCTGTCCCTGCCCCCTACATACACTGCTGTCCCTGCCCCCTACATACACTGCTGTCCCTGTGCCCCCTACATACACTGCTGTCCCTGCGCCCCTACATACACTGCTTTCCCTGTGCCCCCTACATACACTGCTGTCCCTGCGCCCCCTACATACACTGCTGTCCCTGTGCCCCCCTACATACACTGCTGTCCCTGTGCCCCCTACATACACTGCTGTCCCTGTGCCCCCTACACACACTGCTGTCCCTGTGCCCCCCTACATACACTGCTGTCCCTGTGCCCCCCTACATACACTGCTGTCCCTGTGCCCCCTACATACACTGCTGTCCCTGTGCCCCCTACATACACTGCTGTCCCTGTGCCCCCTACATACACTGCTGTCCCTGTGCCCCCTACATACACTGCTGTCCCTGCGCCCTACATACACTGCTGTCCCTGCGCCCCCCTACATACACTGCTGTCCCTGTGCCCCCTACATACACTGCTGTCCCTGTGCCCCCTACATACACTGCTGTCCCTGTGCCCCCTACATACACTGCTGTCCCTGTGCCCCCTACATACACTGCTGTCCCTGTGCCCCCTACATACACTGCTGTCCCTTTTTTGCTCCTTCTTACAGAAGTCATAATACTGTGTTCCTCCTCCTTTGTCGGCATGCGGTGCTCATGTTCTGCGGCTCCGGCTACAGTTGTCACTGACACCGCTCCCGTTACCATATAACGTGCTGAAAATGGGGAAAATCCCAAATGTTTTATTTTTATGGAGCTGGGACGGAAAACATCCAAATTTTTTTTCTTTACGCTATGTGCACACGTTCAGGATTTTTCGCATTTTTGTTGCGTTTTTCGGCCGTTTTCCGTGGAAAAAACGCTAAAAAAAGCATACACATTTAATGCATTTCGCAATTTTTGTGCACATGCTGCTTTTTTTTCCAAGAAAAAAACGCATCGCGGTAAAAAACGCAGCATGTTCATTATTTTGGTGATTTTTTTTGCATTTTTGCCGCTATATTATTGCATTGGGAAGCTCCGGAAAAAAAAACATGAAAAATCCGCAAAAAAAAAAGTGAAAAAAAAAAACCGCATGCGGATTTCCTGTGGAAAAAGTCCGGTTTTCTTCCAGAAAATTCTGCAGACTTTCCTGAACGTGTGCACATAGCCTTACTCCTTTAGTTTAGGGGTTAATTGTTTATGTATTTTGATAGATTGGTCTTTGGCAGATGTGGAGACCCCCAAATATAATCATTCATTGTTCCATCCTCTCTGACGGAATACTGGAAGGCTGCGGCCAATCAGAGGCGGCTGATTGGCTGAAGCGGTCAGATGACCTAACAATTTGAACACTGGGGGGACAAGGCGCTGACATTGCAAGACCAGTACCGGACCTAGAGGGAAATATGTGTTTTTGTTTTATGATGTGCAGTAATGGAAATCCCCTTTAAATGATGAAATTAACCATAACCGAAGCTATAAGGGTTTGTGCACATTGGCCCTCACTCCAAGGGACAATGTGCACAGTCATGGGTATAGAAGAGGGGGTAACGTTCTCCTGGAATCACCAAACCCCGACTCCTCCATCGGATGTCATATAGGTGTGATCCCTCACTGCTCCAGAGTCCAGTGGTGGCAGCTTTACACCACTCCATCTGATGCTCGGCATTGTGCTTGGTGATGTACGGCTGAATGCAGCTCCTGGTGGGGCGCAGTGTTAGTGCTGATGTTAATACCGGAGGAGGTCTGGACTCAGCCGTCATGGGGTCAGCAGAGCGTTGGTGACATTTCTGCTCCTCAGCACTCGGCCCCCCACTCTGTAATGTTAGAGATCAGATCAGCAATTAGTGGATCTATAAGTCAACTTAGGGAAGGCGAGAAAAATAAAATGTAACTTTTAATATAGTATTTAAAATTAATGATACATATAAAAAAACAAGGGCTCCAAAGCACAGTGTCTACTGAGGAAGATGGGAGACCTCATTTCTGTACTAAGACGTCAGATATATCCAGTCACATAGAATCCTAGAATGGTAGAGTTGGAGGGGACCTCCAGGGTCATCTGGTCCAACCCCCTGCTCAAAGCAGGACTCACTAAACCATCTCAGACAGATGTCTGTCCAGCCTCTGTTTAAAGACTTCCTTTGAAGGAGACCTCACCACCTCTCGTGGCAGCCTGTTCCACTCATTGATCACCCTCACTGTCAAAACGTTCTTTCTAATCTGTATCTTCTCCCTTTCATCCCATTGCTTCTTGTGTTTCCTTGTGCAAATGATAATAAAGATGATCCTTCTACAATATGACAGCCCTTCAGATATTTGTAGACAACTATTATGTCTCCTTCTTTTTTACAAGCTTAACATTCCCAGATCCTTTAACCGTTCCTCGTAGGACATACTTTGCAGTACGCTCACCATCCTGGTCTCTATTCTCTGAACTTGCTCCAGTTTTTCAATGGCTTTTTGAAAATGTGGAGCCCAGAGCTGGACACAGTATTCCAGATAAGGAGTAGAGAGGGATAATTACTTCACGTGATCTAGACTCTACGCTTCCCTTACTATATCCCAGAACTGCGTTTGCCTTTTTTACTGCTGCAGCACACTGTTGACTCATGTGCAGTCTGTGATCTATTAGTATACCCAAGTCTTTTTCACACTTGTTGTTGCTTAGTTCTATTTCTCCCATCTTCCAAAAGGTAGGGGAGAAAACAAGGGGATCTGCTACCTTGGATCTAAGGCCGGAGACACACTGGTGCGAGATACGGCCGAGTCTCGCCGGTTAAAAGCAAGCTGTGGCACCTGCACTCCGGAGCGGAGCGTGCGGCTGCATAGCAATACATGGAGCTGCACGCTCCGCTCCGGAGTGCAGGTGCCTCAGCTTGCTTTTAACCAGCGAGACTCGGCCGTATCTCGCACCAGTGTGTCTCCGGCCTAATCCTTATAAACAGGGAGGAAATGGTTGAGGAGGTAAGAGTGGATGGGACCCTAGGAGGTAGCGACCATGCTATTTTAGAATTTTTGATAACTAGAGGAGGAAGACCTGTGAAGACTCAGAATTCAAGGTTAGATTTCAGAAAGGCAGATTTTTTCAGGGACTCAGAAAGAGAATCGGAGGGATCCAAATGGCTGGATATCCTCAAGGACAAAAATGCCCAGGAAGGATGGGAAATCTTGAAAAATGAGATTCTCAAAGCACAATCGTTAACAATTCCAAAAAGAGGGAAGAATACAAAGCATTTAAGGAAACCAGGATGGATGAACACAGAACTTAAACACATGCTAAAAAGGAAGAAAGAAATGTTTATCAAATGGAAAGAGAGAGGCATATCTAACTAAAGGTACCTTCACACGAAACGACTTTGTAACGATATCGCTAGCGATCCGTGACGTTGCAGCGTCCTGGCTAGCGATATCGTTTAGTTTGACACGCAGCAGCGATCAGGATCCTGCTGTGATATCGCTGGTCGCTGAATAAAGTCCAGAACTTTATTTGGTCGTCCGATCGCCGTGTATCGTTGTGTTTGACAGCAAAAGCAACGATGCCAGCGATGTTTTACACTGGTAACCAGGGTAAACATCGGGTTACTAAGCGCAGGGCCGTGCTTAGTAACCCGATGTTTACCCTGGTTACCAGCGTAAAATGTAAAAAAAAAAAACAGTACATACTTACATGCGTCCCCCGGCGTCCGCTTCCCACACTGACTGAGCGCCGCAAAGTGAAAGTGAAAGCACAGCACAGCGGTGACGTCACCGCTGTGCCCTGCTACTGCCGGCGCTCACACAGTGCAGGAAGCGGACGCCGGGGGACGCATGTAAGTATGTACTGTTTTTTTTTTTTACATTTTACGCTGGTAACCAGGGTAAACATCGGGTTACTAAGCGCGGCCCTGCGCTTAGCAACCCGATGTTTACCCTGGTTACCCGGGGACCTCGGCATCGTTGGTCGCTGGAGAGTGGTCTGTGTGACAGCTCTCCAGCGATCAAACAGCGACGCTGCAGCGATCGGCATCGTTGTCGCTATCGCTGCAGCGTTGCTTCGTGTGAAGGTACCTTAAGAATATAATGCTGTCTGCAGAACCTGCAGGGCACAAATCAGATTAGCTAAATCTGATAATGAATTAAGGCTTGCAAGAGACATCAAAGGCAATAAAAAAGGATTTTGGGGATATGTCAAAAGTAAAAGAAAAGTCAAAGATGCTATAGGATTTTTATAGGATGAAAACTATGAAATGGTAAGAAAGGATGTTGAGAAGGCCGAACTTTTAAATTCCTATTTTGCATCTGTTTTCTCTCAGAAAGGAAATGTAACATCAACTAATCTTTACTGTCCTAAATCCAGGATATCTATAAACAGAAAGATAGTGAGGAAACACTTAGCTAACATAAATGAATTCAAGTCTCCAGGTCCTGATGAATTACACCTCAGAGTACTGAAGGAGATAGCAGAATAAATTTTTGAACCACTCTCCATAATCTTTGAAAATTCTTGGAGAACACAAGCCCCAGAAGACTGGAGAAGAGCAAATGTTGTTCCTATCTTCAAAAAGGGGAAGAAGGTGGACCCAGGGAACTATAGGCCGGTGTGTCTTACTTCCATACCAGGAAAGATCTTTGAACAAATTATTAACCCCTTCATGAGCTTGGGATTTTCCGTGTTCGTTTTTCACTCCCCTCATTCCCAGAGCCATAACTTTTTTATTTTTCTGTCAATATGGCCATGTGAGGGCTTATTTGTAGCGGGACGAGTTGTACTTTTGAACGACATCATTGGTTTTACCATGACGTGTACTAGAAAATGGGGAAAACATTCCAAGTGCAGTGAAAGTGCAAAAAAAGTGCAATCCCATGCGTGTTTTTTTGTTTGGCTTTTTGGCTAGGTTCACTAAATGCTAAAACTGACCTGCCATTATGATTCTCCAGGTCAGTATGAGTTCATAGACACCAAACATGTCTAGGTTATTTTTTATCTAAGTGGTAAAAAAAAATTCCAAACTCCAAAAAAAAAAAAAAAAATTGTGCCATTTTCCGATACCCGTGGCATCTCCATTTTTCGTGATCTGGGGTCGGGTGAGGGTTTATTTTTTGCGTTCTGAGCTGGCGTTTTTAGTGATACCATTTTGGTGGAGATACGTTCTTTTGATCGCCTGTTATTGCATTGTAATGCAATGTCGCAGTGACCAAAAAAACGTAATTTTGGCGTTTCGAATTTTTTCTCGCTACGCCGTTTAGCGATCAGGTTAATCCTTTTTATTGATAGATCGGGCGATTCTGAACGCGGCGATACCAAATATGTGTATATTTGATTTTATTTTTATTGTTTTATTTTGAATGGGGCAAAAGGGGGGTGATTTAAACTTTTATATTTTTTTATTTCATATTTAAATTTTTTTTTTATTTTTTTTTACTTTTGCCATGCTTGAATAGCCTCCATGGGAGACTAGAACCTGGCATAGCCTGATCGGCTCTGCTACATAACCTGATCGGCTCTGCTACATAGCAGCGATCATCAGATCGCTCCTATGTAGCTTAATTACAGGCTTGCTATGAGCGCCGACCACAGGGTGGCGCTCACAGCAAACCGGCATCAGTAACCATAGAGGTCTCAAGGACCTCTATGGTTACTATCCTGACGCATCGCTGACCCCCGATCATGTGACGGGGTCGGCGATGCGCGCATTTCCGGCCACGCGGCCGGAAGCAGTAGTTAAATGCCGCTGTCAGCGTTTGACAGGGGCATTTAACTAGTTAATAGCGGCGGGTGGATCGCGATTCCACTCGCCGCTATTGCGCGCACATGTCAGCTGTTCAAAACAGCTGACATGTCGCAGCTTTGATGTGGGCTCAGCGCCGGAGCCCACATCAAAGCAGGGGATCTCACCTCGTACTATCCTGTCCGAGGTCAGAAAGGGGTTAAACAACATGTATGTAAGTCCCTGGATAAGAATGAAGTGATTAATCAGAGTGAGCATGGGTTTGTAACTAATAAGTCATGTCAGACTAACTTAGTTTCCTTCTATGACAGAATCACTGACTGGGTGGATCAGGGAAATGCTGTAGATACAGTATATCTTGACTTCAGCAAAGCATTTAACAAAGTATCTCACACCATCCTTATTAACCCCTTCCCGACCTTTGACGCCACGTAGGCGTCATGAAAGTCGGTGCCAATCCGACCCATGACGCCTATGTGGCGTCATGGAATGATCGCGTCCCTGCAGATTGGGTGAAAGGGTTAACTCCTATTTTACCCGATCTGCAGGGACAGGGGGAGTGGTGCTTCAGCCCAGGGGGGGTGGCTTCACCCCCCCGTGGCTACGATCGCTCTGATTGGCTGTTGAAAGTGAAACTGCCAATCAGAGCGATTTGTAATATTTCACCTAAAAAACTGGTGAAATATTACAATCCAGCCATGGCCGATGCTGCAATATCATCGGCCATGGCTGGAAATACTGAAGTGACCACCCCCCACCCCACCGATCGCCCCCCCAAGCCACCGATCTGTCCCGTAGTCCCCTCCGTCCTGTGCTCCGCTCCCCCGTCCTCCTGTCCGCTCCCCCCTTGCTCCTATGTCACCCCCCCGTGCTCCGACGCCCCCCCCGTGCCCCGATCTCCCCCCCCCTTATACTTACCGAGGCTCCCGGTGTCGGTCCGTCTTCTCCATGGGCGCCTCCATCTTCCAAAATGGCGGGCGCATGCTCAGTGCGCCCGCCGAATCTGCCAGCCGGCAGATTCATTACAAGTACATTTTGATCGCTGTGATAGGTTCTATCACAGCGATCAAAATAAAAAAAATAATAAATAAACCCCTCCCTTTATCACCCGCATAGGTAGGGACAATAATAAAATAAAGAAAATATTTTTTTTTCTTTTTCCACTAGGGTTAGAACTAGGGGTAGGGTTAGGGGTAGGGTTAGGGTTATGGCATGTGCACACAGTGCGGATTTGGCTGCGGATCCGCAGCGGATTGGCTGCGGATCCGCAGCGGATTGGCCGCTGCGAATTCGTAGCAGTTTTCCATCAGGTTTACAGTACCATGTACACCTATGGAAAACCAAATCCGCTGTTCCCATGGTGTGGAAAATTCCGTGCAGAAACGCTGCGTTGTATTTTCCGCAGCATGTCAATTCTTTGTGCGGATTCCGCAGCGTTTTACACCTGTTCCTCAATAGGAATCCGCAGGTGAAATCCGCACAAAAAAACACTGGAAATCCGCTGTAAATCTGCAGGTAAAACGCAGTGCCTTTTACCTGCAGATTTTTCAAAAATTGTGCGGAAAAATCTCACACGAATCCGCAACGTGGGCACATAGCCTTAGGGTTAGGGTTGGAATTAGAGTTAGGGTTGGAATTAGGGCTAGGGTTGGAAATAGGGTTAAGATTAGGCTTGTGGTTAGGGTTACGGATAGGGTTAGGGGTGTGTTGGGGTTAGGGTTGTGATTAGGGTTATGGCTACAGTTGGGATTAGGATTAGGGGTGTGTTGGGGTTAGTGTTGAAGTTAGAATTGAGGGGTTTCCACTGTTTAGGCACATCAGGGGTCTCCAAACGCTACATGGTGCCACCATTGATTCCAGCCAATCTTGCGTTCAAAAAGTCAAATGGTGCTCCCTCCCTTCCAAGCCCCGACGTGCGCCCAAACAGTGGTTTACCCCCACATTTGGGGTACCAGCGTACTCAGGACAAACTGGGCAACAACTGTTGGGGTCCAATTTCTCCTGTTACCCTTGCAAAAATAAAAAATTTCTTGCTAAAACATAATTTTGGAGGAAAGAACAATTATTTTTTATTTTCACGGCTCTGCGTTATAAACTTCTGTGAAGCACTTGGGGGTTGAAAGTGCTCATCACACATCTAGATAAGTTCCTTCGGGGGTCTAGTTTCCAAAATGGGGTCACTTGTGGGGTGTTTCTACTGTTTAGGCACATCAGGGGCTCTGCAAATGCAACGTGATGCCAGCAGACCATTCCATCAAAGTCTGCATTTCAAATGTCACTACTTCCCTTCCGAGCCCCGGCATGTGCCCAAACAGTGGTTTACCCCCACATATGGGGTATCAGCGTACTCAGGAGAAACTGGAAAAGTTTTGGGGTCCAATTTCTCCTGTTACCCTTGCAAAAATAAAAAATTCTGGGCTAAAAAAATATTTTTGAGGAAAGGAAACACATTTATTATTTTCACGGCTCTGCGTTATAAACTTCTGTGAAGCACTTGGGGGTTCAAAGTGCTCACCACACATCTAGATAAGTTCCCTTGGGGGTCTAGTTTCCAAAATGGAGTCACTTGTGGGGAGTTCCTACTGTTTAGGCACATCAGGGGCTTTGCAAACGCAACCTGACGCCCGCAGAGCATTCCATCAAAGTCTGCATTTCAAAACGTCACTACTTCCCTTCCGAACCCCGACGTGTGCCAAAACAGTGGTTTACCCCCACATATGGGGTATCAGCGTACTCAGGAGAAACTGGACAACAACTTTTGGGGTCCAATTTCTCCTGTTACCCTTGGGAAAAAAAAATTGTGGGCTAAAAAATCATTTTTGAGAAAAGAAAAATTATTTTTTATTTTCATGGCTCTGCGTTATAAACTTCTGTGAAGCACTTGGGGGTTCAAAGTGCTCACCACACATCTAGATTAGTTCCTTGGGAGGTCTAGTTTCCAAAATAGGGTCACTTGTGCGGGAGCTCCAATGTTTAGGCACACAGGGGCTCTCCAAACGCGACATGGTGTCCGCTAATGATTGGAGCTAATTTTCCATTCAAAAAGCCAAATGGCGTGCCTTCCCTTCTGAGCCCTGCCGTGCGCCCAAACAGTGGTTTACCCCCACATACGGGGTATCATCGTACTCAGGACAAACTGGACAACAACATTTTGGGTCCAATTTCTCCTATTACCCTTGGGAAAATAAAAAATTCTGGGCTAAAAATCATTTTTGAGGAAAGAAAAATTATTTTTTATTTTCACGGCTCTGCGTTATAAACTTCTGTGAAGCACCTGGGGGTTATAAGTGCTCACTATGCATCTAGATAAGTTCCTTGGGGGGTCTAGTTTCCAAAATGGGGTCACTTGTAGGGGAGCTCCAATGTTTAGGCACACAGGGGCTCTCCAAACGCGACATGGTGTCCGCTAATGATTGGAGCTAATTTTCCATTCAAAAAGTCAAATGGCACGCCTCCCCTTCCGAGCCTTGCCGTGCACCCAAACAGTGGTTTACCCCCACATATGAGGTATCGGCGTACTCGGGAGAAATTGCCCAACAAATTTTAGGATCCATTTTATCCTGTTGCCCATGTGAAAATGAAAAAATTGAGGCTAAAATAAATTTTGTGTGAAAAAAAAGTACTTTTTCATTTTTACGGATCAATTTGTGAAGCACCTGAGGGTTTAAAGTGCTCACTATGCTTCTAGATAAGTTCCTTGGGGGGTCTAGTTTCCAAAATGGGGTCACTTGTGGGGGAGCTCCAATGTTTAGGCACACAGGGGCTCTCCAAACGTGACATGGTGTCTGCTAGCGATGGAGATAATTTTTCATTCAAAAAGTCAAATGGTGCTCCTTCCCTTCCGAGCCTTACCATGTGCCCAAACAGTGGTTTACCCCCACATGTGAGGTATCGGTGTACTCAGGAGAAATTGCCCAACAAATTTTAGGATCCATTTTATCCTGTTGCCCATGTGAAAATGAAAAAATTGAGGCTAAAATACTTTTTTTGTGAAAAAAAAGTACTGTTTCATTTTTACGGATCAATTTGTGAAGCACCTGGGGGTTTAAAGTGCTCACTATGCTTCTAGATAAGTTCCTTGGGGGGTCTAGTTTCCAAAATGGGGTCACTTGTGGGGGAGCTTCAATGTTTAGGCACATGGGGGCTCTCCAAACGCGACATGGTGTCCGCTAAAGATTGGAGCCAATTTTTCATTGAAAAAGTCAAATGGCGCTCCTTCCCTTCCGAGCCCTGCCGTGCGCCCAAACAGTGGTTTACCCCCACATATGAGGTATCAGCGTACTCAGGACAAATTGCACAACAACGTTCGTGGTCCAGTTTCTCCTTTTACCCCTGGGAAAATAAACAAATTTTCGCTAAAAGATCATTTTTGTGACTAAAAAGTTAAATGTTCATTTTTTACTTCCATGTTGCTTCTGCTGCTGTGAAACACCTGAAGGGTTAATAAACTTCTTGAATGTGGTTTTGAGCACCTTGAGGGGTGCAGTTTTTAGAATGGTGTCACTTTTGGGTATTTTCAGCCATATAGAACCCTCAAACTGACTTCAAATGTGAGGTGGTCCCTAAAAAAAATGGTTTTGTAAATTTTGTTGTAAAAATGAGAAATCACTGGTCAAATTTTAACCCTTATAACTTCCTAGCAAAAAAAAAAATTTGTTTCCAAAATTGTGCTGATGTAAAGTAGACATGTGGGAAATGTTATTTATTAACTATTTTGTGTCACATAACTCTCTCATTTAACAGAATAAAAATTCAAAATGTGAAAATTGCGAAATTTTCTACATTTTTGCCAAATTTCCATTTTTTTCACAAATAAACTCAGAAATTATTGACCTAAATTTACCACTAACATGAAGCCCAATATGTCACGAAAAAACAATCTCAGAATCGCTAGGATCCGTTGAAGCGTTCCTGAGTTATTACCTCATAAAGGGACACTGGTCAGAATTTCAAAAAATGGCAAGGTCATTAAGGCCAAAATAGGCTGGGTCATGAAGGGGTTAAAAAAAATGACTTAGTATGGAATGGACATGGCAACTGTTATGTGGATTCATAACTGGCTTAGTGATCGGACCCAAAGAGTGGTCATAAATGGCTGCACATCCAGTTGGAAGAATGTCTTAAGTGGGGTATCACGGGGTTCTGTCCTGGGCCCTGTATTGTTCAATATCTTTATCAATGATTTAGATGAAGCAATTGAGGGTACACTGATTTAATTTGCTGATGCCCCAAAGCTAGGAGAGATAGCTAATACTAGAGAAGAGAGAGGATTCAAAAAGATATAAATACACTGGAGCAGTGGGCAGCAACTAACAGAATGGTTTTTAACAGGGAAAAATGCAAAGTACTACATCTAGGCAATAAAAATGAAAAAAGCATATACAGAATGGGAGGAATAGGGCTAAGCAACAGCGCATGTGAAAAAGACTTGGGTGTACTAATAGATCACAGACTGAACATGAATCAACAGTGTGATGCAGCAGCAAAAAGAACCAATGCAATTCTGGGATGTATTAACAGAAGCATACAGTCTAGATCACGTGAAGTTATTATTGCCCTCTACTCCTCTTTGATCAGACCTCATCTGGAATACTGTGTCCAGTTTTTGGCACCACATTATAAAAAAGACATCAACAAACTGGAGCAAGTTCGGAGAAGAGAGACCAGAATGGTGACCGGTCTGCAAACCATGTCCTATGAGGAACGGTTACAGGATCTGGGAATGTTTATCTGCAAAAAAGAAGACTGAGAGGAGACTTAATAGCTGTCTACAAATATCTCAAGGGCTGTCACATTGTAGGGGGATCATCATTATTCTCATTTGCACAAGTTAAGACTAGAAGCAATGGGATGACACTGAATGGGAGGAGACACAGATTAGATATTAGAAAAACTTTTTGACAGTGAGGGTGATCAATGAATGGAACAGGCTGCCACCAGAGGTGGTGAGTTCTCCTTCCATGGAAGTTTTCAAACAGAGGCTGGACAGACATCTGTCTGGGATGAGTTAGTGAATCCTGCTTTGAGCAGGGGGTTGGACACGATGACCCAGGAGGTCCCTTCCAACTCTACCATTCTATGATTCTATGTAGATGTAATTTTAGTTTTCTCCAGTCACCTTCCACGACAGCAGTATCGGAGGATGTCTCCCCGCCCTAATAGGGGACAGGAACAGAAAGAGGTTAAATACCCCTCCCCTTCCTGCAACCACCAGTGTTTTTCTTGTCCCCTATGGGGCATGAAGAGGTTCTCCGATAGTGCTGCCGTGGCCGGCGAACGGGAGTACTGTTACCTGACAGCCGGGCAGTCGCGGTCGGGAGCTCCGCTCTCCTCCTCTTCCAGACTGCTCCCATCTCCGCGGTCCCCGCGTAACTTGGGAACTTCGCCCGCTCTTCCTGCGCCACTTTCGGGTGGCAATGCAGAGCGGTGTAGTGCTCCGGGGTCCTCCTGCAGCTCCCCGGCTTCCTCCTCCCTCCACGCTGCTGCTGGGGTTGGCGCGTGCGCACCGAAAGTGACGCGCTCCGGAACTTCCGGTTTTTCGAACTGGAGCTTTGGCGCGTACCGGCCGGCGTCCTGAGCCTAGGATCATCAGCGGCAGCCAGGGCGGGCGTCTCGGACCCCCCCCCCCAGGGACACTATCGAGGGGGAGGAGCACCAAAATCGCTGGAGTCTCGGTAAGACTACTTATTCCTGACTGGGGAGGCCTCCTAGTAAGACGTCTGTCTGTGACTGTACCTCTGACATTATGGACGGCGACAAACCCTTACACTCTGCTCCTGCAGATCCCAGCGCACACCCCTCTACCGTAAGTAGTGGGATAATGTCCCTTGCTGTCCATTCTTTAAATTTAAGCAACTCAGTCCACCTCTCTCTCTCGTTCCAGGGAGACAGGGTCCCTGGCACCAAGAAGGACAAGATGCCCAGTCGCAAGTGTGGTGCTTGTGCGGCCAACCTCCCCTCAGCGTACAAAAAGAAGCTCTGCCAACCATGCACAGACGAAGTGCTGCGTAGCGAACAGCCTTCTTTAATGGATAGCATCAGAACCCTCATTAGACAGGAGGTTCAGTCCTCTATGGCAGCCTTCTCCCAAGCCCCGGCGCCGCAGCCTCCCCCTCCTAAAAAAAGGAAGATGGGCCAGGTAGCCTCAGACTCTGACTCAGGCGAGATACATACCTCAGGTTCAGAGTATAGCTGGGAAAATGAGGGTTCTACTTCTACTTCTGCTCCCAAATCTGATAGTAGAAAATACCTCTTCTCCTCTGAGGATTTGGAAGTTAATTTCCATGGTGAGAGGCACCATGGGGGTAGAGGAGGAGATAGAGGGCCATTCCGTGCAGGACGATATGTTCGGGGGTCTGAAACCTAAGTCAGTAAAGGGATTCCCCATACATGAAAACATCGAGAACCTTATCCTCCAGGAGTGGGGCCTGCCGGAAAAGGGGTTAAACGTCCCATCTGAGTTTAAAAATCGCTTTCCCCTTGAGGGAGATTGTTCTTTATTTGATATGCCCAAAGTGGATGTTCAGGTGTCAAGGGTAACTAAGAAAACGGCCCTACCCTTCGAAGATTCCTCCCAGCTGAAAGATCCTATGGATCGTAAAACTGAGAGTTTACTGAGGAAATCTTGGGACACCTCAACTAATTTATTGAAATCCAACGTGGCCTCAACATGTGTGGCCAGATCGTTGTTTCTTTGGCTTCGTACCTTAGAGAACCACCTCGTACAGGGTACATCCAGGGAGGACATCCTTAATTCTCTCCCCTTGCTCCAAAAAGCAACCGGATTCCTCGCGGATGCCTCCGCGGAATCAGTTCGGGTAGCCGCTAGATCCGCTGTCCTTACAAATTCAGCTAGGAGGGCCCTGTGGCTTAAGTCTTGGGGAGGAGACATTACCTCAAAGTCCAAACTTTGTGGTATTCCTTTCCAAGGTCATCATGTCTTTGGACCAGCCTTGGGCGACATCCTGGACAAGGCTTCAGACAAAAAGAAGGTCCTTCCAGAACAAAGGAACCCGAGGAAGCGGTTTTTTCGTCCCCCTCGTGAACAACCACCCCAACAGCACTATAGGGGAAAAGGCAAAACGGGACGATGGAGCTACCCCAAAGGTGGGAAAGCCAGAAACATCATGGTCCCCCAGCCCCAGCAGTCCTCTGAGAAGCAATGACTGCTCCCAGGTCGGGGGTCGACTCTCGGATTTTCTCTCCAGGTGGCAGGAGATCACCAGGGATCAGTGGGTCCTGCGTACCATACAGGATGGCCTAAGATTGGAATTCGAGAGTCCTAATCCTCACCATATAACGATCACTTCTCCACAATCTCCAAAACTTCAGGAAGCTCTGAGGTCGGATATTCTAAGCCTGCTCCGGGAAAAAGTGATTTCCCATGTACCACATCGGGAAAGAGGAGAAGGCCATTACTCTCATCTCTTTCTGGTGAAGAAACCCTCAGGGAAACACCGTATCATCGTAAACCTGAAACCTCTAAATCAGGTGATAAGATATCGAAGATTCAAGATGGAATCTATCAGATCAGCAATCCCGCTGATTGGACAGAACTGGGTAATGGCCACATTGGACCTGAGGGACGCATATTACCATGTGCCAATACATCCAGACCACAGGAGGTTCCTCAGGTTCGCTATTTCCCAAAACAAACGGATCAGTCATTACCAGTTCAATGTCCTTCCTTTCGGAGTATCATCAGCTCCACGTGTCTTCACCAAGATCATGTTAGAAGTGATAATCTTTATCCGACAACAGGGAGTCTGCGTCATTCCATACTTGGACGACTTCCTCCTCATTGCCCCATCAGCATTTCGCCTCAATCAGGACGTGACGAAGGTTCTCAATATTTTAACATCTCTCGGGTGGATTCCGAATCTGGCAAAATCAGATCTCCGGCCATCTCCACAGAAGAAATTTCTAGGAGTTCTTCTGGACTCAGAGAAGAGAATGTCCTTCCTACCCAGGGACCGTCGGATCGATCTTGTCCACAAGATCTCCAGATTCAGAGACCAGAAATTCCCAACTCTAAGGGACGCTATGTCAATCCTGGGTTCTCTAACATCATGCATCCAGGCAGTCCCCTGGGCCCAGGCCCATACAAGAATTCTTCAATCTCACATCCTGTCATATTCAAGAGGACACCAGATGGCTTTATCCAGGAAGATCCCTCTTCCCACTCATGTAAGATCCTCCCTCTCATGGTGGCTGAACCCCCGAAACCTACAGCGGGGAGTCAGCTGGGATCAGACTCCTCTCCGAGTACTTACAACAGATGCAAGTCAGAGAGGTTGGGGTGCTGTGATCGAGAAATCCCACTTTCAGGGTTTGTGGTCCCCAGATGTGAGACGCAGTTCCTCAAATCTGAGAGAGTTAAAAGCAGTGGAGGAAGCGCTGAAAGCCTCATCGGCCCTCGTCCAGGGTCACCATGTACGGGTGATGTCCGACAATATGACCACTGTCGCCTATCTCCGACACCAAGGGGGCACGAGATACTCAAGCCTAAAGTTAACTGCTGGAAGGATTTTTTCCTGGGCAGAGAAGCACCTCCTGTCCATCTCTGCAGTGCATATAAAGGGGCTGGACAATTCCCAGGCGGATTACCTCAGCAGGAGGGATTTTCATCCAGGGGAATGGTCCTTAAACCAGGAGGTATTCCTATCCTTGGTCCAGAGGTGGGGAACCCCCGAGGTGGACCTGTTCGCCAGCAGACAGAATACAAAGTCAGACACCTTTTTCTCCCTAAGCACCTCAAACGAGACTCGGGCTGGACGCATTCTCCCATCCTTGGGAATTTGCCCTAGCATATGCCTTTCCGCCAATCCCATTGCTATCCAGAACATTGCAGAAAATCTGGATAGATCAAGTCACAACGATTCTGATAGCCCCATTGTGGCCAGGAAGAAGCTGGTTCAACGCGTTAACAGACATGTGCCTAGAAGGTCCAATCCTGCTTCCCCAGAGACGCGACCTGCTTCAACAGGGTCCTCTATTTCATCCAGACCTGCACAAGCTGAAGTTAGCAGCCTGGTTTCTGAAGCAGAGATCCTGAAAGCTAGAGGGCTCTCTCAAGACGTGATTGAAACCCTACAAAAAAGTAGGAAGCCGATAACTAATGCCATTTATGGGAAAATATGGAAGAAATTTTCTTCATGGTGTTTCCCGAACAAACCAGATCCATTCAGCCCAGAGATTGCTCAAATCCTTTAATTCCTCCAGAAGGGCTTGGAGATGGAACTCTCACCAAGTACCCTAAAGGTCCAAGTGTCGGCCCTCGGGTCTTTCTTTGACCAAGATCTGGCAAACCACCGATGGATCAAACGGTTTATAGCTTCAGCAACGAGAATCCGTCCAAGACGTCTCATCCACACCCCTCCGTGGGACTTGAATCTTGTCCTAAAGAGTCTGACCGGTGACCCTTTTGAACCCCTTTCAGCCTCCAACTTAAAAATCTTGACCCTAAAAACAGTCTTTCTGGTGGCTATCACTACCACCAGACGTATAGGGGAAATACAGGCTTTATCAATCCGGGAGTCATTCCTGACTGTAACTATGGACAGCATAATCCTAAAATTAGATCCTTCCTTTATGCCTAAAGTGGTCTCTGAATTCCATAGAAATCAAGAGATCATCTTACCGTCTTTCTGTCCGAATCCCTCTAATCCAAAAGAGGAAGTCTTTCATACCCTGGACGTCCGTAGAGTGGTCCTATTCTACCTTCAACAGACAGAAAGTTGGAGGGTGGATCAGAATCTATTCGTCCAGTGGTCAGGACGAAATAAAGGCAAGAAGGCAGCCAAAAGTACAATAGCAAATTGGATTAAACAGGCCATTAGCCTTGCCTACTCATCCCAGAATCTGACTCCTCCAGCTTCTCTAAAAGCACACTCCACCCGTGCAGTCTCAACTTCCTGGGCAGAGAGGGGTAATGCATCTTCAGAGCAGATATGCAGAGCCACCACCTGGTCGTCAGTCCATACATTCACCAGACACTACAGGCTCAACTTCAATTGGGACCTATCGTTTGGCAGACGAGTTCTCCAGGCTGTTGTCCCTCCCTAAAGAAATTAGAGGTTGGTATTACTCCGATACTGCTGTCGTGGAAGGTGACTGGAGAAAATAGAATTAGAACTTACCGGTAATTCTCTTTCTAGGAACCTTCCACGACAGCACTAATTTCCCTCCCTATCTGATTTATGTATTAGATTTTCCTGCACTTAAGTGGTAACTAAACATGCTACTGTGTCCAGAAAAAACACTGGTGGTTGCAGGAAGGGGAGGGGTATTTAACCTCTTGTTCCTGTCCCCTATTAGGGCGGGGAGACATCCTCCGATACTGCTGTCGTGGAAGGTTCCTAGAAAGAGAATTACCGGTAAGTTCTAATTCTATTTTTCTTGCCCAGATGTACAATCATGCATTTCTCCAATACCATTCTATTAGTCACTGCCCATTGCTCAAGCTTATCTAGCTCCTTCTGAATCCTTTTTCTGTATTCTCTAGTGTTAGCTCTCCCTCCTAGCTTTGCATCGTATGCAAATTTAGATAGATGCTACAGCGCAGGCGCTGCTGCTGCCACCGTGATGAAGCAAATATTTTTTTTCATTCTAGCATAATGCCAGCACCATTTTGAGGAAGATATTTTTTTTCTCCCCACAATACTATATGACTAAATCATAAATAAATATATGCATATTAGCCATCGTATCCATCATCCTCAGTATACACACTGTGCTTTGGAGCCCTTGTTTCTTTTTTTTTAGGCAGCATTAATATTAAATACTATATTAAAAGTTATATTTTATTAAGCAGGCCCAATCAAGTTCCAAAGAAATTCAAGCTGTCCTGGAGGCTCAGGGAGCATCAGTGTCAGTACGATCTCTCCGATGACATGTGGATAAAATGAAACATTATGGCAGGAGACCCAGGAGGACCCCACTGCTGACACAGAGACATAAAAAAAAGCTAGACTGCAGTTTGCTAAAATCCTTCTGGGAAAGCGTCTTATGGACAGATGAGTCCAAGATAGAGCTTTTTGGTAAAGCACATCATTCTACTGTTTACCGAAAATTGAATGAGGCCCAGAAAGAAAAGAACACAGTACCTACAGTCAAATATGGTGGAGGTTCAAAGATGTTTTAAGGTTGTTTATAGGAACTGGTTGATTGCAGTTATTTATTCCAAAGGATGTGCAGCTAAATATTAAGCCGAGGGTGCCAACAGTTTTGTTGGGCCCGTTTTGTGTGAAATGATAACCAACTTCTCTTGTTTTCCACTTTTTACGTGTTGTTCCAATACACACAAAGGAAATAAACCTGTGTAATTGCAATCATTTTGCGTAAGAAACGCTTCATTTGCTGGAGCAATTTAAAGGGTGCCAACGCTTTTGGCAATGACTGTATATATCTATATATATAATTTTATGGCTCTTGGAAGAAGGTGAGGGGAAAAAATAAAAACAGAAAATAAAAAATGGAATTAGAAGCAGAAGGGGTTAATGGACTGTTACTGCATACGTGTGCCCGCTTATGTTACGGCTGGCTTTGCCTGCACGCTGTAGGACATTTTAGGACACTCTGTGCTCTGCAGCCCACATGACAGGACACAGGCTGCCATGAACGGCACCACACGACGCTGCACATTGTTTCCACCGATATTTATTGAAAATCCCGTTCTATACAGCATTTCTCTGCTCCTGGCAAAGCTGGATGAAAACCAACATGGCGGCGGTTTCAGCTTCCACAAGGTCATTTCCCAGCTGGACCGGACCTCTGATTGGCTGATTGATAACTAACATGGCCGCTCATACAGGCCATCTTTCTTACATCCCTGAATGGTGCAGATGTGCAACGTGAGACATGGTAAGACCCAGCAGTACTTTATATTAGTGACCGTCACCTGGGGAAGCAGTGTGGCATCAGATGAGGGCTGCCACCCAGCTTTCTCAGACCCAGAAGTAGTTTTTTTTTTCAGGGTGCTCGGAGGGGGAGAGAAGTGACCCTATATGTCAGGGATCAGAACGACAGCACAATGTGTCGTGTGACCGCTCCAGGCCTCTTCACAATGGTGGAATGCTCTCGGAGCGGAGGGGCTGTGTGACATTTTTTAGCATTTTGTGGGCCGTTCAGTGGATTTTATTGCTCATTGGTTTAAAGGAGTCTCTAATATGAAAGAACCGGACCTGGGAACACATCCCCTTTAAATGTCATATCTGTATCGTGAGCCGCTGGGTAATGTTCCGGTGACTGCTCCTGGAGATTATATGGCCGGCGTCTCTCTCCCAGTGCGGGATCATTACTGCTCCATCCTGCGGTGTTGTCTCGTCTCCTCTTCCTCCTCCCCTGCGGACGCTCTCGTTTCCTCTGTCTTGTGTGACGCAGCCTCTTCCTGCGAGGGAAGGCTCACTTCCTGCGGGCCGGAGGTCAGTCTGAAGAGAACCGGCAGCTGAGCAAGGATGGGGTTTGTTTCTTGAAGACACTGGATCCATTTCCCCAGCGCTCTTTCGTCTCCAGATCCTGCCATGCACATGGCGTAGACCGAACCCTCCTCCACTGCGAACAAAAGCCAAGATGTCACCTGGATGTTTAACCCCTTAATTTTTGCCGCCATCCCCCAAACCCATGCAGTTGAAGGCCATCTACTAAAAAAAGCAGGTAATATCATCGCCCTTCACACACCGAACCCCTCAGGCTTTTTCTGACCTCCATCATTCTCACCTTCATCCACATCAAAGCTCAAGTCGTCCCCGAGATCCCTCTCCAGGTCCAGGTCCAGTTGCAGGGGGTAATAGAGACATCTCTCGGGGTCTACTTCCTCCTGCCCAACGAGCAGATGACAGTCATCAATTATCAATGACCAGACGTAGACACCACAGCCGGCACCGTGTACCCACCTGCTTTATGGCGCCTGGCTCCGCGCGAAGGACATAGTATTGGACACAGGTCTTTTTCAGCCACAGTGGGAACGGACCTTCAACTATTACAGGGAAACTGTGATCATGGCGAGCCAGGAGAGACATCTGATCCGGAGACTGGATACCTGGGGGGAAACCAGACTGTGTGACCAGACACCACACTCTCTCTGACACTGGATCTCAAAACTGATCATCTCATGTTTCCGCCCTCAGCTAACCTTCCTAATCATGACATACCAAAGCTCCCCGGCAGCCGCCCGCTATCTCTGTGCTGCTCTTCATCCTTCATTATATACAATCACCTCAAAAACATCTCCAGAATCTGCCATTTTCTTACCATCTTGGTTACTATAACTTACATTTTTCTCTAGCCGCTTCACCGATGTCTCCACCTTGTACCAGTCATTGTACTGGTTACCCGTCCGCTACACAGGATACAACATAAACTTGTCCCTCTCACCCACAAAGCTCTCCACAGTCCTGCACCACCCTACATCTCCTCCCTTATTTCTGTTTACCACCCTGCCTGTCCTCACCACAGTCCTGCACCGCCCTAATCTCCTCCCCTCTGTCTACCACTGTCTGTCCTCACTACAGGGATGCACCGCCCTACATCTCCTCCCCTTTATCACTCTGCCTGTCCTCACTACAGGGATGCACCGCCCTACATCTCCTCCCCTCTATCACTCTGCCTGTCCTCACTACAGGGATGCACCGCCCTACATCTCCTCCCCTCTATCACTCTGCCTGTCCTCACTACAGGGATGCACCGCCCTACATCTCATCTCTGTCTATCACTCTACCTGTGCTCACCACAGTGCTGCACCGCCCTACATCTCCTCCCCTCTGTCTACCACTCTGCCTGTCCTCACTACAGGGATGCACCACCCTACATCTCCTCCCCTCTGTCTACCACCCTGCCTCTCCTCACCACAGTGCTGCACCGCCCTACATCTCCTCCCCTCTGTCTATCACTCTGCCTGTCCTCACTACAGGGATGCACTGCCCTACATCTCCTCCCCTCTGTCTACCACCCTGCCTCTCCTCACCACAGTGCTGCACCGCCCTACATCTCCTCCCCTCTGTCTATCACTCTGCCTGTCCTCACTACAGGGATGCACCGCCCTACATCTCCTCCCCTCTGTCTACCACCCTGCCTCTCCTCACCACAGTGCTGCACCGCCCTACATCTCCTCCCCTCTGTCTATCACTCTGCCTGTCCTCACCACAGTGCTGCACCGCCCTACATCTCCTCCCCTCTACCACTCTGCCTGTCCTCACCACAGTGCTGCACGGCCCAACATATCCTCCCCTCTGTCTATCACACTTCCTGTCCTCACCACAGTGCTGCACCACCCTACATCTCATCTCTGTCTACCACCCTGCCTGTCCTCACCACAGTGCTGCACCGCCCTACATCTCATCTATCACTCTGCCTGTCCTCACCACAGTCCTGCACCGCTCTAGATCTCCTCATCTGTCTACCACCCTGCCTGTCCTCACCAGTGTAGCACCGCCCTACATCTCCTCCCCTCTGTCTATCACTCTGCCTGTCCTCACCAGTGCTGCACCGCCCTACATCTCATCTGTCTACCATTCTGCCTGTCCTCACCACAGTGCTGCACCGCCCTACATCTCCTCCCCTGTCTACCACCCTGCCTGTCCTCACTACAGTGCTGCACCGCCCTACATCTCCTCCCCTCTATCTATCACTCTGCCTGTCCTCACCACAGTGCTGCACCGCCCTACATCTCCTCCCCTCTGTCTACCACCCTGCCTGTCCTCACTACAGTGCTGCACCGCCCTACATCTCCTCCCCTCTATCTATCACTCTGCCTGTCCTCACCACAGTGCTGTCCCGCCCTACATCTCCTCCCCTCTGTCTACCACTCTGCTTGTCCTCATTACAGGGATGCACCGCCCTACATCTTCCCTCTGTCTATCACACTGCCTGTCCTCACCACAGTGCTGCACCGCCCTACATCTCATCTCTGTCTACCATTCTGCCTGTCCTCACCACAGTGCTGCACCGCCCTACATCTCACCTATCACTCTGCCTGTCCTCACCACAGTCCTGCACCGCCCTAGATCTCCTCATCTGTCTACCACCCTGCCTGCCCTAACCACAGTGTAGCACCGCCCTACATCTCATCCCTTCTGTCTATCACTCTGCCTGTCCTCACCACAGTGCTGCACCGCCCTACATCTCCTCCCGTCTACCACTCTGCCTGTCCTCACCACAGTGCTGCACCGCCCTACATCTCCTCCCCTCTGACTATCATTTTGCCTGTCCTCACCACAGTGCTGCACCGCCCTACATCTCCTCATCTGTCTACTATTCTGCCTGTCCTCACCACAGTGCTGCACTGCCCTACATCTCATCTCTGTCTACCATTCTGCCTGTCCTCACCACAGTACTGCACCGCCCTACATCTCCTCCCCTCTGTCTATCACTCTACCTGTCCTCACCACAGTGCTGCACCGCCCTACATCTAATCATGTCTACCATTCTGCCTGTCCTCACCACAGTACTGCCCCGCCCAACATCTCCTTCCCTCTGTCTATCACTCTGCCTGCCTGTCCTCACCATAGTGCTGCACCGCCCTACATCTCAGCTCCGTCTATCACTCTGCCTGTTCTAACCACAGTGCTGCACCGCCCAACATCTCCTCATTTCTACCATTCTGCGTGTCCTCACCACAGTGCTGCACCGCCCAACATCCCCTCATCTCTGTCTACCATTCTGCGTGTCCTCACCACAGTGCTGCACCGCCCTACATCTCATCTGTTTACCACAGTGCTGCACCGCCCTACATCTCACTCACCCTACCAGTCCTCTCCACAGTGCTGCACCGCCCTACATCTCATCTCTGTTTACCACAGTGCTGCACTGCCCTACATCTCACTCACCCTACCCGTCCTCTCCACAGTGCTGCACCGCCCTATATCTCCTCATCTCTGTCTACCATTCTGCCTGTCCTCACCACAGTGCTGCACCGCCCTACATCTCATCTGTTTACCACAGTGCTGCACCGCCCTACATCTCACTCACCCTACCAGTCCTCTCCACAGTGCTGCACCGCCCTACATCTCATCTCTGTTTACCACAGTGCTGCACTGCCCTACATCTCACTCACCCTACCCGTCCTCTCCACAGTGCTGCACCGCCCTATATCTCCTCATCTCTGTCTACCATTCTGCCTGTCCTCACCACAGTGCTGCACCGCCCTACATCTCCTCCCCTCTGTCTACCACTCTGCCTGTCCTCACCACTGTGCTGCACTGACCCTACAACTCACTCACCCTACCCATCCTCTCCACATTGCTGTACCGCCCTACATCTCCTCATCTGTCTACCATTCTGCCTGTCCTCACAGTGCTGCACCGCGCTACATCTCCTCATCTGTCTACCATTCTGCCTGTCCTCACCACAGTGCTGCACCGGGCTACATCTCCTCATCTGTCTACCATTCTGCCTGTCCTCACCACAGTGCTGCACCGCGCTACATCTCCTCATCTGTCTACCATTCTGCCTGTCCTCACCACAGTGCTGCACCGCGCTACATCTCCTCATCTCTGTCTATCACTCTGCCCGTCCTCACCACAGTGCTGCACCGCCCTACATCTCCTCATCTCTGTCACCACTCTGGCTGTCCTCACCACACTGCTGCACTGCCCTACATCTCACTCACCCTACTCATCCTCTCCACTGTGCTACACCGCCCTACATCTCCTCCCTCAATTCTGTCTACCATCTTGCCTATCCTCTCCAAAGTGCTGCCCCACCCTTCATCTCCTCAATATCCCTGCCTACCACTTTTCCCATCCTCAGGACAGTGCTGCACCACCCTACATCTTCCTCATCTCTGTATACCACCCTACCCATTCTCTACACAGTGCTGCACCGCCCTACATCACTTTCATCTACCACCCTTCCTCTCATCAAGTAGCTGGAGTTACCCTTTGTAATAGCGCTCTGTCATGTACATACCCACGAGATGCTCATGCTCCTGGACTGTGCCATCCTCACACACTTCTGATGACGGCAGCTGTATAAAAATCGTACAAGTCATCATTTATATACGTGGCTATGGCTTATGTGAGATCTGAAGTCGTCACATTGCAGGGTATCACGCAGATTCTGAGAACAGGTGGCCCACGTTTGCCATTCCTAGCGGATAAATGGCTGCCCAATGGCGCTCTACAGATGACTGAGCGTCCTGTCCTCCCAGTGGTCACTCCACCACCAGTAAAGGCCCCGTCTCACATAGCGAGATCGCTAGCGAGATCGCTGCTGAGTCACAAGTTTTGTGACGCAACAGCGACCTCCATAGCGATCTCGCTATGTGTGACACGTACCAGCGATCAGGCCCCTGCTGCGAGATCGCTGGTCGTGTCGGAATGGCCTGGACCTTTTTTTGGTCGTTGAGGCCCCGCTGACATCGCTGAATCGGTGTGTGTGACACCGATCCAGCGATGTCTTCACTGGTAACCAGGGTAAACATCGGGTTACTAAGCGCAGGGCCGCGCTTAGTAACCCGATGTTTACCCTGGTTACCAGCGTAAATGTAAAAAAAAACAAACAATACATACTCGCCTTCTGATGTCCGTCAGGTCCCTTGCCGTCTGCTTCCTGCTCTCACTGACTGCCGGCCGTACATTGAGAAGTGAGAGCACAGCAGTGACGTCACCGCTGCGCTCTGCTCTCACTGTACGGCGGCACTCAGTCAGAGCAGGAAGCAGACGGCAAGGGACCTGGACACCGAAAGGCGAGTATGTACTGTTTGTTTTTTTTGGTAACCAGGGTAAACATCGGGTTACTAAGCGCGGCCCTGCGCTTAGTAACCCGATGTTTACCCTGGTTACCCGGGTGCTGCAGGGGTACTTCGGCATCGTTGAAGACAGTTTCAACGATGCCGAAGTCGTTCCCCTGATCGTTGGTCGCTGGGGAGAGCTGTCTGTGTGACAGCTCCCCAGCGACCACACAGCGACTTACCAACGATCACGGCCAGGTCGTATCGCTGGTCGTGATCGTTGGTAAATCGCTTAGTGAGACGGGGCCTTAAGACTATGTTACAGAGGATATGCCAGAAAAGTAATGTCAGAACCCCCCAGGCTATCAGATACTGTGCGACAATCACTAGTGGCCACCATTATAAATCTTGGCATGTGGGTTATACATTTATGTACAAAATTCATGCAGATGTTGCCCTATACCGAAAATGGAGGAAATTTTATTTTAAAGAGGGAGAGAAATCAAATATTTTGGAAGGGAAGGAAACTCACCGGAAATACTTAAAGATTGTTAAATGAACATTAAAAATGTGGAAACGGCTCTTAAATATCTTTCTTCTAGGCCGAGATATAATCATTTGATGTTACAGGCTCTAAGCCTGAGGCTGCACTACTGAGATTGTGAGGCCCATGAAACCTTCTGATTTCTGTCGGTTGCACTGTTGTCATGGAGACCTTGTTTGATTCTGGATCACCATCAGTATTTACATCGTAACTGGCTGGTATGCTGTCAGTTCTGTGTGGACATTGCTCAAAAACTGGAATCTCTCAGTGGTGCAGTCTCAGGCTTCAGGCCTGTAACTTCATGAGCTCATATCTCAGAGGAGAAGTAAGATATTAACATGCGGTTTTCACATTCTTAATGTATAATAAAAGGGCCTTCTCCGGCTGGGCTACCATTATCAATGAAACGATGAATGTCCTGATAGTCACCTGGTAAACTGTCACTTGGGCGTCTCTGTCTGCGGCTATTCGCATCAGGCAAACTTTTGAAAGAGCCACGGGATCGGCTTCTAGGTGAACGGGTGCAGGGTAAGGGTTGGCATGCTTAAAACGAGGAAACCAATAGAGCATCCGCTGGTACTTCTTCACAGGGTGACTGAATTTCCCAAATGTTTGTACAAGGAGGAAATAGGTGTGCTTGTTAGGGGTGATTCCTGTAAGGAGGAAAAACAGTTGCTGCCAGCCGATACCACAGGGGTAAACTCCCCTAACCCTGTCACCCCGAGGTGGGAGTTGTAGACCCCATGTCACATAGCTCCATCCTCTTGTCTGTGTCACCCTGTGGTGGGAGGAGCCGACTCCCTATCACATAGCTCCTCCCTCCTGTCTGTGTCACCCTGTGGTGGGAGGAGCAGACTCCATGTCACATAGCTCCTCCCTCCTGTGTGTCACCCTGTGGTGGGAGGAGCAGACTCCATGTCACATAGCTCCTCCCTCCTGTGTGTCACCCTGTGGTGGGAGGAGCAGACTCCATGTCACATAGCTCCTCCCTCCTGTGTGTCACCCTGTGGTGGGAGGAGCAGACTGTCATTCAGCTCCACCCTCCTGTCACCCTATGGGGAGAAGCCTCCATGTCACATAGCTCCACCCTCCTGACTGTCACCCTATGGGGGAGGACTCCATGTCACATAGCCCCTCCCTCCTGTCTGTGTCACCCTGTGGTGGGAGGAGCAGACTCCATGTCACATAGCTCCTCCCTCCTGACTGTGTCACCCTTTGGTGGGAGGAGCAGACTCCATGTCACATAGCTCCTCTCTCCTGACTGTGTCACCCTGTGGTGGGAGGAGCAGACTCCATGTCACATAGCTCCTCCCTCCTGACTGTGTCACCCTGTGGTGGGAGGAGCAGACTCCATGTCACATAGCTCCTCCCTCCTGTGTGTAACCCTGTGGTGGGAAAAGCAGACTGTCATTTAGCTCCACCCTCCTGTGACCCTATGGGGGAGGAGCAGCCTCCATGTCACATAGCTCCTCCCTCCTGTCTGTGTCACCCTGTGGTGGGAGGAGCAGTCTCCATATCACATAGCTCCTCCCACTTGACTGTCACCCTGTGGTGGGAGGAGCAGACTCCATGTCACATGGCTCCTTCCTCCTGTGTCACCCTGTGGAGGGAGGAGCAGACTCCATGCCACATAGCTCTGCCCTCCTGTCCATCACCCCATTGTGGGAGGAGCTGTACTGTACTCCATATTTACCATAGTACTCCATTTGATCCAGGACCCTGATCGCGCACTCCTGCTGTCGGGGGTAATGAAGAAACATGGTCTGGATGAAGTTCTGTGGGACGAACACCTCCTTGGGGAACACATCCAGCAGTTTGTTATAAACCTCGATGTCTTTCTCCACCCCAAACTGCGGCATCCACCTGAGCGCTGCCTCGATCATCTCGATGTGTCCTCTCCTCCTCACGTCTCGGCCACAGAACAAGTCGAGCACCTCGACAAATGAGCTCTTGTCCCTCTGCTCCTTTGCAAACGCATCTTCAAATGGAGCTACGGTTTTCGATGGGGGGCCAGTCACCGGAGGACCGGGTGAGGATGAGGTGTGGGCTGCCCGGAGCAACTGGGCCTGCGAAGCAAATGGAGACAGAGGGGAAGGGGGGGTCACAATGATCATATGTGCTCCGGATTACAGTCATTTTATCTTTAGGTATCCGAATAGTGGCAGAGTGCGGCTCGGATACAGCTGTGCACTCACCTTTGCCCCGTGGGGCACCGCCGCTGGCATCGGTCTGACCCCCGCACATAGCTTGTGTGCAGCAAACAACAACCGCAGGCTCCTCATCCTCGACCGTCTGCAGAGAAAGATCACATTAATGGATTCAGGGATCACTTTCATTTCTTGAAGGGGTTATTCCCCAGCCTCGCAGATGGATACTGTTGGATAGCGCTTGTAATTATGAGCAATTTTGCAATTTGCGGCTTATAAAAATCTGCAGCCGTTCATGACATATTAACACTTTTTTTTTATGGTTCGTTGCCTAGGAGACCGACCACCGCTGCAAAAACACGCACAGTGCTCTTTTCTATTGAGCTTGTAAGCGCTGGATCGCCGGAACGTGCTGTTACCTCGCAATCCCGGCCAGCTTCGGCCCGGCACTCACAAGCTAGACGGTAGCGGTGGTCGGTCTCCACGGCAACAAGCTGTAAACAAAACACGAGCGTTAATATCTAAAGAACGGCTGAAAATGATAAAAAGCTGCAAAAGTGCTCGGAATAACTATCACAACATCCATCTATGAAGCCATAAACACTTCTCAACAGTAACAAACCCTCAGCTGTGAGATGCAGAGTGGAGACAGGTGGAAGCAATGAAGAACGGACAACATGCAGAGACATAGAAAGGGTTGGGGGGAGATGATATGGCGCACGGTGGTGGGCGCTGGTCATCTGCTACCAGTGGTCAGAATGTGGCAGAACATCATCATCTCCAGCCATATGTCACGGCCACAGACACCGGCGCCATCACCCCCAGTGCACACACAGCCGTTTACCTGCTCAGGAACCGCAATGTCAATTTGCTTCCATGGGCGCCGCCATCTTGGAGGAGAAAACGTCATCGTTCTGCAGCTACTTCTCGTCACTAGAGGCCCAACTCTCCGCTCTCATTGTTTCCACTTCGCCGGCGCCATTTTGTCGGCTCCGCTGTAATGTATAGTATTTTGGACTACAACAAAATGGCGACCGATCCCCCTATTGATACAAATTTTATTCAAAATCGATAAATTGCCCAATAATTCACGTCTGCGGGTCTGACACAAATGAATGCAGTGTATTTTTTTACAGATTTATTTAGGATTAACTGTCTCTGGGAAAGCTGGGTGATAACCATTATGGCCATGGTTGTACCCAGCTTTTCCACTTTCCTGATTGATTATTCTGCCTCAGTATGCAGTGCTATAGCCAGGGCTTCTCTATAGCTCCATAACTGCTCACATTTACCAAGCAGAAGTTTGGGAAAGCGTCTGACAACAGGTGTGGGATCGCTAGGGTCGTTAAGTTGTCACCAAGCTTTTCTGCTATCCTGAATGGTAATATTGGCTCTGTATGCCGTAAGAAAACCGCCATCCTCATGCTGCTGTATTGGTGTAACTATAGGGGGGCTATAATTGAGCCCCCCGCGTCACACCAAGGACCCAATTCATTATTGTACTGGTGCCTCTTTTGGTCTATTTTTTGGCTGTTTTTCACCTTTTTTATGTTTGCCTGAATGGAAAAAATTGGAAGTTTCCAAATGTTTTTGGCTCATTCATCAATTCCAACTTTAAAAAAAAAAATTGCAATTTTTTTTCCACAACTGTTCTCCAGTCCCCCGGGAGTGAAGATTCTGCCTGATTCATTTCCATGTTTTTCTTTTTGCCTTGTGGTATTTGTTGCATTTTCTTCGCAGTTCTTGAGTTTTGAGCAAAAGTTAAAAATTGGCTTTTTTTTTGCAAATTTCTAGGAGAAAAGTTGCACTAAAAATGGTGCAAATTTTGGATCACAAAGTTCAGACGTCTGTATTAGCGCTATAGGATGGGGGAAGACTGGAGAACATTTGCGAGAAAAAAAATTATCAACTTTTTGGAAGAGTCGCAGTTTATGAACTGGATGTTATCATCGGAATAATCCAAACCTCACGCATCATGATGAATATGAAAAAAAAATGGAGAAACACCTGTTTAATATTAAATTAAAGAAGAATAAGGCGCAAAAATGGAAAAATATGCTGAAAACTAGACAAAAAAAGAAAAGAAAATGCTGCAATGAATTACGCTCTATATATGTCAGATTTTTTAACAAAATTTTGTGTCATTTTAGCAGAACATGTGCTAAAAAGTCTGAAAAAAAGGTTAAAAATAAATAGATTTTCTGCACGCCTGAGTTTTTTTTTTCTCTAATGTCTGGCAGAACATATGACCATTCGCACTAAAAAGGCATAAAAAGAGGTTAAAGACAAAAACAAAGGACATTTTTTATTTTCTGCAAAATTCATAAACCATAAGCGCCCTTTTGAAGAATTTGGGGCAAAAAAAAAAAACAATGAATACAAGACAAAAAAAATAGAAAAATTCTGCAGGCTCGTGTGTCAGACTTCACTGTCTGTGCATCAACTTTTTTTAATATTTCCTATGAAAAGAAAAAAATTGAAACCTCTGATGAAAAATGGATAGTCCTAGTGAGATTTTTTTTTTTTAATTACCCCATTCACTTAAGCAGGCAACTTAGGTCTGTATCAAAGTTTGACACATCTCCTTTTTTTTATGTGGGCCACAAGCCTGCAAAAAAGAAAAGAAACTTTGGGTCTGTGAGCTTTCCATTTCACCCTGAACCTGGGCCATATATTTGAGGAGAATCAGCCTCTTAAAGGGAATCTGTGACCAGGCTTTTGCTCTGTAATCTTAGAGCAGCATGATGTAGGGGCAGTGATCCTGATTCCAGCGATGTGTCACTTGCTGGGCTGCTTGTTTTCATTTTGACACCGTCACTCTTTTTTGTTTTTTTGCAATACTCAGAATGCTGAGCTATGTATAACCCCATCCACACCACTGATTGCACAGCTTTCTGTGTACACTATGCATAGGCAGAAAGCTACCAATCAGTGCTGGGGGGGGGGGAAGCGTTGTTAGACTAGTAGCCACAAGACACCTAGTCCTGCAGTGATCATCTCCTAATAAAACAATGATTTTCCATAATACAGCTCAATAAGTGACACATCGCAGGAATCAGGGTCTCTGTCCCTATATCAGATTACATTAAAAAAAAACTGCAGATTCCTTTTAACAATAAATAACTTCCAGATTGATGTGTCAAATCGCACTTAGTGATATGTCACGCTCCATTTTTATCCTCGCCCAATAATTCTGGGTAAAAAAAAAGGATGGTAACGCTATGTGCGTCCTGCCTCTTTTTCCGTGCCAGGCTTGGCTCTTCCCTCCTGTAATACATCTCCTCCCCTTGGATGGAGCTCGGAGAAGGCGGAATTTGGGTGGTTTTTTCCTGCTGGTATAATAAAGTATTATTGTGACAGGATCCGTCTTTGCTGCCAGACCTGTCTATCCAGTTCTTGTAGGGCCTGGGTTTTATGCTCCTACCCGTTGCTGAGCGCTTCACCTTCCCTGGCACGGCACAAGGCGATTATACATAGATCTAGATAAAAAATAGCAAAAAAATCAACCAGAGAGTAGAGTCCATCAACATTCGGGAAGGCGGCAGAGTAGTATCTTAGTATACTGGGGGGAGGTTACTGTTTTCACCCCTTCCCTCTGAAGACAATTTTTCATTTTTGCGTTTTCTCTCCCTTCTTCATAACTCAGTCATAACTTTTGTATTTTTACATTTTTTTTATTTTTTTGCTGGACGGTTGTACTCTTGAATGACACCATTCCTTTTACCATCTAGAGTTAGGGAAAATGGCAAAAAAAAAAAAAACCAAGCGCAGGGAAATGATGAAAACCGCAATTCCGACATTGTTTTTTTTTTTTTTTTACTAATTGTTTACTCTGAATAACCTGGTAACACAATTCTCCGGGTTAGTACGATGGCAGAGATACTAAACATGTTTTTTTTACTATTATTGGCTTAAAAAAATAATTTTGTAAAAATAATAGTTTTTGGTCGCCATTTTCCAAGACGCTTCATTTTTTTTTCACATTACTATCAGTGGAGCGATATGGGGGCTTGTTTTTTTGCCTGGTGATCTGGTGTTTTTCTTTATACAGTTTTTTGGTACATACTAAGCTTTGATCGCTCCTTTTTGCATTTTTTTTAGCATTATCGCGGTGACCGAAGAAACACGATTGTGGTGTTTAGATTTTTTCCTCTTTATCCATCAGCGTAATTAATCTTATATTGATATATCAGAATTTTGATGCCACGTGTGTATGTTTTTTATTTTTTACATATTTTTGCTGTTAGATGGGGAAAAACTGGGTGATTTGAAGTTTCTTTTTTTTTTTGTTTAAATACTTTTTTTATTCTGCTTTTTACTTTATTTGTTAGTCCCCTTAGGGGACTTGAACCTGCGATTGTCTGATCGCTTGTGCTACAGCATATACTGCAGTGCTGGGATTTTCTAGTGTGAATTTGAATATGGGATATCCTCTGTGACTTAGTCCTATTTCGTATCCATTTTCCTCCTGCACATTTCCTCATTTTTTTCACTCCATGTGTCCATCCATTTTTTTTTTAATAGTCAAAATAAAAGAGAAGGAGGTTTCCCAAGAGTCCTGGAGCATAGAGGCGGGATGCCGAGTGTCAGACCTCCATCAATTTAATGTGAAAGAACGGCCATATGCCCTTTAAGGGTGAAAGAGCCACTGTTTATATTTTTGGTTTACTTTGCCAATTTATTGGGCCTTGTGATTATGCTCTTCACCCTGCACCTGTTTCTGTACTTTATCTTTTCATTTTGTATTTTGTGGTTTGTTTTACTCACTCTGGGATCTTTCTATCTCAGCACGCCTTCCCTTCTGTAAGTAATTTGCACTCTGCTCTGCCCTCCAATTCATTAGGAGGAACTTGAAGCTTTCGACAGCCATTCAGGCAGCATAGGTCCGAGCTGCCATAGTTTAGTCTGTTTGGGCTATTCCAGCTCATGTAGAAACCACTAGGGACTGCGGGGTCAGGATTTTTAGTCTGTACAGGAACCGACTGGGTCAGTGACAGTTTTTTAGTGTTTTATCTATTTTCCCGTATGAGCAGTTACACTGTGATAACATCCATACTCGGTTTAGGGTCATATTACACTTGCACAATGCAGGGACTCCGTGCATAAATAATTCCGCCATATCGTGCCCACATATTACTAGTGAAACTGTCAGTGGAATGGATCTATTTCACTCTCAACTCTTATACTGCTCATGTCCCAAAGGAAACAGGGGTCCTAGTCTGTAAAACGAGGAAAACCCCGCACCTTGTGTTTTGGGCTGTCGTCCATGTGTGTACGGAAAAATTTTACTTCTCATCTTACTGATGTAACCTCCCCGGGACATTACATCTTGTACATCCTTCTTCTGAATTATGGGAATTTCTCTGCACTTTGAATCCGTAATCTGCTTTTTTTAAAGCCTCGATCCCTTGCACGCAGCCCCCGCTCAGTCATCTAATCTCAGAACAAGTAACTAATTCTAGAATAAGGACGGGACCTACATACGGTTCAGAGTGTGAAGCCGCAGTGATATAAGGAATCTACAAAAGCAGCAGTTATAGGAAACAGGTTCGCCGCCAGAGGCACTGGCCTGGAGGTTTGCGTTCATGTTCCTCAGTGGCTCCTCCTGGCACACATGTAATAAGACCATCATAGCTGGGAATTTGCACTTTGCAAATCTAGACTTGTTATTGTACTGTAGCTCCGCTCTAGTGCAAAGTTACCACTTTTAAAATGCCGTTTTCAACAATTTGGTTAAAATAATTCCTAAATATTAAGTGATTATGTAAATCCTATGTTTTAGTTCTCTTCCATATTTTCTCCATTAACATCCAAAGCTAATTTCAGAATTGTGCCTGTTTCCAGATACCAGAGAGCAGTGAACTGTGAGCAGAAAATAGTCACGGAGAACTCAGAAAATGAGCAAAGCCTACAAAATGTAAATGCTCAAAACAAGAGTTTTCTTTACTATTCCTGTAGAAATGCAGAAGCCACAAACTGACACTTGACTCAGGAGACAATACCTGCTATGTGTGGAGTGAGAGTGCAAATTACTATCATCTTATGTGTAATAGTCACATTTATGTGTCCAATTATATAACTACTATAATACTGCCCCCTATGTACAAGAATATAACTACTATAATACTGCCCCTATGTACAGGAATATAACTACTATAATACTGCCCCTATGTACAAGAATATAACTACTATAGTACTGCTCCTATGTACAAGAATATATCTACTATAATACTGCTCCTATGTACAGGAATATAACACTGCCCCTATGTACAAGAATATAACTATTATAATACTGCTCCTATGTACAAGAATATGACTACTATAATACTGCCCCTATGTACAAGAATATAACTACTATAATACTGCTCCTATGTACAAGAATATAACTACTGTAATACCGCCCCTATGTACAAGAATATAACTACTATAATACTGCTCCTATGTTCAAGAATATAACTACTATAATACTGCTCCTATGTACAAGAATATAACTACTATAATACTGCCCCTATGTACAAGAATATAACTACTATAATACTGCCCCTATGTACAAGAATATAACTACTATAATACTGCTCCTATGTACAAGAATATAACTACTGTAATACAGCTCCTATGTACAAGAATATAACTACTATAATACTGCCCCTATGTACAAGAATATAACTACTATAATACTGCCCCTTATACACAAGAATATAACTACTATAATACTGCCCCTATGTACAAGAATATAACTACTATAATACTGCTCCTATGTACAAGAATATAACTACTATAATACTGCCCCTATGTACAAGAATATAACTACTATAATACTGCCCCTATGTGCAAGAATATAATTACTATAATACTGCCCCCTATGTGCAAGAATATAACTACTATAATACTGCCCCTATGTGCAAGAATATAACTACTATAATACTGCCCCCTATGTACAAGAATATAACTACTATAATACTGCTCCTATGTACAAGAATATAACTACTATAATACTGCCCCTATGTACAAGAATATAACTACTATAATAGTGCCCCCTATGTACAAGAATATAACTACTATAATACTGCCCCTATGTACAAGAATAGAACTACTATAATACTGCGCCTATGTACAAGAATATAACTACTATAATACTGCTCCTATTTACAAGAATATAACTACTATACTACTGCCCCTATGTACAAGAATATAACTACTATAATACTGCCCCTTATATACAAGAATATTACTACTATAATACTGCCCCTATGTACAAGAATATAACTACTATAATACTGCCCCCTATGTACAATAATATAACTATTATAATACTGCTCCTATGTACAAGAATATAACTACTATAATACTGCTCCTATGTCCAAGAATATAACTACTATAATACTGCCCCATATGTACAAGAATATAACTACTATAATACTGCCCCTTATATACAAGAATATTACTAATATAATACTGCCCTGTGTACAAGAATATAACTACTATAATACAGCCCCTATGTACAATAATATAACTACTATAATACTGCTCCTATGTACAAGAATATAATTACTATAATACTGCCCCCATGTATAAGAATATAACTACTATAATACTGCCCATATGTACAAGAATATAACTACTATAATACTGCCGCTATGTACAAGAATATAACTACTATAATACTGCCCCTATGTACAAGAATATAACTACTATAATACTGCCCCCTATGTACAAGAATATAACTACTATAATACTGCTCCTATGTACAAGAATATAACTACTATAATACTGCTCCTATGTACAAGAATATAACTACTATAATACTGCTCCTATGTACAAGAATATAACTACTATAATACTGCTCCTATGTACAAGAATATAACTACTATAATACTGCCCCCTATGTACAAGAATATAACTACTATAATACTGCTCCTATGTACAAGAATATAACTACTATAATACTGCCCCCTATATACAAGAATATAACTACTATAATACTGCCCCTATGTATAAGAATATAACTACTATAATACTGCCCCCTATGTACAAGAATATAACTACTATAATACTGCCCCCTATGTACAAGAATATAACTACTAAAACACTGCTTCTATGTACAAGAATATAACTACTATAATACTGCCCCTATGTACAAGAATATAACTACTATAATACTGCCCCCTATGTACAAGAATATAACTACTATAATACTGCCCCCTATGTACAAGAATATAACTACTATAATACTGCCCCTAAGTACCAGAATATAACTACTATAATACTGCCCCCTATGTACAAGAATATAACTACTAAAACACTGCTTCTATGTACAAGAATATAACTACTATAATACTGCCCCTATGTACAAGAATATAACTACTATAATACTGCCCCCTATGTACAAGAATATAACTACTATAATACTGCCCCCCATGTACAAGAATATAACTACTATAATACTGCCCCTATGTACAAGAATATAACTACTATAATACTGCCCCCTATGTACAAGAATATAACTACTATAATACTGCCCCTATGTACAAGAATAGAACTACTATAATACTGCCCCTATGTATAAGAATATAACTACTATAATACTGCTCCTATGTACAAGAATATAACTACTATAATACTGCTTCTATGTACAAGAATATAACTACTATAATACTGCCCCTATGTACAAGAATATAACTACTATAATACTGCTTCTATGTACAAGAATATAACTACTATAATACTGCCCCTATGTACAAAAATATAACTATTATGCACCATTTGGTAATAATATGGGGACAATTATATGCATATGTGTGATAATTATGATGTGTCTTCCCTATGTGTGTGTTATGCTGGGACTTACACTGACTTGTTGGGACGTGTCTGTTGTTTCTTAAACGAGGATATTATTTTAAACTCGACTTCTTGTGAGACATATTTCCTATCTGCACATCTTCGTTCCCTCAGGAGATGTAGACGTTAATACTACATAAAGGGATTTTCTGCTTTCAGATACCTGTGTCACACTGTGCAGAATGTAGAAAAAAAGAAACAAAATATGTCCCCTACTCACCCTCCCTTGGTCCAATCCTGAGTTTCAGCTGCTGCTTCTGATGTCTGTCGGCTGCAGCCTTTATGTCACGCTGATAGCGCTGCAGCCAGTCAGTGAATTGAGTAACTTGTGCCATCTACTCGGGCAGGGCCACTGAGCTAACTGATTGACCACAGCGTTGTTGATGCGACTTAAATGCTGCAAACAAGAGCAGACACTTGGGGGCAGCAATGAAGACCTGGGGAAGGTGAGTGTGGCGCAGTTATTTTTTTTTTTATTACATTCTACTACTAAGGTGACACAGCTTTTTTTTAAATTAAAACCCCTTTAAGAATGGAAGGATGGCTTTCCCGAGATATCGGAGAAATGTCTACTCTAGAAAGTTCTTGTCCTCTGCTCCTGTTTGCTCTGTATCACATCTCACGCCTCTGATGCTTTGATACTTGGCTTTTCTCTCTCCTGATCCATGACTGTCTGTAATCTCATTACTCAATAATCAACAACCAAAGCTTCAGGTTCTGGTCTCTTCTCGGTGGCTGTTTTCTTAAAGTGACAGGACGTCCTTATCCTTGTGGCTAGATTCATGTACACTGCAAAATTCCAAGTCGTTTCTTGCTGCCAACTACTCCTGGAAGTATCCACCCTTACTCCACGTCCTCTCCATATGGAGATAATGGCTTTCACAGTTGTTTGATGGTGTCCAACATGTAAATTGCCACTGAGTTAAGGGCAGAAAAGGCACCCTAATGTGACAATTATAAGGGGGATGATCGGTGATGTGCCCCCTTAAATATGTAGGATATAGTGGCCCTTAGTAGTAGAGTTCTTTCCACCCTGAGGGTCGGCAGAAGGAATAAAGACAAAAGACAGTTCAAGGTAACTTTACTCACAAAGAGGCAACAAGCTTGATAGCTCCAGAGTGTCTAACAAGAGGCAATGAACTTGATTGTTATAGACTGTCTAATAAAAGGGAATGCGCTTGGTGGTTACAGAGTGTCTAATAAAAGGGAACGCGCTTGGTGGTTACAGAGTGTCTAACAAGAAACAACAATCTTATGGTTACAGAATCTCTAACAAAAGGGAATGTGCTTGGTGGTTACAGAGCATCTAACAAGAGTCAATGATCTTGATGGTTATAGACTGTCTAACAAAAGGGAACGAGCTTGGTGGTTACAGAGTGTCTAACAAGAGACAATGATCTTGGTGGTTACAGAGTGTCTAATAAAACGGAATGCGCTTGGTGGTTACAGAGCGTCTAACAAAAGGGAACGAGCTTGGTGGTTACAGAGTGTCTAACAAAAAGGAACAAGCTTGGTGGTTACAGAGCGTCTAACAAGAGGCAATGATCTTGATGGTTATAGACTGTCTAACAAAAGGGAACGAGCTTGATGGTTACAGAGTGTCTAACAAGAGGCAATGATCTTGGTGGTTACAGAGTGTCTAATAAAAGGGAATGCGCTTGGTGGTTACAGAGTGTCTAAGAAAAGGGAACGAGCTTGATGGTTACAGAGCGTCTAACAAAAAGGAACAAGCTTGATGGTTACAGAGCGTCTAACAAGAGGCAACAATCTTGATGGTTACAGAGTGTCTAAGAAAAGGGAACGAGCTTGATGGTTACAGAGTGTCTAACAAGAAACAACAATCTTGATGGTTACATAGTCTCTAACAAGAGGCAACAAGCTTGATGGTTACAGAGTGTCTAATAAGAAAAAACAATCTTGATGGTTACAGAGTGTCTATTAAAAGGGAACGAGCTTGATGGTTACAGAGGGTCTAACAAAAGGGAACGAGCTTGATGGTTACAGAGTCTCTAACAAGAGGCAACAATCTTGATGGTGTCACGGGGAGACTTGGTGAGCGAGAGCTAATAACCCGGGCCCCTGCACTTTCCCTCAGACTTGGGAAATCCTGACTGACCCTCTACCTGGAGTTTACACTGATGGTGTGCATGTCCAGGCCTCGAACCTCCCCCTGTCTCCTGTTTCAACCCTAGGCTGAAAACCTCCGCCCACCACCCAGTGAAGATGTAATACACCAATACCCACAGTAAGCACAGACAGGGATAAAGGAAAATATACACCACGCCGCAGTCACTCAGGAATACACTATAAATGTGCAGGGCAAAATAAATACAAATATAGGAAGGAGTAAATAAGACCAAGGAAAATACACCACCAGCAACGAATCTCCAACAACCAGCTCTCCACTCCAGACCGAGATAACAACGCACAAGACAGAAGCTATAATCGGCGACGCCCAATGATCAGGAGAACTATTTAAAGGCAATGGTCATGGCCCAGCCTCCAATCCGAGGATCAGATAAATTAACCCCGGAACAGCTAGATAAAATCTAGCCGACGCCAATGAGCACATGGTGGTCAAAAGCGGAATTACCGCTGTCTCTCGAACGACCTAGTCTGAACAGCGTCCGACATGACAGTACCCCGCCTTCTACGAGGGACCCCAGGGCCCTCACGGCTTATAGGACCCGGCTTGTCTGGATGGCGACGATGAAAACACCTGACCAGCCGATCCGCATGAATGTCCGAGGCTGGTACCCAGGACTTCTCCTCAGGCCCATAACCACGCCAGTGTACCAAGTACTGTAAAGTGCGGCGCACTACACGAGAGTCAACCACCTTGGAGACTTCAAATTCCAGGTTACCATCCACCAAGACTGGAGGTGGCATAGGCGCCGTGTCCACAGAACCCACCACCTTCTTTAGAAGAGACCTGTGGAACACATTGTGTATCTTATACACCGTAGGGAGCTCCAATCGGTACGCTACTGGGTTAATGACGGCGGTGACCCTAAATGGACCAATAAACCGTGGACCCAATTTAAGGGACGGTATTTTGAGTCTTATGTTTTTTGTGGATAACCACACCCAGTCATCCACACTCAGGTCCGGACCTGGCACACGCCTACTGTCAGCCACACGTTTGTACCTAGCACCCACACTCAACAGGCGCTGTTTAACTCTCCTCCAGACTGACGACAATTGTGCTCCTAACTGGTCCTCCTCCGGAACGCCGGAAGAGCCCCTCTGACTCAAAGTACAAAATTGAGGATGTAGCCCGTAAACACAAAAAAACGGAGACCGGAGACTCCCCAGACGACTCCTGGCGGTGATTATTGATGGCAAACTCAGCCAAAGGAAGAAAGGTAGACCACTCCTCCTGGTTATCAGAGACAAAGCAGCGTAAGTACTGCTCCAAATTTTGGTTCATACGCTCGGTCTGACCATTTGACTGAGGATGAAACGCCGAAGAATGAGACAACTTGATCCCCAGCCGTGAGCAAAATGCTTTCCAAAATTTTGCCACAAACTGAGACCCCCTATCAGACACGATGTCAGACGGAACTCCATGAAGCCTGACCACCTCCTGCACAAATACCTGAGCCAGAGTCTTAGCGTTAGGCAACGAAGGCAAAGACACAAAGTGCGACATTTTTGAAAACCGATCAACAATCACCAAGATGTTCCCAGCTGATGAGGGCAAATCAGTAATGAAATCCATGGAGATTTCCGTCCATGGCTTACTAGGTACCTCCAGAGGAAGTAGTGTGCCAACAGGACGGGAGCGGGGCGTCTTAGCCCTAGCGCACGTGGTACAAGCTGACACGTATGAGACCATGTCCTGTCGGATCTTGGGCCACCAAAACCGACGTAACACCAACTCCAAGGTACCTCTAACCCCTGGGTGGCCAGCCAGGACAGCATCATGATGCTCCGCCAAAACCTTTAGGCGGAGATGAAGCGGAACAAAAGATTTGTTGACGGGAAGCTCAGATGGTACCTCCTCCTGAGCCTCGGCAATCTCAGCCTCAACCTCGGTAGTGAGAGCCGAAACCACAACACCCTTTTGGAGGATGGGTACTGGATCCTCCCGAGGTTCACCCCCCGGAAAACACCTGGACAGAGCATCCGCCTTAGTGTTTTTAGACCCCGGTCTGTAAGTGACAACAAAATTGAACCGCGTGAAAAACAATGCCCAGCGAGCCTGCCTGGGGGACAGACGCTTGGCTGACTCCAAATACAGCAGATTCTTATGATCGGTAATAACAGTGACCTGATGAACCGACCCCTCCAAGAAGTGTCGCCGTTCCTCAAAGGCCAACTTAATAGCCAACAACTCCCTGTTGCCGATATCGTAGTTACGTTCGGCGGACAACAGTTTCTTGGAGAAATAGGCGCACGGACGCAAACCGCTCAAGGATGAGCCTTGAGATAGTACTGCCCCCACACCAACCTCAGACGCATCGACTTCCACAACAAAGGGTTTTGATACGTCTGGCTGCACAAGAATGGGGGCTGAAACAAAACTGTTCTTAAGAAATTCAAATGCGCGTACAGCAGCCTCAGGCCAAACGGAGAAATTGGTACCCTTTTTAGTCATGTCAGTTAGCGGTTTAGCAATGATGGAAAAACCGGTTTTTACGTACTGGTAATAGGATTTTACAGAGTCCACGACAGCATCCCTATGAGAGAGGGGATCCGCCCACCATCCGGACAGGAACCTACAGGATTTAAAGGGGCGGTCCCCCTCACCACTCCAGTTTGTGTTTCAGAGTATAAGGGACACCGCCATTGAGTTAGTACACAATCATATATACTTAAACATTACTAAATACCATCACCTCTAAAGAGTGATAACTAAAGGCACACCTTCCAATAGAGTGCAGGAATCCAGTGATTAACTACGGGGGGGAATGTGCGGGTGCTGTCGTGGACTCTGTAAAATCCTATTACTGTTACGTAAAAAACGGTTTTCCTATTGCCACGACAGCACCCCTACGAGAGATTTTCAAAGATCAATCACCTGGGTGGGACTACAGCACTAAGTACTGTACGGCCAAAAACTAAATTGGCCTTTGAAGATAAATCGAGACGGTAATGTCTATAAAAGGTGGAAGGAGATGACCACGTTGCCGCCTTACATATTACGTCTATGGAGACATCCGCTCTTTCCGCCCAGGATGAGGCCATGGCTCGAGTGGAGTGGGCCCTGATGCCGTCTGGTGGTATCTTGGCCTTTGGCAGTATAAGCCAAATATATCGCATTTCTTATCCATCTGGCGATAGAACCTTTAGTAACACTCGCCCTTTTCCTTGGGTTCTGAAAGGAAACAAACAGAGCCCTACTCTGCCTCCCTGGTTCTGTTTTGTGCAGGTATTCTAACAGTGTTCTTCTAACATCCAGCATATGACATTTCTGCTCTTCAGCTGAAACCGGATTGTCACAGAATGATGGTAAAATTATTTCCTGACTTCTATGAAATTTGGAAGCTACTTTTGGTAGATATGCTGGATCTGGTTTTAACACTATCTTATCCTGAAAAACCATTAGATAAGGAGGGTCTATCGATAATGCCTGTAAATCACTCACTCTCCTAGCGGAGGTCAGGGCCACTAGGAAGGCTGTTTTTAAAGTTACATTTTTAATGGAGACAGAATCTAAAGGCTCAAATGGGGGTTCTGTTAAGGCATCTAAAACCAAATTTAAATCCCATGGTGGTAATTTAGGAACATACACTGGGTTACTACGTTCGGTGGCCTTAATAAATCTGGATACCCATCTATTTCCCGCCACATCACTGTTATATAATGCCCCCAAAGCTGATACTTGGACTCTAAGGGTATTTACCGCCAAGCCCAATTCTCGGCCTTTCTGTAGAAACTCCAAAATAGCCGGAATTGGAACCTTGCCTGAAAAGGGATGTTGGTAGAAGGCAAGGAACTTTTTCCAAGTTTTAGAATAGATTTTAGTGGTAACTTCTTTTCGGCTATTTAAAAGGGTAGATTTCAGAGCCTCTGAAAACCCTTTCCTCCTCAATAACTCCCTCTCAAATTCCACGCCGTCAGATGCAGGGATTCCACATTGGGGTAACGGAATGGACCCTGAAAAAGAAGCTCCGGACTGACCGGCAATACCCAGGGGTCGGTCACAGACATTGCCCTGAGTAAGGAGAACCATGCCCTCCTGGGCCAAAAGGGAGCAATCAGGATCACTCTCGCCCTCTCCTCCCTGATCTTTCTGAGGACTATAGGGATCAGACACATTGGGGGAAATGCATATGCCAGAGGGAAATCCCAGTGAATCTGAAGGGAGTCTATTACACAGGGTTTGTCTGCTACCCGAAGCGAAGCAAACTTCCTGGTCTGTCTGTTCTCTCTCGTTGCAAACAGGTCTATGTCGGGTAACCCCCATAGGTCTACTATCTGTTTGAACACCCATCGACTTAGAACCCATTCTCCCTGACGAAGAGAATGACGGCTGAGGTAATCTGCCTCTGTGTTGAGCTCTCCTCGAATGTGCACGGCTGAAAGAGAGCGAAAGTGAGCTTCGGCTATGCTGAGTATGTCTGAAGTGGTGTTCATTAGAGACCTTGATCTTGTCCCTCCTTGATGGTTGAGATATGCTACTACTGTTGTGTTGTCTGACTGGACCCTTACATGGGAATCTCGCAAAGATGGTAGCCACCTGAGTAGAGCCTTTTTTACTGCCATAAGCTCTTTCCAATTCGAGGACTCTTGAGCCTCTAAGAGAGACCATTGCCCTTGAGTCCAAACATCTCCTATGTGAGCTCCCCATCCTATCGGACTGGCATCTGTTGTGACCGTGTTGTCCGGTACTACACTCCAGTGTACTCCTTTTCCTAAATGTTCCATATTTAGCCACCATCTCAGACTGTGTAGAGTGGTGGTGGATAGCCTGAGTCTTCTGCCTAACTGACCCTGAAGACTCCTCTCTGCATCCAAGACCTGGGCCTGTAATACTCGAGTGTGGAACTGAGCCCACTGGACGGCCGGTATGCAAGATGTTAGGGATCCCAGAAGAGACATAGCGTCTCTCAAAGTCAGATCTGTTTTTTTTTGTCACGGTACTGACTTTGTGCACAATCGTCTGCTTCTTCTCTTCCGGAAGGAAACATAGTTGATCTTCCGAATTTAGCAGAATACCCAAGAAAGTCTGAGTCGTTGATGGCTCCAATCTTGATTTTTCCATATTGACTAGCCAACCCAAGTCCTGTAAGGAAGATATTACATGCTTTAGGCGACTCCTACACTGAAAAAAACGAATTTCCTACTACCAGGAAGTCATCCAAGTAGGGTATAATTAACGTATCTTGCTCTCTGACATAGGCCATCACTTCCGCAATGATCTTAGTAAACACTCTCGGTGCCATAGACAGACCAAATGGCATTGCAGTAAACTGAAAGTGTCTGACCTGATCGTCTAAGCGCACCGCCATTCTGAGGAATTGTTGATGATCCTTGTGAATCGGCAGATGGTAATACGCATCTTTTAAATCCAGGACTGTCATATAGCATCTGGGAAAAAGAAGTTTAGTCGCTGTTTTAATTGATTCCATCTTAAAGGCATGGTATTGTAGATACTTGTTCACTCTCCGTAAATTTATGATGGTTCGGAAGGATCCATCTGGTTTGGAGATCAGAAATAAAGGGGAATAGAACCCTTCCCCTTGCTGATGTTTTGGAACTTCTGGAACTTCTACTATGACCTCCTTCTGTCTTAACATCTGAACCTCTTTTTCCAAGGCCTTCTGTTGGACTAAGGAATCAGGGGCAGTCAAAGTATAAAAATTAGAAGGTCTTTCCCGGAATTCTAATCTTAAACCCGACTTAACTATACCCAAAACCCAATTGCTCGAAGTCATTCTGGCTCACTGAGTATAGAAGTGCTTCAACCTGCCCCCTACTGGGAAATCTGCATTAACGGTAATTCCTTCTGCGTCTTGAGGAAGATGATGAGGCATTAAAGTCCAAACCTTTCTTTTTCAGCTCCGTTGATTCCCAGTCACGGTTTTGGTAAGGTCTCCGGTATTCGTGTTACAACTACTTCCGGGTTCACCAGCGCCGGTGAGAATGCTGAACCGCGCGCTCGATCTCCGGACCAGGACGGCACTGCCCGAATCCTGGGACGCACTTCACATGGCCAGACGAGGGGGGGTCTGCACACAGGACACCCCCGACGCTGCTTCCGGGCCCCCGATTCTGCCGTTCCCAAACGGATACCGCACAGAGGCATGGCGGACCCAGGTAAGGTTCATCCTGCAGGCTCCCGCCATCCGGACAGGAACCCAAACTGGAGTGGTGAGGGACACGCCCCTTTAAATCCTGTAGGTTCCTGTCCGGATGGTGGGCGGATCCCCTCTTTCGCAGGGGTGCTGTCGTGGCGATAGGAAAATCCTTGATAAATTTCCTATAGTAGTTAGAAAACCCAAGGAACCGCTGAAGTGCTTTCAGGTTATCAGGACGTTCCCAATGCAGCACCGCTTGCACCTTAGCGGCGTCCATTTTAAAACCAGAAGCAGACACAATTTAACCCAAGAAAGGCAACTCCTGAACAAAAAATACACATTTCTCAAGTTTAGCATACAGCTTATTCTCTCTGAGAAGCTGTAACACCTGCCTGACATGATCTAAATGAGCATCACGGTGGCAAGAATATATGAGGATGTCATCTAGGTGCACGATAACGAATTTCCCCAAAACATGTGAGAACACATCATTGATGAAATGTTGGAACACTGTAGGTGCGTTAGTCAACCCAAATGGCATCACCAAATTTTCAAAATGACCCTCAGGGGTATTAAAAGCCGTCTTCCACTCATCACCTTGACGGACTCTTATGAGGTTGTACGCCCCCCTGAGGTCAAGCTTGGTAAACCACTTAGCACCTGCCGCCTGGTTGAACAAATCTGGTATCAGCGGCATCGGGTATGGATCACGAACCGTAATCTGGTTCAACTCCCTGAAATCCAAACACGGGCGTAATCCGCCATCTTCTTGACGAAGAAGAACCCTGCTGCCACCGGCGAGGATGACGGCCTGATGTGCCCTTTGCTCAAGCTTTCAGCAATATAATCTTTTAACGCTTGTCTCTCGGGACCGGAGATGTTAAACATCCTTGCTTTAGGCAACTTGGCCCCTGGTTTAAACCTGATAGAACAGTCATAGGGACGATGTGGCGGCAACTCTGAACAACCCTTCTCAGAGAACACATCCGCAAAATCCAGAAGTGACTCCGGAACGCTTGAAGTCACCGCAGCCACACATGTGGCCAGGCAATTCTCCTGGCAGAACTCGCTCCACTGAATTATGTCCTGAGTTTTCCAGTCAACTACCGGGTTGTGCATAGACAACCAAGGAAAACCCAAAACCACCTGAGCAGGAAGATTCCTGAGAACCTTACATGTAACCTGCTCAAAATGTAGAACCCCAATGTGGAGTTTCATCTCAGCCACAAATTCAGTAATCTCCCCCTGTGAGAGAGGAGCAGCATTGACGGTGACTGGTGAGCACGCGGATAGGATGAGACAGTTTTTCAATCCTAAAACCTGCTGTGCGCGCAAACTCCTCATCAATGAGATTTGTGGCTGAACCACTATCCACAAAAACAGTAATTGGCAGCTCACTGCCAGCGATAAAAACCTTAGCAGGGAGCATGCATTGAGAAACCACCATGGAGGATATACATAAGCTCAGATTGGTCTCCTCCACACCCTCTGAGCTTAGAAGTTTTCCGCCGTTGCGTTTTTCTTAGACAGCAGAGGACAGATGTTAATAAAATGACCAGTCTTACCGCAGTAAAAACAGGCTCCCTGCTTCCTGAGCTCAGGGGCTCGACGCTTCACATGTGACACCCCTGCGATTTGCATAGGCTCCGTGGGCTCACCTGCAGCTACCACACGTGAACCTAAACCCTCTCCCATAGGTGGTGTCTCATGCTCCCCCTGACGCAAACGGCGATCAATGCGGACAACCAGACTCATAGCAGAATCTAGAGAAGTAGGAGTCTCGTACATCAGAAGGGCTTTTTTAACCCTTCCAGAAACCCCATGAATAAACTGACTCCGCAATGCTGGATCATTCCATTGTGTATCGATCGCCCAGCGATGAAATTCAAAACAGTAATCCTCTGCAACTCGCTCCCCCTGGCGAATAGAGTGTATCTTAGATTCTGCCAGAGCCATTCTGTCTGGGTCATCGTAGATTTTCCCAAGAGAGGAAAGAAAACTCTCCACAGAGTCAAATGCAGCAGAATCAGATGGCAAAGAAAATGCCCATGCTTGGGGATCCCCGCTTAACAATGACAACACCAGGCCCACACGCTGAGCCTCATTACCCGAGGAGATCGGGCACATACGGAAATATAGTTTTCAAGCTTCACGAAAAGAAACAAATTTACTGCGTTCCCCAGCAAATTTTTCAGGCAAAGGAAATTTAGGCTCAGCAACTCTTCCTGTCGCTCCAGCTTGCACATTAGATACTGCTAGTCCCTGTTGCTGTAACCCCCCTCAACTCAGTGACCTGCAGGGACAGCGCCTCCAACTGGCGGGTTATGGAAGTCATGGGATCCATGACAAAACACAAAAAAAAAGAAAACCCCTTTTTTTTTTTTGTTGGGCCGATTATAATGTCACGGGGAGACTTGGTGAACGAGAGCTAATAACCCGGGCCCCTGCAATTTCCCTCAGACTAGGGAAATCCTGACTTACCCTCTCCCTGGAGTTTACACTGATGGTGTGCATGTCCAGGCCTCGAACCTCACCCTGTCTCCTGTTTCAACCCTAGGCTGAAAACCTCCGCCCTCCACCCAGTGAATGCAATACACCAATACCCACAGTTAGCACAGACAAGGATAAAGGAAAATATACACCACGCCGCAGTCACTCAGGAATACACTATAAATGTGCAGGGCAAAATAAATACAAATATAGGAAGGAGTAAATAAGACCAAGGAAAATACACCACCAGCAACGAATCTCCAACAACCAGCTCTCCACTCCAGACCGAGATAACACCGCACAAGAGAGAAGCTATAATCGGCGACGCCCAATGATCAGGAGAACTATTTAAAGGCCATGGGCATGGCCCAGCTTCCAATCCGAGGATCAGATAAATTAACCCCGGAACAGCTAGATAAAATCTAGCCGACGCCAATGAGCACATGGTGGTCAAAAGCGGAATTACCGCTGTCTGTCGAACGACCTAGTCTGAACAGCGTCCGACATGACAGATGGTTACAGAGTGTCTAACAAAAGGGAACGAACTTGATGGTTACATAGTCTCTAACAAGAGGCAACAAGCTTGATGGTTACAGAGTGTCTAACAAGCGACACTGTGCTTGATGGTTACAAGATGTCTAGCAAAAGGGAACCAGCTTGGTGCTTACATATTGTGTAATAAGAAGCAATGAGTTTGGTTACAGAGTATTTAACAAGAGGCAACAAGCTTGATGGTCACAGCAATACAAACTGGAGCTTCCTACTTAGTCTTTCATAGTCTTCACTGTAACTCCTTAGGTAGCACACTACAGACATGTATATGTATACAGTTAATAGGCAAAGATGTGAGAAGAATCAAATGTGAAATGACCAAGAGCCCATTTTCCTCCAGTGCTGTCATAATCCAGAACTGCAACCTCTCTGGAGGCCCAGAAGTACAAGGTGCTCAGCAAACATGGCCGAGGGATTGAGGCTGAACCCAACCCACCACCGAACAAGACACAGAACTGGAAATGTCATGACAGGGCCAAGACTTATCTGAAGACAGATTTTCCTAAGGTTTTATGGACTGATGTGATGAGAGTGACTCTAGACGGACCAGATGCATGGACTCGTGGATGGATCAGTAACAGACACAGACCTCCACTTCCACTCAGAGGTGGAGTGTTGCTATAGTCTGGTATTACTAAGGATGAGCTACTTTGACCTTTTCAAGTTAAATATGGACTCAAAATCAACTCCCAAACCTACTGCCAATGTTTAGAAGACACTTTCTTCAAGCAGTGCTTCAGGAAAAAGTCTGCATCTTTCAAGCAAAACAGGATTTGTATGTAGGATTATGCTCCAACGCAACATCAAGGTCTCCACTGCTTGGCTAGCCATTTCTTGACTTTCCACTGCTGAGTCTTGCTCAGTGGTGGTCGGGTTTCAGATTTCATTAACTTGGCAATGTCTGTTTATTATACACGCAATCCTGAACATTGAGGTTACAACAGCAAGAAGCAAAAGTTGTGGAATCATGGAAATCACGGGATAGACACATGGCTGATCTGTAAATGATGAAAAAATGGACACAAAATTTTCAAGACATCTTGATTTATTTAGCCTGGAGTGCAGAATCCCGGCACTTACAGCCTCGACTGCTATCAGAGAGGTTATTAATGGTCGTCTGAGATAGGTTCTAAATGTTCTTTGGCAAATCATCAAAGTCCTCCGCTGGCAGCTCCTGTGTAATCGTCCGCTGTGTGCTTGATGGGCTGTGCTAGCAAATAATGACTGACTGACGCTGTCCCTGGGGCCGTGAGGACAAGCAAAAGAAGAGGGGCCCCGGACTGGGTCACAAACTCTGCCAGCGAGTCTCAGGTAGTTCGGGCCCCTCCTCTTTTGCTTCTGCTCACCGGGCCCCATACACCAGTAAGGGTAGTAGTGCCCTGATGGCGGCCCGGCCATCAGCTTAGCTTCTAATGAGCAGCACCTTGGACCTCTTAAAGGGAATCTGACTGCGGATACATGTACACAGGGAAAGACCTATCAGTCACTGGCAGTGGGTGTAAAAAAATCTGCCCGTGCCCCGTCTGTCCAACTAATCTCCATGCGGCTCAGTCCTTTTATGATTATCTCTGAATGGCCGCAGAGTAAACATACCTGGGTGAGATCATACAGCCACGGTCTGATTTCTGCAGCCTGTGGATCGGGCAGCGTTTATCAGCTGTCAGGTTCCCTTTAAGTGCTACCAGTAGCATTCTGTCACCCAGGGCGTGTCTCCCTGATGTGCCAGTTACTCACCTCACCCATGGGGCACCTGATTCAGCTGTCTCATCACCCAAGCACTTTAATGGCAGTGGTATCTTAAGAACTTTGCATGGCGTGACAAAGAGCGTAATGGCTGTGAGCTCCAGCTATTATCTGCAGTGCTGCACATAGTATCAGCACAGTGCGCCCAATAAACAGTGCCGGCACAGTGCCAGAAAAGTGACCCAGCGCCAGCACGGTGCCTCCTATACACAGCGTCAGCAAAATCACCCACTGTGAGATCAGCAAATAAATTCACAGTACCCTGTGAACCGCCTGGTGCGATGTCATGTGTGCGTTATGCCGCAATGATGATGCTGAACCGCGCTGGCTAATCAAAGAAGGCGAGGTAGGAAGCGGTAGGGTGGGCTCCCAAGTGGTGGCCACTGAGTGCTGACATTACTGCTATCCAGTGTTCAGGGGATTGATTCGCTCATCTCTAGACCCTCTTAAACGGTGTCAATGTAATGCCTCCCATAAACAATGTGAGAACAGTGCCCTCCGTAAATGATAGATCTTATACTGAATAGTGCCCCCACATATTCAGTGTCAGCACAGTGCCTATAACCAACCATGTCAGAACAGTGCCCTCTGTAATCAAGAGGGCCAGCAAAATGTCCCACATAGTGTCAGCACAGTGCCCTCCATAAGCAATGGTGCTAGCAAATTGTCCCCCTGCAAAAGTGTTCCCACCATGCCCTCTATAAAGTGTCCACACAGTGTCCTCCATAAAGTGTCCGTACAGTCCCTACCATAAAGTGTCAGCAAAGTGCCCTCCATAAAGTGTATGCATAATGCTCTCCATAAAGTGTATGCATAATGCTCTCCATAAAGTGTATGCATAATGCTCTCCATAAAGTGCCCGTACAGTCCCTACCATAAAGTGTCAGCAAAGTGCCCTCCATAAAGTGTATGCATAATGCTCTCCATAAAGTGTATGCATAATGCTCTCCATAAAGTGCCCGTACAGTCCCTACCATAAAGTGTCAGCAAAGTGCCCTCCATAAAGTGTATGCATAATGCTCTCCATAAAGTGTATGCATAATGCTCTCCATAAAGTGTATGCATAATGCTCTCCATAAAGTGCCCGTACAGTCCCTACCATAAAGTGTCCGCACAGTGCTCTCCATAAAGTGTCCGCACAGTGCTCTCCATGAAGTGCCCACACAGTGCTCTCCATAAAGTGTCCTCACAGTGCCCTATACAAAGTATCAGCACAGTGCCCTCCATAAAGTGTCCTAACAGTGCCCTATACAAAGTGTCCGCACAGTGCTCTCCATAAAGTGTCCGCACAGTGCCCTCCATAAAGTGTCCGCACAGTGCCCTCCATAAAGTGACCGCACAGTGCCCTCCATAAAGTGTCCCCACAGTGCTCTCCATGAAGTATCCACACAGTATCCTACATGAAGTGTCCGCACAGTGCCCTCCATAAAGTGTCCCCACAGTGCCCTCCATAAAGTGTCCCCACAGTGCTCTCCATGAAGTATCCACACAGTATCCTACATGAAGTGTCCGCACAGTGCCCTCCATAAAGTGTCCGCACAGTGCCCTCCATAAAGTGTCCGCACAGTGCCCTCCATAAAGTGTCCCCACAGTGCTCTCCATAAAGTGTCCGCACAGTGCCCTCCATAAAGTGTCCGCACAGTGCCCTCCATAAAGTGTCCCCACAGTGCTCTCCATGAAGTATCCACACAGTATCCTACATAAAGTGTCAGCACAGTGCCCTCGATCCCCAATATATACTGTACAGCTGCAGATTGCTTACATTTGTGACCGGAAAATCTGGATGAACAACACTACCCAAAAGAAGGTTATTAATATGGCAGCCGGACCTGCCTGAACCAGTCCCAGCGCTGCACACACCATACCCATGATGATGAGGAAGACGGTGGGGCATGTACATGGGAGATGCCACTTCCACCATCAGTTTTCCATTGGAGAAAATCAAACATTCCTGAGAACATCCCAGACCTAAGGATGTAGCAGAGCTCAGGTTGTCATTTCCACCTTTGTTCTCTGCTGCTGATGTATGTTGTGTCGTTCATTGGGGGGAAGGTGGGAAGTTTTTATGGGGGGACTTTTTAAAGTCACTTTTCCTTGGGGCAGCGTTACCGTGATTGACGCATCTTAAAAATGTATTCTTCTGTTCTGAAGAACTTGCAATTAATTCGTTTGGCAAAAACCTACCGTAATTTTCATAGCTAAAACACCCACTTTTAAAGAGTGACAAGAGGAGCGTAAAAAGGCAAAAAATCTCACAATTTTACATTGACCTACACGCCAGAAAATGAAAAAGCCTTCATACATGCCCCAAAACTTTGGCCTTTGCTCTGCTCCATTGAAGAAGTGAATAAGTCTCAGCTGCAATACCCCACACGACTAGTGAACAAGTGGGGCGCTGTTTTGGGAAGAAAATATATATATTTTTTACTAATCTTGTGCAAGTCTATTAATATGTAACCAGGAGTAGAAATACCTGAGCAACACAATGTTTGACCTTATCTGAGGTCACCTTCTGCTGTATGGTCACGTGCCTGGCCTGGCTGTGTATATCACAGGAAGCCCAAGAGGCCGGGGAGGAGGGACGGTCCCAGGGACCAGAGTCCACTCTTGCTTCATATTTATTTATACTGGGGGCAAAGGACAACGCTCTTCATAGACCCCCATCGCCACCGATCTCTAGTCCTATCCCTCAGTAGCCCAGCGTGTCCTCCAGGCCTCTAGCCACCTATTCTTTGCAGACACGACCAGAAGTGCTTGAGGTTCAATTTTTCTCAATTTTTTAAGATCTCTACTTGCAGTTAGACCATGGGAAACCCTGGGTAGTAATATTTCTCAACTGAGGGTTTGCTATAGTGGTATATAATCTAGGTAAAAAAAATCAGCAGGTAGAAGACAGATGGGAGGTAGATGTCTACAGTTCAGCTTAGGACCTTTGCTCTGTAATTCGGCACTAAACCGTAAATGTATGGCACAGAGATGGCATAGGATCAGCAGTTGTTCCTGCGCTATCAAAATAACCGTGACCCTATCAGTCAGTTTAGCCTCTTATTAAGGGTTCAACATTTTGGACAATCACTATATGGACACATCCTCTAGAAAAAACGGAGGATCAGGACAGGACAGATCCTCCAGAGAGAGAAGATGAGGACAGGTCCTCCAGAGCGAGAGAGGATCAGGAGAGGAAACGTCCTCCAGAGCAACAGGATCAGGCAGGATAGGTACTCCAAAGCAAGAGAGGATGAGGACAAGACAGAGCCTCCAGAGCAAGAGAAGATGAAGACAGGTTCTCCAGAGCAAGAGAGGATTAGGTCAGGACAGATCGTCCAGAGCGAGAGAGAAGATGAGGACAGGACAGGTCCTGCAAAGCGATAGAGGATCAGGAAAGGACAGGTCCTCCTGAGCGAGAGAGACTTAGGAAAGGAAAGGTCTTCCAGAACTTGAGAAGATCAGTACATGACAGGTCCTCTGGAGTGAGAAGAGCTTAGGAAAGGACAGGTTATCCAGAGCAAGAGAGGATTAGGTCAGGACAGATCCTCCATAGCGAGAGAGGATTAGGATGGGACATGTCCTTCACAGGGAGAGAGGATCAGGAAAGGACAGGTCCTATAGAGCGAACGAGAATCGGAACAGGACAAGTCCTCCACAGTGAAAGAGGATCAGGACAAGACAGGTCCTTTAGAGCGAAAGAGGATCAGGCTTGGATGGGTCCTCCAGAGCAAGAGAGCTTCAGGACAGGACAGGTCCTCAAGAGCAACAGAAGATCAGTATAGGTCAGGTCCTACAGAGCAAGAGAAGGTCAGGAAAGCACAGGTCCTCCAGACCAAGAGACAGGTCAGGTCTTCCGGAGCAAGAGAGGATTAGGACAGGACAGGTACTCCAGCACTAGAGAAGAATAGGACAGGTCCTTCAGAGAGAGGATCACTTTCCATCCTGGTCAAGAGATGAGGATGGGGAAAGAGGACCCCCCTCTATTAAATCAGGAGTCATTAATAGTATGTATGAAAATGTTGTGTTTTTTTTAAACAGCACAACCCCTTTAAAGTTACCTCTTTATACTTCCCCACGTACATACACACTGAGCTTGGATGAGAGTGCAAGTGTTTTCAAAAGGGAGAGGGGAGCAGAGCGGGCCTGGTCCAGACCCCACCGGCAGCAGATTATCTCAAGCCAGAACAAAGGATCACCCATGCTGAAATCCAATATGCAGGATCCTTCTTTCCCTGGAGATCTGCGGTCAGGAGAGCTGGGAACCCTGATCCTACCAAACATGGAGACTTCAGCAGATTTTTCTCTAATGTTCATGGGCCCCTTGAGATGCCCAGGCTGCCATCATCGACCCTAGGGCTGCCATCATCGAGCCAGAGCTGCCATCATCGGCCCCAGGGCTGCCATCATCGACCCAGGGCTGCCATCATCGGCCCCAGAGCTGCCATCATCGGCCCCAGAGCTGCCATCATCGACCCAGGGCTGCCATCATCGACCCAGAGCTGCCATCATCGACCCAGGGCTGCCATCATCGACCCAGAGCTGCCATCATCGGCCCCAGGGCTGCCATCATTGACCCAGGGCTGCCATCATCGGCCCCAGAGCTGCCATCATCGACCCAGAGCTGCCATCATCGGCCCCAGGGCTGCCATCATCGACCCAGGGCTGCCATCATCGGCCCCAGGGCTGCCATCGACCCAGGGCTGCCATCATCGGCCCAGGGCTGCCATCATCGGCCCCAGGGTTGCCATCATCGGCCCAGGGCTGCCATCATCGACCCCAGGGCTGCCATCATCTGCCCCAGGGCTGCCATCATCGGGCCCAGGGCTGCCATCATCGCCCCAGGGCTGCCATCATCGGCCCCAGAGCTGCCATCATCGACCCAGGGCTGCCATCATCAACCCAGAGCTGCCATCATCGGCCCCAGGGCTGCCATCATCGACCCAGGGCTGCCATCATCGGCCCCAGGGCTGCCATCGACCCAGGGCTGCCATCATCGGCCCAGGGCTGCCATCATCGGCCCCAGGGTTGCCATCATCGGCCCAGGGCTGCCATCATCGACCCCAGGGTTGCCATCATCGGCCCCAGGGCTGCCATCATCGGCCCCAGGGCTGCCATCATCGACCCAGGGCTGCCATCATCGGCCCCAGAGCTGCCATCATCGACCCAGGGCTGCCATCATCGACCCAGAGCTGCCATCATCGGCCCCAGGGCTGCCATCATCGACCCAGGGCTGCCATCATCGGCCCAGGGCTGCCATCATCGGCCCCAGGGTTGCCATCATCGGCCCCAGGGCTGCCATCGACCCAGGGCTGCCATCATCGGCCCAGGGCTGCCATCATCGGCCCCAGGGTTGCCATCATCGGCCCAGGGCTGCCATCATCGACCCCAGGGTTGCCATCATCGGCCCCAGGGCTGCCATCATCGGCCCCAGGGCTGCCTGTTGTGATCCGCTTTTTGGGCTCCCCTAGTGGTGGCTGGTGGTACTGGAGACTTGTGTGTTCTTTTCTGCCTCAGCTCACCTGCTTCCATCAGTTTTGGGAGTTCCCTATTTAGCCTTGCTCTCCAGTCACTTCCTTGCCGGTCATCATTGTAACCTGAGTCTTTCAGTTGCATGTTCCTGCTACCAGTCTGCTGATCAGCTAAGTGGACTCTTGTCCTTTTTGTTTTGTATTTTTTGTCCAGTTTACAGTTTGTCATTTCCTGTTACTGGAAGCTCTTGTGGACTGAAATTGCCACTCCTGTGTCATGAGTTGACACAGGAGTCTTAAAGTAATTTCAGGATGGGTTTTTGAAAGGGTTTTTCAGCTGACCGTGAAGTCCTCTTTTGTATCCTTCCTCTATCTAGTAAGTGGACCTCGCTTTGCTAAATCTACCTTCATACTGTGTATGTCTTTTCCTCTGAACTCACCGTTAATATATGTGGGGGCTACTATCATCTTTGGGGAATTTCACTAGAGGTAAGCCAGGTCTGTTCCTTCCTCTTCCAGGCGTAGTTAGTTCTCCGGCTGGCGCATGGCATCTAGGCAGCCGTAGGAATGCTTCCTGGCTACTGTTAGTTGTGTGGTAGATTTAGGTCACGGTCAGCTTGAGTTTCCATCACCCGAGGGCTAGTCTGTTATTTTGTGTTTCTGATGTTCCCATGCCATTGGGGAATCATGATAGTATGACCGGCCACTGTTAAAGTAATTGGCAGAAGAAAGGAGAGTAAAGAAGTCTTGTTTTTTTTTTTGTTTTTTTTTTCCCCCTCACATGTTTGCTACTTAGTTGGCTCAGTTGTATTTCTGCTCTATTTACAGCCTTGCCTTTCTCTCCTTCTAATCCTTGAATGGCTCTGATCTCTCCGGTGTAAGGATGGACTCTCAGAGTTTGGCTGCAGGTTTAAATAATCTTGCTACGAAGGTTCAGAATTTACAAGATTATGTTATACGTACTCCTATTTCTGAACCTAAGATTCCTACACCAGAGGTATTTTCCGGAGATAGATCTCGGTTTCTGAATTTCAAATGTAATTGTAAATTATTCCTTTCTCTCAGACCTCACTCCTCTGGAGATCCTGTTCAGCAGGTTAAGATTGTGATTTCTTTGCTGCGAGGTGACCCTCAAAATTGGGCATTTTCATTGACACCAGGGGATCCTGCGTTGCTCAATGTGGATGCGTTTTTTCTGGCTTTAGGGTTGCTGTATGAGGAACCTAATTTGGAGATTCAAGCTGAAAAAGCTTTAATAGCCCTGTCTCAAGGGCAAGATGAAGCTGAGATATACAGCCAAAAATTTCGTAAATGGTCTGTGCTTACTCAGTGGAATGAGTGTGCCCTAGCGGCAAATTTCAGAGAGGGCCTTTCTGATGCCGTTAAGGATGTCATGGTGGGGTTTCCTACGCCCACAGGTCTGAATGAGTCCATGACAATGGCGATTCAGATTGATCGGCGTTTGCGGGAGCGCAAACCCGTGCACCATTTGGCGGTATCTTCTGAAGGGACGCCAGAGAAAATGCAATGTGACAGAATTCTGTCAAGAAGCGAGCGGCAGAATTATAGGCGCAAAAATGGCTTGTGCTTCTACTGTGGTGATTCCGCGCATGTTATATCAGCATGCTCTAAACGTACTAGGAAGGTTGACAAGTCTGTTTCTATTGGCACTTTACAGTCTAAATTTCTTCTGTCTGTAACTCTGATTTGTTCATTATCAGTTATTACCGTGGATGCCTATGTGGACTCTGGCGCCGCTCTGAGTCTCATGGATTGGTCCTTCGCCAGGCGCTGTGGGTTTGATTTGGAGCCTCTGGAAGTTCCTATACCTCTGAAGGGTATTGATTCTACACCTCTGGCTTGTAATAGACCACAGTTCTGGACGCAAGTGACTATGCGTATGACTCCAGACCATCAGGAGATGATTCGCTTCCTCGTGTTGCATAATTTACATGATGTGTTAGTGCTTGGATTACCATGGTTGCAATCTCATAACCCAGTACTGGACTGGAAAACTATGTCTGTGTTAAGCTGGGGATGTCGGGGGGCTCATGGGGACATACCTTTGGTTTCTATCTCGTCATCTATTCCCTCTGAGGTTCCGGCATTTTTGTCGGATTTTGGGGATATTTTTGAAGAGCCTAAAATTGGTTCTCTCCCTCCCCACAGAGAGTGTGATTGCGCCATAGATCTGATTCCAGGCAGTAAATTTCCAAAGGGTCGTTTGTTTAACCTATCTGTACCTGAGCATGCTGCCATGCGAGAGTATGTTAAGGAGTCCCTGGAAAAGGGACATATTCGTCCTTCTTCATCACCTTTAGGAGCTGGGTTTTTCTTTGTCTCTAAAAAGGATGGCTCGCTGAGGCCTTGTATTGATTATCGACTCCTGAATAAAATTACTGTCAAATATCAGTATCCGTTGCCGCTGCTTACTGATTTGTTTGCTCGCATAAGGGGGGCTAAGTGGTTCTCCAAGATTGATCTCCGTGGGGCGTATAATTTGGTGCGAATTAAGCAAGGGGATGAGTGGAAAACCGCATTTAATACGCCTGAGGGCCATTTTGAGTATTTAGTAATGCCTTTCGGCCTTTCTAATGCACCTTCAGTTTTTCAGTCCTTTATGCATGATATTTTCCGTGAATATCTGGATAAATTTATGATTGTGTATTTGGACGATATTTTGATTTTTTCTGAGGACTGGGAGTCTCATGTTCAGCAGATCAGGAGGGTTTTTCAGGTCTTGCGGGAGAATTCTCTGTGTGTAAAGGGTTCTAAGTGTGTTTTTGGGGTTCAAAAGATTTCCTTTTTGGGGTACATTTTTTCCCCTTCTTCTGTTGAGATGGACCCTGTCAAGGTTCGGGCTATTTGTGACTGGACGCAGCCTACTTCTCTAAAGGGTCTTCAGAAGTTCTTGGGCTTTGCTAATTTTTATCGTCGATTTATAACTGGTTTTTCTGGTGTTGCTAAGCCTCTTACGGATTTGACTAAGAAGGGTGCTGATGTTGCCAATTGGTCCTCTGCCGCTGTGGAGGCCTTTCGGGAACTTAAGCGCCGCTTTTCGTCTGCCCCTGTGTTGCGCCAGCCTGATGTCTCTCTCCCCTTTCAGGTTGAGGTCGATGCTTCCGAGATTGGAGCAGGGGCGGTTTTGTCGCAGAAAAGTTCCGATTGCTCAGTGATGAGACCTTGTGCGTTCTTTTCTCGAAACTTTTCTGCCGCCGAAAGAAATTATGATGTCGGTAATCGGGAGCTTTTGGCCATGAAGTGGGCATTTGAGGAGTGGCGTCATTGGCTTGAGGGTGCTAGACATCAGGTGGTGGTTTTGACTGATCACAAGAATCTGATTTATCTTGAGTCTGCCAGGCGCCTGAATCCTAGACAGGCACGCTGGTCGTTGTTTTTCTCTCGGTTTAATTTTGTGGTCTCATATCTACCAGGTTCTAAGAATGTGAAGGCAGATGCCCTTTCTAGGAGTTTTGAGCCTGATTCCCCTGGTGATTCGGAACCTACAGGTATCCTTAAGGATGGGGTGATATTATCCGCTATTTCCCCAGATCTGCGACGTGCTTTGCAAGAGTTTCAGGCGGATAGACCTGATCGCTGTCCACCTGGTAGACTGTTTGTTCCTGATGATTGGACCAGTAGAGTCATCTCGGAGGTTCATTCTTCTACGCTGGCGGGTCATCCTGGAATTTTTGGTACCAGGGATTTGGTGGCTAGATCCTTCTGGTGGCCATCTCTGTCTCGAGATGTGCGTGTTTTTGTGCAGTCTTGTGATGTGTGTGCTCGGGCCAAGCCTTGTTGTTCTAGGGCTAGCGGGTTGTTGTTTCCCTTGCCTATTCCGAAGAGGCCTTGGACGCACATCTCGATGGACTTTATTTCTGACCTTCCTGTCTCTCAGAGGATGTCTGTTATCTGGGTGGTGTGTGACCGTTTTTCTAAGATGGTTCATTTGGTGCCATTGCCGAAGTTGCCTTCCTCGTCTGAGTTGGTTCCTTTGTTTTTTCAAAATGTGGTTCGCTTGCATGGTATTCCTGAAAATATCGTTTCTGATAGGGGTACCCAGTTCGTTTCTAGATTTTGGCGGGCATTCTGTGCCAGGTTGGGCATTGATTTGTCTTTTTCGTCTGCCTTCCATCCTCAGACTAATGGCCAGACGGAGCGAACTAATCAGACTTTGGAGACGTATTTGAGGTGTTTTGTGTCTGCGGATCAGGATGATTGGGTTGCCTTTTTGCCGTTGGCGGAGTTTGCTCTTAATAATCGGGCTAGTTCGGCCACTTTGGTTTCCCCTTTCTTTTGCAATTCGGGGTTTCATCCCCGTTTTTCTTCTGGTCAGGCGGAGTCTTCGGATTGTCCTGGAGTAGATGCTGTGGTGGATCGGTTGTATCGGATTTGGGAACAAGTGGTGGACAATTTGAATTTGTCCCAGGAGAGGACTCAGCGGTTTGCTAACCGCCAGCATCGGGTTGGTCCTCGCCTTCGTGTTGGGGACTTGGTGTGGTTGTCTTCCCGTTTTGTCCCAATGAGGGTTTCGTCTCCTAAATTTAAGCCTCGGTTCATCGGTCCCTATAGGATTTTGGAGATTATTAACCCTGTTTCCTTTCGTTTGGACCTCCCGGCATCTTTCGCTATCCATAATGTGTTCCATCGGTTGTTGTTGCGGAGATACGAGGTGCCGGTGGTTCCTTCTGCTGAGCCTCCTGCTCCTGTGCTGGTTGAGGGTGAATTGGAGTACGTTATAGAGAAGATCTTGGACTCCCGTATTTCCAGGCGGAGACTCCAGTATCTGGTTAAATGGAAGGGCTATGGTCAGGAAGATAATTCTTGGGTAACTGCCTCTGATGTTCATGCCTCGGATTTGGTTCGTGCCTTTCATAGGGCTCATCCAGGTCGCCCTGGCGGTTCTTGTGAGGGTTCGGTGCCCCCTCCTTAAGGGGGGGGTACTGTTGTGATCCGCTTTTTGGGCTCCCCTAGTGGTGGCTGGTGGTACTGGAGACTTGTGTGTTCTTTTCTGCCTCAGCTCACCTGCTTCCATCAGTTTTGGGAGTTCCCTATTTAGCCTTGCTCTCCAGTCACTTCCTTGCCGGTCATCATTGTAACCTGAGTCTTTCAGTTGCATGTTCCTGCTACCAGTCTGCTGATCAGCTAAGTGGACTCTTGTCCTTTTTGTTTTGTATTTTTTGTCCAGTTTACAGTTTGTCATTTCCTGTTACTGGAAGCTCTTGTGGACTGAAATTGCCACTCCTGTGTCATGAGTTGACACAGGAGTCTTAAAGTAATTTCAGAATGGGTTTTTGAAAGGGTTTTTCAGCTGACCGTGAAGTCCTCTTTTGTATCCTTCCTCTATCTAGTAAGTGGACCTCGCTTTGCTAAATCTACCTTCATACTGTGTATGTCTTTTCCTCTGAACTCACCGTTAATATATGTGGGGGCTACTATCATCTTTGGGGAATTTCACTAGAGGTAAGCCAGGTCTGTTCCTTCCTCTTCCAGGCGTAGTTAGTTCTCCGGCTGGCGCATGGCATCTAGGCAGCCGTAGGAATGCTTCCTGGCTACTGTTAGTTGTGTGGTAGATTTAGGTCACGGTCAGCTTGAGTTTCCATCACCCGAGGGCTAGTCTGTTATTTTGTGTTTCTGATGTTCCCATGCCATTGGGGAATCATGACAGCTGCCATCATCGACCCAGGGCTGCCATCATCGGCCCCAGAGCTGCCATCATCGACCCAGGGCTGCCATCATCGACCCAGAGCTGCCATCATCGGCCCCAGGGCTGCCATCATCGACCCAGAGCTGCCATCATCGGCCCCAGGGCTGCCATCATCGGCCCAGGGCTGCCATCATCGGCCCCAGGGTTGCCATCATCGGCCCAGGGCTGCCATCATCGACCCCAGGGTTGCCATCATCGGCCCCAGGGCTGCCATCATCGGCCCCAGGGCTGCCATCATTGGCCCAGTGCTGCCATCATCGGCCCCAGGGCTGCCATCATCGGCCCAGGGCTGCCATCATCGGCCCCAGGGCTGCCATCATCTGCCCCAGGGCTGCCATCATCGGGCCCAGGGCTGCCATCATCGCCCCAGGGCTGCCATCATCGGCCCCAGGGCTGCCATCATCGGCCCAGGGCTGCCATCATCGGCCCCAGGGCTGCCATCATCTGCCCCAGGGCTGCCATCATCGGGCCCAGGGCTGCCATCATCGCCCCAGGGCTGCCATCATCGGCCCCAGGGTTGCCATCATCGGCCCCAGGGCTGCCATCATCGGCCCAGGGCTGCCATCATCGGCCCCAGGGCTGCCATCATCGGCCCAGGGCTGCCATCATCCGATACACCGTTTTTTAAAAACATTAAATTAATAGTAAAAAAATAAAGTTTTAATAGTTAAAAAAAGTTCAAAAAAGTAAAAAAGTCTGAAAAATAAAAAAGTTTGAAAAAGAAAAAAAGTATTAAAAACAAAAAAGTTTGAAAAAGTAAAAAAAGTTTGAAAAAATAAAAAAAAGTAAAAAAAGTTTGAAAAACAAAAAAGAATAAAAAATATCTGCGCTGGAGTCCAGATTTTTAAACCCCTTTTGAGGACTAAACGGTGATAGCTGCTAAAAAATAACCGTATAAAAAGGTGAATAAATACATTCCCAGTAGTAAATGGGGGTTGCAAAATGTGGGAAAATAGTACAACCACCGTATGAAAATATAAAAATGTGTCATATACACCGTAAGAAATGAACACGTGGAGCGTGGATAAAAAATGGCACTATTAGATATAGTATATACCTGGTAGGGCTGCCAATGTGGAGTACAATTTTGCGTGATTAAATACACTCACGTGGCCCAGGAAGGATGAAGTCCAATGAGTGCCAAGTGGTGCTTCAGGAGATGTCCGGTAAAGCTGCCGCAGTGACAAGCGATCTTCAATAGTTCCGTCTGCTTACGTTGCCAGAGGAAATAAATGCCGAGTGTTTGCCTTCAGAGCTGCGGGCTGCAGGAACTGCCCCGGCCGGCGGCAAAGTATCCTGCGCTCGCACGTTCTATGAGGTATGTCAGCGCTGCTGGGCTGAGCCGCTCGGTACTCTGCTGTTGCAGGACCTTTCGTGACGTCACGGTCACGTGATTACTCACGTGACAGGCTAAGGAGAGCGTGTGGGACCAAATCCTACGCGTTTCGGAGACAGACGCGCTCCTTCATCAGGGATGGTCCTCTCTAGGTAAAATGTACCTATATAGCCCGCAGCGGTCACATGGACATATTAAGAACTGAAGGCAAAAAGTTCAATTTCGCTATTGAGACCCCTCGGGATTAAAGTGTCAAATTCGAAAATCATTCTGGTCTCCTCCCTGGACATTTGTTGGATGAAATCACCTCCTCTCCGACTTTTCTGTACCACTTTCAAACCAGTGATGTTGGTACCATGGATTAACCCCCCATGATGAGTCAGGAAGTGTTTGGAAAGTGGGTGACCTTCATATTTTTTCTTGATGTTCCTAATGTGTTCATTGATCCTGATATGAAGGGCCCGCTTAGTTCTTCCTATGTAAATTTTGTCACAGGGACATCTAATTGAATAGATCACTCCTCTAGTATCACAGGATATAAAGTTCTCGATTCTCCAATCAATGGTCCCTTTTTGAAATAAAAGTTGTTTTTTGGTTTTTAATAATTTACATGGTTTGCATTTTCGACAAGGAAAGAAACCCGGATGTTGAACCAAGAATGGATGTTTAATTGGAGAAAAGCAGCGTGGGACTGTAGGGGCTATTTTGTTTCCCAAATTGCAGGCTTTTTTGTAGATAAATAGTGGACGTTCGGGAAGTTTTTCGCCGATGACTTTATCTTCTCTTAGAATATCCCAGTGTCTACTCACAATCTTTCTAAAAAGATGGGTGTTGGCGTTATATCTGGTAATGATGGGGACATTTTCCAACATTAATGATTTTTTGTTTTTTTTCCTTAGTTTGGAGAAGACACGATCTGGGCAACTTCTCAACTTGATCTATAGCCACGGATAAAGAGCTGTGTGAGTACTCCTTCTTAACAAATTTATCTGTAAGAATTTCAGCTTCATGAGTGAAATCCTGTATTCGGGAACAATTCCTATGTGCCCGGATAAACTGGCTTTTGGGGACGTTCAGAAGCCAGTTAGGAAGATGACAACTGTCCAGAGCAATATAGTTGTTCCCATCCGTGGGTTTGTGAAATGTTCTGGTGTGGATTTTGCCGTCTTCAATAAAAATGTTAAGATCCAAAAAATTGATAGAATCAGTACTGGTGGTTCCCGTGAATTTTAAAAATATGAATTTTTATTTAAATTAGTAATAAAATTGGACAAAGAGTCGGGACCACCAGACCAGATAAAAACAATGTCGTCTATAAACCTATGCCAGAGTACCAGGCTCGCATCCAAGGAGGCGTCACCGTGAATGGTGTCATGCTCCCATTTGCCCACATACAAATTAGCGTAACTGGGTGCGAACCTGGTACCCATGGCCGTGCCTCATTGCTGGGAGTAGTAGTGCGCTTTATATTTAAAATAATTATGGGTCAAGATAAAACGCATACAGTCTAAAATAAACTGGATTTGGCTTTTTGGAAGCATTCCCTGTTTTTCCAGAAAGAATTCTGTTGCTTTACAACCTTTTTCATGCTGTATAACGGTATATAATGAAGTGATGTCCAATGTACCCATAATAAAATGAGTCTTCCATTCCAAAATTCTGAGTATATGTGTACTATCCTTCAGATGTGACGGAAGTTCCGGGACTAATTTCTGTAGGTGACAATCTACATATTTTGATAAATTAGCTGTTAAACAGCCTACACCAGATATTATGGGTCTTCCAGGAGGATTTACCGGATTTTGGTGAATCTTAGGGAGGTAATAAAAGTATGCTGTCTTTGGGTGGTTTATATTGATGAAATCAAACTCCCGTTTCGTAATAATTCCTTGGTCAAATCCTTTCTTGATTAGACCCTTCATTTCTTGAATAAATGTGTCCGATGGATCTTTGGGTAGGAGGCTATAGGTATGTTGGTCTCCTAATAACCTTAAGCACTCCTTTGTATAGTCCTCGGTATTGAGGATGACTACACCACCCCCTTTATCAGCTGGTCTGATGGTTATAGCTTTGTTAGCTTGGATTTGTTTGATAGCCTTCTGTTCTGCATATGTTAAATTGTTGTTAAATTTTGAACATCTTTTATCGGAAATTTTTCTAATGTCCCTTATAACGTTTTTTTGGAAGGCCTCAAACGACTCCGAGTATTCCTGGACCGGATTAAAATTAGACCTTGCCCTTAGTGTAGTATGTATAAAGGGGTCGTTTGTAGAGAGACTATTTCTTGTTGCGGATGGATTTTTTTAAAAATGTTTCTTAACAGCAAGTTGTTTCATGAATATTTTAATTCCAATGAACTTGTCAAATTTGGTACTAGGTGCATACTTTAGTCCTTTATTTAGTAGAGAGATTTCCTTTTTATCTAGTATATGTCCACTAAGATTAAATATTCTTTGTTGTTGGTCGTGCCCAATATCTAGTTCTTTTTCGTTGTTTTAAATATAAGAACAAAAAAAGCCGCACTGCCTCAAGTCTTACAGCCTTCAATTACCGTGGCATAAATCCATAGGAAGTCTGAAGCTGGACTGGAGGTGCTTGCGTGGAAACAAAGTCTATAGTAATAAAATGACGGTAGGAAAAACGCCACAGCACTCACCAGGCTTGCAGTTCAAGTCTTCTTTATTAAACGACACACACAGGCATCTTCACGGCACGGGGGTGTGATAAGAGTGCAGATACCTAACAGATGAGAACGACGACGGCCGTTTCGCGCTGGGGAAAAGCACTTCCACGGGTTTCGTTGTTTTGCTTCCTCTTTTTTTGGGCAAATTTCCCGCTCCTACAGCCCCTTTTTCTGATCTTTTTAGACCCACCTGAAAAAAAGGGTGATGTCTATGCTTGTTTTTTTTGTAACGGTAATTCATTAGGGATAGTCTGTCCAGTGAATTTAGTCGCTTTCTTTGGGCCTTTTTTTGGAGGTTTTTTGGGACCTAATGAAGTGGGAGAAACATTCACACTGGTTTGATGCATCATAGCCGTTCCACTCGTGGAGGGGAGATCTTCACCATTATCTAAAGCTTGAAATCAGTTCTGAAAAGCATGCGATGATATAGGCGTGTATACCGAAATATCATGAGTGGAGGGCCAGAAATCTGCTGAAATTGTACTGGCTTCAAGTATATTTGAAGTAATTTGATGCGCAGATATTTTTTATTCTTCTCGTTTATTTATTTTGTCACGGACGGGTGGTACCGTAACATCATCTGCTGCAGGTTCTAGATAGGTAATAGCGCTACTGGTTCTTTTTGTATTTTATTGAAAAACAAAAAAGTTTGAAAAATAAAAAAAAAGTTTAAAAAGTGAGAAATAAAAAAAGTAAAAAGTTTGAAAAGGTAAAAAAAAAAGTTTGAGAAAGAAAAGTTTGAAAAGTAAAAAAAGTTTGAAAAAACGTTTGAAAAAGTAAAAAAAAGTGAAAAAAAGTTTGAGAAAGAAAAAAGTTTGAAAAGTAAAAAAAAAGTTTGAAAATAAAAAAAAAAGTTTGAAAAAGTAAATAAAAAAGCAAACAAAAAAAGTTTGAGAAATAAAAAAAAGTTTAAAAAGTTTGAAAAATAAAAAAAAAGTTAAAAAAAAAAAAAGTTTGAAAAAGTAATATAAAGTAAAAAAAAAGTTTGAGGAAGAAAAAAGTTTGAAAAGTAAAAAAGCTTGAAAAATAAAAAAAAAAGTTTAAAAAGTACAAAAATAAGGTTTGGAAATAAAAGCAAACCTCCAGTGTCAGCGGTTTGAGTGCGAGCCCTCGGAGAGCGGAGGGTTAATCCACAGCAGGAGGAGCTGGGCGTACTCTGCACATGTTGGGTGTGAGTATGCAAATTGCACCCAGCGGGAGGCGTGGCCATGCCCGGAGCAGGGGGCGTGGCGTAGGCATTTGTTGACGTGTTGCTCAATAGAAAGTGCAGCAGCGGCGGCGGCAGCGGAGATCGCGGCAGGTCTCCCCCGGTGCCGGAGGTCATGGGTCAGTGTCCAGCCCGGAGGCTCTGCAGTCGGTAAGACCCCCAGCTCTGTGTGCCCCCCAGGTCGCTGTCACACGGACACATGTGCAGGATCCTGCTGGATCTGCCCCGTACTGAGCTCCGTTTCCTCTATTTCCAACATCTCCGCTTGCTGTCAGTGAATCCTGCGTATACCGGTAAAGGGTCCGATTCATCCTTTATGGGCTGTTTTAAAGTTCTTTATTGTCTTACTGTATTTGTGTTGACTTTTTTCCTTGCATCAAGTCTGCCGCAAAATCTCAATTATTTTATTTATTTTTTTAATTTTTAAAAACTTTTCATAAAAAAAAGTCAAACGTTCTGCATTTTATTTATTTATTTATTTTTTCACAACTGTATAAAATAGTCATATGTTCTGCCCCCCCCCCCCCCCCCCCCCCAATTCATAACACAACGTCACGCCAGTGGGGGATATGGAATATTTGTGCTCACAAAATGTAACTTTAAAAAAAAAAAAAAAAAAAGTGTTGCCATTAATGGATCAACCAAAAAAACCCCATCTGGAAACCCCCAAGCCAGCCACACACAATGGGGAGCGTAATAGTAAAAAAATGCAGATAATGCGAATATAATAGATAGGAAGTATCCGAGATGAGACGATGCCACCTGAGTCTGGGGACCCTCCGTAGACCGACACATTGCGACGGACTATCAGACCTGCTGCAGAGCTTTGTGCTTCTCATCTGCTTTCTTTACAGAGGATAGTCTTCAGTTGTAGCGAACCCTCAGCTGTGAGCAGTCTCCGGCCTCTAGCGTCAGCCTCCATGGGGAGAGTCTTTTGATTGCACGGAGGATCTGGGCCCCCAATGAACCCTATGGGGTCCGTCAGGTCCTTTCCTATGATGTTAGAAACACAAGCCGTCGTCCATTGAAGTGAATGGTGCTGAGCTGTAATACCACGCACGACCTGTGGATAGAGGTGGCGCTGTTTCCTAAAGATTTTAGAAGTTATTCTTGCCCATCCATGTGATGAAGGATAACATTCTGATTGCTGGGGTCCCCCACTGATTCCGATGGTCGATCATGCGCACTGCTTTTCCATTCATTCTTATGGACGCATTGAATGCAGCGCACGACTATCTCTGACGCTCCCCGTCAGAATGAATGGAGCGGAGCTGTGCATGATCATCCTCTGCTCCATTCACACGGGGATCTTCTCGGATCCACAACGATCTCTTATCTTAGACTACATCAGTTTAGTTATCAGACTGTTTAAAGGGATCCTTAAAGGGATTTTTTGTAACATATGGAGTTAGTAATATGGCTGCATAGGCGCCTGTCTCCTGATAAAAATGATGCCTCTCTCGTACAGATCCCAAGTGCCAGTCATGAAAAATCTAACATTGATGCCATATGCAAATTAGGCTGAAAGCGCACTGAGGGTGTGTCAGTTCATTGATACACGCCCCCAGTGCTCTTTAGGCCTGCTTAGGGTACACGTGCCTATATATCCAAACTAATACTTCATATGTAAAAAAATGGCTGACAGAATCCCTTTAAATAGTTTGTTACAATGTATCAGTTTAGAGAGGAGTCTATTTAAAGGGATCCTGTCAACACTTGCTTACATATCAATTAATGGTCTGTTTGTCCCCCAATAAAAATTATTCGTCTGTTTTGTAGAGATCCGACGTGCCAGTCATGAATAATATAGAGAAGAAACCATATGCAAATCAGGCCTATAATGCACTGGGGCGTGTCAGTGTGTTCCAAATGCATTGTCACGCCCACAGTGCGCTTCCAGTCTTATTTGCATACGACTTTGATGTTAGATTTCTCATGATTGGCACATCGGATTTCTGCTACAAAGGTGTCGTTTTTATCAGGGGGCGAGCGCCGATACAGCCGTACCACTGCTTTCATAGGCAAGAAATAACTGCTGACAGGATCCCTTTAATTTGGCCAAAGCTTTAAAATGGGCTGACGAGAGTGTGGGCTGGAGAATCCTTTCTTATGACTGCTATGACTTTCAGCGGTGCTTGCTCTGTAGGGATGTGTGGTAAGAAGCCATAGAAACCAGTACGCCTGATGAACGATGTGTGGGAATGGAAATCTGAGGCTTGTAAATGAGGGGTTCAGGCACATAGTGCCGCCATATAGTTACCTGGCTGAATGAGAGAAGATACAAAGAAGGTCCCTCTCTCTGGAGGACCTGACATATTCAAGCACTGCATGGATAGATCATAAATGTCGGTGGGTGACCTGCAATACTTCATTTCTCCTGTGGAGGCGCTGCAGGGAAGTTGGACTCAGATTGCAAGATTTGATCACAGGTCACAGACGATCAGCAGTGTTGTCCGGAAGAACAACCTTCTATCAGATCACCCCTGACAAACAGGAAAGGTGCAAAGTGGAAAACCCCTTTATTGCCACAGATTTTCATAGGCCTGCATAAGGTTTCCAACAATATAAAGTTATAATCCGCGCTAACGATCATAAACGTAAGCGCCAAATGATAAACGTCGTAAAAATGTACAGACGTATTCTGAATCACCCTGCCAGGTCTGATCAATAAACACCACAGATAAAAATGTGTCTACAGAATCATATAATTAATAGAAAAACTGCTAAGTCAGGAAAATCACTACTGATATCGAAACACCGAGACAGTACAGTAATAACGAAGCAATAAAAAAGATATGTACAACAGAAAACCGCTTACACTAAAAAGATAAGAAGCTCAGGAGCAGTTACAGGGGTAATAAGAGGATCAGGAGCCGGGTTACTGTAATAAGAGGTTACAGGGTAATAAGAGGATCAGGAGCCGGGTTACTGTAATAAGAGGTTACAGGGGTAATAAGAGGATCAGGAGCCGGGTTACTGTAATAAGAGGTTACAGGGTAATAAGAGGATCAGGAGCCGGGTTACTGTAATAAGAGGTTACAGGGTAATAAGGGGATCAGGAGCCGGGTTACTGTAATAAGGTTACAGGGTAATAAGAGGGTCAGGAGCCGGGTTACTGTAATAAGAGGTTACAGGGGTAATAAGAGGATCAGGAGCTGGGTTACTGTAATAAGAGGTTACAGGGTAATAAGAGGATCAGGAGCCGGGTTACTGTAATAAGAGGCTACAGGGTAATAAGAGGATCAGGAGCCGGGTTACTGTAATAAGAGGTTACAGGGGTAATAAGGGGATCAGGAGCCGGGTTACTGTAATAAGAGGATCAGGAGCCGGGTTACTGTAATAAGAGGTTACAGGGTAATAAGGGGATCAGGAGCCGGGTTACTGTAATAAGAGGTTACAGGGTAATAAGGGGATCAGGAGCCGGGTTACTGTAATAAGGTTACAGGGTAATAAGAGGGTCAGGAGCCGGGTTACTGTAATAAGAGGTTACAGGGTAATAAGAGGATCAGGAGCCGGGTTACTGTAATAAGAGGTTACAGGGTAATAAGAGGATCAGGTGCCGGGTTACTGTAATAAGAGGTTACAGGGTAATAAGAGGATCAGGAGCCGGGTTACTGTAATAAGAGGTTACAGGGTAATAAGAGGATCAGGAGCCATGTTACTGTAATAAGAGGTTACAGGGGTAATAAGAGGATCAGGAGCTGGGTTACTGTAATAAGAGGTTACAGGGTAATAAGAGGATCAGGAGCCGGGTTACTGTAATAAGAGGCTACAGGGTAATAAGAGGATCAGGAGCCGGGTTACTGTAATAAGAGGTTACAGGGGTAATAAGGGGATCAGGAGCCGGGTTACTGTAATAAGAGGATCAGGAGCCGGGTTACTGTAATAAGAGGTTACAGGGTAATAAGGGGATCAGGAGCCGGGTTACTGTAATAAGAGGTTACAGGGGTAATAAGGGGATCAGGAGCCGGGTTACTGTAATAAGAGGTTACAGGGGTAATAAGGGGATCAGGAGCCGGGTTACTGTAATAAGAGGATCAGGAGCCGGGTTACTGTAATAAGAGGTTACAGGGGTAATAAGAGGATCAGGAGCCGGGTTACTGTAATAAGAGGTTACAGGGTAATAAGAGGATCAGGAGCCGGGTTACTGTAATAAGAGGCTACAGGGTAATAAGAGGATCAGGAGCCGGGTTACTGTAATAAGAGGTTACAGGGGTAATAAGAGGATCAGGAGTCGGGTTACTGTAATAAGAGGTTACAGGGTAATAAGAGGATCAGGAGCCGGGTTACTGTAATAAGAGGATCAGGAGCCGGGTTACTGTAATAACGGGATCAGGAGCCGGGTTACTGTAATAAGAGGTTACAGGGGTAATAAGAGGATCAGGAGCCGGGTTACTGTAATAAGAGGTTACAGGGGTAATAAGAGGATCAGGAGCCGGGTTACCATATTCTGTGGAGGTTTATTATATCCATGCTTCATCTGTTATCAGTCAGTGTGTACATAGGTCAGGAGGGAGATGGATCAAATGAGATGAAATATCAGTAACGTTGTGCTCTAGAAGGACACGTATACATGTAGATTAATGTCACAGCTGTGGGGACATCAAACATCTCCTCCGTTACTTTGATTTCCTATGAGCAGAGATTCTCCTCATTATTGCGGTCGGTTTTCGTGAATGATATGAATTTTCCTTCTCATTGTTGTCTTCTGTCTCACAGACGTGCAGCTCATCTGCTCAGGGTCTCGCACCCCGATGCTTTACCGTCCTGAGAACGTCCAGAATCTGAATATTCATCTGCAGTAACCACTTCAGTCCTGTGGAGGAAACATCCCAAGTTCTTCTCAGCAACTTCTTACCACCTCCAAATCAAGATTTCCTGGATTTTCCAGTACATCATGGCACAGACGAATTGGAACAACCTCCACTAAACACTGGAACATTATCCCATTTATTATGTGTGACTGACTCCGCTGTTCTGTCCCTATGGAGACTGGAGCAAAGATGGAGGACAGTGTGTTTATTAGTTACTGTGTGGTTGCTGGGACTTTCCTTGTCTTCCAGCTTTTATTTTCTCTCATTAGTCCAAGAATCTCACCAAAACTGTGCTACAGCTACAAGAAGCTCAGCTATGCCAAGCAGTGTGAATGGGACTCCAGGTAACATCATCATATTACCGTAACCCGGCTCCTGATCCTCTTATTACAGTAACCCGGCTCCTGACCCTCCTATTACCCTGTAACCTCTTATTACCGTAACCCGGCTCCTGATCCTCTTATTACCCTGTAACCTCTTATTACAGTAACCCGGCTCCTGATCCTCTTATTACAGTAACCCGGCTCCTGATCCTCTTATTACTCCTGTAACCTCTTATTACAGTAACCCGGCTCCTGATCCCCTTATTACCCTGTAACCTCTTATTACAGTAACCCGGCTCCTGATCCTCTTATTACAGTAACCCGGCTCCTGATCCCCTTATTACCCCTGTAACCTCTTATTACAGTAACCCGGCTCCTGATCCTCTTATTACAGTAACCCGGCTCCTGATCCCCTTATTACCCCTGTAACCTCTTATTACAGTAACCCGGCTCCTGATCCCCTTATTACCCCTGTAACCTCTTATTACAGTAACCCGGTTCCTGATCCTGTTATTACCCCTGTAACCTCTTATTACAGTAACCTGGCCACTGATCCTCTTATTACCTGTAACCTCTTATTACAGTAACCTGGCTCCTGATCCTCTTATTACCCTGTAACCTCTTATTACAGTAACCCGGCTCCTGATCCTCTTATTACCCTGTAACCTCTTATTACAGTAACCCGGCTCCTGATCCTCTTATTACCCTGTAACCTCTTATTACAGTAACCCGGCTCCTGATCCTCTTATTACCCTGTAACCTCTTATTACAGTAACCCGGCTCCTGATCCTCTTATTACCCTGTAACCTCTTATTACAGTAACCCGGCTCCTGATCCTCTTATTACCCTGTACCCTCTTATTACAGTAACCCGGCTCCTGATCCTCTTATTACCCTGTAACCTCTTATTACAGTAACCCGGCTCCTGATCCTCTTATTACCCCTGTAACCTCTTATTACAGTAACCCGGCTCCTGATCCCCTTATTACCCTGTAACCTCTTATTACAGTAACCTGGCTCCTGATCCTCTTATTACCCTGTAACCTCTTATTACAGTAACCCGACTCCTGATCCTCTTATTACCCTGTAACCCCTTATTACAGTAACCCGGCTCCTGATCCTCTTATTACAGTAACCCGGCTCCTGATCCTCTTATTACAGTAACCCGGCTCCTGATCCCCTTATTACCCTGTAACCTCTTATTACAGTAACCCGGCTCCTGATCCTCTTATTACCCCTGTAGCCTCTTATTACAGTAACCCGGCTCCTGATCCTCTTATTACCCTGTAACCTCTTATTACAGTTTTCCAGTAAAGTTTTACTAATTGCTTCTTTCTTACAGGATTGTCTCTACGGTTCACGCATTGATTGTAGGTTCTTTCTGCCTCTATATTTTGGTTTATGATGACGCAGTGAATGCAGACCCCATCTGGTAAATATCGTATCACTTCTATATGTCCTTGCACTTTTCTCTTGTTCCACCTTATTGTGTTTTTGTCCTTTTTGCTTTTCTAGTACTTTCTCTTCTCCAATCAATAGCTATTCACTTCTTCCTTTTTCTCTGATAATAGCGGGTTATGATATGGCAGCACGAGGTCCGTATAATCCCCTTACGGGTATAAATAAAGTCCAGCAGCCGAGGCCGTACATGCCGGTGGGATACATGGGGCACCTCCTGTTTAGGGCGTACAGTCCAGATAATGCTTGTGAATTGGTAAATGGTCACTTATTATAATGAAGACTTATCAGAAGAGTCATAGTGCAAAGCGAAGGTTATTGTTCTGCTTTGATCCAGTCTCGGGTCAGTAATGGTTAATCATATCTGTGGAATGTTTTATCAGCCAATATCAATAAGTATAGGAGGGGCAGAGATATATGAGAAGTATAAAAGGTATGTAATGCGGAAATTATTGATCATAATGGTATGGAAATTATATGGTGACTGTACGGTATGTAGGCCGACTAATTAACACTGTACATAATGAAGACGTCATAAGTAGTGATCAACGAACGTGCTGGGATAAGGTGTTCTTCGAACAAAGTTATTGTTGTTTTTATTTTTTAACGGCCTTCAGCTTGTTCTCCAACCTTGGAGACTTGATGGATGAATGATCTGTAGGAAGATTGACCTTGTGTAAACCTAGATAGGTCCACCAGGGTCTTCTCCCTCGTTATCTTGATTGGTATCAAGCCATCGGGTTGCTGGTCTTCTTCTTCTTCGCCTTGTTCCTTCTATTCTTCTGACCATGATGTCCTTCTCCAGTGATCGCTCTCTTCTTATCATGTGTCCACAGTAGGCAAGCCTTAGATTGGTGATCTTTCCATCCAGTGACATATCTGGCTTGATTTGTTCCAAAATAAGGTCATATGGGCCACAAAATTGAACCTGTAAAAACCAAAGCTCGTACCGTAAAACAATCCCGGATGGAAGTGTCAAATCGAGAAAAAAGTTATAGCTCTTGGAATAAAAAGTGAACGTGAATATTGTGCAAATAGGACATACAGTTGTGCTCAAAAGTTTACATACCCCTGCAGAATTTTTGCTTTCTTGGCCTTTTTTTTTTTTAGAGAATATGAATGATAACACCAAAACTTTCTCTCCACTCATGGTTAGTGGTTGGGTGAAGCCATTTATTGTCAAACTACTGTGTTTTTCTCTTTTTAAATCATAATGACAACCCAAAACATCCAAATGACCCTGATCAAAAGTTCACATACCCCATTTCTTAATACCGTGTATTGCCCCCTCTAACATCAATGACAGCTTGAAGTCTTTTGTGGTAGTTGTGGATGAGGTTCTTTATTTTCTCAGATGGTAAATCTGCCCACTCTTCTTGGCAAAAAGCCTCCAGTTCCTGTAAATTCCTGGGCTGTCTAGCATGAACTGCGTGCTTGAAATCTCCCCAGAGTGGCTCAATGATATTGAGGTCAGGAGACTGAGATGGCCACTCCTGAACCTTCACTTTATTCTGCTTTTGGCTATTTGGCTTTTTCCATGATTTGCTATCTTACCACCTGGAATTTCCCCCTTTTTTTTGGGGGGGAGGGTTTGAATCCGTTCATGTTAAGAACATGCCTACAATTGTGAACATTTGGTTTTCTTTTCTTTGTGAAGCAAACAACAAATAGGACTAAATATCTTCAGTGTGTATAACTATTCATTCCCCTAAAGTCAGCACTGTGTAGTGCCTCCTTTTGTGGCAATTACAGCTCCAAGTTGCTATGAGCTTTCCACATTTTGCTACTGGAATTTTTGTCCATTAGTCAAGGCAAAATTGCTCCAGCTCCAAGTTAGATGGTTTCCTCCGGTGAACAGGAATCTTTAAGTCTGACCACAGATTCTTAGTTGGATTAAGGTCTGGGCTTTGACTAGGCCACTCCAAAACATTTACATGTTTCCCCTTAAACCACTCGAGTGTTGCCTTAGCTGTATGCTTTGGGTCATTGTTTTTTTTGGAAGGTGAGCCTCTGTCCCAGCCTCAAATCACAAACGGACTGAAACAGGTTTTGCTCAAGAATATCCCTGTATTCGCAGCAACCATCTTCCCCCTCGGCTCGGACCATTTTCCCTGTCCCTGCTGCTGAAAAACATCCCCACAGCATGATACTGCCACCACCATGTTTCACTGTGGGGATGGTGTTCTTAGGGTGATGAGCTGTGTTGGTTTGGCACCAAACATAGCATTGACCTTGGTGGCTAAAAAGTTCAATTCTGACCTCTTACCACAGCACCTTCTTCCATACATTTGGGGTGTCTCCCACATGTCTTTTGGCAAATTCAGAACGAGCCTTACAATTTTTATGTGTAAGTAAAGGCTTTTTTCTGCCCACTCTTCCATAAAGGCCACCTCTATGGTATGTACGGCTTATTGTGGTCGCATGGACAGATATTCCAGTCTCTGCTTGGGAACTCTGCAGCCCCTTCAGGGTTACCTTTGGTCTCCGTTCTGCCTCTCTAATTAGTGCCTTCCTTACCCGGGCTGAGAGTTTTGCTGGGCGGCCCTCTCTTGGCAGCTTTGTTGTGGTACAATGTTCTTTATATTTAATGATATTGGATTTGATGGTGCTCCGGGGGATCATCAGACATTGGGATATTTTTATAACCCAAACCCTGACTTGTTCTTCTCAATAACTTTGTCCCTGACTTGTTTGGAGATCTCCTTGGTCTTCTTGGTGTTTGGTTAGTGGTGCCTCTTGCTAATGGTGGTGTTTGGTTAGTGGTGCCTCTTGTTAATGGTGGTGTTTGGTTAGTGTGCCTCTTGTTAGTGGTGGTGTTTGGTTAGTGGTGCCTCTTGTTAATGGTGGTGTTTGGTTAGTGTGCCTCTTGTTAGTGGTGGTGTTTGGTTAGTGGTGCCTCTTGTTAGTGGTGGTGTTTGGTTAGTGGTGCCTCTTGTTATTGGTGGTGCTTGGTTAGTGGTACCTCTCGTTAATGGTGTTGCAGCCTCTGTGGCCTTTCAGAAATGGTAAAGTGTATATACTGACAGCCATGTGACACTGAGGACGTCCACCTGTGTGCAATCTATCACTAAGCATGGGACCAATAAAGGTAATTGCTTGCACCAGAACTTTAGGGGCTTCATCTCAAGGGGTAAATACATATGCCGACTTTTAGTTATTTGTTCCCATAAATTTAATTTATGCCTATATTTTTCTCTCTTGGGCACACCAACTTAGATTATTTAGTGCTGATGCATCGCACGCAAATCGTATTCCAAAAACAAAAATATTTACACACAGGTTGTAATGTAACAAAATAGGTAAAAAGCCAAGGGGTGAATCCCCCTGTAAATACATAGGGTACTTAGTTGAAATTATTTTGATCAAAAAATGTAAAATACATCCTAGTGTGACAAGGTGTACCCAATCAGGCTTGACCCTAACTCCAGTATCTTACCTCGCTAAGTGCCAACAGGCATCAATATAGACGAGGGGCAGAGACACACCTAGACCTGACTGGTTTACACCTGCACATAGAAAGCTATATAGACAAGATGCGCAGCCCAAAGGTGGGGAGGAAGCGCAGCCCAATATGTCGGGAGGGAGGGAGCACACCTCAACATTCTCCGGTCTGATTTGAGGCCTGCTGCCACATAGCGAGGTGAAATACAAGAGTTAGGGTCCATCCCGATGGGTACACCTTGTCGAGGTGGGATGGCTTATATCCTTCTTTTTTTTTTTAATCAAAATGGTGTCAGCCAAGTACCCTATGTCCTTTTCACGTACTATTACTATTTATGTAGTTATTGTTTCTTGGTTTTTATCCCAGGTTTTGCTTTTAGGGCTCAGACTTACTTAGTCGCAATATTCTATAAAGGGATATAAGGAAAGCAATTTCTTATGATGGGGAAGAAAAATACTGTGCTATTCTTGGCATGCTGGGAGTTGTAGTGACCACTGCCGTGAAGTCTTCCTCCCTGGACTGTGTACCTGGCTGTGATCCACCACTATTGCCAAACACAGCCTTGTTGTTCCTTGTGATCCTTCTTACCGCTCCTTTCCTCTACTAAACCCAAACAGCGTTCCCCATCAGAAGACGCACAAAGGTTCCCTTATGTGGGAGATAATAAAACCCTTTGTTATGGGAAGTGGGTTAATCGGGCCCCTCCTGACGTGGTCATGGCTCTCCGATCTACCACTTAACCCCTGTCCTGTCAGCAGCCATCATGCCTGGCTGGAAGCTGAATGGGCCCTGGAAGTTTTTTTATTTTTCTTGCTTTGTTGAGTTGTGTAATCTAATATGTGTGGAGCACATCAAGGCTTTAAAGCTCCTTCCTGGCATTAGGCAGATCATGTGGCTATCACCATCTCTTAGAATAACCTTTTTCGGAAAATAGTGCGTAAAAAAAAACCATTTTGGAGGGAATTTTATCACGATTTTTAAGCCAGAAAACTAGAGTTTTCGGCATCTCTACCACTTTCCTTAAAAAGTGGATGACGCTTAATGGGAGGTGGGCAGTCAATACAGGCGAGCCAGATTCACTATAATTTTCCCTAGAAAGTGGAAGGTTCCTCCAGGGTCATCGTGTCCAACCCCCTGCTCAATGCAGGATTCACTAAACCATCTCCGACAGATGTCTGTCCAGCCTCTGTTTGAAGACTTCCATTGAAGGAGAACTCCCCACCTCTCGTGGCAGCCTGTTCCACTCGTTGATCACCCTCAATGTCAAAAAGTGTTTTTTTTTCTTTGTAATTGACTTCTTTACTTTATTTTGCCTCCTTCTCTCTGAAACACTAGGCTGCAGTTCTCGGTTCAAGCTCTTTTTTAGAAGCTGCTTTTAACTGCTGCTGAGCAAGATTTGCACAATGCACTTAAAGTATCCGTGTATGGGACTTCCTTTATACCCCTATCCTGTAGTGAGAGAGGGAAGGCCCCATATAAAAAAAAAAAAAGTAACTTGAATTCAAGGTATGAATCTTGCTTGGCAGCAGTTAAAGGAAGCTTTTAAAGGAGCTTGAACAGGGCATTTCAACAGTATTGCAGCATACTTTTTAAAAGATAAGGAGGCAAAATAAAGTAATGAATGTATATTACAAAAAATGCATAAGGCTGGTGATTATAAAGGCATATGCCCAACATGTTGGTATAGGTAATACCCCAAACATGACCCCTCAAGTAAAAAAAAAATCACCAGCTGTTCTCCAAAATACTCCAGACACGTGTAGAATTAAAGGACACCTGACATACTAATATACTAGGAGTGTTCCCAAATATGTCCCACAATAAGTCATAATGACACCCTAATAGGAGACCCTACCGGCTCGCCTCGAGAACTGGTGGCCAAGTTCAGCCTGCACAAATCACCTTTGTCATCCCTAATGCGCTCTTCTTGGCTGCTCTTTCATAGCTGTGGTCTGGATGGCCCAAATAATGGGATCTAGGCAATCCCCTACTTTTCCACCCCCTATAACTGTGTTGGTCCTCTAATCAGAGTAGTGAGCTCCATACATAGAGTTGCTCTTGCGTTGGTTGACCTGGCCTGTCAATATGAATGGTGGGCCTATGTGTCCATCACAGGGTGAACAGTGGAGACCAAATGCAGAGTTTTCTTCCATAGTTCTTCAGATTATTTTTTTCTAACTCCATATTCCTCCTTCTCACTCCTCTGTCCTCGGTCACACACTGATCTCCGCAGTGAGGAACATTCCACAGTCTGGGACGTTGCCGAGCTCCACATCACTGGACGTGTTATCTGTTGGCAAACACTACAGTCCGTAGAGTGGCTATTAGAGCCGCTTGGCCCTGTGTTATCACATGGGGCCTGTGCTAAGGGGCTCTTATTATCCCAGATAATATACGGTACTTGCCTTCTGATATTTAAGGGGCACTTCCACCTAGAGTCCAGCATTCCTTAAAAGAGAAGTTCTCGAATTCTTTTCTTCCTTCAAGTGTTGCAAGAGTCTCTTTTCATGTTTTGCCATTTCTCCAGACAATCTCCTTTTTGTAAATTTTTGGGCCAGCTGTCCAAATATACCTCAAAGAATATGACATGTCTCCCCCTCAAGGTCATGTCCCCAACCTAATACCCATAAATCATACATTTGAGGAAAGTTGAAGAACAAACAGGCAATCCCTGCATGTGTTGTGTCTGTCGAACAGCCGGGAGACATGGAGCCACGGGGATTCAAACATATTTTTCGAGCACGCTGAAGACCCTTGGTTAGCACCCAAGCTTGGTGGATAACACCTTATCTGAGAAGGTTCGCTCATCACTAGTTGTCTCTTCTTCTGGGCACCATCTTTTGGGCCACCGTTGGTGACTGGCTCTAAGGCCTGATCCTAAGCTGCAGTGCCAAAGAAGTCAGGCAATGATATAGTCTTGTCCTTCTCCACTAGTGACACATTTTGCTTTTCAAGTCAAGCCAGTTTGGCCTAGAGGTCCTTTTCTTAAAAAATATATTGTCCATAAATGTATACACCTATAAATGTTGTCAGCGGTGATATCTGACTCTTGGAAGAGTAGGAAGGTTCTTACAAGGTCCTGGGACCCAGTGTCACGTGCCTGCAACCTGGTCCTCCTCGATCACCTGTCATCTATAGGATTCATCTCCTCACTTGCATCTTTAGGCTCCGGCGCTCGGGTGTGACCTCTTCTTATTGCTTTACTATACATATGTCTCTGTGCATGGTTTTCGCATTGTGGATTTTTGGTTGCACCTTTATTGCTTCATTGCTTGTCAGACTGGTCATTCAGAGAGTGACAGATCTACAAGATCGGCAGTGACTGATTATTTTCCATTGTAATTTTTTTTTTTTTCTGTTTTCTAAAAATATTTTAAAAATCTCATTCATTTAGTCTATGCAGCTCATGTGCAGGGCATATGGATGGAGACTGGGGTAAAAAAGTTTCTCTTTAGGGGAAGGGAAGGAAAACGGAGAAGCTTCACAGGGAACTCGCACTGAGCACTGAACTAGCAACTCCCAAGTTTAGAGCTCGGTGGGTGTTCCCTGTGGAGCTGTAGGTTCTGAAGTCAGGGGGTGTTCCCTGTGGAGCTGCTGGTTCAGAACACCCCCTGAGTTCTGAACTTGCACCTCCACACGGAACACCCCCTGAGTTCTGACCCTTCAGCTCTACAGGGAACACCCCCTGAGTTCTGACCCTTCAGCACCCCCTGAGCTCTGATCATGGAGATGCGGGTTCAGCGTTCAGTGGGTGTTACCTGTGGACCACTCCCTGAGCTCTCAACTTGCAGCCCCACAAGCATACCTGTCGCAGAAAGCAGAATTATATGGATATGACATAAATGGCCAAGATGGAAAATCCCCTATAATGCAAGAGTGCGACTTAGATGCTTTAGAGGGGAAATGCTTCCTTTATTTCTATAGAAGTTCCGCTACTTCATCCCTGCTGTCTCAGTGTGTCTTCTCTGTCCTGCGTCCTTACTCTTCCTCCATGCTATCCATAACTTTCATTTATCCCTATGATACATACAGCTTCCAATTATGCTTTCCCTAACCATTTTTCCCAACAGTATATAATATCTATTGTATTAGGCCATGTTCACACTTTAGGTTTTGTTGCATTTTTTTTTTTTTCCCTTTTTTTTTTTTTTTTTTTTTTTTTTTTTATATTTGCTGCATTTTTAAAATAATTGCATGCCAAGTCCTGAGTTCAACAACAGCAACAAATGCAATTTTATTACTTTTGTTCCATTTTTGCCGAAGCAGCAAAGTGTGAACATAGCCTAAATCAAGAGGAACAAAAAAAAAACAATCTAATTTCCCTGTTCTCATTCTAGGGGGGACCCATTTCAGGTGAAAATGAATGTTGCCATCACCTGTGGCTACCTTGTCTATGGTAAAAATCCTACAATTGTAATATATCAAAAAGTTACAAACTTGTGAGCATATCCCAAATATATGTCACCCAGGGAGAGATTTTGGGGCATGATCCTGATTGGTCAATTTTTAGGGAGCATTTGGTTTCTAACTTTTTTTTGGGAGGAGGGGTTAAACATAATTTCTTAAAATTTGGGGTTTTATTAAACATTTTGCACAGTCTAGGCTCTTCATTACCCCACACATTGAACTCTGCAGACATCAATCATCTGAGAGGAGCTCAGAAAGAGACAGATAAAACGGTTCCGAAATCTCTTCTGACGAGTTCACTGATGGATTCTCAGTTGACTCATTCTGCAGCCTCTTAGAAAGTGCAACACAGAGGCTGTAGAAAGCAAACTTTTTAATACCATCCAATTCAGAAAATTATTTTAGCCCCACTCTGAAATTTAAAGGGGGGGAGGGATTTTTCTGAACATTCCTGAATTTTATAAATCACGGAGATGCATAGCTCCGCATAGGAGCTGTGAACCTAAAACGGTAGGAGATTTTTCATCAAGATTTTTTTTTAATCACTGGTTTCGTTTTTTTATGAAATACTTCTCAGCACTAAAAAAAAAAAACTTATTGCAAAAGTATAAAACTCATTGCACCTACTGAGGACATAACGGGGCACAGAGGACGGCGCCAGGTTTCTATTGATGTAACCCAAAGCTGTTTTCACTCTCTGCATCCAAGGCAAATTTTTACTAAATACTACTCCTGCTTTTTTTATTTTTATTTTGACAGATTTGCTGCTTTTTGCTCGTTTCTGGAAGGAGATGAGAGACCCTTACATGGTCTGCCACCATTTTGCAGTGATCTACGCGTATGGATACGTGCTGGTACGTACAGATCTCCCATCACTACGGGGCTTCAAGGACTCGTCCCAGAAATGACTTTTACCAAACTGTATAGAATTCATAACTACTTGGAATCTGAAAAGGAATTGCTTCCAAATTAGGGAAACCATATCAACCAAATTCATAAGCATTATTCCTTAAAAAAAAATAAATAAAAATGAAATGCATTTACAGCTATGTACACTAGAGGGAGCTGTGACACTACTATATGCAGTTTCTTAAGTCCGATTGTTCTGAAGAACTCTCCTCGATCTTCCACTTTTAGCCTTTGGTGGTGAATCAATTCTGGTACATGAGGTCCTTTATCGTAACGATGAATGCAGCAAATTGTCTGTATCTGATGCCTCCAGCAACTCATCAATTTTCTTACAGAATCGCGGCGTGCTGCCATATTTTGCTAATTTTCGATTGATATCCGAACTGTCAACTCCATTTGTGAATCAAAGGTAAGAAGAACCAAGCTACACCCGTCTGGTATATTACTGTACAGTGTAATATTAGTTATATTCCTGTACATAGGGGCAGTATTATAGTAGTTATATTCTTGTACATAGGGGCAGTATTATAGTAGTTATATTCTTGTACATAGGGGCAGTATTATAGTAGTTATATTCTTGTACATAGGAGCAGTATTATAGTAGTTATATTCTTGTACATAGGGGCAGTATTATAGTAGTTATATTCTTGTACATAGGAGCAGTATTATAGTAGTTATATTCTTGTACATAGGAGCAGTATTATAGTAGTTATATTCTTGTACATAGGAGGCAGTATTATAGTAGTTATATTCTTGTACATAGGGGCAGTATTATAGTAGTTATATTCTTGTACATAGGGGCAGTATTATAGTAGTTATATTCTTGTACATGGGGGCAGTATTATAGTAGTTATATTCTTGTATATAGGAGCAGTATTATAGTAGTTATATTCTTGTACATAGGGGGCAGTATTATAGTAGTTATATTCTTGTATATAGGGGGCAGTATTATAGTAGTTATATTCTTGTACATAGGGGCAGTATTATAGTAGTTATATTCTTGTACATAGGGGCAGTATTATAGTAGTTATATTCTTGTACATAGGGGCAGTATTATAGTAGTTATATTCTTGTACATAGGGGCAGTATTATAGCAGTTATATTCTTGTACATAGGGGCAGTATTATAGTAGTTATATTCTTGTACATAGGGGCAGTATTATAGTAGTTATATTCTTGTACATAGGGGCAGTATTATAGTAGTTATATTCTTGTACATAGGGGACAGTATTATAGTAGTTATATTCTTGTACATAGGGGCAGTATTATAGTAGTTATATTCATGTACATAGGGGCAGTACTATAGTAGTTATATTCTTGTACATAGGGGCAGTATTATAGTAGTTATATTCTTGTACATAGGGCAGTATTATAGTAGTTATATTCTTGTATATAGGAGCAGTATTATAGTAGTTATATTCTTGTACATAGGGGGCAGTATTATAGTAGTTATATTCTTGTACATAGGGGCAGTATTATAGTAGTTATATTCTTGTACATAGGGGACAGTAGTATAGCAGTTATATTCTTGTACATGGGGCAGTATTACAGTAGTTATATTCTTGTACATAGGGGCAGTATTATAGTAGTTATATTCTTGTACATAGGGGCAGTATTATAGTAGTTATATTCTTGTACATAGGGGCAGTATTATAGTAGTTATATTCTTGTACATAGGGGGCAGTATTATAGTAGTTAGTCTTGTACATAGGAGCAGTATTATAGTAGTTATAGTCTTGTACATAGGGGCAGTATTATAGTAGTTATATTCTTGTACATAGGAGCAGTATTATAGTAGTTATATTCTTGTACATAGGGAGCAGTATTATAGCAGTTATATTCTTGTACATAGGGGCAGTATTATAGTAGTTATAGTCTTGTACATAGGGGCAGTATTATAGTAGTTATATTCTTGTACATAGGGGCAGTATTATAGTAGTTATATTCTTGTACATAGGGGCAGTATTATAGTAGTTATATTCTTGTACATAGGGGGCAGTATTATAGTAGTTATAGTCTTGTACATAGGAGCAGTATTATAGTAGTTATATTCTTGTACATAGGAGCAGTATTATAGTAGTTATATTCTTGTACATAGGGAGCAGTATTATAGTAGTTATATTCTTGTACATAGGGGGCAGTATTATAGTAGTTATATTCTTGTACATAGCGGCAGTATTATAGTAGGTATATTCTTGTACATAGGAGCAGTATTATAGTAGTTATATTCTTGTACATAGGGGGCAGTATTATAGTAGTTATATTCTTGTACATAGGGGGCAGTATTATAGTAGTTATATTCTTGTACATAGGGGGCAGTATTATAGTAGTTATATTCTTGTACATAGGGGGCAGTATTATAGTAGTTATATTCTTGTACATAGGAGTAGTATTATAGTAGGTATATTCTTGTACATAGGAGCAGTATTATAGTAGTTATATTCTTGTACATAGGGGGCAGTATTATAGTAGTTATATTCTTGTACATAGGAGCAGTATTATAGTAGTTATATTCTTGTACATAGGGGGCAGTATTATAGTAGTTATATTCTTGTACATAGGAGCAGTATTATAGTAGTTATATTCTTGTACATAGGGGGCAGTATTATAGTAGTTATATTCTTGTACATAGGAGCAGTATTATAGTAGTTATATTCTTGTACATAGGAGCAGTATTATAGTAGTTATATTATTGTACATAGGGGACAGTATTATAGTAGTTATATTCTTGTACATAGGGGGCAGTATTATAGTAGTTATATTCTTGTACATAGGAGCAGTATTATAGTAGTTATATTCTTGTACATAGGAGCAGTATTATAGTAGTTATATTCTTGTACATAGGAGCAGTATTATAGTAGTTATATTATTGTACATAGGAGCAGTATTATAGTAGTTATAGTCTTGTACATAGGAGCAGTATTATAGTAGTTATATTCTTGTACATAGGGAGCAGTATTATAGTAGTTATATTCTTGTACATAGGGGGCAGTATTATAGTAGTTATATTCTTGTACATAGCGGCAGTATTATAGTAGGTATATTCTTGTACATAGGAGCAGTATTATAGTAGTTATATTCTTGTACATAGGGGGCAGTATTATAGTAGTTATATTCTTGTACATAGGAGCAGTATTATAGTAGTTATATTCTTGTACATAGGGGGCAGTATTATAGTAGTTATATTCTTGTACATAGGAGTAGTATTATAGTAGGTATATTCTTGTACATAGGAGCAGTATTATAGTAGTTATATTCTTGTACATAGGGGGCAGTATTATAGTAGTTATATTCTTGTACATAGGAGCAGTATTATAGTAGTTATATTCTTGTACATAGGGGGCAGTATTATAGTAGTTATATTCTTGTACATAGGAGCAGTATTATAGTAGTTATATTCTTGTACATAGGGGGCAGTATTATAGTAGTTATATTCTTGTACATAGGAGCAGTATTATAGTAGTTATATTCTTGTACATAGGAGCAGTATTATAGTAGTTATATTATTGTACATAGGGGACAGTATTATAGTAGTTATATTCTTGTACATAGGGGGCAGTATTATAGTAGTTATATTCTTGTACATAGGAGCAGTATTATAGTAGTTATATTCTTGTACATAGGAGCAGTATTATAGTAGTTATATTCTTGTACATAGGAGCAGTATTATAGTAGTTATATTATTGTACATAGGGGACAGTATTATAGTAGTTATATTCTGGATAACAGATTCCACTAACATTACTATATCTACAGTGAGTGGATTACATTTTACACCACCGTCCTGTGGTTTCTCATCATGTCCTTTTTTTTTTCTGTTCTCCAGGTGGTTTTTTGATGCTGTTAATATGCCCCGATCTTCTAAGCCTTTCTTGGTGAATGCATTAGCTATGGCCGTTGTCTTCTTCCTTGTCCGAATCGCAGTGATACCAAGCTACTACTCTCAAGTTTTTGCCACATTTGGCACTGAGGGTTATATCCGTCTGGGCATCGGGCCACAGGTAGCATGGATAGTGTCCTGTGTGATCTTGGATATCCTCAACGTCTTCTGGATGTATAAAATTTTGTTTGGATTTTACCGGGTTGTAAAATCAAAACCTGGAGGAAAACCTACAAGGAACCATGCCGACTGAGTTCTTGTGAACGAACAGGATGCAGAGTCACATGTTTTGTTGGGGCCACATCCTAGGAGAACATGGATGCATCATGGCCCCTCGCTGTGGACCATACCAAGAAGAGACGTTTTCATGGTTATTCTGGATCATACCAAAGGGGGTTATTATCGATACCACCTAATATTGTATCTCAAAAAATTGTTTTAAATCTTGGCAAAAAAAAAAAAAGTAAATTTGATTATTTTTTTTAAAATTGTTGTTGAGAAATCGAGACCAATAGCATCTACGTGGCTGATCCGTTGTCTCTGAATGAATAAACAGTACTATACTTGATAAAACTGGTGAGGATTGTAGATTCCCAAAATCTTTGGTAGGTGATCTATTCGGTTACTCCAAAAAGAGAAGTGACTCCTTAATTTTTATTTGTAGAGTCTTTGAGGAACCCAGCAGCAAGTATGTAGATCTCCTGCAGTGCCCCCAGAGGAGAAGTAAAGTATTACAATGCGTGGATGTGTTGAGTCCTCCAAAGAGCGATACTTGCCAAATTTAGTCTACGTCTCGCCCACAAAGGCTGCTTTATATGAATGGAGATATACAGAGTGGAGAGCTGCACATAATGTTGTCACACTTGGACATTTGGGCCCCTGTAGACATTGGGGTCTGGGTTTTACCTCTGCCCCCTATAGCTACGTTCCCCCCCCTATGATGTATGTCTCTCTATATTTAGTGTCTGATCACATCGTCCCATGAGTATTGGCCGTTAGTTACACATGGGAATGATTTTTCCAATACCAATGGGTTAGAGACAAACATCTCTGCCAACAGGACCGGAGTAACCCCATAACTAATGTTCTACAGATCAAATCTAGATTTGTGCAGAAATCGGTATAGAATACATTTTTTTTCTAATAGTTGTTTTTTGATCTATGATTTTTGTAGCATAAAAAATATTCTTTAAATAAACCCGGTTCCCATATATGATTCTTCAGTCTGATGTTGCTATTAACGAGTTCTCCGCCGCTGCCTCCAATCGTCAGGACATTTACACAATTGACTGACGAGAGATGAACGAGGCGGCGGCTGCTTCCACTGCTAGGACAGTTATTGGGGAACTCAGTGAGCGAATGGTACAAGCCATCAAACAAAGAAGAACTGCTGACATTACTGTACCAGGAGCGGCATAAGGTCACCCAGAAGCAGTGTGAAAGTCTGGTGGAAAGCATGCCAAGACGCATGAAAGCTGTGACTAAAAATCATGGTTATTCCACAAAATATTGATTTCTGAACTCTTCCTGAGGTAAAACATTAGTATTGTTGTTTCTACATGATTATAAACGTGTTTTCTTTGCATTATTTGAGGTCTGAAAGCACAGTGTTTTTTTTTTTTTGTTGTTTTTATTTTGACCATTTTTCTTTGTCAGAAAAAAAAATACAAAATTTATTGCTTGGAACTTCGGAGACATGTTGTTAGTAATTTATAGAATAAAAGAACAATTTATATTTTACTCAAATATATCTATAAAGAGAAAAATCAGACAAACTGAACATAGTGATCTCTTAATTTTTGCCAGAGCTGTATATATATGTAACCTTGTATGGCCCTCACACACTGGCCGTATACAGCGCACAACCCTCACACACTGGCCGTATACAGCGCACAACCCTCACACACTGGCTGTATACAGCGCACAACCCTCACACACTGGCTGCAATCCCTCACACACTGGCCGTATACAGCACACAACCCTCACACACTGGCTGTATACAGCGCACAACCCTCACACACTGGCTGCAATCCCTCACACACTGGCCGTATACAGCACACGGCCCTCACACACTGGCCGCACACGGCCCTCACACACTGGCTGCATATGGCCCTCACACACTGGCTGCATATGGCCCTCACACACTGGCTGTATACGGCCGTACACGGCCCTCACACACTGGCCGTACACGGCCCTCACACACTGGCCGTACACGGCCCTCACACACTGGCCGTATACAGCACACAGCCCTCACACACTGGCCGTATACAGCACACAGCCCTCACACACTGGCTGCACATGGCCCTCACACACTGGCCGTATACAGCACACAACCCTCACACACTGGCCGTACATGGCACTCAGACACTGGCCATATACAGCACACGGCTCTCATACACTGGTTGCACACAGCCCTCACATACTGGCCGTATACCGCACACAGCCCTCACATACTGGTAGCAAACAGCCCTCACACACTGGCCGCACACGGCCCTCACACACTGGCCACACACGGCCCTCACACACTGGCCACACACGGCCCTCACACACTGGCCGAACACGGCCCTCACACACTGGCCGAACACGGCCCTCACACACTGACCACACACGGCCCTCACACACTGGCCGCACAGGGCCCTCACACACTGGCCGCACACGGCCCTCACACACTGGCCGAACACGGCCCTCACACACTGGCCGAACACGGCCCTCACACACTGGCCGAACACGGCCCTCACACACTGGCCGAACACGGCCCTCACACACTGACCACACACGGCCCTTACACACTGGCCGCACACGGCCCTCACACACTGGCCACACAAGGCCCTCACACACTGGCCGAACACGGCCCTCACACACTGGCCGAACACGGCCCTCACACACTGGCCGAACACGGCCCTCACACACTGGCCGAACACGGCCCTCACACACTGAAATATACCTATAAAGAGAAAAATCAGACAAACTGAACATAGTGGTCTCTTAATTTTTGCCAGAGCTGTATATATATGTACCCTTGTATGGCCCTCACACACTGGCTGTATACAGCACACAACCCTCACACACTGGCCGTACACGGCCCTCACACACTGGCCATACACGGCTCTCACACACTGGCCGTATACAGCACACAACCCTCACACACTGGCCGTACACGGCTCTCACGCACTGGCCGTATACAGCACACAACCCTCACACACTGGCCGTACATGTCTCTCATACACTGGTTGCACACAGCCCTCACATACTGGCCGTATACAGCACACGGCCCTCACACACTGGCCGTACACGGCCCTCACACACTGGCCGTACACGGCCCTCACACACTGGCCGTACACGGCCCTCACACACTGGCCGTACACGGCCCTCACACACTGGCCGTACACGGCCCTCACACACTGGCCGTACACGGCACACGGCCCTCACACACTGGCTGCATATGGCCCTCACACACTGGCCGTATACGGCCCTCACACACTGGCCGTATACAGCACACGGCCCTCACACACTGGCCGTACACGGCCCTCACACACTGGCCGTACACGGCACACAGCCCTCACACATTGGCCATATACGGCACACATGCACTGGCCATACTGTATAACATACACGGCACTCACAGCCGGTATACACCCCGTATAAAAGGTATATATTAGATATACACATGCTTAGCTCAGATATTGGCACCTGCTGCTTAGCTGCCACTGTGCCCTTATAACATCATGAGCCGCACAAGGTCCGGACTGAGACCCTCATATATGTAAGAGGCTGCAGCCGAGCTCAAGCTTTTCACCTGCTGGTTCATGTTTGGCCGAGCAGCGCTGGCTTCATTCACATGTCCGGTCTCCTCTGCGGTGCACCGAGAACACCTGAGCGGACAGGACGACACCGGTGGGAGAGGCGAGAGTATACGACACTCTTCAGTCTCCTGAGTGCCCTGCAGGAGCTTTCTCCCTTCTCTCTGGTTCTAACTGTGATCTGACAGGAGAGAGTGCAGGAGGCCAGAGGGAGGGGGAGGTCGCCTCCACCGGGTGGCATCCATTGTGGCTATGGTTTTGTGCCGGTGGGGCGATGCAGTCAGGAGTCATGGGGACTCAGTCTTGCAGCATGGGCGCTGTGAGGCACCAGGCCATCCGCCCTGCTGGTGCATTGTTGCTGCAATGGTGGTTAGCACACGACGACGCTCCTTTAAGGCAATAGGGACTCACTGGGAGGTTCTCTGTGACGTGGCAGTGGGCTTCATACAGTCTGATCAGAATGTTAAACTAAGAACCTCATGTTCAGTAATCAACGTATGATTTTTTTTTATAGGTGCGGTTCATGCTCTTTTTTTTTTTTTTTTTTTTTTTTAAGTCTATGGTCAACAAATATGCAACTCGCAAACATATTATACTGATTCATAGAGATACATTGTACAGTACAGACCAAAAGTTTGGACACACCTCATTTAAAGATTTTTCTGTATTTTCAGGACTATGAAAATTGTACATTCACACTGAAGGCATCAAAACTATGAATTAACACATGTGGAATTATATACTTAAAAAAGTGTGAAAACAACCAATTATGTCTTGTATTCTAGGTTCTTCAAAGTAGCCACCTTTTGCTTTGATGACTGCTTTGCACACTCTTGGCATTCTCTTGATGAGCTTCAAGAGGTAGTCACCGGGAATGGTCTTCACTTCACAGGTGTGCCCTGTCAGGTTTAATAAGTGGGATTTCTTGCTTTATAAATGGGGTTGGGACCATCAGTTGTGTTGTGCAGAAGTCTGGTGGATACACAGCTGATAGTCCTACTGAATAGACTGTTAGCTGCTTTTTTCTTGCCATAATACAAATTCTAAGTAAAGAAAAACGAGTGGCCATCATTACGTTAAGAAATGAGGTCAGTCAGTCTGAAAAATTGGGAAAACTTTGAAAGTGTCCCCAAGTGCAGTGGCAAAAACATCAAGCGCTACAAAGAAACTGGCTCACATGAGGACCGCCCCAGGAAAGGAAGACCAAGAGTCACCTCTGCTTCTGAGGATAAGTTTATCCGAGTCACCAGCCTCAGAAATCGCAGGTTAACAGCTGCTCAGATTAGAGACCAGGTCAATGCGACAAAGAGTTCTAGCAGCAGACACATCTCTACAACAACTGTTAAGAGGAGACTTTGTGCAGCAGGCCTTCATGGTAAAATAGCTGCTAGGAAACCACTGCTAAGGACAGGCAACAAGCAGAAGAGACTTGTTTGGGCTAAAGAACACAAGGAATGGACATTAGACCAGTAGAAATCTGTGCTTTGGTCTGATGAGTCCAAATTTGAGATCTTTGGTTCCAACCACCGTGTCTTTGTGCGACGCAGAAAAGGTGGATGGATGGACTCTACATGCCTGGTTCCCACCGTGAAGCATGGAGGAGGAGGTGTGATGGTGTGGGGGGTGCTTTGCTGGTGACACTGTTAGGGATTTATTCAAAATTGAAGGCATACTGAACCAGCATGGCTACCACAGCATCTTGCAGCGGCATGCTATTCCATCCAGTTTGCGTTTAGTTGGACCACCATTTATTTTTCAAGAGGACAATGACCCCAAACACACCTCCAGGCTGTGTAAGGGCTATTTGACCAAGGAGAGTGATGGGATGCTACGCCAGATGACCTGGCCTCCACAGTCACCAGACCTGAACCCAATCAAGATGGTTTGGGGTGAGCTGGACCGCAGAGTGAAGGTAAAAGGGCCAACAAGTGCTAAGCATCTCTGGGAACTCCTTCAAGATTGTTGGAAGACCATTCCCGGTGACTACCTCTTGAAGCTCATCAAGAGAATGCCAAGAGTGTGCAAAGCATCAAAGCAAAAGGTGGCTACTTTGAAGAACCTAGAATATAAGACATAATTTCAGTTGTTTCACACTTTTTTGTTAAGTATATAATTCCACGTGTGTTAATTCATAGTTCTGATGCCTTAAATGTGAATGTACAATTTTCATAGTCATGAAAATACAGAAAAATCTTTAAATGAGAAGGTGTGTCCAAACGTTTGCTCTGTATTGTATATGTGTGTATATATATATATATATATATATATATATATATATATATATATATATATATATCTATAATTTATTCCATGTGTTTGAATCAGAGGTCTATATACCATACGCTCACTGGGAGTTCCCCAGTAACTGTCCTAGTAGTGGAAGCAGCGGCGACCTCGTTCATCTCTCGTCAGTCAATTGTGTAATTGTCCTGACGATTGGAGGCAGCGGCGGTACATCTCCTTGACAAAGGGTAACAGCGGGTGGATCTGCGTAGCCCCTTCCCCACTGCTGCTTATCCTTGACAGTTGAATATCATAGCTACATAGACATATCAGCATAAGCATGCTATATATATGTATAAATCCTTCAAATAGCGTTAATTTTAAAATTGTTATAAAACCAAAATAAAAAAAGATGAAAAAATAATAATAATAAAAAAAATTAAATATAGAATAATTAAAAATAAATAATAACAAACCACAGACACCCCCAAAAATCGTAAGCATAGATTTCTTCTATCAATGTTCCGCGTAATTGGGGTATTAGTTATCTGGGTCGGGATGGTGGGTAGGGTGCAGTTCTGTTTTTTATTTTTGTCGTTTTTTGAATATAATGATCGCTTTGTGATGTTCGGTGTTTTTTAGAATCGGACCTTTGGTAATCTATTCCTCTGTTTTAGTATCTTTTGTATCTCTGAGTCGGAATTGTTAAATGCGGTGATGAAACTTAATCTGAAGGATTATTGTCAGTATTATTTCTATTATTATTCCTATTAATGAGACATTCGTCTTCACACAATAATTTCTCTCTGAAGTATTCTCTCCTGGTGTCTGTGGATATTTCTCAGTAAATCGTCGCTCCTCGTTCAATGTGAGCTTCAATGTCGGTGCAGATTTTCCGGATCCTTGTAAAATGGCTAAAAGGGATATTTTTCGTCCATTTTTTCTGATGGCAGCTGTCACTACTGAATAAGTTTAAAACCTAATGTTTATTTAACAATAAATAAAAACATTTAAAATTTCAGGAAAAGGGATACTGGAATGCAGAGGCTTGATCTGAGTCCTAATATCATTATATAGCAGCGAGGTATACAATAAAGCTACTATATCTTTAAGTTAACATGACCCCTGAAAGTGCTTATGCATATAAATCAATCCAATAAATATACAGAAAATTACTAAAGGTGCAAATGCCAATATATATTATTATCAATACCAAGATTTAAATAAATTAATATAGAAGATAAATAAATAGAAGTAATTTAATTCCATATTTAAAAATCAAATTTAAGGCATGCAGTTATATTGGATGAACCCTAGATGGTGCCACGACCTCATGATTCAAAAAGTGCTTGTGCATAAACCACCTAGGATCACCAAAACCAATCCATCAAATGACTGGAAGCAATTAGAACTAAGCATTGAATACCCTAGCCATGGGGCTGCCACAACAACGGCATGTGTGCTTTCAATATATAGCTTCCCAAGTCCTGTGGCCAGCAAGATACACTAAAGGGCCTTTTCTAAACAATGCTTTAAACAAGATATAGAGATAAAGGTAACATTTGATACCTTAATGTCACTGCTGTATGAAAAAATTTGCTCTGGGACTAAAGCCTCCTTGCCCCGACGCGCGTTTCGCCCTGCTTTGGATGGGGGGCATATGTGTGTATAAATACATTGCTGATCAAATAGAAGAATTTGTTTAGCCATGACATAAATAGTTACTATGTGTGACTGACTGCGCATGCGCGAATGCATTAAACACCCAATGGGTTTTTAACGAGCTGTGACGTTGGTAGTTGCCGCGTATTGCGGCGCATGTGCGAGAGGAGTATCATGCATTTCTCAAACAAGGTCTGAAAGTTCCGATCATGTGAGTTACAACATCAACACCGCTTTCCCTGTTGGAGCGGGGGGAGTGGTAGCCAAACCAATAGATCTGAAGCTGGCAGCTCTTAATGACGACTCGGCCCACACATGCGCACTATCCAGTACTACTAAGGGATGAATTGCAGTGTCCACAAAAGAAGTGTAAAAAAACATGTTACTTAAGTGCAAAATCAAACCTTTTCTGTACTGTAAAAAAACCAATAAAAAACGCAGATTCACATCTGCACCAGAAACGCATCAAATAAGAGGAAAAAGGCATAAAAAATGCAGCAAAAATGCGTTAACCAGATATTGTTATTGTGCAGTTTTGGGGCTGACACCTGTAGAAAACAAAAAACAGTATTTATGCAACGTGTGAACACGATTAAAAAGGATGTGTCACGGCGGCGTGTCCCGGTCTGTGGCCCTGGGCGCCCATGTTAAGGGGAAGGTCTTTAATGGAGTTTGTAAGATAATAAAAGTTTGTGACGCCACCTGTGGTATTCTGTCAGGGGTGACTGACTCTGCTTAAAGGGGTCCTCTGGGGTGATGTTATGGCAGCTGGGATGGTATGGCTTTCCACAGGTTAAGCTGGGTCCCCAGGGCTCCCGGTGTAGTTGGGACAGGTGGTAGATGGTATAGAAAGAAACGGAGGACACAGGGTTGCAGTCTCTTTACCTCTTTACTGATGAATTCAGGCAGCCACAGTCCAGGGTACCGGATCACAGGTACAGTACGGTTGGCTTTGAAGCGAATCTGGACTACCCTTTACCAGGCGGGGTTGGAAGCCTTCCTACTAGCGCTGTGGTGTAGTCCCTTGCTGTCTTAGGCCTCACACAAGGTCCTCACATTTCTTCTTTGCCCCCCTTGTCGGGGGGAACACTAACCCGTACGACAGGTAACTTGAGCCTTTTTACAGCATCTCTATGATGACACGGGCTCTATTCTGTTACTGTGTCCTTGGGTGTCAATGGTGGACAGGTAACTTACAATCAACTGTCTGCCGGTTTCTGCTGTAATACGTAAAGTGCTGCACAACCTCGGTCTTCCGGCTACTGGTATCTGCGCTCAGCGTGGAGGAAGGCCAGTCGCAGCTTCTCTCTCCCGCTCTCAACTCTCCTTTGCTCCTTTCCCTCCTTCGCTGTCTCTACAACTGTTCTCGTTCCTTCTAGGAGCTGCAGTACCTCTCGTGGCTGCATGGACCCCTCTTTCCCTCTCAGACTCTCACTGTATTCTTCCTCTCCGTTCTGTTCATATACAGGGAAGCTCCTCTGAAACTAGGTTCAGAGCTCCCCCTTCTGGTCTGGAGTCAGAACTGTGTTGCATGTGTGTGAATACCTGATAAAAGGGATCCTTCCTCTCTTCAAAGCATGACATCACTCTCCCTGTGAGGAAAGCAATGTCACTGTAACAACCAGGAACCTGGGGTGTTACAAATGCTTTCGAAAGCGAGCACAAATCCAAATGTGCTATGCTGGTGCCAAATTTGAGATTGAGGAATGTTTTGTTAACAAGTTCACTCATCTCTAGTCATTACATGTCTCACACTGGTGATGCCCCCTTTCATTTAGAATAAGCTCTGAAGGCAGACTTTCGGGCAGATCTATGTTCAGCCCATAGATCTATCTTAACAGCTCATTTACATATTAAGAAAAACATGCATTTCTCTGGAATAAGACATCGAATCTCCGATATCAAGGTATCATTTTATTCCACTTTCTAGGACCTACATGGCCATATAGACGGCTTAGCAGGGTTGATTCTACTGACAGATTCCCCTTAAGATGTTAAACCCTATCTACTCATCTACTGTGGGACTGAAGTGCCTGGCCCCCCCCAACTAATACGATTAGTTGGTCTGATGCTGACCAGGGCATGGATTTCATTGCAAGCCATCCTCTAATTTCCCTATGACTCCGCAGATCTGGATTTAGCCCCCTATGTTGTACCATCTATTGATGCCATACACTGTGTTCCAAATTATTATGCAAATTGGATTTAAGTGTGATAAAGATTTAATTGTTTTGTTTTTCAAATAAACTCGTGGATGGTATTGTGTCTCAGGGCTCAATGTATCACTGAAATCAATCTTAAACACATGTGATAATTAGTTTTCCAGGTGATTCTAATTAAAGGAAAACTACTTAAAAATGATGTTCCACATTATTAAGCAGGTCACAGTTTTCAAGTAACATGAGAAAGAAAAAGGATCTCTCTGCTGCTGAAAAGCATCAAATAGTGCAATGCTTTGGTGAAGGGATGAAAACATTAGAAATTTCCTGAAAACTTAAGCGTGATCATCGTACTGTTAAGAGATTTGTGGCTGTATCTGAGCACAGATGTGTTTGTGCTGATAAAGGCATAATGAGGAAGATTTCTGCCAGGCAAGTTCATCGGATTAAGAGAGCAGCTGCTAAAAAGCCATTACAAAGCAGCAAACAGATATTTGAAGCTGCTGGTGCCTCTGGAGTCCCTCGAACCTCAAGGTGTAGGCTCCTTCAAAGGCTTGCTGTGGTGCATAAACCTACTATTCGGCCACCCCTACACAGTGTTCACAAGCAGAAATGGTTGCATTGGGCCCACACATACATGAAGACTAATTTCCAAACATTCTTGTTTACTGATAAGTATTGAGCAACCCTGGATGGTCCAAATGGATGGAGTAGTAGATGGTTGGTGTATGGCCACCATGTCCCAACAAGGCTGCGACATCAGCAAGGAGGTGGAGTCATGTTTTGGGCCAGAATCATGGAGAAACAGCTGGTAGGGCCCTTTAAGGTTCCTGAAGGTGTGAAAATGACCTCTGCAAAGTATATAGAGTTTCTGACTGACAACTTTCCTCCATGGTATAAAAAGCAGAAACGTGCCTTCAGGAGCAAAATCATCTTCATGCTGACAATGCACCATCTCATGCTGCAAAGAATCCCTCTGAGTCATGGGCTGCTATGGGCATAAAGGGAGATAAACTCATGGTGTGGCCACCATCTTCTCCAACCTCAACCCTATAGAGAACCTTTGGAGCATCATCAAGCAAAAAATCTATGAGGGTGGGAGGCCGTTCACACCAAAACAGCAGCTCTGGGAGGCTATTCTGACTTCATGCAAAGAAATACAAGCAGAAACTCAATGGATGCAGGAATTGTGAAGGTGATAACACAGAAGGGTTCCTATGGTAACATGTAATTTGGCCTGTTAGGATGTTTTGGAGTTAAATAGCTTTTTGTTCAGTGAATGTGACCTCCTAATGCTGCAAATTCCACAAATGAGCATTTTCAGTTCTTTAAAACAGATCAAATGTTTAGAAATTCTACTGTGCCTAATAATTTGGAACAGTGCATTGTGAGGTTTTAGTCATTTTGGAGATTATACTGTTATCATTGGGAGGTTTCTTCAATAAAATTCTATGTATACTCTAACAGGTGATGACTTTTATTAGACTGACTGTCATTTGCACCGACCATTTAGGAAAATCAGAGAAAAATGTCATTTGCATAATAATTTGGAACATAGTGTATAGTGCACACAGTGATATAGTGCCCATATACGGATGTCTTATAACACTACCCAATCAATAAACTACCAAGTCTGTGGATCCCCTTTACTGCTGACTGATTTGACCCCCGGCGAGATGGTCCTGTGCCCTTCCCACAACCTATCCGTGTCCTTGAGCTTCAATGGACCGTGTATATTTGAGGTTGTGACGTCCCACATAGAGATGCATTGTTTTATCCCACAGTATCTCTGGGATTAGTGTAATATGGCTTCTTCCTTTGTCTGACCCATACACTGTCCCGTCCGGATAATCCATCGTATTAGACATGAATGACACACATGGTCCTTTGCGGCGTGTGACACATTGGCCTCTGGCAGCTGGGACGTGATGTTCGGGCCTGTTAATCTGAGAGATCTTGTGCGATGGGTCATGGGCTGCCCATATATCTCTTCTTCTTCCATGGTGTTCCTCCAGTCTCTCTGTATCCCCCTCCTCAGGCTCCACTCACTGTATAAATTGTCTGTGACAATGTGCAGAGGCCGGAGCTCGCTGCATTGTGCGCCGCCGCTATGGACTCAGCTATTATTACTATTTTAGGAAGAGCTGCTTATGTAAGACCCTCCCTGCTCCGCACACACCCGAGCCTCACTCAAAGGGAATTTCTATACAAAGGGCACCAGGAATGTGTCACTACGACACTGACACGCCATGACATCACCCCACGGGATCCCCGCGCCATGACACCAGCCATCAGAGCATCTGTCATAGATTACATATAGAAAAATCTCCATACAAAGTGGTGACAGTCTGCAAAACATTGCATTACTTTACTACTGATTATCTTGTCATATTGTACTCCAGAGCTGCATTCACAATTCTGCGCTCAACTTCAGAGCTGAAATATTGTATTAATTTATTTTACTCATATATTCATATCTATCTATCTATCTATCTATCTATCTATCTATCTATCTATCTATCTATCTATCTATCTATCTATCTATCTATCTATCTATTATCTATCTTCTATATATTATCTATCTATTAATTATCTATCTATCTATTATCTGTCTTCTATCTATTATCTATCTATTATCTATCTTATCTACTATCTATCTATTATCTATCTTATCTACTATCTATCTATCTATTTATCCATTATTTATATACTATCTATTTATATGTTTTCTATCAATCTATATCATATTTATAGTGGCATGTAAAAGTTGACAAGATCTCTAAAAGGACTTAAAGAAAGTTAAAGATGACACATTTCCTTTGTGCAAAAAAATTGTTGTCATTTATATCATTTTAAAAATTACAAAAAGGTGCATGCATGGCTAGTAGCACCCCTTTGTGAGTCTTTCAATTTTTGTTTGAGGGACTTTCATCCATTCTTCCTTGGAGAATTCTTCCAGTTCTGTTAGATTCCTGGGTTATCTTGCATCCTCTGCTATTTTGAGGTCTAGTCACAGATTTTCAATGATGTTCAGATCAGGGGACAGTGAGGGACATTGTAAAACCTTCAACTTGAGCCTTTTTAGGTCACCTATTGTGGATTTTGGTTGAGTGGTTCTGGGAACCCTGCTTCATGTGGACCACTTATATGTAGCAGGGCTTTATGGTGATGGGAGCTTGGATTACTATTATGTAGGTGAGCCTGGAATGACAGCGCCCTCTTCCGTACTGCTAGGTGTAGTGGCAATCTGCCCAGCAGAGCCAGACAAGCAATGGTGGAGGTGCTCCGATGGACCTGGAGAAGGTACTTATAGAATTCCAGGTGGAATATTTCTGATGGGCTGGAATCACACCTTTACCAGTCTGGGTATGTGTGAAGGCGGTCGCTGCCGTACAGGAGGATTGGTGCGATGATGGCATAGAAGACTTTTAGACAGACCCTCACTTTTGCCTGCAGATGGCACAGTTTCCTTCGGATGGCATAAGAGGTTTTGCAGACCTTGTCTTTCAGGGCCTCTATGGCTTGTTTGAAACTCCCTGACTGTTAAATTACAAGGCCCGGGTAGATATATTTGTCAGTTCCTGTAAGAGCGTAGTTTTTTAGCACAAATGAAGGGTGCTGGTCCGATCTTGCCTTTCTTCTCTGGAACACCATAATGTTGGTTTTCTTTGGGTCGATCGGTAGTGCCCGTGTGCAGCTGAAGCTTTTTTGTGGTTTGGCAGCTGAATTTCTCCAAGATTTCAGGTTGTCTTGGAGGCCTTTTTCGGTTGTTGACAGCAGGAGAAGAAATTTCAACTGGGTGTCATGGAGTTTAAGACCCAGTGCTGCGGAAGATTCCAGGGATAGGGACTTTGACATATTTGTGCAGGAGTTTGAAAAGACCTGCAGTCAATTCTAGTTGCCTGAGGACCAGTGGGCCCACTATTTACCCCAGGGCTATGAGGCAAAGCTCTGGAGGTGTTCGTATCTCTCCCTTGAGATCAAGAAGGAGATTAGGAGGCCATCAAAAAGGCCCTGATTAGGAAGTATCTGCTGACTCCTGAGGTATACCACAAAAACTTCCAGACTGTCCATCATGAACGCACAACAGCTACAGTGATGTTGTGGACGGGCTCAGAACCAACTTCGAGTAGTGGGTTCAAGGGCTATTGGTCTCCATCTTCGAGGAACTGAAGGACCTGATTGTGAAAGATCAATTTCTTAAACTTTGCCTTGTGAAGGTGCGACAGTTCATGCAGGACAGGGAGCTAAAGGAGGCCAACCATACACCTGAGGTGCTGAACTCAGCCATCATCAGCTGAAAATGGGGTAAGCCAACACTCATTGCTCCTGCAAGCCGATCCTCAGAAGGCCTCACCCCATCTTCCTTCATCTGACTACTGCTGCTACTATACCTGTGACCAAACTGGTCACATGAGCCTCACTTACCCAGAGAAGCAGAAGAGTAACCCAACATCTGAGGCCAAGGGGCCTACTGCAGCTGTTCTTTGTGTGGGTGTGGCGGTTGTGAGGGCCCATGAAAATTTTCAACTGCTTACTGTGGGCGACACCATCACTGTGGGGCTCAAGGACACCAGCGCAGAATGAAACCTTACCCGCCCTGAGTTTGTGTTACCTGAAGAACTCATCCCTGGGAAGACTCTGGCTGTCACCGGATTTGGGGGTATTTGTCGACCCTTACCAATGGCTCGGATTTTCTTGGATTGAGGTATGTGGAGGGGGTTGAGGGAATTGGAGGTGACTGAGAATCACCCCACAAATGTTTTATCGGGAACTGAACTGGGACGGTTGGTTGCCCAATACATTCCTGACAACCCTCCCAGATCTGGTACATCATGTCTCTCAACTTTCAGTACTGCGAATGTCAATTTATTGCATAATCATAATGTGTTCCGTGGTACAGCATAACTCAGGCAAGTCACGCAGTGGGGTGATGTTGCTACGGATCCCCTAAAAGGAGCAAGCGCAAGTGCTAAGGTCGATGGTAACAGGCACGATGATCATGAGGCAGATGGTCCTTGAACAGCTGAACAGTGTCACAACGTACTGTGACATGGTGAGTGGTAGCCATCCCATAATGAGCATGGCTACTGAGGAAACAGTGAAAGTTTTATCCACAGTCTGTGCCCAGTCTGTCAAGACGGTGGGAAGGTGTTTCCCACAGTCTGTCAGGGTGGAAGAAAAGTAGAGTCTCCAGTCTGTCAAGGTGGTGAAAATGTGTGTCCCACAGCCTTTCATGGTGATAGAAAAGTAGTATCCTCAGTCTGTCAGGGTAAGGATAAAGGGTTCCTCACAGCCTGTCTGGCTGATGAGAAAGCATTGTTTTTCCCCCCGGTGGGACAGCCGACATGGCTGCTGTAATATGCTGTCAGAGTGCCCAGAACAAAGGTAACTCGTTGCCTTCTGGATCTTTATCATGCAGTGGGATAACAGGATGAGTTATTGACCCATAGCAGGTCCGGAGGGTTCCTACGAGGTTGGGACTGCAATGTCGCTTCTGGCTACCTCTAGTCAGGAGTTTTAGAGTAGTCTGCAGGCACTGATTGACCTCAAGGAAAAGCCCATCTACGAGTCCCAGAAGGAGATGGTACTGTGGGATCCAGGGAGGTTGGGGTGTAAGGTGGACTTGGGTGATGATTTGTACATCAGTCCCCGATGCCACCTCAAAAAGGGGGAGGTGTCATAGAGAAAGATTAAAATCCATAAGAAATCTCCAGAGAGGGGACATTCACACTCTTCACACAGAATATCAGGGACATAGAGCTGACAATTTGGACATACGGGAAGTGGGAGAATGTATAGCTAGGAAGTAAGAAAGCTAATCAAGATAGGAAGAGCTAACCATTCAAGTTCCTTTTGACGCCATGACTCTGCAGAGTTCAGATAATTAAACAGGAAAGACATCCTGGGTTGAAAGGGTTTGTATGAATCTGCAGCTAGATGGTTTGTAGACAGCCATCTCCGATGGTCAGATAGGAATATTGGGAGTTGTATCGATCCAATATTTATTGAATATAAATTCTCAGAGTCACAGTGATGAAGGGACGGATGTAACAGACTCTCTCTCATCACCGTGGGGCCATTAGAATCACTCCAATTGAATAACAGTCTGATAGATGGGGCGAACCAGGTCATGTTTGGTCCCTATGTAAAGGTAAAATTGTGATTAAAAAAATGATGACAATATTGAATGCCTGGAACCTTCAGAGGTGAAGAAGATATCTTGCAAGTTGGGGATCTCATAAAATTCTAACAGATCCAGCACAGCCCACAGTGTGGGTGTAATTTAGGAGCTAAGAAAAAGCGTAACTGGGTTTGGATCATTTTCAGTACTTAGGAAGACATAGTTCGCTGTGGAGGTTCTGTGGAAGTTTGATGTTTATCCTTTTATTTTATGTAATTGTGTATATCATATTGTTTTGTTCCCATTTTGTATCATCTTATATATTATTTTATTAACACTGCCTATCTTTCTGTATAAAATATAAAATGAAATAATACTCTGCCTCTTGCTCTGTAAACCACACCCTGAAAGCGATACGCTGCCTGCAACATTTGCCCAGTCAGCCTGTAATATGATTGGTGGTGGCAGTTAATAATCTTTCTTGAGTTATTGTGGAGATGCCAGTAACCATACCGAGGTATAATTCATGTGTTGGAATCAGTTGTATCTATACAAAATGCTCACTATGAGTTGCCCAATAATCGACCTGCTAGTGGAAACAGCTGTGGCCTCTTCTGTTAATAGTAGGCCATCTTTTCTGATGAGTCTAATTTTCAGCTTTGCCCAACACCTGGTTGTCTAATGGTTAGACGGAGACCTGGAGAGGCGTACAAGCCACAGTGTCTTGCACCCACTGTGAAATTTGGTGGAGGATCGGTGATGTTCTGGGGATGCTTCAGCAAGGCAGTTTGTTCTTTGCGAAGGACGTATGAATCAAGCCACATACAAGGGGTTATCCTGGAAAAACAGTTGATTCCTTCTGCTCAGGCAATGTTCCTCAACTGTGAGGACTTATTTTCCAGCAGGACAATGCGCCATGCCACACAGCTAGGTCAATCAAGGTGTGGATGAAGGATCACCACATCACATCCCTGTCATGGCCTCCCAATCTCCAGACCTGAACCCCATTGAAAACCTCTGGATGTTACGCCGCTTTCTTATACTTACCTGTCTGGCCGGCGCGCTCCCGATGCTCCCTCCTGCTCTCCGTCTTCCAGCTTCTCCGGCGCTCGTCCCTTCGGCGGTCCGCGCATGCGCAGACGCGCTCCTCTCAGAGCTGGGGTGTTGTGAATTCCATTCTTGGGCTCCATCCTGTGGTTGCGAATGGTATTTTTGGGAGTTCTGCTCTTGGGCTCCCTCTGGTGGTTTCAAGTGGAACTTAGCAGCTGCGTTCACTAATCGGTTTCCTGGCCTTGTTATTTAACTGGGCTTTTGGCTTTAGTGGATGCTAGCTGTCAATGTATTTCCTGTAGATTCAGTCCTTTCCTGGAAGTTCTCTGTTGGCCAGTCCATTTTCAGCTTAAGATAAGTCTGCTACTTTTTGGGTGTTTCCCTGCTTATGACCTTCTGTTCAGTTCTATTTATGTCTCTTTTGTCCAGCTTGTCATTATGAAATATTCCGGCTAGTTGGAAGCTCTGGGGTCGCAGATTTGCCCCTCCACACCGTGAGTCGGTGTGGTGGTTATTTTTGTAAACTCTGCGTGGACTTTTAGTTTTTATACTGACCGCACAGCAACCTATCCTATCTCTGTCTATTTAGATAGTGTTGGCCTCCTTTGCTAAAAAATCTAGTTTCATTTCTGAGTTTGTCATTTCCCTCTCACTCACCGTCAATATTTGTGGGGGGCTATCTTCCTTTGGGGGTTTCTCTGAGGCGAGATAGCTTTCCGTTTCCATCTTTAGGGGTAGCTAGTTCTTAGGCTGTGCAGAGGCGTCTAGGCAGAGTTAGGTACGCTCCACGGCTATTTCTAGTGTTGGTGTTAGGAGTAGGGATTGCGGTCAGTAAAGTTACCACCTCCTCAGAGCTAGTCCTATTTTTGTTTTACCTACCAGGTCATTTCAGTGCTGCTCCGTAGTGAGTCCATGATTGGTTTTGCCCACCAGGTCATCTCAGTACCACTCCGTACCCACCAGGTCATAACAGTACAGCTGGCCCACAATGTGTTAAATGCATCTCAAAGGAGGGAAGAGAAAGTTCTGAGTCATTTTTTTTTTTTTTTTTTTTTTTGTGTTGCTTGTTTGGTCCTTTTTTTTCCCCTTGATTTTTGGATGGTGCAGGAGCTTGGTGCTGATATGGAGGTTCAGGGTTTGTCTGCGCGTGTTGATCATCTCGCTGCAAGGGTACAGAGTATCCAAGACTATGTTGTTCAAACTCCTGTTTCTGAGCCTAGAATTCCTATTCCTGATTTGTTTTCTGGGGATAGATCTAGGTTTTTGAATTTTAAAAATAATTGCAGATTATTTTTTGCTCTGAGACCCCGTTCCTCTGGTGACCCCATTCAGCAGGTGAAGATTGTTATTTCTCTGTTGCGTGGCGACCCGCAGGACTGGGCATTCTCCCTTGAGCCAGGGAATCCTGCATTGCTCAATATAGATTCGTTTTTTCAAGCTCTTGGACTCCTTTATGACAAACCCAATTCTGTGGATCAGGCAGAAAAAAATTTGCTGGCTCTGTGTCAGGGTCAGGAAGCAGTAGAGATATATTGTCATAAATTTAGAAAGTGGTCTGTGCTTACAAAATGGAATGAGGATGCCCTGGCGGCTATTTTCAGAAAGGGTCTTTCTGAAGCTCTTAAAGATGTTATGGTGGGGTTTCCCACGCCTGCTGGTTTGAACGAATCAATGTCTCTGGCCATTCAGATTGATCGGCGCTTACGTGAACGTAAGGAGGTGCACCATATGGCGGTGTCCTCTGGGCAGAGTTCTGAGCCTATGCAATGCGATAGAGTTTTGACGAGAGCAGAACGGCAAGAGTTCAGACGTCAGAATGGGCTGTGTTTTTACTGTGGTGACGCTACTCATGCTATCTCTGACTGCCCGGAGCGAACTAAGAGGGTTGCTAGGTCGGTTACCATCAGTACTGTACAGCCTAAATTTCTCTTGTCTGTTACCCTGATTTGCTTATTGTCGTCCTTTTCTGTAATGGCATTTGTGGATTCTGGCGCTGCCCTGAACTTAATGGACCTGGAATTTGCCAAGCGCTGTGGTTTTTCCTTGGAGCTGTTGCAGAGTCCTATTCCCTTGAGGGGGATTGATGCTACGCCATTGGCCAAGAATAAACCTCAGTACTGGACACAGTTAGCCATGAACATGGCTCCAGCACATCAGGAAAATATTCACTTTTTGGTGTTGCATAATTTGCATGATGTGGTTGTGCTGGGGTTCCCATGGTTACAGGTACATAATCCAGTGCTGGATTGGAAATCCATGTCCGTGACTAGTTGGGGTTGTCAGGGGATACATAGTGACATTCCTCTGATGTCAATTTCCTCGTCCCCTTCTTCTGAGGTTCCTGAGTTTTTGACAGATTTCCAGGATATATTTGAGGAGCCTAAATCCAGTCCTCTGCCTCCTCATAGGGACTGTGATTGCGCTATTAATTTGATTCCTGGCTGTAAGTTCCCTAAGGGTTGACTTTTCAATCTGTCTGTGCCAGAGCATACCGCTATGCAGACTTATGTAAAAGAGTCCTTGGAGAAGGGGCATATTCGCCCGTCTTCGTCACCGTTGGGAGCGGGGTTCTTTTTTGTTGCCAAGAAGGATGGCTCCTTGAGGCCCTGTATAGATTATCGCCTTCTCAATAAGATCACGGTCAAATTCCAGTACCCTTTGCCTTTGCTTTCTGATTTGTTTGCTCGGATCAAAGGGGCTAGCTGGTTTACCAAGATTGACCTTCGAGGGGCGTATAATCTGGTTCGCATCAAACAGGGTGATGAATGGAAAACAGCATTTAATACGCCCGAAGGTCATTTTGAATATCTTGTGATGCCTTTCGGGCTCTCTAATGCTCCATCTGTGTTTCAGTCCTTTATGCATGATATTTTCCGGGAGTATTTGGATAAATTTATGATTGTATATTTGGATGATATTTTGGTTTTTTCCGATGATTGGGAGACTCATGTGAAGCAGGTCAGGATGGTATTTCAGATTCTTCGTGCTAATACACTGTTTGTGAAGGGGTCTAAGTGCCTTTTTGGAGTTCAGAAGGTTTCTTTTCTGGGGTTCATTTTTTCTCCCTCGGCTATTGAAATGGACCCTGTTAAGGTCCAGGCTATTTATGATTGGACTCAGCCCACATCTGTGAAGAGCCTTCAGAAATTTTTGGGCTTTGCTAATTTTTATTGCCGCTTCATTGCTAATTTTTCTACTGTGGTTAAACCTCTGACCGATTTGACCAAGAAAGGTGCAGATGTGGTGAATTGGTCCTCTGCGGCTGTGGAGGCCTTTCAGGAGCTTAAGCGTCGTTTTACTTCTGCCCCTGTGTTGCGTCAGCCAGATGTTTCTCTCCCTTTTCAGGTTGAGGTTGACGCTTCTGAGATTGGGGCAGGAGCTGTTCTGTCTCAGAGAAGCTCTGATGGCTCTGTGTTGAAGCCGTGTGCTTTCTTCTCCAGAAAGTTTTCGCCTGCTGAGCGTAATTATGATGTCGGCAATCGGGAGTTGTTGGCTATGAAGTGGGCATTCGAGGAGTGGCGACATTGGCTTGAGGGAGCCAAGCATCGTGTTGTGGTCTTGACCGACCATAAGAATCTGATTTACCTTGAGTCGGCCAAGCGCTTGAATCCTAGACAGGCTCGGTGGTCTTTGTTTTTCTCCCGTTTTGATTTTGTGGTCTCGTATCTTCCGGGATCTAAGAATGTGAAAGCTGATGCCTTGTCTAGGAGTTTTTTGCCTGATTCTCCTGGAATCTGTGAGCCGGCTGGTATTCTCAAAGAGGGGGTGATTCTTTCTGCTATCTCCCCTGATTTGCGGCGGGTGCTTCAGGAGTTTCAGGCTGATAGACCCGACCGCTGTCTTGTGGGGAAATTGTTTGTTCCTGATAGATGGACTAATAAGGTGATTTCTGAGATCCATTGTTCGGTGTTGGCTGGTCATCCTGGGATCTTTGGAACCAGAGATTTGGTTGCCAGGTCCTTTTGGTGGCCTTCTTTGTCACGGGATGTGCGTTCCTTCGTGCAGTCATGTGGAATTTGTGCTCGGGCTAAGCCCTGCTGTTCTCATGCTAGTGGGTTGCTTTTGCCCTTGCCTATCCCTGAGAGGCCCTAGACGCATATTTCCATGGATTTTATTTCCGATCTTCCTGTGTCTCAGAAGATGTCTGTCATCTGGGTGGTTTGTGACCGGTTTTCTAAAATGGTCCATTTGGTACCTTTGCCTAAGTTGCCTTCCTCCTCTGATTTGGTTCCTTTGTTTTTCCAGCATGTGGTTCGTTTGCATGGTATTCCGGAGAATATTGTATCTGACAGAGGTACCCAGTTTGTTTCTAGGTTTTGGCGGTCCTTTTGTGGTAGAATGGGCATTAATTTGTCTTTTTCTTCGGCATTTCACCCTCAGACAAATGGACAGACGGAGCGAACCAATCAGACCTTGGAAACCTACTTGAGATGCTTTGTGTCTGCTGATCAGGATGATTGGGTTACCTTCTTGCCGTTGGCAGAGTTTGCCCTTAATAATCGGGCTAGTTCGGCTACTTTGGTTTCGCCTTTTTTTTGCAATTTCGGTTTTCATCCTCGTTTTTCTTCAGGGCAGGTTGAGTCTTCGGACTGTCCTGGGGTGGATTCTGTGGTGGACAGGTTGCAGCGGATTTGGACTCATGTGGTGGACAATTTAACATTGTCTCAGGAAAAGGCTCAACGCTTTGCTAACCGCCGTCGGTGCGTTGGTCCCCGGCTTCGGGTTGGGGATTTGGTCTGGTTGTCTTCTCGTCATGTTCCTATGAAGGTCTCTTCCCCTAAGTTCAAACCTCGTTTTATTGGTCCTTATAGGATTTCGTAAATTATCAATCCGGTGTCTTTTCGTTTGGCCCTTCCAGCTTCGTTTTCCATTCATAATGTGTTCCATAGATCTTTGTTGCGGAGATATGTGGTGCCCATGGTTCCCTCCGTTGACCCTCCTGCTCCGGTGTTGGTTGAGGGGGAGCTGGAATATGTGGTGGAGAAGATTTTGGATTCTCGTCTTTCAAGGCGGAAACTTCAGTATTTGGTCAAGTGGAAGGGTTATGGCCAGGAGGATAACTCTTGGGTTTTTGCCTCCGATGTCCATGCTGCCGATTTGGTATGTGCTTTTCATTTGGCTCGTCCCGATCGGCCTGGGGGCTCTGGTGAGGGTTCGGTGACCCCTCCTCAAGGGGGGGGTACTGTTGTGAATTCCGTTCTTAGGCTCCATCCTGTGGTTGCGAATGGTATTTTTGGGAGTTCTGCTCTTGGGCTCCCTCTGGTGGTTTCAAGTGGAACTTAGCAGCTGCGTTCACTAATCGGTTTCCTGGCCTTGTTATTTAACTGGGCTTTTGGCTTTAGTGGATGCCAGCTGTCAATGTATTTCCTGTGGATTCAGTCCTTTCCTGGAAGTTCTCTGTTGGCCAGTCCAATTTCAGCTTAAGATAAGTCTGCTACTTTTTGGGTGTTTCCCTGCTTATGACCTTCTGTTCAGTTCTATTTATGTCTCTTTTGTCCAGCTTGTCATTATGAAATATTCCGGCTAGTTGGAAGCTCTGGGGTCGCAGATTTGCCCCTCCACACCGTGAGTCGGTGTGGTGGTTATTTTTGTAAACTCTGTGTGGACTTTTAGTTTTTATACTGACCGCACAGCAACCTATCCTATCTCTGTCTATTTAGATAGTGTTGGCCTCCTTTGCTAAAAAATCTAGTTTAATTTCTGAGTTTGTCATTTCCCTCTCACTCACCGTCAATATTTGTGGGGGGCTATCTTCCTTTGGGGGTTTCTCTGAGGCGAGATAGCTTTCCGTTTCCATTTTTAGGGGTAGCTAGTTCTTAGGCTGTGCAGAGGCGTCTAGGCAGAGTTAGGTACGCTCCACGGCTATTTCTAGTGTTGGTGTTAGGAGTAGGGATTGCGGTCAGTAAAGTTACCACCTCCTCAGAGCTAGTCCTATTTTTGTTTTACCCACCAGGTCATTTCAGTGCTGCTCCGTAGTGAGTCCATGATTGGTTTTGCCCACCAGATCATCTCAGTACCGCTCCGTACCCACCAGGTCATAACACTGGGGCTTCTGGGAGGTCGTGACCCGGCGGCTCCGCCTCCAATATGGTGGCGCCATCGGGTACTTCTTCCCAGCGCCTGCCCTGCTCAGACTCCTTTGCGTCTACTGCGTTCTCTGGCTTTGTGCCAGCGTCACCTTAGGTTCGTAGGCTCTGTTCCTTGCATCCTAACCTGTGACTCTGACTGTCTGTTTGCCCTACCTTGCAAGCCCTGGGTTCCTGCCATGTCCTGCCAGTCCTGTGTTCTTTGCCAGTCCTGTGATCCTGCCGTGCCCTGCCAGTCCTGTGTTCCTGCTGTGCCCTGCCAGTCCTGTGTTCCTGCCGTGTCCTGCCAGTCCTGTGTTCCTGCCAGTCCTGTGATCCTGCCATGCCCTGCCAGTCCTGTGTTCCTGCCGTGCCCTGCCAGTCCTGTGTTCCTGCCATGTCCTGCCAGTCCTGTGTTCCCGCCGTGTCCTGCCAGTCCTGTGTTCCCGCCGTGTCCTGCCAGTCCTGTGTTCCTGCCGTGCCTTCCAGTCCGGTGTTCCTGCTGTATCCTGCCGGTCCTGTGTTCCTGCTGTACCTCCCAGTCCTGCGTGCCTGCCGTTCCTGCCAGTCTATAGTCTCCTTGTTTCCATCTTACGTGTGCTTCCATTATACCGGTCAGTACTTTATCTTTGCTGCCTCTATCTGTCCAGTACCTCCGCCATTCTAGTCTCTTCAGTAGCTCCGTCTTTCCCCCATCTTCCGTTGTTTCTTTGTTCTATCCAAAGACATACTGATAGGGAATCTAGATTGTGAGCCCCATCGGGGACAGCGATGATGATCTGTGCAAACTGTAAAGCGCTGCGAAATATGTTAGCGCTATATAAAAATAAAGATTATTAAAGATTATTATCTTCAGTCGTCCCTTTGGCTCCGGCAGTTGCGGCTTCACCCTCCTTGGGCCTGTCCCTAACTCTCCCTGTATAGGGGGTGGCATCATCTGGTTCACTCATCCTCGGGGGCTCTGAAGCCGTGACCCAGAGGGTCCAATTCTCTAGTCCTTATACTGGAATGTAATCAAGAGGAAGATGGATAGTCACAAGCCATCAAACAAAGAAGAACTGCTTACATTTTTGTACCAGGAGTGGCATAACGATACCCGAAAGCTGTGAGAGAGACTGGTGGAAAGCATGCCAAGACACATGAAAGCTGTGATTAAAAATCATGGTTATTCCACAAAATATTGATTTCTGAACTCTTCCTGAGTTAAAACATTAGTATTGTTGTTTGTAAATGATTATGAACTTGTTTTTTTTGCATTATTTGAGGTCTCCAAGCAATGCATTTTTTTGTTATTTTGACCATTTCTCATTATCAGAAAATTAATACACAATTTATTGCTTGGAAATTCGGAGACATGTTGTCAGTAGTTTATAGAACAAAAGAACAATTAATATTTTACTCAAAAATATATCTATAAGGAGAAAAATCAGACGAACTGAAAATTTTGCAGTGGTCTTTTAATTTTTGCCAGAGCTGTATTTTCAGGGCATTTCCCACTGAAGGTGCTTATCTAAGGTTTTAGGGTATGTGAAGGACACCAAACTTGTTGACTGTTTCCAATGATGAGAGACTGAAGCTCTGAAGATAGTTTCTGTTTTCTTTACAAGTCACTTTGATGATCAGACTCAATATCCATTGTGTGGAAGCATCATACAAAACTCATGGTGCCACTCACAACAAGGTCACCCAAAGTCACAAGCCATCTAGTCTTGACCTAATGGCATGTATGTATATGTGACCCTGGTTGTGTAACTATAAAATACTGAAATCTGAAAGTAACTTTGATGGAACAATGAGCCAGTTTTATCCCAGTCTGCTGTGTAGGATATAAAAATATCCAATATTATTATTTTACTGCTGTCTGAGAAACATGACTTCATGATTTTGTTATGAGAAGAGCTGAAAATATGGACACCTAGTGGTATATAGTAATATATAGTTGTGGCAAGAATTAAGAGACCACTGCAAAATATTCTCTTTTTCTGATTGTTCTCTTTCTAGGTATATTTTTGAGTAAAATATAAACTTTTCATTTATTCTATAAACTACTGACAACGTCTCTGAATTTCCAAGCAATAAATTTTGAAATTTTTTAAAAGGAGAAATGGTCAAAAATAGAAAAAAAAAGGTGCTTTCAGACCTCAAATAATGCAAAGAAAACAAGCTCATAATCATTTAGAAACAACAATACTAATGTTTTAACTCAGGAAGAGTTCAGAAATCAATATTTTGTGGAATAACCATGAATTTTACAGCTTTCATGCGTCTAGGCATGCTTTCCACCAGTCTTTCACACTGCTCCTGGCGCAAAAATGTAACCAGTTCTTCTTTGCTTGATGGCTTGTGACTATCCATCATCCTCTTGATTACATTCCAGAGGTTTTCAGTGGGGTTCAGGCAGGGCCGTATTTGCCACTAGGCACGTGAGGGCACGTGCCTAGGGTGGGGACAATGCAGGGGGCAGCACCTGAGCAAGGTTCGTTTTTTTTTTTGTTCTTTTGTTCACCTCCCTCCCGACCCCGCCCCAACGCCACACGCCCCCCCACCCCCCCTGGTTGCCCACCTCCCACCCGCCCTCCTTGAAGACGATACTCACCCTGCTCCAGCGATGCCTGTCTCGGCTTCTGCAGCGCTCCTGCGCATATTCATGACCTTAATGAGCGGTATCACCTGACCACTCACGCAGGAAGAAGGTGCAGCGCCGGGAGTCGGGACAGCCAGAGGGACGTTGCGGCCGCGCAGTGAGGAACAGGTAAGTATGAGGGATGGGGGGGACAGGGGAGGGGGGATGAAGGAGGACGGTAAGCCGCGCCATTCAAGATAGGGGGGTGGAGAGATGAGCCATGCATACAGGGGGGGTGGAGAGATGAGCCATGCATACAGGGGGGGTGGAATATGAGCCATGCATACAGGTGGGGGGGTGGAGAGGTGAGCCATGCATACAGGGGGGGGGGTGGAGAGATGAGCCATGCATACAGGGGGGGGTGGAATATGAGCCATGCATACAGGTGAGAGGGTGGAGAGGTGAGCCATGCATACAGGGGGGGGTGGAGAGATGAGCCATGCATACAGGGGGGTGGAATATGAGCCATGCATACAGGGGGGGGGGTGGAGAGATGAGCCATGCATACAGGGGGGTGGAATATGAGCCATGCATACAGAAGGGGGGGTGGAGAGATGAGCCATGCATACAGGGGGGAGGTGGAATATGAGCCATGCATACAGGGGGGTGAATATGAACCATGCATACGGGGGGGGTGAATATGAGCCATGCATACAGGGGGGGTGAATATGAGCCATGCATACAGGGGGGGAGTATGAGCCATGCATACAGGGGGTGGGAATATGAGCCATGCATACAGGGGGGGAATATGAGCCATGCATACAGGGGGGGAATATGAGCCATGCATACAGGAGGGGGGGTCATTATACAGTATGGAGAACTGTGTGTGGCCATTATACAGTATTGAGCATCATGTGTGGCCGTTATACAGTATTGAGCATCATGTGTGGCCGTTATACAGTATGGAGCATCATGTGTGGCCGTTATACAGTATGGAGCATCATGTGTGGCCATTATACAGTATTGAGCATCATGTGTGGCCGTTATACAGTATGGAGCATCATGTGTGGCCATTATACAGTATGGAGCATCATGTGTGGCCAATGGTCATTATACAGTATGGAGCATCATGTGTGGCCATTATACAGTATTGAGCATCATGTGTGGCCGTTATACAGTATGGAGCATCATGTGTGGCCGTTATACAGTATGGAGCATCATGTGTGGCCATTATACAGTATGGAGCATCATGTGTGGCCAATGGCCATTATACAGTATGGAGCATCATGTGTGGCCATTATACAGTATTGAGCATCATGTGTGGCCGTTATACAGTATGGAGCATCATGTGTGGCCATTATACAGTATGGAGCATCATGTGTGGCCATTATACAGTATTGAGCATCATGTGTGGCCGTTATACAGTATTGAGCATCATGTGTGGCCGTTATACAGTATGGAGCATCATGTGTGGCCGTTATACAGTATGGAGCATCATGTGTGGCCGTTATACAGTATGGAGCATCATGTGTGGCCGTTATACAGTATGGAGCATCATGTGTGGCCATTATACAGTATGGAGCATCATGTGTGGCCAATGGCCATCATACAGTATGGAGCATCATGTGTGGCCATTATACAGTATGGAGCATCATGTGTGGCCAATGGTCATTATACAGTATGGAGCATCATGTGTGGCCATTATACAGTATGGAGCATCATGTGTGGTCGTTATACAGTATGGAGCATCATGTGTGGCCATTATACAGTATGGAGCATCATGTGTGGCCATTATACAGTATTGAGCATCATGTGTGGCCGTTATACAGTATGGAGCATCATGTGTGGCCGTTATACAGTATGGAGCATCATGTGTGGCCATTATACAGTATTGAGCATCATGTGTGGCCGTTATACAGTATTGAGAATCATGTGTGGCCGTTATACAGTATGGAGCATCATGTGTGGCCGTTATACAGTATGGAGCATCATGTGTGGCCAATGGCCATTATACAGTATGGAGCATCATGTGTGGCCATTATACAGTATTGAGCATCATGTGTGGCCATTATACAGTATGGAGCACTGTGGCCATATTTTTTCGTTTATAATTATTGTATATAAAACAGTGTGATCAGCAGTGCTAAATGGCTGTGGTTGGGACGTGGATATGGGTGTGACTAGTTGTGAAATGGGTGTGGTCAAAGGCGTGGCCTAAAATTTGCCACGGCGCGCTAAGCGCGCTGCACACTTTATGCCTCCTTCCCTTCTTCAAAAGTTGAGAGGCATGGTACCACATTTGCCAGATCATGGCAAGTGCCGCAAATCCCATAGGGAATGAATGAGGCTGAACGCAGTGTTGCTGTAAGTGATCCGTTACGCGGCACATGCAGAAAAACTGCCGGATCTGCTGCAAAAGGCGACTTTCACATCAGCGATTCTTGCTAAAGTCACTGCCGATAGTGTCATACTCACAAAAGGGGGAGGCAGCACTAAAAGTGCCTAGGGCAGCAGAAACCCTAAATACGACCCTGGGTTCAGGTCTGGAGATTCGGCTGACAGGGTTTTTATGTGGTGGGCTCTTAATTTTTGCCAGAGCTGTATATAAAGCTAGTATAACCTAGGCACCAAATAGTGCTTAACTATATATGTACAGCTATAATCTTCTTGTTTATAGTGACATGGGACATAATGATATAACCTGGGTATCGGCTGTAGGTAATTGCATACGTACAGCTGGTATAACCTGGGCATCTTCTGCATATAATTGTTGTCACGGATAACAGCATAGGGAATCACACAGGTCCCACTGCTGCCACCAGTTTGTCAGGGAGAACACCGGGGAGATCACGTAGATCCCACCACTGCCAGTAGTTTGTTAGTGGAAGTAACGCTGCTGCCTCCAATCAGGACAGTTGTGAATCAGGACAATTATGCAATTGACTAATGAGTGATGGACATGGTCGCAGCTACTTCCACTACTAGGTCAGTCATTGGGTAACTCACATTGAGTGCATGCTATGTACACCTCCAATTCATGCTCATGGAATATATATACAGTATATACTGTACAGTATACCCCGGTACGGTCACTACCATTTCCACAATAACAAAAAGGACTACTAGCTGCCACCATCTATCGTTTATACAGGCTGATTGGACACCTATTACAGGTATCATATGGCTACAGGGGTGCAGTTTACAGAGCAAGAGGAACAGAGATATTACATTTTATATATTTAATCCATTAATGGTAGGCAGTGTTTACAAAAAAAATGTACAAACATGTTACAAAATGGGAAAAAAGCAATCCAATATATACAATCACATGCAATATTAAAAGGAATATTGAAAGGGAAGTATGTAACACCCCAGGAAGCCAGCTGTTACAGTGGTGTCACTTTCCTTTCGTGGAGGATGATGCCATGCCTGGAAGCTTGGAGGATCCCTTTAACAGGTGGCACATACACGCAACATGTTCTGATTCCAGGCCAGAAGTGGGAGCTCTAAACCTGGTTTCACGGGAGCTTCCCCAGATATATATATTCTGGCTGGGAGGAGGAGTTAGTGAGTTCAGTCTGGAGTTTGTGTCAGACAGTGAGAAGAGAGAGGAGCTGGGGCCGTGTAGCCACGTGGTGCTGCAGCTCCAGGCTAGAGAGGAGAAGCAGACAGCGTTGTATCTCTAGAACGTACCAGAGAGAATAAACACAGGAGAATTAAGGAGCTGGAAGGAAGCTGTGACTGAGCTCCTTCCAGGCTGAAGCGCAGGAACAAGGCACCGGGAGCCCGAGGCTGTGTGGAACTGTATGTCCCATAGCAGAACCGGAGGGCAGAAGACTTCAGGTAATCTGTCCGCACCCACACCCGAAGGTACAGCAACATAGAGCCCGGAGTCATCTTAGAGACACCTGTAAAAAGGCTTGCGTTGCCAACCATGCGTGTACTGTCTTAGGACAAGGAAAGAGAGGACCTTGTGTGGAGCCATAGGCAGCAAGGGACTCCCCTTACAGCGCAAGAAAAAAGGCTTACAACCTCACCTGGAAAGGGGGATCCATAAGCGATTACAGGCCGACCAGCCCTCACCAACACCTGTTACCGGTACCCTGGACTGTGGCCTTAAGCCACCAGTACACAGGTAAAGAGACTGCAACCCTGTGTCCTCTGATTCTTTCTGGCACCTCACCATCTCTGCCCAATACATCGTTAGCCCTGGGGACCCAGCTTCACCTGTGGGAAGCCATACCATCCTTGCTGCAGTGCCATCACTCCCCACAAGACCCCTTTAAGCAGCGTCGGTCACCTCTGACCGAATACCACAGGTAGCGTCACGAACATTCTTATTTCTAAAAAACCCTTTAAAGACCTTCCCGTTAATTTGAACGCCCAGGGCCACGGACCGGGTCGCTGCCACCGTGACTACCCCTTGTATTGACCCTGTAGCGGGGTGCTCCAAGTACTAAACCTGATGTTGCAGGAATGGCTGTTATGTTTATAGAGGGAAGAAGTCCGATTAGAAAAATGGAACACTTTCATAGAGAACGGTGTCTTCCAGAAAATGGACAATGACAGAAACCCAAACTCTTGTTTTTATTAGATCAAGTTACGCCCGTGTAAGTAGAGGTAACAATACTGCTGAAAACCCAAGCGCTGTGTGTCATTAGTACAAAAAGGCTGCCATCTACCGTTCAGATGGAACCTTGAGGAACTAACCAGAAGAGAAAGAGTTGCACGGAGGACGAATGTGGATGTTTTGGAAACACTGGGGATCAGTGGGTGCTCTAGTACGCTGACCCGAAACAGCATGGACCAGGGCTCATCCCACTGAAAGCCCGCTCTCCTTTTATCATGGGGACAGTACTACTCAGACAACACAGCTTTCCCGCGTGAGCTCTGCCACTTTTCCCGTACGTAGCCCTATCTGGCCCTGCCTCGCCTAGCCCAGTCACATAACCCGGTTCATCAAGCAATCTCAATCTCCCCTGCAACATGGGCGACAGCCCCGGCAGTTCCAGAACTAGCATATAAAAGGTACCCCTGCTCTGGTACTCCCCCTTACACATCCACCGCCAAACAATGTACACGACACTGACCATTTTATATCCCCTTTAACCTTTTCACTCCCATCCTTTGTACTGTTATCCTGCCTGTACACACTATTACGGCTCTCGGGCTTTTCTGTAAAGGTGACAAGTAAGATCCTGCGAAGAGGACTTGAGGATGAAGCCTCCAGACTGCAGTTTATTACTCCCCCAGTGTATTGCCTCCAGTCCCCAGTTTATTGCTCCCCCAGTATTTTGCTTCCAGTCCCCAGTTTATTGCAACCCCAGTGTATGGCCTCCAGTCCTCAGTTTATTGCTCACCCAGTGTATTGCCTCCAGTCCCCAATTTATTGCTCCCCAGTATATTGCCTCCAGTCCCCAGTTTATTGCTCCCCCAGTGTATTGCCTACAGTCCCCAGTTTATTGCTCCCCTAGTGTATTACCTCCAGTCCTCAGTTTATTGCTCCCCCCCAGTGTATTGCCCCCAGTCCCCAGTTTATTGCTCCCCTAGTGTATTGCCTACAGTCCCCAGTTTATTGCTCCCCCAGTGTATTACCTCCAGTCCCCAGTTTATTGCTCCCCTAGTGTATTACCTCCAGTCCCCAGTTTATTGCTCCCCCAGTGTATTGCCTCAAGTCCCCAGTTTATTGCTCCCCCAGTGTATTGCCTCCAGTCCCCAGTTTATTGCTCCCCCAGTGTATTACCTCCAGTCCCAAGATTATTGCTCCCCCAGTGTATTGCCTTCAGTCCTCAGTATATTACTCCCCCAGTGTATTGCTCCCAGTCCCCAGTTTATTGCTCCCCCCAGTGAATTGCCTCCAGTCCGCACTTTATTGCTGCCCCATTGTATTGCCCCCAGTCCCCAGTTTATTGCTCCCCCAGTGTATTGCCTCCAGTCCCCAGTTTATTGCTCCCCCAGTGTATTACCTCCAGTCCCCAGTTTATTGTTCCCCTAGTGTATTACCTCCAGTCCCCAGTTTATTGCTCCCCCAGTATATTGCCTCCAGTCCTCAGTTTATTGCTCCCCCAGTGTATTGCCTCCAGTCCCCAGTTTATTGCTTCCCCAATGTATGGCCTCCAGTCCGAAGTTTCTTGCTCCCCCAGTGTATTGCCTCAAGTCCCCAGTTTATTGCTCTCCCAGTTTATTGCCTCCAGTCCCCAGTTTATTGCTCCCCCAGTGTATTGCCTTCAGTCCCCAGTTTATTGCTCCCCCAGTGTATAACCTCCAGACCCCTGTTTATTGCTCTCCCAGTGTATTGCCTCCAGTCCCCAGTTTATTGCTCCCCCAGTGTATTGCCTACAGTCCCCAGTTTATTGCTCCCCCAGAGTATTGCCTCAAGTCCCCAGTTTATTGCTCCCCCAGTGTATTACCTCCAGTCCCCAGTTTATTGCTCCCCCAGTGTATTACCTCCAGTCCCCAGTTTATTGCTCCCCAAGTGTATTACCGCCAGTCCCCAGTTTATTGCTCCCCCCAGTGTATTACCTCCAGTCCTGTTTATTGCTCCCCCAGTGTATTACCTCCAGTCCCCAGTTTATTGCTCCCCAGTGTATTGCCTCCAGTCCCGTTTATTGCTCCCCCAGTGTATTGCCTTCAGTCCCCAGTTTATTGCTCCCCCAGTGTATTACCTCCAGTCCTGTTTATTGCTCCCCCAGTGTAATGCATCCAGTCCCCAGTTTATTGCTCTCCCAGTGTATTGCCTCCAGTCCTCACTTTATTGCTCCCCCAGAGTATTGCCTCAAGTCACCAGTTTATTGCTCCCCCAGTGTATTACCTCCAGTCCCCAGTTTATTGCTTCCCCAGTGTTTTGCCTCCAGTCCCCAGTTTATTGCTCCCATGTATTGCCTCCAGTCTCCAATTTATTGCGCCACCAGTGTATTGTCTCCAGCCTATTGCTCCCCCAGTGTATTACCGCCAGTCCCCAGTTTATTGCTCCCCCAATGTATTGCCTCCAGTCCCCAGTTTATTGATCCCCCAGTGTATTACCTCCAGTCCCCAGTTTATTGCTCCCCCAGTGTATTACCTCCAGTCCCCAGTTTATTAATCCCCCAGTGTATTACCTCCAGTTCCCAGTTTATTGCTCCCCCAGTGTATTACCTCCAGTCCCCAGTTTATTGCTCCCCCAGTGTATTGCCTCCAGTCCCCTAGTTTATTGCTCCCCTAGTGTATTACCTCTAGTCCCCAGTTTTTTGCTCCCCAAGTGTATTACCTCCAGTTCCCAGTTTATTGCTCCCCGGTGTATTACCTCCAGTCCCCAGTTTATTGCTCCCCCAGTGTATTACCTCCAGTCCCAAGTTTATTGCTCCCTTAGTGTATTGCCTCCAGTCCCCAGTTTATTGCTCCCCTAGTGTATTGCCTCCAGTCCCTAGTTTATTGCTCCCCCAGTGTATTACTGAAGCGATGGCCGGGGGACCACTACGGTGCAGAAAGACTACTGTACACAAGATGAGGTGCAAACAACAAAGGGTAGATTTATTGGAGGGCAAGGAATGAAGGGAATGAGGAAGATGCAAACAGGGATATACAATGGCAAAAGACAATTTACAAGAGTTATGAACTTTACCTTTTCCGTAAAACAGCAAGGTACTACAACTATTGCAGACTCAAAATATGTCTAACAAGCAAATGTAAACAATAAACGAGTGATGATGCTACTCTACGTTTAACATCCCTGTCCTTTACTAAGCAGGCCACATGGCTCCGGTGTACTGACTATTGAAGCCTACTCTAGGCCCTAACAGGTGCACCAAACAGGAACAAACTCACGGTGATGTTGGAGAATCAGCTCCAGTCCCAGGGGGCCCCCAGCAGTCTAATATGGTGGTGCGCACTGCTTTCTGTCAGCTCTGTGAAACGTGGTCTTCTCCTTGCTTCTGGATCCTAGGGATGCTCCTGGAAACTGTAAATCCCTTTCTCTGTATCTTCTTGGCTCTCTTGCAGCTTTATCAGGACACAGTTCCTCTCTTTTTCAGCTATCAGCACAAAAAGTCCTTTCTGCAGCAGCCTCAGCTCACACACGCTGCTCCAGCTCCACACCTGCACTCTGCAGACTAGTTCATTACAATGATTATTGCAGGGGAGAAGCAGAACATTCCATCACGCCAGACAAGGGGGTGCAGCCTCTTAAAGTGACAGCGTGTTCCTTACTGTCCATAACAGCACCACCCTCTTACATTACCTCCAGTTCCCAGTTTATTGCTCCCTTAGTGTAATGCCTACAGTCCCCAGTTTATTGTTCCCCAGTGTATTACCTCCAGTCCCCAGTTTATTGCTCCCCAGTGTATTATCTCTAGTCCCCAGTTTATTGTTGCCCAGTGTATTGCCTCCAGTCCCCAGTTTATTGCTCCCCCAGTGTATTGCCTCCAGTCCCCAGTTTATTGCTCCCCCAGTGTATTACCTCCAGTCCCCAGTTTATTGCTCCCCAGTGTATTAGTTCCAGTCTCCAGTTTATTGCTTCCCAGTGTATTACCTCCAGTCCCCAGTTTATTGCTCCCCAGTGTATTACCTCCAGTCCCCAGTTTATTGCTCCCCTGTGTATTATCTCTAGTCCCCAGTTTATTGCTCTCCCAGTTTATTGCCTCCAGTCCCCAGTTTATTGCTCCCCCAGTGTATTGCCTTCAGTCCCCAGTTTATTGCTCCCCCAGTGTATAACCTCCAGACCCCTGTTTATTGCTCTCCCAGTGTATTGCCTCCAGTCCCCAGTTTATTGCTCCCCCAGTGTATTGCCTACAGTCCCCAGTTTATTGCTCCCCCAGAGTATTGCCTCAAGTCCCCAGTTTATTGCTCCCCCAGTGTATTACCTCCAGTCCCCAGTTTATTGCTCCCCCAGTGTATTACCTCCAGTCCCCAGTTTATTGCTCCCCAAGTGTATTACCGCCAGTCCCCAGTTTATTGCTCCCCCCAGTGTATTACCTCCAGTCCTGTTTATTGCTCCCCCAGTGTATTACCTCCAGTCCCCAGTTTATTGCTCCCCAGTGTATTGCCTCCAGTCCCGTTTATTGCTCCCCCAGTGTATTGCCTTCAGTCCCCAGTTTATTGCTCCCCCAGTGTATTACCTCCAGTCCTGTTTATTGCTCCCCCAGTGTAATGCATCCAGTCCCCAGTTTATTGCTCTCCCAGTGTATTGCCTCCAGTCCTCACTTTATTGCTCCCCCAGAGTATTGCCTCAAGTCACCAGTTTATTGCTCCCCCAGTGTATTACCTCCAGTCCCCAGTTTATTGCTTCCCCAGTGTTTTGCCTCCAGTCCCCAGTTTATTGCTCCCATGTATTGCCTCCAGTCTCCAATTTATTGCGCCACCAGTGTATTGTCTCCAGCCTATTGCTCCCCCAGTGTATTACCTCCAGTCCCCAGTTTATTGCTCCCCCAGTGTATTACCGCCAGTCCCCAGTTTATTGCTCCCCCAATGTATTGCCTCCAGTCCCCAGTTTATTGATCCCCCAGTGTATTACCTCCAGTCCCCAGTTTATTGCTCCCCCAGTGTATTACCTCCAGTCCCCAGTTTATTAATCCCCCAGTGTATTACCTCCAGTTCCCAGTTTATTGCTCCCCCAGTGTATTACCTCCAGTCCCCAGTTTATTGCTCCCCCAGTGTATTGCCTCCAGTCCCCTAGTTTATTGCTCCCCTAGTGTATTACCTCTAGTCCCCAGTTTTTTGCTCCCCAAGTGTATTACCTCCAGTTCCCAGTTTATTGCTCCCCGGTGTATTACCTCCAGTCCCCAGTTTATTGCTCCCCCAGTGTATTACCTCCAGTCCCAAGTTTATTGCTCCCTTAGTGTATTGCCTCCAGTCCCCAGTTTATTGCTCCCCTAGTGTATTGCCTCCAGTCCCTAGTTTATTGCTCCCCCAGTGTATTACTGAAGCGATGGCCGGGGGACCACTACGGTGCAGAAAGACTACTGTACACAAGATGAGGTGCAAACAACAAAGGGTAGATTTATTGGAGGGCAAGGAATGAAGGGAATGAGGAAGATGCAAACAGGGATATACAATGGCAAAAGACAATTTACAAGAGTTATGAACTTTACCTTTTCCGTAAAACAGCAAGGTACTACAACTATTGCAGACTCAAAATATGTCTAACAAGCAAATGTAAACAATAAACGAGTGATGATGCTACTCTACGTTTAACATCCCTGTCCTTTACTAAGCAGGCCACATGGCTCCGGTGTACTGACTATTGAAGCCTACTCTAGGCCCTAACAGGTGCACCAAACAGGAACAAACTCACGGTGATGTTGGAGAATCAGCTCCAGTCCCAGGGGGCCCCCAGCAGTCTAATATGGTGGTGCGCACTGCTTTCTGTCAGCTCTGTGAAACGTGGTCTTCTCCTTGCTTCTGGATCCTAGGGATGCTCCTGGAAACTGTAAATCCCTTTCTCTGTATCTTCTTGGCTCTCTTGCAGCTTTATCAGGACACAGTTCCTCTCTTTTTCAGCTATCAGCACAAAAAGTCCTTTCTGCAGCAGCCTCAGCTCACACACGCTGCTCCAGCTCCACACCTGCACTCTGCAGACTAGTTCATTACAATGATTATTGCAGGGGAGAAGCAGAACATTCCATCACGCCAGACAAGGGGGTGCAGCCTCTTAAAGTGACAGCGTGTTCCTTACTGTCCATAACAGCACCACCCTCTTACATTACCTCCAGTTCCCAGTTTATTGCTCCCTTAGTGTAATGCCTACAGTCCCCAGTTTATTGTTCCCCAGTGTATTACCTCCAGTCCCCAGTTTATTGCTCCCCAGTGTATTATCTCTAGTCCCCAGTTTATTGTTGCCCAGTGTATTGCCTCCAGTCCCCAGTTTATTGCTCCCCCAGTGTATTGCCTCCAGTCCCCAGTTTATTGCTCCCCCAGTGTATTACCTCCAGTCCCCAGTTTATTGCTCCCCAGTGTATTAGTTCCAGTCTCCAGTTTATTGCTTCCCAGTGTATTACCTCCAGTCCCCAGTTTATTGCTCCCCAGTGTATTACCTCCAGTCCCCAGTTTATTGCTCCCCTGTGTATTACCTCCAGTCCCCAGTTTATTGCTCCCCTGTGTATTACCTCCAGTTCTCAGTTTATTGCTCCCCCAGTGTATTGCCTCCAGTCCCCAGTTTATTGCTCCCCCAGTGTATTGCCTCCAGTCCCCAGTTTATTGCTCCCCAGTGTATTACCTCCAGTCCCCAGTTTATTGCTCCCCTGTGTATTACCTCCAGTCCCCAGTTTATTGCTCCCCTGTGTATTACCTCCAGTTCTCAGTTTATTGCTCCCCCAGTGTATTGCCTCCAGTCCCCAGTTTATTGCTCCCTTAGTGTATTGACTACAGTCCCCAGTTTATTGTTCCCCAGTGTATTACCTCCAGTCCCCAGTTTTTTGCTCCCCAGTGTATTATCTCTAGTCCCCAGTTTATTGTTCCCCAGTGTATTGCCTCCAGTCCCCAGTTTATTGCTCCCCCAGTGTATTGCCTCCAGTCCCCAGTTTATTGCTCCCCCAGTGTATTACCTCCAGTCCTCAGTTTATTGCTCCCCAGTGTATTAGTTCCAGTCCCCAGTTTATTGCTCCCCCAGTGTATTACCTCCAGTCCCCAGTTTATTGCTCCCCCAGTGTATTACCTCCAGTCCCCAGTTTATTGCTCCCCAGTGTATTAGTTCCAGTCTCCAGTTTATTGCTCCCCAGTGTATTACCTCCAATCCCCAGTTTATTGCTCCCCAGTGTATTTCCTCCAGTCCTCAGTTTATTGCTCCCCTGTGTATTACCTCCAGTTCTCAGTTTATTGCTCCCCCAGTGTATTGCCTCCAGTCCCCAGTTTATTGCTCCCCCAGTGTATTGCCTCCAGTCCCCAGTTTATTGCTCCCCCAGTGTATTACCTCCAGTCCTCAGTTTATTGCTCCCCCAGTGTATTGCCTCCAGTTCCCAATTTATTGCTCCCCCAGTGTATTACCTCCAGTCCCCAGTTTATTGCTCCCCAGTGTATTACCTCCAGTCCCCAGTTTATTGCTCCCCTGTGTATTACCTCCAGTCCTCAGTTTATTGTTTCCCCAGTGTATTGCCTCCAGTCCCCAGTTTATTGCTCCCCCAGTGTATTGCCTCCAGTCCCCAGTTTATTGCTCCCCGGTGTATTACCTCCAGTCCTCAGTTTATTGCTCCCCCAGTGTATTGCCTCCAGTCCTCAGTTTATTGCTCTCCAGTGTATTGCCTCCAGTCCTCAGTTTATTGCTCTCCAGTGTATTGACTCCAGTCCTCAGTTTATTGCTCCCCCAGTGTATTGCCTCCAGTCCCCAATTTATTGCTCCCTTAGTGTATTGCCTCCAGTCCCCAATTTATTGCTCCCCCAGTGTATTGCCTCCAGTCCCCAATTTATTGCTCCCCCAGTGTATTGCCTCCAGTCCCCAGTTTATTGCTCCCCCAGTGTATTACCTCCCGTTCCCAGTTTATTGCTCCCTCAGTGTTTTGCCTTCAGTCCCCAGTTTATTGCTCCCCCAGTGTATTACCTCCAGTCCCCTGTTTATTGCTCCCCCAGTGTATTGCCTCCAGTTCCCAGTTTATTGCTCCCCGGTGTAAGACCTCCAGTCCTCAGTTTATTGCTCCCCCAGTGTATTGTCTACAGTCCTCAGTTTATTGCTCCCCCAGTGTATTGCCTCCAGTCCCCAATTTATTGCTCCCCCAGTGTATTTTCTTCAGTCCCCAGTTTATTGCTCCCCCAGTGTATTACCTCCAGTCCCCAGTTTATTGCTCCCCAGTGTATTGCTTCCAGTCCCCAGTTTATTGATCCCCCAGTGTATTACCTCCAGTCCCCAGGTTATTATTATTATTATTATTACTCCCACACTACACTGTGTTCCAAATTATTATGCAAATAATATTTCCTCATATTTTCTCTAAATTACCTATCTGAATTGCAGTCATTGTTATTTTCCAGTCATTTACTATTCTAGTATAATTGTTTTGGAACAAACTGCCAGTATGTTTTCTAAAAAAAAATAAACACTCAAAATGCATGTTCCAAATTATTATGCACAGCAGTTTTCAACCTTTTTTTTTTATTTTGAACAAAAAAATAGTCAATTGTGAAGTTATAAGCATTATCAGTTTATTACAAAATGAAATCAAACAGTTTTCAAGTGAAAACTTTATTCTATGTGATGTTACATTTGCACATAGGACCCCTTGTTCGAAAGAAGCTTCTGAACACTCTCGTCCATTGAATTTGTCAGTTTTTGGATGGTTTCTGCTTCAGTTGTTTTGCATGTGGACAGAATACCCTCCCAGAGCTGTTGCTTAGATGTGACCTACCTCCCGCCATCATAGACACTCCTTTTGATGATGCTCCAGAGGTTCTCAATGGGGTTCAGGTCAGGGGAAGATGGTGGCCACACCATAAGTTTGTCCTCTTTTATGCCCATAGCAGCCAGAGATGCAGATGTGTTTTTTGCAGCATGAGACGGTGCATTATCATGTATGAAAATGATCTTGCTGCGGAAAGCACGGTTCTTCCTCTTGAACCATGGCAGGAAGTGTTGTTTTAGAAACTCCATATAGATTATGGAGTTCATCTTTACTCCTTCAGGGATCATAAAGGGGTCTACAACCTCTCTCCCCATGATTCCAGCCCAAAACATTACTCCACCTCCTCCTTGTTGGCGCCTTAGCCGTGTTTTCATGGGGTGTCCATCAACCAGCCATCCTCCACTCTATCCAGGGCAGCACGGTGGCGCAGTGGTTAGCACAGCAGCCTTGCAGCGCTGGAGTCCTGGGTTCTAATCCCACCTTGGACAACATCTGCAAAGAGTTTGTATGTTCTCTCCGTGTTTGCGTGGGTTTCCTCCGGGCACTCCGGTTTCCTCCCACATTCCGAAGACATACTTATAGGGAATTTAGATTGTGAGCCCCATCGGGGACAGCGATGATGATGTGTGCAACCTGTAAAGCGCTGCGTAATATGTTAGCGCTATATAAAAATAAAGATTATTATTATTATTATTTATCCATCTGGACCATCGAGCGTTGCACGGCACTCATCGGTGAACAAAACAGTTTGGAAGTCAGTCTTCATGTATCGTTTGGCCCACTGGCGCCGTTTCTGCTTGTGTGCAGTGGATAGAGGTGGTCGACAGGATGGCTTACGCACAGCTGCAAACCTCTGAAGGACCCTGCAACTTGTTGTTCTGGGGACGTTGGAGGCACCAGCAGCTTCAAAAACAAGTCTGCTGCTATGACAAGGCATTTTTGCAGCTGCTCTTTTAACCTTAGGCAATTGCCTGTTGGAAAGAGTCTTCAATTTTTCCTTATCAGCACGCACACGTGTGTGCTGGGAATCAGCTACATACTTCTTGATTGTGCGATGATCACGATGAAGTGTCTTGGCAATGTTGATTGTAGTCATGCCTTGACCCAAATACTCCACAATTTGTTGCTTCTCAGCAGCCGACACATCCTTTTTCTTTCCCATTTTGGCAAAAAATGTAGGCTGCTTAATAATGTGGTACAGCCTTCTTAAGTAGTCTTGCTTTTATTTGGACACACCTGCCAAACTAATGTGCACAGGTATCTGCAATTGCTTTCAGTGATATAAAGAGCCCTGACACACATCACCATCAATGAGTGTAAATGACAAACAAAAAAATTCTAACCTTATCACTCCTAAACTCTTTGTGCAGAATAATTTGGAACACTGTGTATATTGTTAAAAAACAAAACCCATCAGATATTCATTCACTTACTCACGTCTCCGTCTGTCCCCCTCCACAGCATCTCTCCCTTCTTCTTGCCGGGAACTTTCTATATGACACAGGTGCGCACAGATTGATGACACGCACTTGTGTCACAGAGACATTGCCAAGCAGGAAGCTAAGGATGTGTTCCTGCGTCTCCGCTGTCATTATCGGAGTAGCAGGAACGATCCCTGCTCGGCACGCCGCCTATGATGAGGGCAATCTGGCCATGGCCATGGCCAAGACCATGTTGCCCTCCTGTCCTATGATGGTCACACCAGGGACCCTATAAGAGTAGCTACTCCGATGCTGCCCCTCTCTTATGTACATACCACTTATCCACCCTTTACTGACACGTGATGTACTTAGTTTCTATATGGGCAGGAAGGGGTTAAACCGCTTTGTTTTTTCACACGCTGCAGGGCCTGGCTAATAATCATGTGCTGCGTCTGTTATCTATTACCACCCTCATCACATACACTACATGAGCAGGACGCCCCCCCCACAGCACCGAAATAAAGGAATTCAAGTATAAAAATCGGTAATTAAGAACTTTTCTGTCCAGGCTATAAAAGGCGATGGAGGGAAGCGGCCGATTATCTGCAGTAATCACTGGGAATACCAGACACAGCCCCTGTCCTATGGATTGTCATGGTGTGAGAGCGCGGCACATTGACTCCATTCTCCAAAAGGTGCAAGAAAAGAAGTGTTTACATTCCTCATCTCCTCAACCCGCATATTATAATGTAAAGAATAATTCTCTGCTGATTCATTTTATAATATATCTTTCATTTTATGTTACACTGCTTCATGTCACCTGCTCCCTTCAAGAAGACATGGGGTTCCTGCCTGCAGCCACCTCTAGTGGGGGCCTAAGAGCTCACTCTAAGTTTTCATACAGTGTTATAATGCTACTAGATGGTTGCCCGATTCTAACGCATCGGGTATTCTAGAATATGTATGTCCACGTAGTAGTAGTATGCCCAGCCACGTACTGTAGTATATTGCCCAGCCACGTAGCATATTGCCCAGCCACGTTGTATATTGCCCAGCTATGTAGTATATTGCCCAGTGACGTAGTATACAGCACAGAGCCACATAGTATTGGAGTGGCCCCCAAACGCAGGGCAGCGGGGTACTCGGTATCGGGTCTCTCGGTTCTGGGGATGTCACGGTGGCCCGACCCGGTCCGTGGCCCTGCTAAGGGGCGCCCAATTAAAGGTGTAGGTGATGGTGTAAGTCGCAGTAAATGACGAGGACACAGGGTTGCAGTCTCTTTACCTCTTTACTGAAGGCTTCGGCATCCGCAATCCAGAGCACTGCTAACAGGGCTGGCTGAGACCGGCCGGTCCGAAGGCACATCCAGAGTTCCCTTTGCAGGTGGAAATCAGTAGCCTACCTACTAGCGCCTGGGTGTTGTAGTACCTCCCTGCTGAGCACCACAGGATAGTCCTCACAACTGTCGTGTATGTTTCTGTTCTTTCTCTCCGTCCCCCAGATGATATGGATAGGACGCACCCATATGACGGGGTAGGCCTGGAGTTATTTTATAGGGACCCTAGAGACGCCCCTCTCCCACAATTGCCTCCGTTGTCTTCATTAGGTGTAAAAGGTGAGACAGGCAACCTAGAGTTAACTGCCCTGCCGTAGTTCAGAGTAATGCGTAGAGTCTATTACTCCCTCGGCGTTCCGGCCACCGGCTACGCGCCTCAGAAGGATGTTGCTGATCTTGAGGCACGACTCCTTCTGGTTCTATCTCCCTTGTGCTGTGATCCCGTTTCTCACTTCTCCACAATATACTTCGCTTCGTGTCCTTTCTTAGGAGTCTGCCGCTAGACGGTACAGGCACGGCTCCGTAACGTTCTGTCTGTGTTAGGCCGTTGTCAGGATCCCACCCCTGACAGGTCCTCTCTCGAACTCTCCCCAGCTACTTTCTTACCAACTTCCTATCCAACCCCCAGTTTTACCAGAGTGTGAGGAGTGGCCTAGTAGATAGGACCTTTTGCTCCCCCTGGTGGCCGGAGTGTGGAGTGTAATGTGTGACTGTGATACCTGGTCAGGTGAACTCTTTTAGTGCCATCAGACGTACCATCACTCCCCTTAGCGGCAGAGCAACGTTACTGCAACGACCAGGTCTCTGGGGCACTGCAGTATATTGCCCAGTGACGTAGTATATTGCCCAGTGACATAGTATACAGCACAGAGCCACGTAGTATATTGCCCAGCTATGTAGTATATTGCCCAGCTATGTAGTATATTTGCCAGCCATGTATGACACAGGTAAAAAAATAAAAAATAAACATATACTCACCTTTCGTTGTAACTGTGTCGTCTGTGTGCGGTGCAGGCGGCAGCTTCCGATCCCAGGGTGTGATGACGTCACGGTCACGTGACCGTGTAGCAGTCACATGACCGTGACGTCATGGCACGTCCCTCTGCCAGACCATCCATGCCAACGGAACGTGCCGGTTGCATCGCGAGGAGTGGGAAAGGCGTCGTAGGTGAGTATATAATCATTTTTTATTTTTTTAATTATTTTTAACATTAGATGTTTTTACTATTGGCGCTGCATAGGCTGCGTCAATGGTAAAAAACTTGGTCACACAGGGTTAATAGCAGTGGTAACGGAGTGCATTACCCGCGGCATAACGCGGTTCGTTACCGCCGGCATTAACCCTGTGTGAGCGGTGAGCGGAGGGGTGTATGCGGGCGCTGGGCAGTGAGTGCGGGGATTAAGGAGCGGCCATTTTCTTCCGGACTGTGCACGTCGCAGATTGGTCGCGGCAGCCATGACAGGCAGCTGGCGAGACCAATCAGCGAACGAATAACCGTTACAGACAGAAGGACAGATAGAAGTACCCCTCAGACAATTATATAGTAGATAATTCTGCCCCTATAGCTACCATAATACTTTCCTAGTGTACAGGAATATAACTACTATGATACTGCTCCTTATGTACAAGAATATAACTACTATAATACTGCCCCCTATGTACAAGAATATAGCTACTATAATACTGCCCCTATGTACAAGAATATAACTACTATAATACTGCCCCCTATGTACAAGAATATAACTACTATAATACTGCCCCTATGCAGGGGTGGATTAAGGGTAGCCAGGGCCCCGGGCTGTTCAGACACTGTGGGCCCCTCCGGTCATGTGACGGGGGGTCATGTGACGGGGGGTCATGTGACGGGGGTCATGTGACCGGGGGGGGGGGTCATATTATACCCGAACCAGATTATTCGAGAAAAATGGCCGGGCCCTACTCTACTGTAACCTATTAAATATTTGTTAAAATCTGCAATATAATTTAGGTATATTTTGACCAATAATATCACATACAAGGAACAAATACCACCGCGCCATGACCAGACCACAAATTACAAACACAGTGATCGAATAATATCACATACAAGGAACAAATACCACCGCACCATGTCAAGACCACATATTGCCACCACTTGGTGACCAAATAGCACATTCAAGGCACAAATACCACAACACCATTTCCAGACCACATATTACCACCACATAGTGACTGAATACTACAATACTGATCAGTAATAATAAAAAAAAAACACACAATACTATCACCATAAGTGCCAGTATTCACAGGAGATCTATACTTAGTATGCAGTGTCTGTGTAGAGGTAATACAGAGATCACTGGTGACATTATACACAGGAGCTCTGTATATAGTGTATAGGTAATACAGTGATCACTGGTGACATTGTACACAGGACCTCTGTATATAGTATAGTGTCAATGTATAGGTAACACTGACTCACCAATGACGTCTCTAGGTGAAGTCCTTCATCTTTCATCCAGCACAGACCGTCGTCACTTCATCCAGCCAGGACTCGTTTCTGCAGGAAATAACACAGTTATCTCGAGCTCTGCTTGCAGAACACATTACTTAATTTTTCACAACTTCTACATTACACATGGAGAAAAAAAGGCGATATAGAGTCACTCTGCACAGTAACAGGACCGCCCCCCCATTTAAAACAGTATACTCAAAAAATAAAATAAATACATCACTGCAGTAATAATATCCCTTAATTAGCCCCTATGGTAATAATATTCCCCACCCTGGCCCCGTGTGTCTCATTCCTGGCTCCTGCCATATGTTCTCCCATCCTGCCCTCATGAGTATCCATTCTACCCCATGTGATCTCCCCATCCTGCCCCATCTGTCTCCATCGTATTCTCCTGCCCCATGATCCAATCCTGCCCCATGTCTTTCATTCTGCCCCGTGTCTACATTCTGCCCATGCCTCCAGTCCTGCCCCCAGTGCGTCCAGCAATCTGCCCCAGTGTGTCCAGCATATTACCCCCAGTGTGTCCAGCAATCTGCCCCAGTATGTCCAGCATATTGCCCCAGTAACCAGCAATCTGCCCCAGTGTGTCCAGCATTGCCCCCAGACAGTGTCTCCAGCAATCTGCCCCAGTGTCTGACTCCAGCATATTGCCCCCAGACAGTGTGTTCAACAATCTGCCCCAGTATGTCCAGCATATTGCCCCAGTGTGTCCAGCATATTACCACCAGTGTGTCCTGCAATCTGCCCCAGTATGTCCAATTGTCCAGCATTGCCCCCAGTGTGTCCAGCAATCTGCCCCATTGTCTCCAGCATATTACCCCCAGTGTGTCCAGCAATCTGCCCCAGTATGTCCAGCAATCTGCCCCAGTGTCTCTAGCATTGACCCAGTGTCTCCAGCAATCTGCCCCAGTGTGTCCTCCAGCATTGCCCCAGTGTCTCCAGCAATCTGCCCCAGTGTGTCCTCCAGCATTGCCCCAGTGTGTCCAGCAATCTGCCCCAGTGTGTCCTCGAGCATTGCCCCAGTGTGTCCAGCAATCTGCCCCAGTGTCTCCAGCATTGCCCCAGTGTCTCCAGCATTGCCCCAGTGTCTCCAGCAATCTGCCCCAGTGTCTCCAGCAATCTGCCCCAGTGTCTCCAGCAATCTGCCCCATTGTCTCCAGCAATCTGCCTGTTGTGAATTCTGTTTTTGGGCTCCCTCTGGTGGTTACAACTGGTACTGGGTGACTTTGGTGGGTTGCGGTCTCTGGTTTCCACCTGTTCATCTGAGGCTGGGTGTTTCCTATTTAACCTGGCTTTCCTGTCATTCCCTGGCCGGCTATCAATGTATCAGTGTGTCTCTGTTACCTGCTCCTAAAGCCTTCAAGACAAGCTAAGTTCTGATTTCCCTGTTTCATGTTTGCTTTCATGTTTTTAGTCCAGCTTGCAGATATGTAATTCTCTGCTACTGGTTGCTCTGGTGGGCTGAAATTACCACTCATGTACCATGAGTTGGCACATGAGTTCAAGTAATTTCAGGATGGTATTTTGAAGGGTTTTTAAGCTGACCGCGCAGTGCACCTTTTGTATCCTCTGCTATCTAGCTTAAAGCGGGCCTCATTTTGCTGAATCTATTTTCATAACTACGTTTGTGCCTTCCTCTCATTTCACCGTCATTATATGTGGGGGGCTGCTATTTCTGTGGGAATATTTCTCTGGAGGCAAGATAGGTCTGTGATTCTTCTGATAGGGGAAGCTAGATCTTCGGCTGGCGCGAGGCGTCTAGAGTCCCCCCAGGAACGCTCCCCGGCTACTGTTAGTTGAGTGTTGAGGTTCAGGATCGCGGTCAGCTCAGGTTCCATCACCCTAGAGCTCGTCCTGTTTTTGCCCATGTTCTGTTGCTAAATTCCCTGCCATTGGGAACATGACATCTGCCCCAGTGTCTCCAGCAATCTGCCCCAGTGTCTCCAGCAATCTGCCCCAGTGTCTACAGCATTGCCCCCAGTGTCTACAGCAATCTGCCCCAGTGTCTAAAGCAATCTGCCCCAGTGTCTAAAGCAATCTGCCCCAGTGTCTCCAGCAATCTGCCCCAGTGTCTCCAGCAATCTGCCCCAGTGTCTCCAGCAATCTGCCCCAGTGTCTAAAGCAATCTGCCCCAGTGTCTACAGCATTGCCCCCAGTGTCTACAGCAATCTGCCCCAGTGTCTCCAGCAATCTGCCCCAGTGTCTAAAGCAATCTGCCCCAGTGTCTCCAGCAATCTGCCCCAGTGTCTCCAGCAATCTGCCCCAGTGTCTCCAGCAATCTGCCCCAGTGTCTACAGCATTGCCCCCAGTGTCTACAGCAATCTGCCCCAGTGTCTAAAGCAATCTGCCCCAGTGTCTAAAGCAATCTGCCCCAGTGTCTCCAGCAATCTGCCCCAGTGTCTCCAGCATTGCCCCAGTGTCTCCAGCAATCTGCCCCAGTGTCTCCAGCATTGCCCTCAGTGTGTCCAGCAATCTGCCCCAGTGTCTCCAGCATTGCCCCAGTGTCTCCAGCAATCTGCCCCCGTGTCTCCAGCATTGCCCCCAATGTGTCCACAGTCCACCGTTAGCTTATAAAAAAAACAAAAAAAAAAAACAAAAAAAAACAGTCTCCTCACCTTACCAGCGCTCCACGCGGCGAGCTCCCTCCAGCAGCGCACACTCGCCGGCGACTGACAATGACGTCAGACGCCGGCGACGTGTGAGCTGCGGCCGACTTCAGCTGCCAGCCTCCAATTGGCTGGCTGGCGGCTGTTGTTAACTATTGAGGTGCGGGCGCGCGCGCGCGCGCACGCATGTCAATAGGAAAGCGCCGCAGCGCCGGAAGGGGCCCGGTGAGCAGATGAGAAGGGGCCCGATGCGGACCCCCTGTCTCTGCCCACCGGGTCCGGGCGGCGGGGCACATAAATGCCGGCGGGCCGGGCATTCAGTCACACTCCGGCGGATTATCAGAGGGTCAATCTGCGGTGGCCCAGGGCCCCCCCAAGCCACTGGGCCCTGGGCTACCGCCCATATTGACCCTCTGATAATCCGCCCCTGCCCCTATGTACAAGAATATAACTACTATAATACTGCTCCTATGTACAAGAATATAACTACTATAATACTGCCCCTATGTACAAGAATATAACCACTATAATACTGTCCCCTATGTACAAGAATATAACTACTATAATACTGCCCCTATGTACAAGAATATAACTACTATAATACTGCCCCTATGTACAAGAATATAACTACTATAATACTGCTCCTATGTACAAGAATATAACTACTATAATACTGCTCCTATGTACAAGAATATAACTACTATAATACTGCTCCTATGTACAAGAATATAACTGCTATAATACTGCTCCTATGTATAAGAATATAACTACTATAATACTGCTCCTATGTACAAGAATATAACTACTATAATACTGCTCCTATGTACAAGAATATAACTACTATAATACTGCTCCTATGTACAAGAATATAACTACTATAATACTGCTCCTATGTATAAGAATATAACTACTATAATACTGCTCCTATGTACAAGAATATAACTACTATAATACTGCTCCTATGTACAAGAATATAACTACTATAATACTGCTCCTATGTATAAGAATATAACTACTATAATACTGCCTCCTATGTACAAGAATATAACTACTATAATACTGCTCCTATGTACAAGAATATAACTACTATAATACTGCTCCTATGTACAAGAATATAACTGCTATAATACTGCTCCTATGTACAAGAATATAACTACTATAATACTGCTCCTATGTACAAGAATATAACTACTATAATACTGCTCCTATGTACAAGAATATAACTACTATAATACTGCTCCTATGTATAAGAATATAACTACTATAATACTGCTCCTATGTACAAGAATATAACTACTATAATACTGCTTCTATGTACAAGAATATAACTACTATAATACTGCTCCTATGTACAAGAATATAACTACTATAATACTGCCCCCTATGTACAAGAATATAACTACTATAATACTGCCCCTATGTACAAGAATATAACTACTATAATACTGCCCCCTATGTACAAGAATATAACTACTATAATACTGCCCCATATGTACATGGGGCTGGTCAGACATTGCAATTGATTATGGAACTAAGCTTGATGATGTATTAATGTGCTAATGATTGTTCTGATGATGTATTCCTATACTGATAGTGGTGTTGTTGTATTTATGTACTGATGATAGATTTGGTTATGTATTCATGCATTGATTATTGTTCTGGTTGATGTATTGATTGTGGTTCTAGTTGATATATTCATGTACTGATGGTGGTTCTGTAGATATACTCCTGTACCCTACATGGTTGTGAAGCTGTCAGAGGCGTAGCTAGGGTTTTGGTCCGGGGGGGCGAAGCTTCTGAGTGGGCCCCTAACCAGGCAACCTTGATTACAACTCGGTGACGCCCCCTAATAGTGGAGGAGAACCTCAGCAGATGACCGCCCTGTTACTAAAGATAATCTTTATATAAAGACCAATATTGATATTACCACCATATGGTCAGTGGTAGATACCAGTCCTACAGAACATATAACAGATCACAGCACAGTTACAGATAATGACTTACCGTTGACATTCTTTCTGATGGAATCGTTCACTTTTCCCGTCTTTTCCATCTGGCCCAGACCGACATGACAACTTTTTCCAGCAATGACTCATCTGCAGAGAATACAACAAAGACACATTTCACTTCTCATATTCCAGCCCTATCACCATCTATTCCCAACCTGCACAAAGTCCTCATCCTGCTGATACCCCAATACTGAGCCGCTGCTGCCGTATGTGCCCCTATTACTGCCCCTGATACCCCAATACTGAGCCGCTGCTGCCGTATGTGTCCCTATTACTGCCCCTGATACCCCAATACTGAGCCGCTGCTGCCGTATGTGTCCCTATTACTGCCCCTGATACCCCAATACTGAGCCGCTGCTGCCGTATGTGCCCCTATTACTGCCCCTGATACCCCAATACTGAGCCGCTGCTGCCGTATGTGTCCCTATTACTGCACCTGATACCCCAATACTGAGCCGCTGCTGCCGTATATGTCCCTATTACTGCCCCTGATACCTCAGTACTGAGCCGCTGCTGCCGTATGTGTCCCTATTACTGCACCTGATACCCCAATACTGAGCCGCTGCTGCCGTATGTGTCCCTATTACTGCTCCTGATACCCCAATACTGAGCCGCTGCTGCTGTATGTGTCCTTATTACTGCTCCTGATACCCCAATACTGAGCCGCTGCTGCCGTATGTGTCCTTATTACTGCCCCTGATACCCCGACACTGAGCCACTGCTGCCGTATGTGTCCCTATTACTGCACCTGATACCCCAATACTGAGCCGCTGCTGCCGTATGTGTCCCTACTACTGCCCCTGATACCCCAATACTGGGCCGCTGCTGCCGTATGTGTCCCTATTACTGCACCTGATACCCCAATACTGAGCTGCTGCTGCCGTATGTGTCCCTATTACTGCACCTGCTGTGTGATTCTCTGTGCCCTCTAAATTCTGAAGCAACCCTCTACAATATAGTAATGCCGGGTGCAAGTGTCCTAGAAAACAGTGCCTATATTTTGCCACTAGAAAGTAATAATGCCCTCTGTGTGCCCCTTTGATAGTCACAGTAACCTGAGTTCCCCTATAACAATAAGTGCCCACTTTACATTTAATAAAGTCCCAAGTCTCCCCCTGTACAGCTCCCCTGTACACAGCATGATGCTCTCTTATACACAGTATAGTGCACCCACACAGTATACTGACTCCTAAGTAGCCCCCAAGCTGTTTGATGGCTCCAACAATGTGTAATGACCCCCACACTGTAATCTCCATACTATATGATGGCCCCCTAGATAGCCTCCATATACAGTAGCATAATGCACCAAATAGTCCACAATATAGTATAATGCACTCCCCATAGGCAGACTCTATAGCATATGGCAGCCCCCATAGGCAGACCCTGTAATAAGGCGGCAGACCCTGTAATAAGGCAGCCCCCATAGTCAGACCCTGTAATATGCAGCCCCCTTAGTCAGACCCTGTAATAAGGCAGCACCCCCATAGGCAGACCCTGTAATAAGGCAGCACCCCCATAGGCAGACCCTGTAATAAGGCAGCACCCCCATAGTCAGACCCTGTAATAAGGCAGCAGACCCTGTAATAAGGCAGCACCCCCATAGTTAGACTCTGTAATAAGACAGCCCCCATAGTCAGACCCTGTAATAAGGCAGCTCCCTTAGTCAGACCCTGTAATAGGGCAGCACCCCCATAGTCAGACCCTGTAATAAGGCAGCCCCCCATAGTCAGACCCTGTAATAAGGAAGCCCCCATAGTCAGACCCTGTAATAAGGCAGCCCCCCATAGTCAGACCCTGCAATAAGGCAGCCCCCATAGTCAGACCCTGTAATAAGGCAGCACCCATAGTCAGACCCTGTAATAAGGCAGCCCCCCATAGTCAGACCATGTAATAAGGCAGCCCCCCATAGGCAGACCCTGTAATAAGGCAGCCCCCCATAGGCAGACCCTGTAATAAGGCAGCCCCCATAGTCAGACCCTGTAATAAGGCAGCCCCCATAGTCAGAACCTGTAATAAGGCAGCCTGCCCATAGGCAGACCCTGTAATAAGGCAGCAGCACCCATTAAAATAAATACTCAACTCTCTTCTTCCTGGTTCCTGCGCTGCTCCAGCTGATCTCCTGATAGCGGGCGACGGGCAGTGACGTCATTGTGCCCGCTGTCAGTGTCAGCGACGTCTGACGCTAACACTGACATGGGGATGATGGGAGAAGATCACTGAGCCACTTATGAATCTACTTCATCGTAGCCTTCTCAATCCCATACTTGGTCATTTTTTTCAATTAGGATAGTATGAAATACTTTTCAAATGCTTTGCTGAAGTTGAGATATACTATATCTACCACATTTCCCTGATCCACCCAGTCAGTGATTCCATCATTGAAGGAAAATAGATTAGTCTGACATTACTTGTTTGTAATAAACCCATGCTGGCTTTGGCTAATTACTGTATTCTTATCCAAGTACTTACATACATGCTGTTTAATAATTTGTTCAAATCTATTTCCTGGAATAGAAGTAAGGCCCACTGGCGTGTAATTTCCTGGCTCAATCTTCTTTCCTTTTTTGAAGATAGGGACAACATTTGTCTTTCTCCAATCTTCTGAGACTTCTGTTTTCCAGTATCTATCAAAGATTATGGCTAGTGGTTCTGCAATTTCCCCTGCTAACTCTTTCAGTACCCTAAGATGTAATTAATCTGGACCAGGAGGCTTAAATTCATGTAAATTAGCTAAGTGTTCCCTAACTATCTGTCAGTTTATGGATAGTGTGTATTCTTTTATTGATTTGAGAGAACAATGAAGATCAGTTGATATTACAATTGCTCTCTTAGAGAACACAGATGCAAAATAGGAATTTAAAAGTTTGGCCTTCTCAACATCATTTTTGACCACTTCACCCTTTTCATCCCACAAAAATCCTATAGCATCTTAGACTTTTCTTTTGCTTTTGACATAACCCCCAAAAGATTTTTTACTGCTTTTGGTTTCCCTTGCAAGCCTTACTTCATTACTGGCTTTAGCTCTTCAAAGTCTTGTCCTGCATTCACTGCACACATCATTATATTCTTCTTTAGGTATGGCCCCCTCTTTCCATTTGATATACATTTTTTCTCTTTTTAACAAGTGTTTAAGTTCTATGTTCATCCACCCTGGTTTTTTAAAGGCTTCCAATTCTTCCTTTTTTTCGGGATTGTTACTGATTGTTCGGTGAGATTTTCATTAAGCAAAATCTCCCATCCTTCTTGGATGGGAGTTATATTCTTGTACATAGGAGCAGTATTATAGTAGTTATATTCTTGTACATAGGAGCAGTATTATAGTAGTTATATTCTAGTACATAGGAGCAGTATTATAGTAGTTATATTCTTGTACATAGGAGCAGTATTATAGTAGTTATATTCTAGTACATAGGAGCGGTATTATAGTAGTTATATTCTTGTACAAAGGGGGCAGTATTATAGCAGTTATATTATTGTACACAGGGGCAGTATTATATTAGTTATATTCTTGTACATAGGAGTAGTATTATAGTAGCTATATTCTTGTACATAGGAGCAGCATTATAGTAGTTATTTTCTTGTAAATAGGGAGCAGTGTTATAGTAGTTATATTCTTGTACATAGAGGCAGTATTATAGAAGTTATATTCTTGTACATAGGAGCAGTATTATAGTAGTTATTTTCTTGTACATAGGGAGCAGTATTATAGTAGTTATATTCTTGTACATAGGGGCAGTATTATAGTAGTTATATTTTTGTACATAGGGAGCAGTATTATAGTAGATATATTCTTGTACATAGGAGTAGTATTATAGTAGTTATATTCTTGTACATAGGAGCAGTATTATAGTAGTTATATTCTTGTACATTGGGGCAGTATTATAGTAGTTATATTCTTGTACATAGGAGCAGTATTATAGTAGTTATATTCTTGTACATAGGAGCAGTATTATCGTAGTTATATTCTTGTACACAGGGGGCAGTATTATAGTAGTTATATTCTTGCACATAGGAGCAGTATAATAGTAGTTATATTCTTGTACACAGGGGGCAGTATTATAGTAGTTATATTCTTGTACATAGGAGCAGTATTATAGTAGTTATGTTCTTGTACATAGGGGGCAGTATTATAGTAGTTATGTTCTTGTACATAGGAGCAGTATTATAGTAGTTATGTTCTTGTACATAGGGGGCAGTATTATAGTAGTTATATTCTTGCACATAGGAGCAGTATTATAGTAGTTATATTCTTGTACATAGGGGACAGTATTATAGTAGTTATATTCTTGTACTTAGAGGCAGTATTATAGTAGTTTATTCATATATACTGTAGGTGTAATATTATAGTAGTTATATTCTTTTTGTACATAGGAGCAGTATTATAGTAGTTATATTCTTGTACATAGGAGACAGTATTATAGTAGCTATATTCTTGTACATAGGGGGCAGTATTATAGTAGTTATATTCTTGTACATAGGGGGCAGTATTATAGTAGTTATATTCTTGTACATAGGGGCAGTATTATAGTAGTTATATTCTTGTACATAGGAGCAGTATTATAGTAGTTATATTCTTGTACATAGGGGCAGTATTATAGTAGTTATATTCTTGTACATAGGGAGCAGTATTATAGTAGTTATATTCTTGTACATAGGAGACAGTATTATAGTAGCTATATTCTTGTACATAGGGGGCAGTATTATAGTAGTTATATTCTTGTACATAGGGGCAGTATTATAGTAGTTATGTTCTTGTACATAGGAGCAGTATTATAGTAGTTTTATTCTTGTACATAGGATCAGTATTATAGTGGTTATAGTCTTATATGTAGGAGCTGTATTATAGTGGTTATATTTATATTATTGTACATAGAAGCTGTAATATAGTGGTTATAGTCACTCATACGGAGACAGGCCAACACTCTGCACGGTTGCTGTCATGGACAGATGTAGGCTCCTTTTACTCACCCATTCTTAGACCTGGAGATGCTTATGCCCCTCATACCTTCCCTGATCGAGTACATTTAGATGCCTCTATTTTTGACATAGTGTCGGATTCACTTTAAATGCCTTCACTATATCTGGAATTTATCCGAAAATCATTTTGAAGCTATAAAAAAACTATTGTGATCTCAGAATATCCTATACGCTGCAAGGAACGATCTCTGGCAAACGTGCCGTGCAGGTTGGGACATATCCTATTTCAATGACCGCCCCAAGGGATAAAACATAATGTTCATCAGACAAAAATACATTGTTCGCATAAATTGTTCGTACGAGATGATTGCTTCATTCCGAGGGAAGAATTCACTTTCCTAAATACTATGGAATAGTTCATTCCACCTAAACCACAGAGCAATCAGGAGCTCAGACATTCATTGACGCTTTATATTAAAGAGGCTGTTGTCCTTGAAGACAATAGTGTAAATATGAAGAACATGGCCAAAAAATGGCATCGTTGATCAATGAGCCTCCACCTCCTCATCTTCAGCATGCAGGGATCACAATTTTAAGGCACGAGCTAGTCTCAAATGGAGAAACTCCAATGGGTCTGGCCTCTCTGGAACTTTCTCAACTTTAACGACAGTAAAACAAGAGCCATTGTGATCCTTTGGACCTAGTAGAATTCCCATTACATGGTTTCAAGTTATTGGCTATGCTCTGCGCTGTGTAGCATTTTATTAAAACTGTAAAGATCGCTTTATGAGTAAGAAAACCCAGTTTTAAATATACCAATAGGGAATTGGGACCTAAAGGGGTTGTCCTTATCAACATAATGTCGGTGGGGGTCTGACACCATGACACCACGCACCACCACCGATCAGCAGTTAGCAAGACATTGTGCAACTGATGGGTGCATGAGTTGCCCGCCAAAGGAGTTGTAAAGCAATAAAAGTTTGTGACGCCACCTGTGGTGTTCGGTCAGGGGTGACCGATGCTGCTCAACCCCTTTACCCCCAAGGGTGGTTTGCACGTTATGGACAGGGCCAATTTTTACAATTCTGACCACTGTCCCTTTATGAGGTTATAACTCTGGAACTCTTCAATGGATCCCTGTGATTCTGACATTGTTTTCTCATGACATATTGTACTTCATGATAGTGGTAAAATTTATTTGATATTACCAGCACTTATTGGTGAAAAAAGTGGAAATTTGGCTTGAATTTTGAAAATTTCGCAATTTTCCAACTTTGAATTTTTATGCCCTTAAATCACAGAGTTATGTCACAAAAAATACTTAATAAGTAACATTTCTCACATGTCTACTTTACATCAGCACAATTTCGGATCCAAAATTTTTTTTTGTTAGGTAGTTATAAGGGTTAAAAGTTCTCATTTTTACAACACCATTTTTTTTTTAGGGAACACATCACATTTGAAGTCATTTTGAGGGGTCTGTATGATAGAAAATACCCAAGTGTGACACCGTTCTAAAAACTGCACCGCTCAAGGTGCTCAAAACCATATTCAAGAAGTTTATTAACCCTTCAGGTGTTTCACAGGAATTTTTGGAATGTTTAAAAAAAAAAATGAACATTTATTTTTTTTTCACAAAAAATTAACTTCAGCTCCAATTTGTTTTATTTTACCAAGGGTAACAGGAGAAATTGGACCCCAAAAGTTGTTGTGCAATTTGTCCTGAGTACGCCGATACCCCATATGTGGGGGTAAACCACTGTTTGGGCGCATGGGAGAGCTCGGAAGGGAAGGAGCGCCATTTGACTTTTCAATGCAAAATTGACTGGAATTGAGATAGGACGCCATGTATCGTTTGCAGAGCCCCTGATGTGCCTAAACATTGAAACCCCCCACAAGTGACACCATTTTGGAAAGTAGACCCCCTAAGGAACTTATCTAGATGTGTGGTGAGCACTTTGACCCACCAAGTGTTTCACTACAGTTAATAACGCTGAGCCATGAAAATAAAAAATCTTTTTTTTCCACAAAAATTGTTCTTTAGCCCCCAGTTTTGTATTTTCTCAAGGGTAACAGGAGAAATTGGACCCCAAAAGTTGTTGTCCAATTTGTCCTGAGTATGCTGATACCCTATATTTGGAGGGGAAGCACCGTTTGGGTGCATGGCAGAGCTCGGAAGGGAAGGAGCGCCGTTTGGAATGCAGACTTGCAGATGGAATAGTCTGCAGGCCTCATGTTGCATTTGCAGAGCCCCTGATGTACCTAAACAGTAGAAACCCCCCATAAGTGACCCCATATTGGAAACTAGACCCCCAAAGGAACTTATCTAGATGTGTTGTGAGAACTTTGAAATCCCAAATGTTTCACTACAGTTAATAACACAGAGCCGTGAAAATAAAAATAAAAAATTTCCACAAAAATTATATTTTAGCCCCCAGTTTTGTATTTTTTGTGACAGGAGAAATTGGACCCCAAAAGTTGTTGTCCAATGTGTCCTGAGTACGCTGATACCCCATATGTTGGGGTAAACCCCTGTTTGGGTGCACGGGAGAGTTCAGAAGGGAAGGAGCACTGTTTTACTTTTTCAACACAGAATTGGCTGGAATTGAGATCGGACACCATGTCGTGTTTGGAGAGCCCCTGATGTTCCTGAACAGTGGAAACTCCCCAATTCTAACTCCAACCCTAATCCAAACACACCGCTAACCCTAATCCCAACGGTTACCATAACCACACCCCTAGCCCTGACACACCCCTAACTCTAATCCCAACCCTAATCCCAAGTGTAAATGTAATCCAAACTCTAACCCTAACTTTGGCCCCAACCCTAACCCTAACATTAGCCCCAACTCTAACCCTAGCCTTAACCCTAGCCCTAAACCTAATGGGAAAATGGAAATAAATACATTTTTTTAATTTTATAATTTTTCCCTAACTAAGGGGGTGATGAAGGGGGGTTTGATTTACTTTTATAGCGGGTTTTTTACCAGATTTTTATGATTGGCAGCTGTCACACACTAAAAGACGCTTTTTATTGCAAAAAATAGTTTTTGTGTCTCCACACTTTGAGACCTATAATTTTTCCATATTTTGGTCCACAGCGTGTGAAAGCTGCCAAACATAAAAACCCGATATAAATCTGGTATCTCTGTAATCGCACCAACCCGAAGAATAAAGTTGAGTAATCACTTATACCGCACGAGGAACTGTAATGAGGAAGACCGGGCTGCAGGTGACTGCATCATGCTGGGGCCGGAACTGCTGAGACTGCATCCCATGTTGCCCGGGGGAAAGAATAGGGGACAGTACAGGTCTTATGACCCAGGAATGGGGTTCATGACTAAGCCAGGCAGTGAGGAGAAAGCGCGCGAACACACAGTGAGTTTCCCGCCGGCAGCGAGGGCAGCTGCAGGCGTGCGACACTCACCGCAGTATGAGAGACAGCGCAGGGCAGAACTGCAAGAGAGTTTTCACTTACGGGCGAATCAGGAGCCGGGTTACTGTAATAAGAGGCTACAGGGGTAATAAGAGGCTCAGGAGCCGGGTTACTGTAATAAGAGGCTACAGGGGTAATAAGAGGATCAGGAGCCGGGTTACTGTAATAAGAGGTTACAGGGTAATAAGAGGATCAGGAGCCGGGTTACTGTAATAAGAGGTTACAGGGTAATAAGAGGATCAGGAGCCGGGTTACTGTAATAAGAGGTTACGGGGTAATAAGAGGATCAGGAGCCGGGTTAATGTAATAGGAGGTTACTGGGGTAATAAGAGGATCAGGAGCCGAGTTACCGTAATAAGAGGTTACAGGGGTAATAAGAGGATCAGGAGCCGGGTTACTGTAATAAGAGGTTACAGGGGTAATAAGAGGATCAGGAGCCGGGGTATTGTAATAAGAGGATCAGGAGCCGGGTTACTGTAATAAGAGGTTACAGGGTAATAAGAGGATCAGGAGCTGGGTTACTGTAATAAGAGGTAACAGGGGTAATAAGAGGATCAGGAGCCGGGTTACTGTAATAAGAGGTTACAGGGTAATAAGAGGATCAGGAGCCGGGTTACTGTAATAAGAGGTTACAGGGGTAATAAGAGGATCAGGAGCCGGGTTACTGTAATAAGAGGTTACAGGGTAATAAGAGGATCAGGAGCCGAGTTACTGTAATAAGAGGTTACAGGGTAATAAGAGGATCAGGAGCCGGGTTACTGTAATAAGAGGGTACAGGGTAATAAGAGGATCAGGAGCCGGGTTACTGTAATAAGAGGTTACTGGGGTAATAAGAGGATCAGGAGCCGGGTTACTGTAATAAGAGGTTACAGGGTAATAAGAGGATCAGGAGCCGGGTTACTGTAATAAGAGGTTACTGGGGTAATAAGAGGATCAGGAGCCGGGTTACTGTAATAAGAGGTTACAGGGTAATAAGAGGATCAGGAGCCGGGTTACTGTAATAAGAGGTTACAGGGTAATAAGAGGATCAGGAGCCGGGTTACTGTAATAAGAGGTTACAGGGTAATAAGAGGATCAGGAGCCGGGTTACTGTAATAAGAGGTTACAGGGGTAATAAGAGGATCAGGAGCCGGGTTACTGTAATAAGAGGTTACAGGGTAATAAGAGGATCAGGAGCTTGGTTACTGTAATAAGAGGTTACAGGGGTAATAAGAGGATCAGGAGCCGGGTTACTGTAATAAGAGGCTACAGGGTAATAAGAGGATCAGGAGCCGGGTTACTGTAATAAGAGGTTACAGGGTAATAAGAGGATCAGGAGCCGGGTTACTGTAATAAGAGGTTACAGGGTAATAAGAGGATCAGGAGCCGGGTTACTGTAATAAGAGGTTACAGGGTAATAAGAGGATCAGGAGCCGGGTTACTGTAATAAGAGGTTACAGGGTAATAAGAGGATCAGGAGCCGGGTTACTGTAATAAGAGGTTACAGGGGTAATAAGAGGATCAGGAGCCGGGTTACTGTAATAAGAGGTTACAGGGTAATAAGAGGATCAGGAGCCGGGTTACTGTAATAAGAGGTTACAGGGGTAATAAGAGGATCAGGAGCCGGGTTACTGTAATAAGAGGTTACAGGGTAATAAGAGGATCAGGAGCCGGGTTACTGTAATAAGACGTTACAGGGTAATAAGAGGATCAGGAGTCGGGTTACTGTAATAAGAGGTTACAGTGTAATAAGAGGATCAGGAGCCGGGTTACTGTAATAAGAGGTTACAGGGTAATAAGAGGATCAGGAGCCGGGTTACTGTAATAAGAGGTTACAGGGTAATAAGAGGATCAGGAGCCGGGTTACTGTAATAAGAGGTTACAGGGGTAATAAGAGGATCAGGAGCCGGGTTACTGTAATAAGAGGTTACAGGGGTAATAAGAGGATCAGGAGCCGGGTTACTGTAATAAGAGGTTACAGGGTAATAAGAGGATCAGGAGCCGGGTTACTGTAATAAGAGGTTACAGAGTAATAAGAGGATCAGGAGCCGGGTTACTGTAATAAGAGGTTACAGGGGTAATAAGAGGATCAGGAGCCGGGTTACTGTAATAAGAGGTTACAGGGGTAATAAGAGGATCAGGAGTCGGGTTACTGTAATAAGAGATTACAGGGGTAATAAGAGGATCAGGAGCCGGGTTACTGTAATAAGAGGTTACAGGGTAATAAGAGGATCAGGAGCCGGGTTACTGTAATAAGAGGTTACAGGGTAATAAGAGGATCAGGAGCCGGGTTACTGTAATAAGAGGTTACAGGGTAATAAGAGGATCAGGAGCCGGGTTACTGTAATAAGAGGTTACAGGGTAATAAGAGGATCAGGAGCCGGGTTACTGTAATAAGAGGTTACAGGGGTAATAAGAGGATCAGGAGCCGGGTTACTGTAATAAGAGGTTACAGGGTAATAAGGGGATCAGAATCCAGTTTACTGTAATGACTCTCTGGGACCCAATTTTAGGAGATTAGTGGTGTATTAATGTAAGCAGGTTGCTTTAATACAATGTTATTGCAGTATTTCCCCTGATGTCAGGGCAGTATTGATGCTGTCAGTAGACTATCTAGAATGTGGCTTTCCCGGTTCTCTGGCGAAGGTTACGTTCATAGATGAGGATTGTGTGCTGGTTGCTTGAGACCCTCTTCTCCATATAAAGACTGAATCAGTGGCACGTTCATCTGTTTACAAAAGTTGGTTTAAAGACAGGAATTTATCTTCCTCTTGGATTTTCTCCCTCCCTCCGGCTTCTTGCCAGACTCGCTCCTTCTTGCTTCTGCTCTCTGCATTGCTACTAGATTTATTTAAGAGTAAAATCTGAGATATTCCCGGAGACGGACTTATAAGGAGCGCAGTGCGAGGACGGCGGGAGAGCCAGCACAGCGTCACAGCGCACCAGCAGACGGCTACTATCATCATGCACTCACCTGCATTAGAACATCGCAGAGACGGCCTTCTGTAGGAGATTCACTGCGTTATCCTACACATTTGCAGGGTTAAGTATAAGATATACCGGTGGCTTTCACTCCCTTGTCCGGATCCTGAGAGGGTCCCTAAGGTCCCATATGAGGAACCAGTCCAACAAATGACACAAAATAATGTCGGGCCTTTTGCATATTTTGCACCATGACACAGATATTACCAATGTCAATCATTAAAGGGTCGTTTCTGTCTCATAAAGTGATGAACTATGTTACCACTTTGTTGGGGGGATCCATCTTTGGTACTGATAATATAGCTTAACGTGTCCTTTTAGGACTTTTCTGATCTCCAATTTAGAACCCGCTTCTACTAGTCACAGTGATTAGTTACTTCATGATTACAGATTGTAAGAGTGTGGTATATTTTATGGATACCACATTTAACCTCTTCAAGACATATGACGTACATTTTACGTCATATGTCGTGTTGCTGACTTTGCTGCAGGCTCACGCGCTGAGCCCGCATCTTTCTTAACTGTTGATGGCTGATTTAATCAGCCATCATGTGCCTCTAACAGCTGTGGGTGATCGAAGCATCATTCCCCACGTGCCCAATTGTGCACCCATGACAAGATTGTGGGGCCCTGATGGATTGCCATGACAGCTGCAGGCTTGTTAAAGACCTCCGTGTTTGACATAACAATTTTCCTGTGAAAGCCAGCCCATGGCTGGTGTTCGTAGGAGATTGTGGTTTTCAGTAAAAATATGAAAAAAATAAAAAAATACAAAAGATCAAATTACCCCCTTTTTACTCCATTAAAAATAAAATAATAAAAAATGCACATATTTGGTATAAAAGTCCCAACTATAAAAATATAAAATTACCGTATATACTCATGTCTAAGCCAAGTTTTTCAGCACATTTTTTTGTGCTGAAAACACCCCCCTTGGCTTATACACGAGTCATTGTTCCAGTTTATGGTGGGGGAGCAGCGGGTCACAGAGGCAGGAGCCGACGGCTGCGGCTAAAGCCTGTGCCCGCTGCTAAAGAGAAATTAATATTCACTGCACTGGCAGTGAATATTCACTTCTCTTATAGCGTGCACAGTTAAAGCCACAGCCACCGGCTTCCAGCACACATCCTACTTACCTTCCCTGTGCGCCCTTGCTGCATCTCGTTCTCATCCCTGCTCATTAAGGTAATGAATATTCACCTCTCTCCACTCCCATAGACGTGGAGTGAATATTCATTACCTTAATGAGCACGTGATCGCTCGGCTGGAAGAGCTGCTGGCGCAGGAATGAGATGCAGCAAGGGCACGCAGGGAAGGTAAGTAGGATGTTTTATTTTTTTTATAGGAACCATGCATACAAGGACAGGGATGGGGAGCCATGCATACAAGGACAGGGATGGGGAGCCATGCATACAAGGACAGGGATGGGGAGCCATGCATGCAAGGACAGGGATGGGGAGCCATGCATGCAAGGACAGGGATGGGGAGCCATACATACAAGGACAGGGATGAGGGGACAATACATATCCGGCATATACTCGAGTCAATAAGTTTTCCCAGTTTTTCGTGGCAAAATTAGGTGCCTCAGCTTATACTTGGGTCAACTTATACATTAGTATATACAGGTGCATCTCACAAAATTAGAATATCATCAAAAAGTTAACTTATTTCAGTTCTTCAATACAAAAAGTGAAACTCATATATTCTCTAGAGTCATTACACACAGAGTAATCTATTTCATGTGTTTATTTCTGTTAATGTTGATTATTATGGCTTACAGCCAATGGAAACCCAAAAGTCATTATCTCAGTAAATTAGAATACTTTATAACACCATCTTGAAAAAATGATTTTAACATAAGGAAAGTTGGCCTACTGACTTGGTCGGGGCTCCTTTTGTATCATTTGCTGCATCAATGCTGCGTGGCATGGAGGTGATCAGCCTGTGGCATTGCTGAGGGGTTATGGAAGCCCAGGTTGCTTTGATAGCAGCCTTCAGCTCATCTGCATTGTTGGGTCTGGTGTCTCTCATCTTCCTCTTGACAATACTCCATAGATTCCTTATTGGGTTAAGGTCAGATGAGTTTGCTGCCAATCAAGCCCAGTGATACTGTTGTTTGTAAACCAGGTATTGGAAACTTCACGCTAGACCTTGTAAATCAAGGTCCCAGAGTCTGGAGGAAGAGTGGAGAGGCCACAATCCAAGCTGCTGGAGGTCTAGTGTGAAGTTTCCACAATCAGTGATGGTTTGGGGAGCCATGTCATCTGCTGGTGTAGGTCCACTGGGTTTTATCAAGACTAGTGTTGAGCGATACCGTCCGATATTTGAAAGTATCGGTATCGGAAAGTATCGGCCGATACCGGCAAAGTATCGGATCCAATCCGATACCGATACCCGATACCAATACAAGTCAATGGGACTCAAGTATCGGACGGTATCCCTGATGGTTCCCAGGGTCTGAAGGAGAGGAAACTCTCCTTCAGGCCCTGGGAACCATATTAATGTGTAAAATAAAGAATTAAAATAAAAAATATTGCTATACTCACCTCTCCGAGGGAACCGGCAGCGTTGTTTGCTTAAAATGCGCGCTTTTCCTTCCTTCCGTGACGTCACGGCTTCTGATTGGTCGCGTGCCGCCCATGTGGCCGCGACGCGACCAATCACAGCAAGCCGTGACGTAATTTTCAGGTCCTTCTAGGCATTCAGTATTTTAAAATTACGTTCCGGCTTTGTGATTGGTTGCGTCGCGGTCACATGGGCGACGCGACCAATCAGAAGCCGTGACGTCACGGGAGGCAGGAGACGCGCGCATTTTAAAATGCGCGCGTGTCCAGCCTCCCGTGACGTCACGGCTTGTGATTGGTCGCGTCGCCATGTTGGCTGCGACGCAACCAATCACAAAGCCGGAACGTAATTTTAAAATACTGAAGGACCTGAAATTACGTCACGGCTTTCTGTGATTGGTTGCGTCGCGGCCAACTTGGCGACGCGACCAATCACAAGCCGTGACGTCACGGGAGGCTGGACACGCGCGCATTTTAAAATGCGCGCGTCTCCTGCCTCCCGTGACGTCACGGCTTGTGATTGGTCACGTCGCCCATGTGACCGCGACGCGACCAATCACAAAGCCGGAACGTAATTTTAAAATACTGAATGCCTAGAAGGACCTGAAAATTACGTCACGGCTTGCTGTGATTGGTCGCGTCGCGGCCACATGGGCGGCACGCGACCAATCAGAAGCCGTGACGTCATGGAAGGAAGGAAAAGCGCGCATTTTAAGCAAACAACGCTGCCGGTTCCCTCGGTGAGGTCCAGGCTGCGTCGGAGAGGTGAGTATAGCAATATTTTTTATTTTAATTCTTTATTTTACACATTAATGTTGTTTCGATACCGATACCCGATACCACAAAAGTATCGGGTATCGGAATTCCGATACAGCAAATATCGGCCGATACCCGATACTTGCGGTATCGGAATGCTCAACACTAATCAAGACCAAAGTCAGCGCAGCCGTCTGCCAGGAAATTTTAGAGCACTTTATGGTTCCCTCTGCCGACAAGCTTTATGGAGATGGAAATGTCATTCTCCAGCAGGACTTGGCCCCTGTCCACACTGCCAAAAGTACCAATACCTGGTTTACAAACAACAGTATCACTGTGCTTGATTGTCAGCAAACTCACCTGACCTTAACCCCATAGAGAATCTATGGAGTATTGTCAAGAAGAAGATGAGACACCAGACCCAACAATGCAGACAAGCTGAAGGCTGCTATCAAAGCAACCTGGGCTTCCATAACCCCTCAGCAGTGCCACAGGCTGATCGCCTCCATGCCACGCCGCATTGATGCAGTAATTGATGCAAATGGAGCCCGACCAAGTATCGAGTGCATTTACTGAACATACATTTCAGTAGGACAACATTTCGGATTTTAAAATCATTTTTCAAGCTGGTGTTATAAAGTATTCTAATTTACTGAGATAATGACTTTTGGGTTTTCATTGGTTGTAAGCCATAATCATCAGCATAAACAGAAATAAACACATGAAATAGATCACTCTGTGTGTAATTAGTCTATATAATATATGAGTTTCACTTTTTATACTGAAGAACTGAAATAAATAAACTTTTTAATATTCTAATTTTGTGAGATGCACTTGTACATTACCTAATTTGATGGATAAACAACGTAATGAGAAATAAAATAAAAATACTAGTTAGATTTTTTGGCTGCTGCAACATTGCAATAAAGTGCAGTAAGAGGCGATCAAAAGAGTGTATCTATCCCAAAATGGTATCAGTAAAAATGTCAGTACAAACAAAACCTCACACAGCCCCATATCCCGAAAATTGAAAACAATTCGGGTCTCAGAAAGTGGTGACGCAAGCAAATTGTGGAGTTTTTAACAAATTTCCCCCCCAAAAAATTCACCATTTAAATTTAAAAAAAAACTGTACATGTTTGGTATTTTCTAAATCCTATTGACCTGGAGATTCATATTGCCAGGTCACTTTTACCATATAGTGAAAATGGTGAATAAACCCCCCCCCCCAAAAAAAAACAATTGTGGAATTGCACTTTTTTTTCAATTTTATTGCTCTTGGAATTTTATCCCGCTTTCCAGTGCATCACATGATAAAATGAATGGTGTCATTCAAAAGTACAACTGCAAAAAGCAAGTCCTCGGTTATGTGGTCATAAAAAAAAAATTATAGCTCTTGGAAAAGAGGAGGGGAAAAAAGGAAAACAAATTTTTTTACCCCAGATTGTAGTTGTGCAGAAAGTTTTACTTTTCTTTTTCACACAACAGGGGTACAAAAGCTACTGAATGGTGCAATACTCATATCGGACAAAGAAGCTTAAAGAGGACATGTCACTGGGTCATAAGAGGCAAGTATTTGCCTGTTTTTTTTCCCCTCTACTCCCCTGAGTCCTCCAGTTTTGGTTTTTCTTAAATCTGCCATGTGATTCCAGAGCTATTGGCCTTTTTATTTAGTGCAAATTTTTATTGACTTTACAAGGAGGCGGTGCTCACAGGGTAATTATGTAGAGCAGATTAAAGACACGCCCCAGAGGATCCATAAGACCATAAATATTAGTGCAGCGCCCCAGAGTCCTGGTCGTTGCAGTACTGATGCTCCGCCGCTAAGGGGGGCTATGGTACGTCTGATGGCACTGAAGGAGTTCTTCTGACCAGGTATCACAGTCACCAATACATTTCACAGTCTGGCCTCCAGGGGGAGCTAAGGGTTCTATGTATTAGGCCACTCCTCACAATCTGGTAAAACTGGGGGTTAGGCAGAAAGTTAGACAGAAGCTGACTGGGTTGGAACCAGGCAACACCTTGTGGCAGAGGGTGTTGTAGGGGAAGATTCAGAGGGGTCCCTGTCAGGGGTGGGATCCTGACAGAGGCCTAGCACACAGAGAGAACGTTACGGGACCGCGCCTGCACGATATAGCGGCGGTACCCCAAGAAAGGACAAGAAGCGAGGTTCATTGTGCTGAGTGAGAAACGAGATCAACGCAACAAGGAGAATACCAGTAGGAGTCGTGCTGTAAGACGAGGCAACATCCTATTGAGGCGCATAACCGGTGGCCGGAACGCCGAGGAAGTATAGAGCTCCAGGCCAAACTTCAAACCTACGGCAGGACAGTCAGTTATAGGCGGGCTGTCTCACCCAATTGACCCAGGAAGACACAGGGGGGTGACAACAGGAGTGGGGCGACGCTAGAGTCCCGGAAGAGCTCTGAGCCTCCCCGTCATACGGGTGCGTCCTAACCATAAGATCTGGGGGACGTGGAAGAACATCAGAATCGAGTTGTGAGGGAACACGAGAAACAGACACAACAGTTGTGGGGACTATCCCAGGAGCACAGCAGGGGAGGACCACAACACACAAGCGCTAGACGGTAGGCACAGATTTCCACCTGCAAAGGGAACTCTGGAGGTGCCATCGGACCGGCCAGGCTTGCGCAGCCCGGTTAACCGTATTCCGGATTGAGGATCCTGAAGTCTTCAGTAAAGAGGTAAAGAGACTGCAACTTGGTGTCCTCGTTATTTACTGCAACCTGCACCGCACCACCATAACATCATCACCATTCCCTCCACCTTTATTGTACGCCCCTCAGCAGGGTCACGGACCGGGTCTAGCCACCGTGACAACCCCAGAACAGAGACTTAGAGGCCCGGTACCGGGTACCCCTCGGCCCTGCGGCAGTGGGGGCGCTACAACTTGGCGTCACGAACAGGATCTACTTAAGCCTGAAGAATCAGGTCATGTGTGCCTTGGAACTGTGATTTATTGTGCTTGGACTGTGACTTATTGTAAAGACTGTGCATTGCCATTTACCGCCAAAAACCACCGCCATTACAGCGCTGAGGAGAGCGCAGGAGAAGAAGAGGGGCGTGCCATGGGAGGAGACCACCAAAGCGGCGCCAAAAGAGCGACCGTCCCCTCCGACTTCTGCTGCGAGATGACGACCTGCCCAGCAGCAGAGGAGAACCGCCCCCTGATTTGCAACGGCGGGAACAAGGCGAAGAAGGAGCTCGACCTAGGAGAAATGGCGGAGCCCGGTGCATGCGTTGCCGCCGAATGCCAGGCAGCGACGATGAGCAGCAAGTGCCCGAGTGACGGCGAAGTGATCCCGGCTTGCCCTCACCCACCGGAGGCGGGCTCGCTTCCACCGCCGGTGAAGGATCTGAACTCCTTGGAGCCGCCGGCGGAGGAGCCGAGCCTACCTATCCCAACCACGGAGCCATGGAGGGCGGAGCCACATCAAGAGGCCACCTCGGAGGAGCCGCGGTCCGGGCTGCAGCCGATTCCAGTGTCCTTGTCAGCGGAACGGATCGACACCGGTGGAATCACATCAGGCGCAGGTATGGAAAGCGCCCCTACTCCCCCGGTCGATTCTGCTCCCCCGACCGATCCAGCTCCCCTGACCGATCCCGCTCCCGTGACCGCTCCTCACTCCAGCAATAACTGTTTCCTCTCGGTGGAGCGGGTGATCCTTACCCCCGACACGATGGGGAAGCTGGTACCTCCACTACCGACCACGATGGGGGAACCCATAGATGTGAGCCCAGAAGGGGTGATCCTCCAGTGGGACACCCCCTGGACCGGGCCAGAAGGAGCTCGGGAGGAAGGCTTCACCCTTGCTGTGCTCACCTGGGAACAATATAAACAATGTCTGATCCTACACTGGAAAATCCGAAAAGAGACCGGACAGACTGACCCACTAACCGTACGGCACCCAAAGCCTGCACACGGCAGGAGGGACGCGGTAAAGCGGGGAACTGTGCTGGCCTTTCACCCAAAGCGGGGTTGGGGCTCCATACAGGAACCGGGACTACCGACTGACATCTTCGTTACCAGTTATAACGTGAAGACTCCCTGCCGCGATCAATATGGAGACCCACTATTGCAAAGGGGGGACCAGGTGACCTACACCCGCCACCGGAGTGCGCAAGGATGGTGCGCTCGGAACGTCCAGCGATGTGGGCCTGAGGGGGTATCACCTGTTGTCCCGATCCTGACTGATCCGGACCTGACAGATCTTGTTACTATTGCTACTGTACGCCTTGTTGCGGCTACCGAGCTTGCAGCCAGGGTTAGCCTTCGAATCCAGACACCGGGTGACCTGACTGCACCCGAGAGACCAACTCTTGACACTGACACCGCATCAGCCGCAGGTCAGAGACCGCCCCCTGCGCAGCCAGAAACAGAGTAAGCAAGAATGCTTCATTATGTAAATAGTTAACTGATTGTCTTTTTGCTGTTTTTGTTGCTACAACCCGATCAGGGTTAACTCTTAAAGGGATCCCTTTGTTTACCCGGGATCCCTATTACTTTTTATTTTTTTGTTTTCTACCTGTTTGCACAAGTTATCAAGAACTGCTGAATCATGAACAATGCATGATTACAAAGTTTTTGTACATAGTTTGCACCTTCTTAAAGGTGCCCTCTACTGGTTTTACACAAAGAAAGGACTCTTTGCGAAGACACTGGTCTTGGAACCAGCACCGGAGTCCTTGCTGCGAACAGACTTGCAGCTTGAGAAGTTGCAATACCTCTTAGAGACTTAGTCCCTTCTTAAAGGGGATGTTCATCAAAAGCACTTAAGGAATGATGATGTTTTGAAAGAAAGTACTAATAATGCTGATATGTAAAAGTTATATGTAGCTAACTAGTTGATTATGAGAAATGCTTGGTGATGTTGATAGAAGAATGAGGACAGAAAGTGAACCCGTACGGGGTTAGTCAGTGAGTCCTCCCAGGAGCCATACAGAGATGGCTCAGTAATCCTGAACTGAAAGATGGATGATAAGTTCTATACCGTGTATAGTAGCAGAAAGGCAGTAGGCTTGGGCAGAAAGGGGCGGTCCTGTAACAGAAAGGAGAGGCAGTAGGCCTGGAGCAGATAGGACAGGCGGTCCTGCAGATGTAAAGAAGGAGAATGTAGAAAAGTTGATTAGCCTTATAATGTTTTATAAGAAGGTCTTTAGTGGATTCAGCGAGTACATCCTTAAAGGCAAAGTTAAATTATTGTTCAAAAATTTTGCACTTAGTAGAATACCCGGTTGGGTAAGAAAAGTTATTTATAGTATGTTATTTAAAGTATTTAACCATGTTTGTAACGTTCAAGTGTCCTCACCTCCCATAAAGGGAAGCTCTGTTAAAAAGTTTACTTGTACTTGCATTTTCAAAATTGTATGTCTTTTTGCTGATATGTATTGTTGTTTTCTTCCCAGTCCAGGAGTACTGGATTTAACCGGGGGAGGAGTGCAGCGCCCCAGAGTCCTGGTCGTTGCAGTACTGATGCTCCGCCGCTAAGGGGGGCTATGGTACGTCTGATGGCACTGAAGGAGTTCTTCTGACCAGGTGTCACAGTCACCAATACACTTCACAGTCTGGCCTCCAGAGGGAGCTAAGGGTTCTATGTATTAGGCCACTCCTCACAATCTGGTAAAACTGGGGGTTAGGCAGAAAGTTAGACAGAAGCTGACTGGGTTGGAACCAGGCAACACCTTGTGGCAGAGGGTGTTGTAGGGGAAGATTCAGAGGGGTCCCTGTCAGGGGTGGGATCCTGACAGAGGCCTAGCACACAGAGAGAACGTTACGGGACCGTGCCTGCACGATATAGCGGCGGTACCCCAAGAAAGGACAAGAAGCGAGGTTCATTGTGCTGAGTGAGAAACGAGATCAACGCAACAAGGAGAATACCAGTAGGAGTCGTGCTGTAAGACGAGGCAACATCCTATTGAGGCGCATAACCGGTGGCCGGAACGCCGAGGAAGTATAGAGCTCCAGGCCAAACTTCAAACCTACAGCAGGACAGTCAGTTATAGGCGGGCTGTCTCACCCAATTGACCCAGGAAGACACAGGGGGGGTAACAACAGGAGTGGGGCGACGCTAGAGTCCCGGAAGAGCTCCGAGCCTCCCCGTCATACGGGTGCGTCCTAACCATAAGATCTGGGGGACGTGGAAGAACATCAGAATCGAGTTGTGAGGGAACACGAGAAACAGACACAACAGTTGTGGGGACTATCCCGTGAGCACAGCAGGGGAGGACCACAACACACAAGCGCTAGACGGTAGGCACAGATTTCCACCTGCAAAGGGAACTCTGGAGGTGCCATCGGACCGGCCAGGCTTGCGCAGCCCGGTTAACCGTATTCCGGATTGAGGATCCTGAAGTCTTCAGTAAAGAGGTAAAGAGACTGCAACTTGGTGTCCTCGTTATTTACTGCGACCTACACCGCACCACCATAACATCATCACCATTCCCTCCACCTTTATTGTACGCCCCTCAGCAGGGTCACGGACCGGGTCTAGCCACCGTGACAACCCCAGAACAGAGACTTAGAGGCCCGGTACCGGGTACCCCTCGGCCCTGCGGCAGTGGGGGCGCTACATTAGCACTGGATAAAAAGGCTCATATCTCTGGAACCAGTGGAACTGCGAGAATGAAATAAGAGGAAAACCTGGACATTACTGAACTTGTGACAGGTTCCAGACCCTAAATGTGGATCGCGCAGCAAGTATCAGACACTGGCTGCATGATTCCAGCCACGTATGATTGACTCTGAGATGCTGCAGCGTTTCAGAGAAAATCATAAATTAAAAGCTGCGGGGACTAAGTCACACGATCGACTAGTCAGACAGGTGGGTTTATGGCTGCTTCATCCTCCCACTCCTATACACACACACAGGGACAGACCTGTCAGTCACTGTCAGTGGGCGGGGAGAAACCGCTGGGGATCCGCCTGTCTGACTAGTCACCTGTGGATCGGGCAGCATGTATCAGCTGTCAGGTTCCATTTTAAGAGCTATTTCCACAATATCAATCATAGTTCAGTGGTGGAAATAACGTTGTCAAATGCAATCAATATCCAAAAGTTTTCACCTCTATGGATATCGCCGTCTAGAAACCTGCTCCTCCTGTAGTTCTTTCATGACAGGTTGCACATGCCCAGTAGGTACCTGATAGTTTCCTATAGTGGATATCCTCTTCTTTGGTGCAGCAGGGGCCCATGAGGTCATGGGGAAACTTGCACCTAAAAAGCAGGTGGAAAAGTGCATTAGGTGGATGTTCTTACAGAGGCGCCATCTTCTGTCTGTGTCTACCCTTGTTGTGCAGTGACACAGCGCGTTTCTGATTGCAACGTTCTGTGTGCCCGCTCCTGACGAAGGACGAACAACTAGTCTCCTCTCCAACTGCGCTATTCAGCTGCAGAGCAAGAGCATAAATGGTTTTTCTCATTAAAATCATGATTATTTATGTTCATATTTATTATACTGCACATCTCCTATCTATACATCTACTATATAATCATCTAAATCTGTCTGTTTGTCTGTAACGGAAATCCCGCGTCGCTGATTGGTTGCGCCAGCCGCCCGCGACCAATCAGCGACAGGCGTAGTCCGGCCATGAATTGGCACGGGATTTGAACCACGCTTCGCTGATTTGGTCGCGGCCGGCCGGCTGCGACCAATCAGTGATATTGGCGCGGAATTTAACCCCCACTCAAAGCGCGACGTAGTTCACTCACGTTTACTGAACAAGTTCTGTCAGTCACAGTGCCACGTAGTTCAGTCACGTTTACTGAACAAGTTCTGTCAGTCACAGTGCCACGTAGTTCAGTCACGTTTACTGAACAAGTTCTATCAGTCACAGTGCCACGTAGTTCAGTCACGTTTACTGAACAAGTTCTGTCAGTCACAGTGTGACATAGTTCAGTCACATTTAATGAACAAGTTCTATCAGTCACAGTGTGATGTACAGTAGTTCAGTCACGTTTACTGAACAAGTTCTGTCAGTCACAGTGCCACGTAGTTCAGTCACATTTACTGAACAAGTTCTGTCAGTCACAGTGTGACGTAGTTCAGTCACGTTTACTGAACAGGTTCTGTCAGTCACAGTGCGACGTAGTTCAGTCACGTTTACTGGACAAGTTCTGTCAGTCACAGTGCCACGTAGTTCAGTCACGTTTAATTAATAAGTTCTGTCAGTCACAGTGTGACGTAGTTCACTCACGTTTACTGAACAAGTAAACTACATACATATTCTAGAATACCCGATGCGTTAGATTCGGGCCACCATCTAGTACAATATAAACACAACTGGGCCGTTATCTGTACTGTTTAATGGAAGAGCTGTCTCTGTCACCCATAGCAAGAACCAATCAGTACTGAGCTTTCATTTCTTAAACAACTCTGGTAAAAAAAAAGCTGCTCTGTGATTGGCTGCTATGGGTAAAACAAATCAGGTTTTGGAGCCCAGAGACAACACTTTGCAGGAATATATCTGACACACATATAGAATTAGAGGATGCAGGATTAGGAAGCTTTACATGTAATGGCAGGGACAGACTAGAATTACATGTATTGATATCATATTGGCCATAAGCGGTCACAGAGGAGAGCTAATGTTATCTATGCATGAGAGAGAACAGGGTGAAGCAGGGGGTTGTGGGAAACGTAGTTTTTTAAGGTCGTCACATGGGCAGAACCATTTCACCAGAGACACTGACCACAGCTACTAACTAGCTCCCTATTTGATAGAGACGTGAATCCCAACCATCCCGGATACAGCGGGAAAGTTCTAGAATTGGGTCTACATCCTGCAGGCAAGGGTTGTCTGCTGAACATCCCTCATTGCCGCTGCAACCTCGGACATCTCCTCTTGCCTCCTACGCATGCCCCATAGTTTGCCTTTCTTTCTATTATGTAAAAGTTGGGAGATATGACACTGACAAATAAATTGATGTGAAAAATTGGCCATTGAGTATCTGAAGACACGGTTGACTACTTTGGAGGGGTTCTTGGACTATAGGGAGTTTGGAAAAAATTACAAATTCTGAAATGACTCTTCCTAGTATCTAGTACCTGCATCGAGCCTTGAGCTCTGGACATTTCAGGAACGTCTGCAAGCAGTGTCGGACTGGCCTTACGGGCTTGTAAGAGGGTGGTGCTGTTATTAGTGATGTGTCGTTCGTGAACGAGCCGACACAAAGAGCCGGCTCCCTGCTGTGAACGATGGGAGCCGGCACACCAGTGAGAGCCACTAAAATCCCTGAATGGCTCTCACTGGGCGTAAAATCCCGGGCTTCGGGGGGGGGGGGCCCTAACTCCGCCCACCTGAGCAAAACCCCGCCCACTCTTCAATTTAATTGGCTCCCTAAGAAGTGGGCGGAGTTTCTGCAGTAGGTGGGCGGAGTTTCGGACGCATTAACAGGTACTCAATAGGGATCTAATACGATCCAAAAAGAGCCGGTTCACGAGCCGAAAGAGCCGGCTCTTTTTGGTGAGCGGAGCCATGAGAGCCGGATCACCAAAAAGAGCCGGACTGCACCTCATCTTGTGTACAGTAGTCTTCCTGCACCGTGGTGGTCCCCCGGCCATCGCTTCAGGGTATCGGGGAAAATATCAGTGGGCCCTTGTTGTGGATCAGAGATAGAGGAAATTAAAAGCGCAGGCAGAGTATGTGCAGGGGTGCGCGCATGCGTAGTTTACCTGAGCACCTGCCGCAATATGGCCATGTGAGGGCTTGTTTTTTTGAGGGACGAGTTGTACTTTTGAATGACACCATTGGTTTTACCAAATAGTTTGCTGCAAAACAGGAAAACAATTCAAAGTGCAGTGAAATTGCAAATAGGTGCAATTCTACAATTTTTTTTTCTATATTCACTATATGCTAAAACTGACCTGTCATTATGATTCTCCAGGTCATTACGAGTTTGTAGACACCAAACATGTCTAGGTTCTTTTTTATCTAAGTGGTGAAAAAAATCCAAAGTTTGTAAAAAAAAAAAAGTTGATTTTCCGAGACCCATAGTGTCTCCATTTTTTGGGATCTGGGGCCAGGACAGGACTTATTTTTTTGCACACCGAGTTGACATTTTTACTGACACCATGTGGGGGTAGATACGATGTTTTGATCGCCCATTACTGTACTTTAATGCAATGTTGCGGTGACCAAAAAAAATGTAATTCTGGTGTTTTGATTTTTTTTCAAGTTACGCCGTTCATCAAATGGACTAATTCTTTTTACAGTGGGGAAAAAAAGTATTTAGTCAGCCACCAATTGTGCCAGTTCTCCCACTTAAAAAATGAGAGAGGCCTGTAATTGACATCATAGGTAGACCACAACTATGAGAGTCAAAATGAGAAAACAAATCCAGAAAATCACCGTGTCTGATTTGGCAAGATTTATTTTTCAAAATATGGTGGAAAATAAGTATTTGGTAACCTAAAAACATGCAAGAATTCTGGCTCTCACAGACCTGTAACTTCTTGTTTAAGAGGCTCCTCTGTCCTCCACTCATTACCTGTAGTAATGGCTCCTGTTTGACCTTGTTATCAGTATAAAAGACATCTGTCCACAACCTCAAACAGTCATACTCCAAACTCCACTATGGTGAAGACCAAAGAGCTGTCGAAGGACACCAGAACCAAAATTCTAGCCCTGCACCAGGCTGGGAAAACTGAATCTGCAATAGGCAACCAGCTTGGTGTGATGAAATCAACTGTGGGAACAATAATAAGAAAGTGGAAGACATACAAGACCACTGATAATCTCCTTCGATCTGAGACTCCATGCAAGATCTCACCCCGTGGGGTAAAAATGATCACAAGAACGGTGAGCAAAAATCCTAGAACCACACAGGGGGACCTAGTGAATGACTTACATAGAGCTGGGACCACCATAACAAAGGCTACCATCAGTAACACACTACACCGCCAGGGACTTAGATCCTGCAGTGCCAGACATATCCCCCAGCTTAAGCTAGTACATGTCTGGGCCTGTCTGAAGTTTGCTAAAGAGCAATTGGATTATCCAGAAGAGTATTGGGAGAATGTCATATGCTCTGATGAAACCAAAGTAGAACTGTTCGGTAGAAACAAAACTCGTTGTGTTTGGAGGAGACAGAATGCTGAGTTGCATCCAAAGAACACCATACCTACTGTGAAGCATGGGGGTGGCAACATCATGCTTTGGGGCTGTTTCTCTCCAAAGGGACAAGCATGACTGATCCACGTACATGAAAGAATGAATGGGGCCATGTATCGTGAGATTTTGAGTGCAAATCTCCTTCCATCACCAAGGGCATTGAAGATGAAATATGGATGGGTCTTTCAGCATGATAATGATCCCAAGCACACCACCAGGGCAAAGAAGGTGTGGCTTTGTAAGAAGCATATGAAGGTCCTGGAATGGCCTAGCCAGTCTCCAGATCTCAACCCCATGGAAAACCTTTGGAGGGAGTTGAAAGTCCATGTTGCCCAGCATCAGGCCCAAAACATCACTGCTCTAGAGGAGATCTGCATGGAGGAATGGGCCAACATACCACCAACAGTGTGCGCCAACCTTGGGAAGACTTACAGAAAACGTTTGACCTCTGTCATTCCCAACAAAGGATATATAACAAAATATTGAGATGAACTTTTGTTAATGACCAAATACATATTTTCCACAATAATTTGCAAAATAAATCTTGTCAAATCAGACAAGGTGATTTTCTGGATTTGTTTTCTCATTGTGACTCTCATAGTTGTGGTCTACCTATGATGTCAATTACAGGCCTCTCTCATCTTTCATAATTCACACTTCACTCGGCTTTGTCTTGCAGTCCTATAGACAATGAATGGAGCTGATGACAAGCATGCGCACCACTGTTCCATCCAAGACAGGGGTATGCATAGTCCTGTCCTAGGGGTTCCAAAGCCCTATTGTGGGTATCGACAGGAGTCCCGGAATTCAGCATAAACCATACATGTTGAATCACTGACAGTAGATAATGAGTGTACATAGTCAGTCACATTGATATGGGATGGTAAGGTTGGATCAGTGTGAATTTCTGTAATCAGTAGACTTTTCCAACGGTAATGATTGCCCAAAAAAGAGAATTCCTTATAAATTTGTTTTATTATACCAAATGGCGAGTTGTAATCTCTGGGTAATGATGATGACTGTATGAGTCATTATAGTCCTTCCACAGCATTATTTATAGTTGAAGATTCCTAAATTCTTTATTGCTTATTTTACTATGATTATAAAACACAGTGGTAGAGTGTAATATCACTTCATCAAGTGTGATAACCAGAATGAGTGATTCATGTAGTTGGATAGCTGATGTAGTGATGTAGTAGGGTAGTGGTGACTATTCTTAGCTTTGTCCTTGTGTCACGGCACGTTAGTATTGGTAACTTGTGTCCATACTTACTGTCCTTTTTCGTATTTTGCTCTTTGCATTGTTATTGGATGAAATATGGCAAATAAAAAAGTCAATAGTTGGAACACTTCTGTCCGAGTGTTTCGGGCTTTGCTCCCTTCACCTTGGTCTTCTGTCCTCTGTTGCGCCTCACGTCTGGTTTTGCAGGTTGCCCTTTGTGGCTCAGTGACATCATCTTGCTAGGCCTTTTAAGGATCATTAGGACACACACCTGGATCTTAAGACTGAGATTCAAGACTTTGGTTTGGTGTACTACACCTTCTGTGCACACCATGCTATCGTGCTTCAATTCCCTGCTGACCTCTACTTCATCCATCCTGTTGTTCCCAAGATTCCTGAGTGTGCCATTTCCTTGCGCCCCACGTTCTATCTTGCCAGCTGCACCAACGCCCGAGGTCTATGTACCCACCCAGACTAGGGGTTTAGTGTATCCACTTCACAAGTTGAGCTACACAAAAGTGTTGGACTAACCCTCCAAGTACAATGTCCTCCATTAGTCTTCAGCACACTAATGAGCCCAAAAGGTTCTTCAGAAGGCAGCTCTTCAGAACCATCTCCTCTCGTAGAACCAAGAAACTTGAGTCCGATAATTTTAATATCCATTCTTACCAAATTTGGCGTCACTAGAAGTCTACAATAGAGCTTGGTGTGATCCAAAAAAATGGACCAAAGAGGTCAAATATAGTCTGGTTAGGAGATATAATTATTCCAGAACTAGACATACAGTCTTCTCTCTTGTGGACAGTTTTGGGAAGTGGGGTTGTGGTGTAATGACAGTATAATCATGTTGGGTGACACCACGGCTAGTTTACAAGGTATTCTGGCCCTTTATGGGTCAAGGATGGGAATACAAAGCTTAATTTCACTACATGCCCATCTTATTTTTCCATCTGATACATTATCTTTGTTTTTATCACATTTCCTATTTAGGAAGATCAGGGGATTTTTTTCATCTGTTTAAGGACAAGTATTCCATTCCCAACCTGGCGCGGAGACCTTGGTAGTATTCGCAGTCCTGGCCTACACCCAACCATGCTATTTGATGTTATATTCTTAATGTGCTCATGCACAATAGAGATGACTAATTTCAACCCATTGACTTCAATGAGATTAACCTATCATCTAATTTGTATGGTGGTATCTCAACTATTTTCTGATCTTAGAAGTTATGTTAATTTCAACATGCCCAATCATCTGGTAGTGGCTAATTTGCCTCCAACTATGAGCTAGTCCCGAACATTGAAAAAACAAACATACATGCTTGGTTAAGTTGAGAGTACATGATGTGGTATAGCGACCCCTGTGGCAGCTAGGGGGCGCTGTGTGTGTGCTCCTTGAGATATGCATTGAGGCATATATATGGTGTTCAAGGACCTGTGGTGATGTCACGCTCACCTGACTAGCCATGTGACAGGTACCTGGGTGTGGTTACACCTATGTAAAGGAGGTGTGTGGAGCACATGGTGGAATGGGAATGTGAGTGTTAGTGGGTAAGTGTCCGTCAGGGTGGACACACTTCCGTGTGTCCTGGCAGGGCACTGCAAAGTGGCCTGTGTGCTGGACGGTCCCAGGTGGGGACAGACGTCCTGGAAGCACACAGTGACCATTCCAGGCTGGAGAGCCTGCGTGCTGGACATAGCACGGACGATTGGTGTTGGAGGCTCTGGCGAGGGGAGTCGTCCTGGAAGCACCTGGAGACTGTAGACCTGGGAGGTCTGTGTTGGGGACCTGAGACTGACCTGAAGTCCGTGTGAGTGAGAAACGTCTGTGTAACAACTCTGCTGGCATCACGGCATGGCCTCGCTTTTCTCACACTATCTTATCCACTGCTCCAGGCCATGATGTGGTTTCTGTTTCTTGCCAGCTCCATGTTCTGTGTCTCTGCTCTCCTGCATGCTTCATGGCTGTGTGTGTATAGGGGGCCGGCGCCTGAACTCTCTGGTTCTTATAGGAATCAGGTGCATCTGTCTAATCTGTTCCTGACCAATTGCCAGGAGACCTCCAGTATTTAGTTCAGCTCCACCCAGTGGTCTGGGCCTGTGCAATGTGTTAGCTCAGTTAGTGTCTTGCTTCTGAGTTTGCCTGGCCTTTCTCTGAGTTACTCCCTCTCTGGAGGATTCTCTGTGTTATTTCCTTGGTCTTGTTGTCCGCCCACCAGGAGGCAGAATATCCTGGTCCCAGTGTCTTTGTCCTTGTGTCTTGTTCCATTGCCTTGTCTGTACTTAGTCTTATCTCTGTCTCCTAGTCTTTGGCTTCCTTCCCTGTTGTCTTTCTTTGTATTCTCAGTCTGCTTTCACTCTGCACTCTTGCAGCTCTGCCTGCTCTGAACCTTTGTGACTTTACCTCTGCTCCTCACTTCTGCGTTTCTGCTCCTTTCTACTCAGCTTATCTTCTGCTGTTGCTGTTATCCCTTGCTGCAGCTTCTCTCCACATTCTTTGTGGCTCTGCTCAGCTGTCTGCTGCAGAGACCCCTCCCGCAGCACCTCTCCGCTCCTTGCGGTTCTACCTGGCTCCGCTCCTTGCGGTTCTACCTGGCTCCGCTCCTTGCGGTTCTACCTGGCTCCGCTCCTTGCGGTTCTACCTGGCTCCGCTCCTTGCGGTTCTACCTGGCTCCGCTCCTTGCGGTTCTACCTGGCTCCGCTCCTTGCGGTTCTACCTGGCTCCGCTCCTTGCGGTTCTACCTGGCTCCGCTCCTTGCGGTTCTACCTGGCTCCGCTCCTTGCGGTTCTACCTGGCTCCGCTCCTTGCGGTTCTACCTGGCTCCGCTCTTTGCGGTTCTACCTGGCTCCGCTCTTTGCGGTTCTACTTCTCCTGCACTTGGCTCTGCCGCCAGCTCTTGGCTCCGCCTCCTGCCTGTCTGCACTTGGCTCCGCCTCCAGCTCTTGGCTCCGCCTCCTGTGGTTTGCACTTGGCTCCGGCTCCTGCTCTTGGCTCCGCCTCCTGCATTTCTGTTCTTGGCTCTAGCTCCTGTGCTTTTGCTCTGCATCCGCTCTTGCGGTCTTTATCTACTTATTCCTAGGTCCTCGTGTCTGAACAGGTTCTTACCCGTTCTACATACCTGCCTGCAGACCGGTCCCTACCGGTTCTTCCAGTGTACCAGTCTTGTCCACCAGTCCTGCCAGAGAGCCAGCCGTGCCCGCCTGCCTGTGTTCCTGTTGTACCCGTCTGCCTGCCTATGTGCCAGCCGTGCCCGCTTGCTTGTCTATGTTCCGTTCCCCGGTGGGATCAGCAGCCACAACCAGACTCCACCCTGGAGTGGTACCTGGTAGCTTCCTATTGCACAAGTCTGACCTCACCATCAGAGGCTCCAGCGAACACCTAGGAAGCTACTTAGTTACGCCCCTTCCAGGGAGGTTTGGTCTGTGGTCCAGTGGGGCCACTCCCCCGCACGCCCGCGCCAACCAGTCTGGGCGCGAGCATGACAGTCTGATGGATACCTCTGTGGAGAAGAGGGATCCGGGAAACCTGTGCGGCACCAACAGGTAACGGGAAGGAACCGTGTGACACTGACAGGGGTCAGAGTGAGAGACGTTGTGTATGGGCACCTCGGAGGCCAAGGGGTGTCCAGGAACCCGTAAAGGTTGCCAACGGGTAACGGTCTGAAAACCGTGTATAATGCTGACTGGGGTCAGAGATGAACTGTGGTAAAGATGAATATATGCAGACTGTGTTCAAACTGTTACCAAGTTCCTGTGGATGTGGTTTACATTATGTGAAATAAACCAAAAAGACTGTGTTTTGATAGAAAACCGTGCCCGAGTGCTTTAATCCCGTGCCAAGCGAGTGTCCCCCAAAACACGTAGTAGGCGCTATGCTACAATGAGTATAGGGTATTTATTATTATTTATTTATATAGCACCATTGAATCCATGGTGCTGTACATGAGAAGGGGTTACATACGAATTACAGATATCACTTACATTAAGCAAACTAATAATGACAGACTGATACAGAGGGGCGAGGACCCTGCCCTTGAGGGCTTACATTCTACAGGATGGTGGGTAAGGAGACAGTAGGATGAGGGTTGCAGGAGCTCCGGTGTTGGTGGGGCGGTAGCTCCGGTACTGGTGAGGAGGCAGCGGGGTCAGTGCAGGCTGTAGGCTTTCCTAAAGAGGTGGGTTTTCAGGTTCCGTCTGAAGATTCCGAATGTGGTTGATAGTCGGACGTGTTGGGGCAAAGAATTCCAGAGGATGGAGGATATTCGAGAGAAGTCTTGGAGGCGATTAGGTGAGGAACGAATGAGTGTGAAGGAGAGAAGGAGGTCTTGGGAGGACCAATTATAAACCATTCAGAAGAATGGTTTATAATATGAGCTTTGTCATCCAAAACCTTTTACAAACAAGCTTAATTTTCTTTAAGTCCCACATCCGGGGCAGAAGACACATTTAAAAACGTGATAACCTTATCCAATAAGAGTCCTTGTAAGGACAGAAAGGAAAATAAGAAGAGATATGAGAGCGTCTGCCGGAGTTTGTAATCATTATGATTTCCCTTATCCTAAATTTCATAGCACAGCTGTTCCTTTCATCCTTTCAGAGTTCCCTAGCAATGTCTGAAGATACATACAATATTTATTATGGTGATCTGAATTTCTCGTAACGAAAAAATAATGCCGTCCACATGAGAGTAGACAGATGTTTAGTTTTCGAATAGTTGAACCTGCAACCAGACTATGTGACCATTAGACTTTCTTAGTCCAATCTGATGGCCTCACTCCAGTCTTTATCTTAGATTTATTATCGTTGAAATAATGGTAGCCACACATTGAGAGATGATTTGTAAGAATAGAGAAAGATTAGACATCATTCAGTGTCAGGTTGAGTTCTGTAAGCCCACCAAAGGAAACTATTATGAGGTGACCAATTTCCATCCATTCATCAATTAAGTCTAATGTGTTATTAGGATCTGCTGGACCTGTTTACAATTTTTGGATGACTTAATGGGGAATTCTCAAGTTCTTAAATTGATTTATTTAGACAGCATAAAAGTAAGCAAGTTTGCAATTGACTTGCTTTTTCTAGCTGCTGTCATTCTCCTGCAATGTACAGCTGGTTTCTATGGACCTTGGCCTGTAGTGCCTAGCTGAGAGTGCACAGTAGTTACATTCGAGGGGTTAACTCTTAACATCCCAGACTGTTCTCTCCAGCCAAATGTTTTCTATACAGCAGTTAGCTGCTCCCCTACCTCCTCCTTCCTGTCATGTTTGAATGCTGTGGCTTGCAAAAGTCTTCACCCCCTTGTCATTTTTTATTTTGCTACCTCAATAACTGGAATTTCATTGTTTTTTTTGGAGGATTTGCATCAGCTCATTTAAAGAACATGCCTACAACTGTGAACATTTGGTTTTCTGATTATCCAGCAAACAACAAATAGGACAAAATAACTTAAAACTTTAGTGTACATAACTATTCACCCGTGCCCTAAAGTCACCTATGCTCCTTTTGCAGCAATTTCAGCTTAAAGTTGCTGTGGATAAGTCTTTATTAGTTTTCCACATCTTGCCACTGGGATTTTTGCCAGATTTATCAAGGGAAAACTGTTCCAACTACTTCAAGTTAGATGGTTCCCTCTGGTGAACAGCAATTATCAAGTCTGACCACAAATTTTCAATTGGATTAAGGTCTGGGCTTTGACTAGGCCACTCCAAAACATTTCCATTTCCCCTTAAACTACTCAAGTGTTGCTTTTGCAGTATGCTTTGGGTCATTGTCTTGTTGGAAGGTGAACCTCGTCCCAGTCTCAAATCACTGACATACTGAAACAGGTTTTGCTCAAGAATATCCCTGTATTTTGCTCCATCCATCTTCCCATTGACTCTGACCATTTTTCCTGTCCCGTTTGCCAAAAAAACATCCCAATACTATGATGCTGCCACCACCATGTTTCACTGTGGGGATGGTGTTCTTGGGGTGATGAGCAGTGTTGGTTTGGCGCTAGACATAGCGTTTACCTTGATAGCCAAAAATTTCAATTTTGGTCTCATCTTACCACAGCACCTTACTCCATACATTTGTCTTTTGGAAAATTCAAAACGAGCATTACAATTTTTGTGTGTAAGTAAAGGCTTTTATCTGTCCACTCTTCCCTAAAAGCCACCTCTATGGAGTGTACGGCTTATTGTGGTTGTATGGACAGATACTCTAGTCTCTAATTGAGAACTCTGCAGCTCCTTCAGGGTTGTCTTTGGTCTATGCGCTGCCTCTCTGATCAATGTCCTCTTTGCCCCGGCTCAGATATCACTTTATACAAGGAGAAACGTTACCTCTTATATCCCTGAATTTTAATTGAGTTGGAGATTTACTGTGTTGGTTAAAGGAGATCTCCAGTGAAGATAAGTTGTCAGCTATTCACAGGATTGGTGGTAAATTATAGATCGGTGGGGATCCAGCAACTGTACCCAACGCTGATTAGCCTATTTTATTCCTATTATCCCCATGCAGAATGGACATGTCTTACCATTGCTTTATACTTACCCTATGTGAGGTTGCCAAGAGCTGCGCTCAGCTTTTTTCAGCAGCCTCATATAGAATGAATGGAGCAGCTGTCAGGCATGCACACCATTCTAAATGGAGATAACTAGTGTTGAGCATTCCGATACTGCAAGTATCGGGTATCGGCCGATATTTGCTGTATCGGAATTCCGATACCGAGTTCCGATATTTTTGCGATATCGGAAATCGGAATCGGAAGTGTGCGGTGCGAATGGTTCCCAGGGTCTGGAGAAGAGGAGACTCTCCTTCAGGCCCTGGGATCCATATTTATGTAAAAAATAAATAATAAAAATTAAAAATATTGATATACTCACCCCTCCGGCGGACACTGGTGCTTAGCGGTGCCTCCGTTCCTAAGAATGCAGGGAGTGAATGACCTTCGATGACGTCGCGGCTTGTGATTGGTCGCGTGAGCGGTCACATGAGCGGTCGCGCGACCAATCAGAAGCCGCGACGTCATCGAAGGTCCTTCACTCTGCATTCTTAGGAACGGAGGCAGACGCTTGGACCGGTGAGAGCCGGGGCCGTCAGAGGGGTGAGTATATCAATATTTTTTATTTTTATTCTTTATTTTATACATGAATATGGATCCCTGGGCCTGAAGGAGAGTTTCCGCTCCTTCAGACCCTGGGAACCATTCCGATATTTTGTGTCCCATTGATATGCATTGGTATCGGGTATCGGTATCGGCGATATCCGATATTTTTTGGATATCGGCCGATCCAATCCGATACCAATACCTTTGCATATTGGAAGGTATCGCTCAACACTAGAGATAACCTAGGAAAAAGTGCCATGTTCTGACGATCTGTTGATAGGTGATATCTAATCTTCAGAGGACAACCCCTCCAAGGCTTTGTTCACAAAACTACTGCAAAAACTTCCCCAAAAATATCTACTACCGTGCAAGCGACTGAAAAAAATAAATTAGTTGAGACATTAACATTGAAGACCAAATTTACAGCAGACAGGGAAACCCCTAATGTTTTGCTCCTAGTCAGATGAGCTGTCTTCAGCTTGTAATCTGTGGAACTCATGGTCATGGCCAGCCAACACTATCGGCAAAAGGGGCCTGATGGGTGTATGGCCCACACAACACTAACACCAACACAATCCAGAGCCCACACTTTCATGTAGTGTGTCGAGGTGTGACAGGAAAAGACGAGTGCCTCACTAGCCCCACGCCGCATTACATAATATTCATGCTGTCTCTATTCCTCTACATGTGTCTACTGTCCCCACACAGGAATAGTGCCCAATCTTTGTCCACACACGTTAACACTGCCCCCTCTGTGCCTGCACACAGCAATAGTGCCCTCTATGTGCATCTTCATAGCAGTTGTGACCCCTTTGAGCATCCATACAATAATAGTGTCCAATCTGTGCCCCCACACAATATTAAAAATACTCTTGTGCCCCTACACGGTAATGTCTTCTTTTTGTGACCCCCAAACAGACTTTTCATGGCCTGCGGTCTACCAGAGTAAGTACCGGAGCAGGGAACTGATAATTCGCCATAATTTTTCCTGGTGTTAAATTTTTACCTGGAACTGACATCACTGGGAGGCATAGGTGCTAGTGAGGCTGCTGTCCAACAGCTCAGCAGCAGTGATCAGCTCTCTGTTGTGGCCAATGGGGTAGTACCACACCCTACTTATCCTCCCAGCCTACTGCTGGGAGTTGCCAGTTACTGTGCTTGGATATATCCCTGTATGCTGAAGTTTTCTCACGGTACTGTTTATGCTGATCTTGACCCTAAGATTCTGTAAACCCTCTTGACTTTGGGACTGGCCTGACTGACTTAACTTTTGTCTGACCATCTGGTATTTGACCAAAGCTATTCCTTAGACTATGGTTTTGTGTTCTATTTTTGTCCCTCCTGATACTGACCCTGCTGTGTTTGATCATCTTTGCCTCAGGCCCGCTCTTCCAGCCACCAACATCTCTATGGATGCAACCCAGGAGACCCTGTTGTAAATCCATATCCTTATTTGGGGGTTAAATAGTGAAGGCCTATCTATTCTGCCTTCTCCTTGTAATAAGTTTCTACTTGACAGCTCTTACAAGCAGGAGGCAGGAGAAGCAGATTAAACAACAATTACATAGAATACACTGAAACTGCAGTGTGAAGCTTCATAAAGCTGCATCATCAGTTTTCTAATGGAAAAATGCTAAATGACGGAACATATGACCAGCAAGTCATTTTACAATAGAATAGAATAGAATAGTGTTTTTTTTTAAACAATTTTCAAAGTGGACCCTCTCCAAAAGTCTACTCAAAAAACTCAGTTTCCATTTACCCATTTTTTTTCTTAATTTTTCACCTACCCAATAGCCTAGTAAAGGCTAGGTACAATGGGTTGTAGAAAATGAAAAAAAGTGGTATTCCACTTTTTAACCCTGTTTAACCCTGATGAAGAGGGCCAGAGTCCTTGAAATGCATTGGTTGGCTGACTAGCTATACTAGCACACCTGTCCTCTTTAGCCCCGTAGCGTGGTGACGTCACCAGTAGCTCCACCCACCCTCTCCGACCGCTACCTCAGCGCTGCATCTGGCCGGGGCACGCGAGGTCTCGCGGTCACGCGGCTTCTGCCACCACTCTCTCCTTAACCCACCGCTCTGCCATAGCGGTACACCTAGCGGTGGCTCAGACTTTCCGGAACCACTTCCCTCCGCACCACAGTGAGTACAGCATATTTTATGTGCACATAGCAATTGTGGCATATTAGTGCTCCACCATACTAGGGGAGTCTGTGGTCATCACAATACCCGCATCAATTGCAGGGATCACGTCTCTTCATTGCACATTTCCATTTAATATCTGAGTGAGTATATATTATAAATCTATTTAGTCTCACTATATTCACCAATACAAACATTTACACTTTTTTTTTTTCTTCTCATTCCCCTTAGATTCTGGTAGTACTTTAAGGACCTATTACAACATCCACTGCATAACCAATGATTACTCATTAAGTAAGTGCTCTCTTATTCATTTATTCATCTATTTTTCATTTTATTGTTCGTTTTTGTAGACAGCGCAGGTGAATACCACTTTTTTTTTCATTTGATATACTTTACAGGTCTACGCAGAACCTGTCACAATCACCAGCAGCACTCTACATTCAGCAATTTTGTTCCCCCACTAAGAACTATCAGGAGCGCCAGTGCTTTCTACTTCCTTTTTCAGGGTTGTAGAAAATATTGTTTGAGGTATGTACAAGTGCTTCTCACTAAATTAAAATATCATCAAAATGTTAATTTATTTCAGTTCTTCAATATAAAAAGTGAAACTCATATATTCTATAGAGTCATTACAAACAGAGTGATCTATTTCAAGTGTTTATTTCTGTTGATGTTGATGATTATGGCTTACAGCCAATGAAAACACAAAAGTCATTATCTCAGTAAATTTGAATACTTTATAACACCAGCTTCAAAAATTATTTTAGAATCTGAAATATTGGCCTACTGAAATGTATGTTCAGTAAATGCACTCAATACTTGGTCGGGGCTCCTTTTGCATCAATTATTGCATCAATGCGGCGTGGCATGGAGGCAATCAGCCTGTGGCACTGCTGAGGTGTTATGGAAGCCCAGGTTGCTTTTATAGCAGCATATAGCTCGTCTGCATTGTTGGGTCTGGTGTCTCTCATCTTCTTCTTGATAATACTCCATAGATTCTCTATGGGTTAAGGTCAGGTGAGTTTGCTGCCAATCAAGCACAGTGATACTGTTGTTTTTAAACCAGGTATTGGTACTTTTGGCAGTGTGGACAGGGGCCAAGTCCTGCTGGAGAATGAAATTTCCATCTCAAAAAAACTTGTTGGCAGAGGGAAGCATGAAATAGTCTAAAATTTCCTGGTAGACGGCTGCGCTGACTTTGGTCTTGATAAAACACAGTGGACCTACACCAGCAGATGACATGGCTCCCCAAACCATCACTGATTGTGGAGACTTCATACTAGACCTCCAGCAGCTTGGATTGTGGCCTCTCCACTCTTCCTCCAGACTCTGGGACCTTGATTTCCAAATCAAATGCAAAATTTACTTTCATCTGAAAACAACACCTTGGACCACTGACAACAGTCCGGTTCTTTTTCTCCTTGGCCCAGGTAAGACGCTTCTGGCATTGTCTATTGGTCATGAGTGGCCTGACACAAGAAATGCGACACTGTGTGTGGTGCCTCTTGAAGCAATGACTCCAGCAGCAGTCCACTCCTTGTGAATCTCCCCCCAAATTTTTGAATGGCCTTTTCTTAACAATCCTTTCCATGGCTGCGGTTATCCCGGTTGCTTGTGCACCTTTTTCTACCACACTTTTTCCTTCCGCTCATCTTTCCATTAATACGCTTGGATATAGCACTCTGTGAACAGCCGGCTTCTTCAGCAATGACCTTTGGTGGCTTACCCTCCTTGTGGAGTGTGTCAGTTACTGCCTTCTGATAGTCGACTATATGAATAAGACTCAGGAGAGTCGAAACGTCAATGTTACTTTCTTGGTCGCTCAATATATATTTGCATTTTGCTCCCATGTGCTGTTTATGTTGAATAAATGTATCCTATTTTTGCATATTCAATTACTGGTGTAATGATAACAGCATAGTCCTGTATATAGGTAAATTGTGAAGGGGGAGCACACCTAGGCGAAATACAGCTCTGGCAAAAATTAAGAGACCACCACATCAAAACCCTGTCATGGGCAGCCCAATCTTCAGACTTGTGAAGCAATGGCCGGGGGACCACCACGGTGAAGGAAGACTATCATACACAAGATGAGGTGCAAACAACAAAGGGTAGATTTATTGGAAGGCAAGGAATGAGGTGGATGAGGAAGATGCAAACAGGGGTATGCAATGGCAAAAGATAATTTACAAGAGTTATATTCTTTAGCTTGTCCGTAAAATAGCACGGTGCTCCAACTATTACAGAATAAACATACACCACACAAGTAAATGCAAACAATAAACAAATAATGATGCTACTCTACTGACTATTGAAGCCTACACTAGGCCCTGACATGTGCACAAAACAGGAACAAACTCAAAGTGATGTTGGGGACTCAGATCCAGTCAAGGGGGCCCCCAACAGTCTAGTACGGTGGTGCGCATGGCTTCTCTGCCAGCTCCGTGAAACATGCTCTTCTCCTTGCTTCTGGGTCCTGGAGGTCCTCCTGGAAACTGCAAATCCCTTTCTCGGTATCTTCATGACTTCTCAAACTGACACACGACAGCCACTTTCGCTGCACTCGGAAAAGTCTGTCAAATTTCACAACTCCACTCTGTTACAGGCTGTGGGTCCTCTCTTGCAGAAAACAGCACAAAGTTCTCTCTGCAGCTGCTTCAGCTCACAAACGCTGTTCAGGCTCCACCCCCACCCTCTGCACAGTCCAGTTCATTCACACAGTCTATTGCAGGGGAGTAGAAGAACATTCTGTCACACCAGACAAGGGGGTGCAGTCTCTTAAAGTGACAGCGTGTTCCTTACTGTCCATAACAGCACCACACTCATACACGCCTCACTTCTTAATGATGGTCATCCTCGGCCATCACAGCATCAAGGTCAAAGTGTAATGAAGGAACGTGCAATGCAGAAACAGCACCTATAGAGGAAGCAACAAAGTTGGAAAAATAGACAGAGCACACTGTTCTACATATTGGACTGGTGGAACCCCTGCATTAGACCTCTGGAATCTCTGGAGCTCTTGGCTGTCAGGCAAGGCTTGACTATCTTCCAGAGGAACACATGCTGCAGGAGTCATCGTGGGCTCTTGTCTGGTCTCGTCCTCGCGTGGCGGTACTGGTACATCCATGGGATTACCGTCTCTGTGTGGCTGAGGACCCCCTACTGTGTCAGGGACAGTCCACCACTCGTCATCGATTTCACTATCAGGCATGACAGATTCAGGAAGTGGAGTAGAGCCTTCAGGCAACAATAGTGTAGAACAGATCTCAGACTGGCAGGGCCACAGCATATTTCTGTGAAGTACTCTAGGGGCGGATGCCTCACTCTTAATCTGCACCTTGTAGACAGGGCCGTTAGCATACACTCGCTCGATTACTCTGTAAGGCTGTACTTCCCATCTCTCACTTAGTTTTCCCTTGGGGCGTTGCTCTCTGACTAATACTCAGTCTCCGGGTTGGAGCGGTAACTCTTGAGTTGGTTTACGGTCCATATGTTCTTTTTATTGCAGCTGCTGACCCGCCAACCGCCGTATCATTTGTAATTGTTGCCGGTGCTCTTTCACCCATGAGGTGACAGTTCGCTCCATCAGGTCCTCTGGCTGTTCCAAATTCAGCTCAATGATTTCTCGTCCAGCTCTTCCAAACAGCAGTAGATAGGGGGTATAACCCGTGGTAGAGTGGACCCGATTGTTGTAGGTCCAGACCAACTTTGGCAGGTAGTCTGGCCAACACGCCTTCTTATCCTCCTCCAATGTTTTCAGCATTTGAAGTAAGGTTCAGTTGAAGCGTTCACATGCTCCTTTGCCTCGAGGATGGTAAGGGGTGGTCTGGGACCGCTCGATGCCATACATACGATACAGTTCTTCCTTCACCTTGCCTTGGAAACATGCGCCTTGGTCGGAGTGGATGCGCTTTGGGCACCCATACACCCGGATGAAGTCTTGACAGATGGCTCGCGCCGCCGATTTCGCAGTCTGATCTCTAGTCGGGGTAACTACTGCGAACTAACAGAAATGATCGGTCATCACCAAACAGTACTGTAGCCCCCGGGTCGAGTGTCCCACAAGGAGATAGTCGATCATCAAGACTTCTAGCGGCTCTTTAGTTTGTATGGTCTGGATGGGTGCCTTCTGTTCGGTACTCTTAATGAGGTCACATACTCGACATTGCCGGCAAACCTCTTCCACCACAGACTCCAACTGAGGGCAATACACATACCGCTGTAACCATTGGTAGGTCTTTGTGGGCCCGGAGTGAACTCCAAATTCGTGGGCTTCTTTAGCTACTTCTTAAGCCATTCTTCCTGGGATGACCACCTGCCACCTTACTTCCATATCTTTCAGCTGCTGTCTCTTACGATATAGCACTGACTCTCGCACTTCCAATCTATCCCATTGGTGTAACACACTCTTCATTTCGGAGTCCAGATCATCTCTCTCTTGTTTGCCAGGCTTCCGCTTCTGAGTTACCCACCATTTCATCTGTCTCAGCCCTTCGTCTTCATCCTGAACATGTCCCCATTCCTCATTGGTTCTCCCCAGAGACAGGGGTAATGCACAGGCCTGCCTTCTTGACTGGGCCGCAACCACTGGGGACTTAAACTTACGAAAGTCTGGGGTTTCCTCCTCTTCGAGTTGCTCATCGAGATCCCCCATTGGAGTCTCCACAGTCACTCTTGACAGCCCATCAGCATTTGCGTTTTCGGTAGCAGAGCCATAACGGATGGTAAAGTCAAACTTGGCTAGGCGAGCCACCCACTGTTGTTCTAAGGCCCCCAATTTAGCATTCTTAAGGTGGGCCTGGGGATTATTGTCTGTTCGAACTTGAATCTTGGTCCCTGTCAGGAAGCTCGCAAACTTCTCTGTCATGGCCCACACCAGGGCCAGGAACTCTAACCGGAAGGAGCTGTAATTTTGAGGGTTTCTTTCGCTTTCTCACAGGGACATGCTAGCAAACCTGATGACTCTCTCATGTCCATCCTGTATCTGAGAAAGTACTGCACCAAGTCCATGAAGGCTACCATCTGTATACAACAGGATTGGTTGATCGAAGTCTGCGTAGGCCAAAATCGGGGCTGAGGTAAGAGCATTCTTTATAGCCTGGAAGGCCTCATCTTGTCTCTGGGCTCAAGGGATGTACTGGGTCTTCAGTACTCCAGCGGTCTCCCTCAGCAGCTCATTCAGAGGACTCGCCACATTCGCGAAGTCTTTATCAAACCAGCGGTAGTACCCGGTGAGCCCCAGAAAGGCCTGAAGTTCTCTCACTGTTCGAGGGACTGGCCACTTCTGAATAGCAGCCTCTTTTTCTGATGAGGGTAGAACTCTATCTTGTGACACTATGTGGTCCAGGTACTCGATCTCTCTCTTGAAAAGATGGCACTTCTTTAGCTTCACCTTCAGGTTATGAGCCCGCAGTCTTCCGGGCACCTGTCGAAGCCGGGCAAGGTGTTCTTCAAATAAGTCCGAAAACACTATGATGTCATCCAGATAGATCAGGGTAGCCTCAAAACTTAAGTCTCCCAAACACTTTTCCATCAGCCTTTGAAACGTGCCCGGAGCATTGGAGAGCCCGAAGGGCATCCGGTTAAACTCCAACAGCCCCATAGGGAGGATGAAGGCATTTTGTCTTTGTCTTTCTCTGCCACAGCTACTTGCCAGTATCCGCTTGCCAGGTCCAGGGTGGAGAAGTACTTGGCTTTCCCCAATGCTGTCAAGGATTCCTCGATGCGGGGCAAGGGATACGAGTCTTGAACAGTGCAGGCATTGAGTTTCCTGTAATCTACACAGAACCGGATGGTCCCATCCTTTTTCTTGACGAGCACCACCGGGGCTGCCCAAGGGCTCTGACTACTCTGCACCACTCCTGAATCCAGCATCTGCCTCAGTAATGTTTTCACCTCTTGATACATCTTGGGCAGGATTTGCCGGCATCGTTCTCGAATTGGACAAGCTTCTCCAGTCGGTATCTCATGCGTGATGGCTTCAGTACAGCCGAAATCCTCGGTGTGACGGGAAAATGCGGCCTGATTCTCCCACAGCATAGCTTCTATTGCTTGCACACGCTCAGGGCCCAGAGCCTTCACATCCACTTCCATTTGATCAAGGATGACCCGTCCACTCCACTCCGGGGATGGTGTCTCTTCGGCCCCCGCAGCAACTACTAGGGTCCACGCCTTCTTTCAGAGATAAAGACATCTCCTTCTGATTCACCACTTCACCCTTATGTAGGTACACCAGGGCCAAATCTGTCCCTCGTGGCAATGTGACTTCCCCGGGGCCCACATTCAAAGCTCTTATGGGGACGTATCCTCGCTGGACCACAGCTATTGTACAATCTATCATGACTTCTTGGTCCACTCCTCTGCCTACCACAGGCTGAACAACCACTTCCAACCCGTCAAGTTTGCGATGCGTCCCCACTGTAAGGTATACTATAGTTTCTTGCTCAGAAGGCAGGACTACAGGTTCTTTACCAGGAGCCCTGATGACCCCTACAGTCTGATAGGATGGCACACTCTTCTGCATCCCACAGACGCGGATCAGTCGTTGAAGGGCTTCTTGAGTAGGCTTATGTGTAGTAGCCTTCTTCCAATATCCAGGTCCCCGTTCGGTAAACATAATCTGATCAAGTTCACGTAGGATATTCATTCCCAGTACTACAGGCACATCTTCTTTGATAGGCTCAGGGACTAGCAGGATCCCTTTTCTCCCCATTTCTTGTCCACAGATTCGAATATTCATCCACACGACCCCTGTGACCGGGATCGGTTGGGCTGAAGAATGTTTGCATGAGTACTGTGGGTCAGACTGTTGTAGTTCCCCCACTCTTCGTTCCATCTGGGTCAGTTTCTCTTGCACGTTGACAAGGGACCGCTGCAAGTCTTGCACCACCTGGACCAGCACCTCCTGATGGTTTGGGTCCCCTCTGGTATTGGCGCCCTGGACACACATCACCCCAGACGCGTAGTTCTCTTCTTTACATTGGGCCAGCGTTTCCGACAGGATTTGACGAAACGTAAGAGCCGGATCTGCCTGGACCCATTCTGACAGTGCTCGCTTCAAGGATGTGCTGTGCAGTCCCAGAATGAATTGCTCCCAGAGTATCCGGTCTTTAGAGTCCATGCCGCCAAATCCATCCACCTCCTTTCTCTGCACCTCAACTAACACTTCTTGCAGTGCTGTTGCATACTGAGAAATTCTTTCTTCTACCCGCTGCAGCCTAGAGAAAAATTTGTACCTCATACCTGCACAATAATGACCGATGAAAAACATTATGAATAGAAAAAGATGCAGGGAGGTCCAAACGGAAGGACACAGGGTTAAGAATCTCCAATATCTTGTACGGGCCGATGAACCGAGGCTTAAACTTGGGAGAAGAAACCCTCATAGGGACAAAACGAGAAGACAACCACACCAAGTCCCCAACACAAAGCCGAGGACCAACCCGACGCCGGCGGTTGGCAAAAAGCTGAGTCTTCTCCTGGGACAACTTCAAATTGTCCACTACCTGCCCCCAAATCCGATGCAACCTCTCCACCACAGCATCCACTCCAGGACAATCCGAAGATTCCACCTGACCAGAAGAAAATCGAGGATGAAACCCCGAATTACAGAAAAAGGGAGACACCAAGGTGGCAGAGCTGGCCCGATTATTGAGGGCAAACTCCGCTAAAGGCAAAAAAGCAACCCAATCATCCTGATCTGCAGACACAAAACACCTCAAATATGTCTCCAAGGTCTGATTCGTCCGCTCGGTCTGGCCATTAGTCTGAGGATGGAAAGCAGACGAGAAAGACAAATCTATGCCCATCCTAGCACAGAATGCTCGCCAAAATCTAGACACGAATTGGGTACCTCTGTCAGAAACGATATTCTCCGGAATACCATGCAAACGGACCACATTTTGAAAAAACAGAGGAACCAACTCGGAAGAAGAAGGCAACTTAGGCAGGGGAACCAAATGGACCATCTTAGAGAAACGATCACACACCACCCAGATGACAGACATCCTCTGAGAAACAGGAAGATCCGAAATAAAATCCATCGAGATGTGCATCCAGGGCCTCTTCGGAATAGGCAAGGGCAACAACAATCCACTAGCCCGAGAACAACAAGGCTTGGCCCGAGCACAAACGTCACAAGACTGCACGAAGCCTCGCACATCTCGAGACAGGGAAGGCCACCAGAAGGACCTTGCCACCAAATCCCTGGTACCAAAGATTCCAGGATGACCTGCCAACGCAGAAGAATGAACCTCAGAAATGACTTTACTGGTCCAATCATCAGGAACAAACAGTCTACCAGGTGGGCAACGATCAGGTCTATCCGCCTGAAACTCCTGCAAGGCCCGCCGCAGGTCTGGAGAAACGGCAGACAATATCACTCCATCCTTAAGGATACCTGTAGGTTCAGAATTACCAGGGGAGTCAGGCTCAAAACTCCTAGAAAGGGCATCCGCCTTAACATTCTTAGAACCCGGCAGGTAGGACACCACAAAATTAAACCGAGAGAAAAACAACGACCAGCGCGCCTGTCTAGGATTCAGGCGTCTGGCGGACTCAAGATAAATTAGATTTTTGTGGTCAGTCAATACCACCACCTGATGTCCAGCCCCCTCAAGCCAATGACGCCACTCCTCAAAAGCCCACTTCATGGCCAAAAGCTCCCGATTCCCAACATCATAATTCCGCTCGGCGGGCGAAAATTTACGCGAGAAAAAAGCACAAGGTCTCATCACGGAGCAATCGGAACTTCTCTGCGACAAAACCGCCCCAGCTCCGATTTCAGAAGCGTCGACCTCAACCTGAAAAGGAAGAGCAACATCAGGCTGACGCAACACAGGGGCGGAAGAAAAGCGGCGCTTAAGCTCCCGAAAGGCCTCCACAGCAGCAGGGGACCAATCAGCAACATCAGCACCCTTCTTAGTCAAATCAGTCAATGGTTTAACAACATCAGAAAAACCAGCAATAAATCGACGATAAAAGTTAGCAAAGCCCAAAAATTTCTGAAGACTCTTAAGAGAAGAGGGTTGCGTCCAATCACAAATAGCCTGAACCTTGACAGGATCCATCTCGATGGAAGAGGGGGAAAAAATATATCCCAAAAAGGAAATCTTTTGAACCCCAAAAACGCACTTAGAACCCTTCACACACAAGGAATTAGACCGCAAAACCTGAAAAACCCTCCTGACCTGCTGGACATGAGAGTCCCAGTCATCCGAAAAAATCAAAATATCATCCAGATACACAATCATAAATTTATCCAAATAATCACGGAAAATGTCATGCATAAAGGACTGAAAGACTGAAGGGGCATTTGAAAGACCAAAAGGCATCACCAAATACTCAAAGTGGCCCTCGGGCGTATTAAATGCGGTTTTCCACTCATCCCCCTGCTTAATTCGCACCAAATTATACGCCCCACGGAGATCTATCTTAGAGAACCACTTGGCCCCCTTTATGCGAGCAAACAAATCAGTCAGCAGTGGCAACGGATATTGATATTTAACCGTGATTTTATTCAAAAGCCGATAATCAATGCACGGCCTCAAAGAGCCATCTTTCTTAGCCACAAAGAAAAAACCGGCTCCTAAGGGAGATGACGAAGGACGAATATGTCCCTTTTCCAAGGACTCCTTTATATATTCTCGCATAGCAGCATGTTCAGGCACAGACAGATTAAATAAACGACCCTTAGGGTATTTACTACCCGGAATCAAATCTATGGCACAATCGCACTCCCGGTGCGGAGGTAATGAACCAAGCTTAGGTTCTTCAAAAACGTCACGATATTCAGTCAAGAATTCAGGAATCTCAGAGGGAATAGATGATGAAATGGAAACCACAGGTACGTCCCCATGCGTCCCCTTACATCCCCAGCTTAACACAGACATAGCTTTCCAGTCAAGGACTGGGTTATGAGATTGCAGCCATGGCAATCCAAGCACCAACACATCATGTAGGTTATACAGCACAAGAAAGCGAATAATCTCCTGGTGATCCGGATTAATCCGCATAGTTACTTGTGTCCAGTATTGTGGTTTATTGCTAGCCAATGGGGTGGAGTCAATCCCCTTCAGGGGTATAGGAGTTTCAAGAGGCTCCAAATCATACCCACAGCGTTTGGCAAAGGACCAATCCATAAGACTCAAAGCGGCGCCAGAGTCGACATAGGCATCCGCGGTAATAGATGATAAAGAACAAATCAGGGTCACAGATAGAATAAACTTAGACTGTAAAGTGCCAATTGAAACAGACTTATCAAGCTTCTTAGTACGCTTAGAGCATGCTGATATAACATGAGTTGAATCACCGCAATAGAAGCACAACCCATTTTTTCGTCTAAAATTCTGCCGTTCACTTCTGGACAGAATTCTATCACATTGCATATCCTCTGGCGTCTTCTCAGTAGACACCGCCAAATGGTGCACAGGTTTGCGCTCCCGCAGACGCCTATCGATCTGGATAGCCATTGTCATGGACTCATTCAGACCCGCAGGCACAGGGAACCCCACCATAACATCCTTAATGGCATCAGAGAGACCCTCTCTGAAATTCGCCGCCAGGGCGCACTCATTCCACTGAGTAAGCACAGCCCACTTACGGAATTTCTGGCAGTATATTTCAGCTTCGTCTTGCCCCTGAGATAGGGACATCAAGGCCTTTTCCGCCTGAAGTTCTAACTGAGGTTCCTCATAAAGCAACCCCAAGGCCAGAAAAAACGCATCCACATTGAGCAACGCAGGATCCCCTGGAGCCAATGCAAAAGCCCAATCCTGAGGGTCGCCCCGGAGCAAGGAAATCACAATCCTGACCTGCTGAGCAGGATCTCCAGCAGAGCGAGATTTCAGGGACAAAAACAACTTGCAATTATTTTTGAAATTTTGAAAGCAAGATCTATTCCCCGAGAAAAATTCAGGCAAAGGAATTCTAGGTTCAGATATAGGAACATGAACAACAAAATCTTGTAAATTTTGAACTTTCGTGGTGAGATTATTCAAACCTGCAGCTAAACTCTGAATATCCATTTTAAACAGGTGAACACAGAGCCATTCCAGGATTAGAAGGAGAGAGAGAGAGAAAGGCTGCAATATAGGCAGACTTGCAAGAGATTCAATTACAAGCACACTCAGAACTGAAAAAAAAAAAAAAAAAAAATCTTCAGCAGACTTCTCTTTTCTCTCCTTTCTCTGTCAATTAATTTAACCCTTTTTGGCCGGTCAAACTGTTATGGTTCTCAATGGCAAGAGAACATAGCCCAGCAAACATAAGTACTAGCTCTTGGAAGGATGGAAACTAAACTGACCATGAACTAAACCTGCCGCACAACTAACAGTAGCCGGGTAGCGTAGCCTGCGTTTTATCCCTAGACGCCCAGCGCCGGCCGGAGGACTAACTAATCCTGGCAGAGGAAAATATAGTCCTGGCTCACCTCTAGAGAAATTTCCCCGAAAGGCAGACAGAGGCCCCCACAAATATTGGCGGTGATTTTAGATGAAATGACAAACATAGTATGAAAATAGGTTTAGCAAAATTGAGGTCCGCTTACTAGATAGCAGGAAGACAGAAAGGGCACTTTCATGGTCAGCTGAAAACCCTATCAAAACACCATCCTGAAATTACTTTAAGACTCTAGTATTAACTCATAACATCAGAGTGGCAATTTCAGATCACAAGAGCTTTCCAGACACAGAAACGAAACTACAGCTGTGAACTGGAACAAAATGCAAAAACAAACAAGGACTAAAGTCCAACTTAGCTGGGAGTTGTCTAGCAGCAGGAACATGCACAGAAAGGCTTCTGATTACAATGTTGACCGGCATGGAAGTGACAGAGGAGCAAGGCTAAATAGCGACTCCCACATCCTGATGGAAACAGGTGAACAGAGAGGATGATGCACACCAGTTCAATTCCACCAGTGGCCACCGGGGGAGCCCAAAATCCAGTTTCACAACAGGCATATTATTGCCGTCAAACTTTGGTAGCACACTAAATATAGTGCCCATAGGGAGTGTCCTTGCAGGGGCTCCACCAATGCCCACAGCATCTCCATTAACATTAGAATTCTCGCTGTTGCTGTCTGCTGCCTCCCTCTTGGTGACAGTACTCTGCTCGCAGCGCCACTTGAAACGATGGCCGGGGGACCACCACGGTGCAGGAAGACTACCGTACACAAGATGAGTTGCAAACAACAAAGGGTAAATTTATTGGAAGTCAAGGAATGAAGTGGATGAGGAAGATGCAAACAGGGGTATGCAATGGCAAAAGATAATTTACAAGAGTTATATTCTTTAGCTTGTCCGTAAAATAGCACGGTGCTCCAACTATTACAGAATCAACATACGTCACACAAGTTAATGCAAACAATAAACAAATAATGATGCTACTCTACTTATAACCTCCCTGGCCTTTACTAAGCAGGCCACACGGCTCCAGTATACTGACTACTGAAGCCTACACTAGGCCCTGACATGTGCACAAACAAGAACAAACCCAAGGTGATGTTGGGGACTCAGATCCAGTTCCCGGGGGGGCCACTACAGTCTAGTGCGGTGGTGCGCACGGCTTTCTGCCATCTCCGTGAAACATGGTCTTCTCCTTGCTTCTGGGTCCCACGGAGATCTATCTTAGAGAACCACTTGGCCCCCTTTATGCGAGCAAACAAATCAGTCAGCAGTGGCAACGGATATTGATATTTAACCGTGATTTTATTCAAAAGCCGATAATCAATGCACGGCCTCAAAGAGCCATCTTTCTTAGCCACAAAGAAAAAACCGGCTCCTAAGGGAGATGACGAAGGACGAATATGTCCCTTTTCCAAGGACTCCTTTATATATTCTCGCATAGCAGCATGTTCAGGCACAGACAGATTAAATAAACGACCCTTAGGGTATTTACTACCCGGAATCAAATCTATGGCACAATCGCACTCCCGGTGCGGAGGTAATGAACCAAGCTTAGGTTCTTCAAAAACGTCACGATATTCAGTCAAGAATTCAGGAATCTCAGAGGGAATAGATGATGAAATGGAAACCACAGGTACGTCCCCATGCGTCCCCTTACATCCCCAGCTTAACACAGACATAGCTTTCCAGTCAAGGACTGGGTTATGAGATTGCAGCCATGGCAATCCAAGCACCAACACATCATGTAGGTTATACAGCACAAGAAAGCGAATAATCTCCTGGTGATCCGGATTAATCCGCATAGTTACTTGTGTCCAGTATTGTGGTTTATTGCTAGCCAATGGGGTGGAGTCAATCCCCTTCAGGGGTATAGGAGTTTCAAGAGGCTCCAAATCATACCCACAGCGTTTGGCAAAGGACCAATCCATAAGACTCAAAGCGGCGCCAGAGTCGACATAGGCATCCGCGGTAATAGATGATAAAGAACAAATCAGGGTCACAGATAGAATAAACTTAGACTGTAAAGTGCCAATTGAAACAGACTTATCAAGCTTCTTAGTACGCTTAGAGCATGCTGATATAACATGAGTTGAATCACCGCAATAGAAGCACAACCCATTTTTTCGTCTAAAATTCTGCCGTTCACTTCTGGACAGAATTCTATCACATTGCATATCCTCTGGCGTCTTCTCAGTAGACACCGCCAAATGGTGCACAGGTTTGCGCTCCCGCAGACGCCTATCGATCTGGATAGCCATTGTCATGGACTCATTCAGACCCGCAGGCACAGGGAACCCCACCATAACATCCTTAATGGCATCAGAGAGACCCTCTCTGAAATTCGCCGCCAGGGCGCACTCATTCCACTGAGTAAGCACAGCCCACTTACGGAATTTCTGGCAGTATATTTCAGCTTCGTCTTGCCCCTGAGATAGGGACATCAAGGCCTTTTCCGCCTGAAGTTCTAACTGAGGTTCCTCATAAAGCAACCCCAAGGCCAGAAAAAACGCATCCACATTGAGCAACGCAGGATCCCCTGGAGCCAATGCAAAAGCCCAATCCTGAGGGTCGCCCCGGAGCAAGGAAATCACAATCCTGACCTGCTGAGCAGGATCTCCAGCAGAGCGAGATTTCAGGGACAAAAACAACTTGCAATTATTTTTGAAATTTTGAAAGCAAGATCTATTCCCCGAGAAAAATTCAGGCAAAGGAATTCTAGGTTCAGATATAGGAACATGAACAACAAAATCTTGTAAATTTTGAACTTTCGTGGTGAGATTATTCAAACCTGCAGCTAAACTCTGAATATCCATTTTAAACAGGTGAACACAGAGCCATTCCAGGATTAGAAGGAGAGAGAGAGAGAAAGGCTGCAATATAGGCAGACTTGCAAGAGATTCAATTACAAGCACACTCAGAACTGAAAAAAAAAAAAAAAAAAAATCTTCAGCAGACTTCTCTTTTCTCTCCTTTCTCTGTCAATTAATTTAACCCTTTTTGGCCGGTCAAACTGTTATGGTTCTCAATGGCAAGAGAACATAGCCCAGCAAACATAAGTACTAGCTCTTGGAAGGATGGAAACTAAACTGACCATGAACTAAACCTGCCGCACAACTAACAGTAGCCGGGTAGCGTAGCCTGCGTTTTATCCCTAGACGCCCAGCGCCGGCCGGAGGACTAACTAATCCTGGCAGAGGAAAATATAGTCCTGGCTCACCTCTAGAGAAATTTCCCCGAAAGGCAGACAGAGGCCCCCACAAATATTGGCGGTGATTTTAGATGAAATGACAAACATAGTATGAAAATAGGTTTAGCAAAATTGAGGTCCGCTTACTAGATAGCAGGAAGACAGAAAGGGCACTTTCATGGTCAGCTGAAAACCCTATCAAAACACCATCCTGAAATTACTTTAAGACTCTAGTATTAACTCATAACATCAGAGTGGCAATTTCAGATCACAAGAGCTTTCCAGACACAGAAACGAAACTACAGCTGTGAACTGGAACAAAATGCAAAAACAAACAAGGACTAAAGTCCAACTTAGCTGGGAGTTGTCTAGCAGCAGGAACATGCACAGAAAGGCTTCTGATTACAATGTTGACCGGCATGGAAGTGACAGAGGAGCAAGGCTAAATAGCGACTCCCACATCCTGATGGAAACAGGTGAACAGAGAGGATGATGCACACCAGTTCAATTCCACCAGTGGCCACCGGGGGAGCCCAAAATCCAGTTTCACAACAGGCATATTATTGCCGTCAAACTTTGGTAGCACACTAAATATAGTGCCCATAGGGAGTGTCCTTGCAGGGGCTCCACCAATGCCCACAGCATCTCCATTAACATTAGAATTCTCGCTGTTGCTGTCTGCTGCCTCCCTCTTGGTGACAGTACTCTGCTCGCAGCGCCACTTGAAACGATGGCCGGGGGACCACCACGGTGCAGGAAGACTACCGTACACAAGATGAGTTGCAAACAACAAAGGGTAAATTTATTGGAAGTCAAGGAATGAAGTGGATGAGGAAGATGCAAACAGGGGTATGCAATGGCAAAAGATAATTTACAAGAGTTATATTCTTTAGCTTGTCCGTAAAATAGCACGGTGCTCCAACTATTACAGAATCAACATACGTCACACAAGTTAATGCAAACAATAAACAAATAATGATGCTACTCTACTTATAACCTCCCTGGCCTTTACTAAGCAGGCCACACGGCTCCAGTATACTGACTACTGAAGCCTACACTAGGCCCTGACATGTGCACAAACAAGAACAAACCCAAGGTGATGTTGGGGACTCAGATCCAGTTCCCGGGGGGGCCACTACAGTCTAGTGCGGTGGTGCGCACGGCTTTCTGCCATCTCCGTGAAACATGGTCTTCTCCTTGCTTCTGGGTCCTGGAGGTGCTCCTGGAAACAGTAAATTCCTTTCTCGGTATCTTCGTGGCTTCTCAAACTCACACAGGACAGCCACTCTCGCTGCACTCGGAAAAGTCTGTCAAATTTCAAAACTCCACTCTGTTACAGGCTGTGGGTCCTCTCTTGCAGAAAACAGCACAAAGTTCTCTCTGCAGCAGCTGCAGCTCACACACGCTGTTCAGGCTCCACCCCCACCCTTTGCATAGTCCAGTTCATTTACACAGTCTATTGCAGGGGAGAAGCAGAACATTCCATCACACCAGACAAGGGGGTGCAGTCTCTTAAAGTGACAGCGTGTTCCTTACTGTCCACAACAGCACCACCCTCTTACTCCTGAACCCCATTGAAAACCTCTAGAATGTAATCAAGAGGATGATGGATAGTCACAAGCCATCAACAAAGAAAAACTGCTTAAATTTTTGCGCCAGATGCAATGTGAAAGACTGGTGGAAAGCATGCCAAGACGCATGAAAGCTGTGATTAAAAATCATGGTCATTCCACAAAATATTGATTTCTGAACTCTTCCCGAGTTAAAACAATAGTATTGTTGTTTCTAAATGATTCTAAACTTGTTTTCTTTGCTTTATTTGAGGTCTGAAAGCACTGTTGTTTATTTTTATTTTGACAATTTTTCTTTGTCAGAAAAAAAATACAAAAATTATTGCTTGGAACTTTGGAGCCATGTTGTCAGAAGTTTTTAGAATAAAACAACAATTTACATTTTACTCAAAAATATACCTGTAAAGAGAAAAATCAGACAAACTAAAAATTTTGCAGTGGTCTCTTAATTTTTGCCAGAGCTGTATATTCTAATGGGTTAGAACAATCATTTAACTACCGTATGTTAATCCTTTAGGTAATTTTCTTCTATATACACTAGCCTAGGTGAGTATCATTATCGTAGTGGGAGCTTAAAGAGAAAGCATAGACAAAGTTCATTCTTTTGGTGTATATGTTTTAAGCTATTTGAGGCATATCTTATAATGTCTCTTTTAAGAGATTTTTTTAAGGGTTTTATGTAATTTTGGTATATGGACCGCTGAGTTAAAGAGCTAAAAAATGCCAAATAAGCAAACTGAGCAATAAAGATAGAGATGAGCGAACCTGAATTTAAAGAGAACCTGTCAGCAGGATTTTGCTAAGTAAGCTACAGGCATTGTCACGTGGATGCTGTTACACTGATTAAAATCTCTGTCTGTCTCTGTCTGTGTTTCTCTCTCGTCTCTATGATGATGATGATGAACATGCTCATGCTTCGAGGTGGGCCTGCGGGCAGGTCTTTTCTTTGTGTTTTGTCATAGTGCACCCAGATAAGACCCTGCCCACAGGCCGGCAACAAAGCACAATCATATCATTAAATAAAAGCTTCAAAGATTACACAAGAACCACAAAAAGGATTTCTTCACCGCATGTATCATTTTAACCAGTGTAACAACATCAACATAACAATGCCTGTAGTTTACCTATGCAAAATCCTTCTGACAAGTTCTCTTTAAAAATAGAGAGAGAATTTTTTTCCAGATCGAAAGTTTGGGCCTCCATTATTTTCATTGGGGTTCAGGTTCAAGTTCGGGTACAGTTCTGGTGCCAGGAGCCGGGTTACTGTAATAAGAGGTTTCAGAGTAATAAGAGGATCAGGAGCCGGGTAACTGTAATAAGAGGTTACAGGGGTAATAAGAGGATCAGGAGCTGGGTTACTGTAATAAGAGGTTACAGGAGTAATAAGAGGATCAGGAGCCGGGTTACTGTAATAACAGGTTACAGGGTAATAAGAGGATCAGGAGCCGGGTTACTGTAATAAGAGGTTACAGGGTAATAAGAGGATCAGGAGCCGGGTAACTGTAATAAGAGGTTACAGGGGTAATAAGAGGATCAGGAGCCGGGTTACTGTAATAAGAGGTTACAGGGTAATAAGAGGATCAGGAGCCGGGTTACTGTAATAAGAGGTTACAGGGTAATAAGAGGATCAGGAGCCGGGTAACTGTAATAAGAGGTTACAGGGTAATAAGAGGATCAGGAGCCGGGTTACTGTAATAAGAGGTTTCAGAGTAATAAGAGGATCAGGAGCCGGGTAACTGTAATAAGAGGTTACAGGGGTAATAAGAGGATCAGGAGCCGGGTTACTGTAATAAGAGGTTACAGGGTAATAAGAGGATCAGGAGCCGGGTTACTGTAATAAGAGGTTACAGGGTAATAAGAGGATCAGGAGCCGGGTAACTGTAATAAGAGGTTACAGGGTAATAAGAGGATCAGGAGCCGGGTTACTGTAATAAGAGGTTTCAGAGTAATAAGAGGATCAGGAGCCGGGTAACTGTAATAAGAGGTTACAGGGGTAATAAGAGGATCAGGAGCTGGGTTACTGTAATAAGAGGTTACAGGAGTAATAAGAGGATCAGGAGCCGGGTTACTGTAATAAGAGGTTACAGGAGTAATAAGAGGATCAGGAGCCGGGTTACTGTAATAAGAGGTTACAGGGTAATAAGAGGATCAGGAGCCGGGTAACTGTAATAAGAGGTTACAGGGGTAATAAGAGGATCAGGAGCCGGGTTACTGTAATAAGAGGTTTCAGAGTAATAAGAGGACCAGGAGCCGGGTAACTGTAATAAGAGGTTACAGGGGTAATAAGAGGATCAGGAGCCGGGTTACTGTAATAAGAGGTTACAGGGTAATAAGAGGATCAGGAGCCGGGTTACTGTAATAAGAGGTTACAGGGTAATAAGAGGATCAGGAGCCGGGTAACTGTAATAAGAGGTTACAGGGTAATAAGAGGATCAGGAGCCAGGTTACTGTAATAAGAGGTTTCAGAGTAATAAGAGGATCAGGAGCCGGGTAACTGTAATAAGAGGTTACAGGGGTAATAAGAGGATCAGGAGCCGGGTTACTGTAATAAGAGGTTACAGGGGTAATAAGAGGATCAGGAGCCAGGTTACTGTAATAAGAGGTTACAGGGGTAATAAGAGGATCAGGAGCCGGGTTACTGTAATAAGAGGTTTCAGAGTAATAAGAGGATCAGGAGCCGGGTTACTGTAATAAGAGGTTACAGGGTAATAAGAGGATCAGGAGCCGGGTTACTGTAATAAGTGGTTACAGGGTAATAAGAGGATGAGGAGCCGGGTTACTGTAATAAGGGGTTACAGGGTAATAAGAGGATCAGGAGCCGGGTTACTGTAATAAGGGGTTACAGGGTAATAAGAGGATCAGGAGCCGGGTTACTGTAATAAGGGGTTACAGGGTAATAAGAGGATCAGGAGCCGGGTTACCGTAATAAGAGGTTACAGGGGTAATAAGAGGATCAGGAGCCGGGTTACTGTAATAAGAGGTTACAGGGTAATAAGAGGATCAGGAGCCGGGTTACTGTAATAAGAGGTTACAGGGTAATAAGAGGATCAGGAGCCGGGTTACTGTAATAAGGGGTTACAGGGTAATAAGAGGATCAGGAGCCGGGTTACCGTAATAAGAGGTTACAGGGGTAATAAGAGGATCAGGAGCCGGGTTACTGTAATAAGAGGTTACAGGGTAATAAGAGGATCAGGAGCCGGGTTACTGTAATAAGAGGTTACAGGGGTAATAAGAGGATCAGGAGGCGGGTTACTGTAATAAGAGGTTACAGGGTAATAAGAGGCTCAGGAGCCGGGTTACTGTAATAAGAGGATACAGGGTAATAAGAGGATCAGGAGCCGGGTTACTGTAATAAGAGGTTACAGGGGTAATAAGAGGATCAGGAGCCGGGTTACTGTAATAAGAGGTTACAGGTTAATAAGAGGATCAGGAGCCGGGTTACTGTAATAAGAGGTTACAGGGGTAATAAGAGGATCAGGAGCCGGGTTACTGTAATAAGAGGTTACAGGGTAATAAGAGGATCAGGAGCCGGGTTACTGTAATAAGAGGTTACAGGGTAATAAGAGGATCAGGAGCCGGGTTACCGTAATAAGAGGTTACAGGGGTAATAAGAGGATCAGGAGGCGGGTTACTGTAATAAGAGGTTACAGGGTAATAAGAGGCTCAGGAGCCGGGTTACTGTAATAAGAGGATACAGGGTAATAAGAGGATCAGGAGCCGGGTTACTGTAATAAGAGGTTACAGGGGTAATAAGAGGATCAGGAGCCGGGTTACTGTAATAAGAGGTTACAGGTTAATAAGAGGATCAGGAGCCGGGTTACTGTAATAAGAGGTTACAGGGGTAATAAGAGGATCAGGAGCCGGGTTACTGTAATAAGAGGTTACAGGGTAAAAAGAGGATCAGGAGGCAGGTTACTGTAATAAGAGTTTACATGGTAATAATGGATCGCCCCCAGTGTAGGGCAATGGGGTACTCGGTACCGGGTCCTGCGGTTCGGGGGATGTCACGGTGGCTGACCCGGTCCGTGGCCCTTAGGGGTTTCCAGTAAAAGAGTTTATATATGGGCAAGGTGCAATAAAGAACGAGGAGACAGGTTTGCAGTCTTTTACCTTGTTTACTGAAGACTTCAGATGGCATCCTCAGCCCGGAGCGCCAGATGACAGGGCAGGCAGAGTCCGGTCGGTCTGAAGGCAATTCCAGAGTCCCCTTATCCAGGTGGAAATCAGTAGCCTTCCTACTAGCGCCTGTGTGTTGTAGTACCTCCCTGCTGAGCTTCTCGGTAAGGTCCTCACAACTCTTGTAGATGTTCTAGATGTTGTTATTTCTTCCTCTCTGTCCCCCAGATGGTATGGATAGGACAACCTGTATGACTGGGATAGCCTGGGTCTTGTTTGTAGGGACCCTAGAGACGCCCCGACCCCCACAATTTGCCACCGTGTCTTCTTAGGTATTAAGGTCGGGCAGCCAACTTGGAATTGACTATCCTGCCGGTCTCTGAAGTAATGCGTAGTCAATTACTCCCTCGGTGTTCCTGGCTACCGGCTTCTGCGCCTCAGAAAGGAGCAGCTTGTTCCTGGCTGATCTCCCTCTGATATTCCTCTCCTGTGCTCTGCTTTCCTGCACACTCTCTGCAGTATGTTCACCTTTTTGTGTCTTTTTCCAGGAGTTGCAGCACTTCAGGCCAGCAGAGCTCCACTTCTTCTGTCTGCCTGACAGGAACTGAACTCCTTTCCCTCCAGATCAGGATGTCAAAAGGGGAGCTCACCCTAAACAGGCTTAGAGCTCCCCCTTATGGTCTGGAGTGTAAACATGTTGCATGCGTGTAATACCTGAATGTGGTTGTCTTTCATTGCCTTAAGACATGACATCACTTCTCCCCTGAAAGGATAATGACATCACTGCGACAACCAGGACACTGGGGCGCCGCAATAAGAGGATGAGGAGCCGGGTTACTGTAATAAGACTTTACATGGTAATAAGAGGATGAAGAGCCGGGTTACTGTAATAAGAGGTTTCAGAGTAATAAGAGGATGAGGAGCCAGGTTACTGTAATAAGAGGATCAGGAGCCGGGTTACTGTAATAAGAGTTTTCAGAGTAATAAGAGGATGAGGAGCCAGGTTACTGTAATAAGAGGTTACAGGGGTAATAAGAGGATCAGGAGCCGGGTTACAGTAATAAGAGGTTTCAGAGTAATAAGAGGATCAGGAGCCGGGTTACAGTAATAAGAGGTTTCAGAGTAATAAGAGGATCAGGAGCCGGGTTACTGTAATAAGAGGTTTCAGAGTAATAAGATGATCAGGAGCCGGGTTACTGTAATAAGTGGTTACAGGGTAATAAGAGGATCAGGAGCCGGGTTACAGTAATAAGAGGTTACAGGGTAATAAGAGGATCAGGAGCCGGGTTACTGTAATAAGAGGATACAGGGTAATAAGAGGATCAGGAGCCGGGTTACTGTAATAAGAGGGTACAGGGGTAATAAGAGGATCAGGAGCCGGGTTACTGTAATAAGAGGTTACAGGGTAATAAGAGGATCAGGAGCCGGGTTACTGTAATAAGAGGTTACAGGTTAATAAGAGGATCAGGAGCCGGGTTACTGTAATAAGAGGTTACAGGGTAATAAGAGGATCAGGAGCCGGGTTACTGTAATAAGAGGTTTCAGAGTAATAAGAGGATGAGGAGCCAGGTTACTGTAATAAGAGGATCAGGAGCCGGGTTACTGTAATAAGAGGTTTCAGAGTAATAAGAGGATGAGGAGCCAGGTTACTGTAATAAGAGGTTACAGGGGTAATAAGAGGCTCAGGAGCCGGGTTACTGTAATAAGAGGTTACAGGTAATAAGAGGCTCAGGAGCCGGGTTACTGTAATGAGGTTACAGGGTAATAAGAGGATCAGGAGCCGGGTTACTGTAATAAGAGGTTACAGGGTAATAGGAGGATGATCAGGAGCCGGGTTACTGTAATAAGAGGTTACAGGGTAATAAGAGGATCAGGAGCCGGGTTACTGTAATAAGAGGTTTCAGAGTAATAAGAGGATGAGGAGCCGGGTTACTGTAATAAGAGGATCAGGAGCTGGGTTACTGTAATAAGAGGTTACAGGGGTAATACGAGGCTCAGGAGCCGGGTTACTGTAATAAGAGGTTACGGGGTAATAAGAGGATCAGGAGCCGGGTTACTGTAATAAGAGGTTACAGGTAATAAGAGGATCAGGAGCCGGGTTACTGTAATAAGAGGTTACAGGGTAATAAGAGGATCAGGAGCCGGGTTACTGTAATAAGAGGTTAAAGGGTAATAAGAGGATCAGGAGCCGGGTTACTGTAATAAGAGGTTTCAGAGTAATAAGAGGATGAGGAGCCAGGTTACTGTAATAAGAGGATCAGGAGCTGGGTTACTGTAATAAGAGGTTACAGGGGTAATACGAGGATCAGGAGCCGGGTTACTGTAATAAGAGGTTACAGGTAATAAGAGGATCAGGAGCCGGGTTACTGTAATAAGAGGTTACAGAGGTAATAAGAGGATCAGGAGCCGGGTTACTGTAATAAGAGGTTACAGGGGTAATAAGAGGATCAGGAGCCGGGTTACTGTAATAAGAGGTTACAGAGGTAATAAGAGGATCAGGAGCCGGGTTACTGTAATAAGAGGTTACAGGGGTAATAAGAGGATCAGGAGCCGGGTTACTGTAATAAGAGGTTACAGAGGTAATAAGAGGATCAGGAGCCGGGTTACTGTAATAAGAGGTTACAGAGGTAATAAGAGGATCAGGAGCCGGGTTACTGTAATAAGAGGTTACAGAGGTAATAAGAGGATCAGGAGCCGGGTTACTGTAATAAGAGGTTACAGGGGTAATAAGAGGATCAGGAGCCGGGTTACTGTAATAAGAGGTTACAGGGGTAATAAGAGGATCAGGAGCCGGGTTACTGTAATAAGAGGTTACAGAGGTAATAAGAGGATCAGGAGCCGGGTTACTGTAATAAGAGGATACAGGGTAATAAGAGGATCAGGAGCCGGGTTACTGTAATAAGAGGGTACAGGGGTAATAAGAGGATCAGGAGCCGGGTTACTGTAATAAGAGGTTACAGGGTAATAAGAGGATCAGGAGCCGGGTTACTGTAATAAGAGGTTACAGGGGTAATAAGAGGCTCAGGAGCCGGGTTACTGTAATAAGAGGTTACGGGGTAATAAGAGGATCAGGAGCCGGGTTACTGTAATAAGAGGTTACAGGTAATAAGAGGATCAGGAGCCGGGTTACTGTAATAAGAGGTTACAGAGGTAATAAGAGGATCAGGAGCCGGGTTACTGTAATAAGAGGTTACAGGGGTAATAAGAGGATCAGGAGCCGGGTTACTGTAATAAGAGGTTACAGAGGTAATAAGAGGATCAGGAGCCGGGTTACTGTAATAAGGGGATCAGGAGCCGGGTTACTGTAATAAGAGGTTACAGAGGTAATAAGAGGATCAGGAGCCGGGTTACTGTAATAAGAGGTTACAGGGGTAATACGAGGATCAGGAGCCGGGTTACTGTAATAAGAGGTTACAGAGGTAATAAGAGGATCAGGAGCCGGGTTACTGTAATAAGAGGTTACTGGGGTAATAAGAGGATCAGGAGCCGGGTTACAGTAATAAGAGGTTACAGGGTAATAAGAGGATCAGGAGCCGGGTTACTGTAATAAGAGGTTACAGGGTAATAAGAGGATCAGGAGACGGGTTACTGTACTAAGAGGTTACAGGGTAATAAGAGGATCAGGAGCCGGGTTACTGTAATAAGAGGTTACAGGGGTAATAAGAGGATCAGGAGCCGGGTTACAGTAATAAGTGGTTACAGGGTAATAAGGGGATCAGGAGCCAGGTTACTGTAATAAGAGGCTGTGAGGACGGTTTCGGTAAGTACAGGGGATATATGTAGCTGAGTTATTATTATAAGATGGATTATAACACTTGAAAGTTGCCCATAGATCTTTTCCCCTCAGTGAAGTAAAATAAATAAAGATGTATATAATACGGCCGTATGGGAAATTCCAGACATATACTCTCCTTATAAGTCCCGATCTTTATATACAGATATGTATTTGAAGTGTGGATGAGATGGGTGTGTGGGATCTGGAGCTGGATGTGGCGGTTCGGGGGCAGGATGTGACTTGTGGTGCGGAGCTGACAGTCTGCTCATTTATTCTGTATGTTGGTAGCACATCGGCCTCCTCCTTCGCTGATTAGCTGTCGATTAGCTCAGTAACTTCTCGTATTTATGATTTCTCGCCCGTCTTTCCCTCCTGCCTCGATTTAACCCCTTCATCATCTGATCCTATTACGCGCCTTCGCTCCCCACTCCCTATCTTCATTTTTCAGTCCTCCAGTCTGGCTTCCTCCCTTCCCCCCACCCTCGTTCCTTCTCTTTCTGCCATCATCAGTCCAAAAAATTCCAAAGTTGGAAAATCTGACACAGTCCTGATATATCTCACTGTATAAATATATATATATTTCATTTTTTTTTTAATACCAACATGTTGACATCACAGGGAACAACGCTCTACAATTGGCCACACGCTGAGCCAATCCCCGGCCCCTCCGCAGACACACAGCTCTGGGAGAATGGGACATTTAAAAAGTTGAAGGAAGATTTTAAGAGCATCTTCTGAAGGAGCGAGGCTACAGGACAGGTCAACATGGCTGCTGCTCACTTCGTCAGGGGCCCGGCCTATGGACTCAGCGCAGAGGTGAAGAACAAGGTGAGGAGGTCGTCCCAAGAGCATGCGATCAAAATCCGAATGTGTGGAGCGTGTGTGGAGCGGTCACCACGAGAGCCGACCAGTCCTTCCATTATATTTTCATGTCCTACGACGCCATGGACTCGTCTCGAGTACAAGTATCTGTGTCTGGTCCGTGGAGCTGACGCTCCGTATCTCCTGGGTAGTGGTAGATTTTGGATGGGATGTGAAGAGCTGACAGTCTAAGGTTTGTGCGCACACGTCTTTCTGAGGCGCAGTAATGCTAAAACGACTTGCCGTTTATTTGGTCCATAATTTGAGCTTCTTTAAACCTCTTTAGGTTTCGTAAGTTATGAAGGACGGGAGCGCTCCATTCTTCTGCGATTTCTACGGTTTTAGACATAGTTAAAAAAACTAAACAAAAAAGTCGCTGATGTCTATTAGATGCCGTGTGTACATACTCTTACAGGTCGTCCATTAGTCTTCTATTAAATGTCAGTGTCCTTATCCTGTACCCCCAGTGTCAGTGTCATTATCCTGTACCCCAAGTGTCAGCGTCATTATCCTGTACCCCCAGTGTCAGTGTCATTATCCTGTACCCCGAGTGCCAGTGTCATTATCCTGTACCCCCAGTGTCAGTGTCATTATCCTGTACCCCCAGTGTCAGCGTCATTATCCTGTACCCCCAGTGTCAGCGTCATTATCCTGTACCCCGAGTGTCAGTGTCATTATCCTGTACCCCAGTGTCAGTGTCATTATCCTGTACCCCGAGTGCCAGTGTCATTATCCTGTACCCCCAGTGTCAGTGTCATTATCCTGTACCCCCAGTGTCAGTGTCATTATCCTGTACCCCCAGTGTCAGTGTCATTATCCTGTACCCCCAGTGTCAGCGTCATTATCCTGTACCCCCAGTGTCAGTGTCATTATCCTGTACCCCCAGTGTCAGTGTCAATATCCTGTACCCCCAGTGTCAGTGTCATTATCCTGTACCCCCAGTGTCAGTGTCACTATCCTGTACCCCCAGTGTCAGTGTCAATATCCTGTACCCCCAGTGTCAGTGTCATTATCCTGTACCCCCAGTGTCAGTGTCATTATCCTGTACCCCGAGTGTCATTATCCTGTACCCCGAGTGCCAGTGTCATTATCCTGTACCCCCAGTGTCAGTGTCATTATCCTGTACCCCCAGTGTCAGTGTCATTATCCTGTACCCCCAGTGTCAGTGTCACTATCCTGTACCCCCAGTGTCAGTGTCATTATCCTGTACCCCAAGTGTCAGTGTCATTATCCTGTACCCCGAGTGTCATTATCCTGTACCCCGAGTGCCAGTGTCATTATCCTGTACCCCCAGTGTCAGTGTCATTATCCTGTACCCCCAGTGTCAGTGTCATTATCCTGTACCCCCAGTGTCAGTGTCATTATCCTGTACCCCCAGTGTCAGTGTCAATATCCTGTACCCCCAGTGTCAGTGTCATTATCCTGTACCCCCAGTGTCAGTGTCACTATCCTGTACCCCCAGTGTCAGTGTCATTATCCTGTACCCCAAGTGTCAGTGTCATTATCCTGTACCCCGAGTGTCATTATCCTGTACCCCCAGTGTCAGTGTCATTATCCTGTACCCCGAGTGTCAGTGTCAGTATCCTGTACCCCAAGTGTCAGTGTCATTATCCTGTACCCCCAGTGTCAGTGTCACTATCCTGTACCCCCAGTGTCAGTGTCATTATCCTGTACCCCCAGTGTCAGTGTCATTATCCTGTACCCCCAGTGTCAGCGTCATTATCCTGTACCCCCAGTGTCATTATCCTGTACCCCCAGTGTCAGCGTCATTATCCTGTACCCCTAGTGTCAGTGTCATTATCCTGTACCCCCAGTGTCAGCGTTATTATCCTGTACCCCCAGTGTCAGCGTCATTATCCTGTACCCCGAGTGTCAGTGTCATTATCCTGTACCCCCAGTGTCATTATCCTGTACCCCCATAGTCAGCGTCATTATCCTGTACCCCGAGTGTCAGTGTCATTATCCTGTACCCCGAGTGTCAGCGTCATTATCCTGTACCCCGAGTGTCATTATCCTGTACCCCCAGTGTCAGCGTCATTATCCTGTACCCCCATAGTCAGCGTCATTATCCTGTACCCCGAGTGTCAGTGTCACTATCCTGTACCCCAAGTGTCAGTGTCATTATCCTGTACCCCCAGTGTCAGTCATTATCCTGTACCCCGAGTGTCAGTGTCATTATCCTGTACCCCCAGTGTCAGTGTCATTATCCTGTACCCCCAGTGTCATTATCCTGTACCCCAAGTGTCATTATCCTGTACCCCCAGTGTCAGTATCCTGTACCCCCAGCGTCAGTGTCATTATCCTGTACCCCGAGTGTCAGTGTCATTATCCTGTACCCCGAGTGTCATTATCCTGTACCCCCAATGTCAGTATCCTGTACCCACAGTGTCAGTGTCATTATCATGTACCCCAAGTGTCATTATCCTGTACCCCAAGTGTCAGCATCATTATCCTGTACCCCGAGTGTCAGCGTCATTATCCTGTACCCCCAGTGTCAGTGTCATTATCCTGTACCCCCAGTGTCAGCGTCATTATCCTGTACCCCAAGTGTCAGCGTCATCATCCTGTACCCCAAGTGTCAGTATCCTGTACCCCCAGTGTCATTATCCTGTACCCCAAGTGTCAGTGTCATTATCCTGTACCCCAAATGTCAGTGTCATTATCCTGTACCCCAAGTGTCAGCGTCATTATCCTTTACCCCCAGCGTCAGTGTCATTATCCTGTACCCCAAGTGTCAGCATCATTATCCTGTACCCCGAGTGTCAGCGTCATTATCCTTTACCCCAAGTGTCAGCATCATTATCCTGTACCCCAAGTGTCAGCATCATTATCCTGTACCCCGAGTGTCAGCGTCATTATCCTGTACCCCCAGTGTCAGTGTCATTATCCTGTACCCCCAGTGTCAGCGTCATCATCCTGTACCCCAAGTGTCAGTATCCTGTACCCCCAGTGTCATTATCCTGTACCCCAAATGTCAGTGTCATTATCCTGTACCCCAGTGTCAGGGTCATTATCCTGTACCCCCAGCGTCAGTGTCATTATCCTGTATCCCCAGTGTCAGTGTCATTATCCTGTACCCCGAGTGTCAGTGTCATTATCCTGTACCCCGAGTGTCAGTGTCATTATCCTGTACCCCGAGTGTCAGTGTCATTATCCTGTATCCCCAGTGTCAGTGTCATTATCCTGTACCCCCAGGTGTCAGTGTCATTATCCTGTACCCCAAGTGTAAGGGTCATGATCCTGTACCACGAGTGTCAATATCATCCTGTACCCCAAGTGTCAGTGTCATTATCCTGTACCCCAAGTGTCTGGGTCATGATCCTGTACCCCAAGTATCATGATTCTGTACCCCAAGTGTCAGTGTCATTATCCTGTACCCCAAGTGTCAGTGTCATTATCCTGTACCCCAAGTGTCAGGGTCATGATCCTGTACCCCAAGTATCAGTGTCATTATCCTGTACCCCCAGTGTCAGGGTCATTATCCTGTACCCCCAGTGTCAGCGTCAATATCCTGTACCCCAAGTGTCAGGGTCATTATCCTGTACCCCAAGTGTCAGTGTCATTATCCTGTACCCCCAGTGTCAGTGTCATTATCCTGTACCCCCAGTGTCAGGGTCATTATCCTGTACCCCGAGTGTCAGTGTCATTATCCTGTACCCCCAGTGTCAGTGTCATTATCCTGTACCCCCAGTGTCAGGGTCATTATCCTGTACCCCAAGTGTCAGTGTCATTATCCTGTACCCCCAGTGTCAGTGTCATTATCCTGTACCCCCAGTGTCAGGGTCATTATCCTGTACCCCCAGTGTCAGTGTCATTATCCTGTACCCCCAGTGTCAGTGTCATTATCCTGTACCCCCAGTGTCAGGGTCATTATCCTGTACCCCAAGTGTCAGTGTCATTATCCTGTACCCCCAGTGTCAGTGTCATTATCCTGTACCCCAAGTGTCAGTGTCATTATCCTGTACCCCAAGTATCAGGGTCATGATTCTGTACCCCAAGTGTCAGTGTCATTATCCTGTACCCCAAGTATCAGGGTCATGATTCTGTACCCCAAGTGTCAGTGTCATTATCCTGTACCCCAAGTGTCAGTGTCATTATCCTGTACCCCCAGTGTCAGTGTCATTATCCTGTACCCCCAGTGTCAGTGTCATTATCCTGTACCCCCAGTGTCAGGGTCATTATCCTGTACCCCGAGTGTCAGTGTCATTATCCTGTACCCCCAGTGTCAGTATCCTGCACCCCCAGAGTCAGCGTCATTATCCTCCACCCCCAGTGTCAGTGTGTAATTCCTCTTCACTCTACATCTGAGGACTGGTTTCCCCATTGATGTGGGTCAGCGGTGCTTTGCCTGTGGAGCTTGTACTCTTCTGCCCTCTGTGCAACTCTTCGTCTCCACCGGATTCCTGTAATGTGATGATCGCTGTCACCACGGAGGAATACAATTGCTTGTTGACAGATTGTTGAATCCACTTGAAAGTGCCTCTGATGCTACTGCTGCCTGCGTCTCCTCCAGAGCGGGCGCTGGGGTCCTGTCTACAACGAGCTGCGCGCCATTCATTCGTTGTGCTCAGAGTCCAACTGTTGAGACCAGAGATGCAGAACCTCCAATAAATATTATATGCTGCCACTTCTTATAGGGACAGTAATGGAAGATTTACCAATTTATCTCATCTTCAAGCTCAGCGATAGTTTAAGGCAACAGTCAGGCTAAGGAGTTTTTTTGGGGGTTTTAAGGGATATCGACACTTTAAGTGCAATTCTTTCTTCTTAAATTAAAGTATTTTTGCCTTAAAATGATTTAGCACTTTTGTTTCATTAAAAATGTATTGTCTCTCCTCTGGCTGCAGAATGAGTTAACTGAGAATCCATTGGTGAGCTCATTGTGACAGGTGAGCTTGTAGTTCCTCTCCCCTGATTCATGACTACATAAAAATACAGTTCAACTTACATGCGGTCTGTGATCATAAACCAGCAAAAGAAGAGCTAAAAAAGACAGATAAGGAATTACAAGTCATAATGACTTCACTGATGGATTAACTTATTCTATAGGCAAAATATAGAGAGCACATCACAGAGGCTTTAGAAGGAAAATGGTGCAGAATTTTTAATGAGGCTCAATCCCCAAAAAATGTTTTAGGCAAAACATAGCATGTATTTAAATGGGTTGTCCGATTAATACAAATTATCACCTATTCACAGGATAGGTGATGACTTGCTGATCGGCGGATGTCTGACCACTGGGATCTGCACTAATTGGCAGAATGGGGAAGTTTTATCCTTGTAATAATGAAGCGGCAGTGAGCATGTGCGACCTGTGTTACCATAAGGATGAAGCGGCAGTGAGCATGTGCGACCTGTGCTCCCGTAAGGATGAAGCAGCAGAGAGCATGTGCTACCTGCGTGAATGAAGCAGCAGTGAGCATATGCAACCTGTGCTGCCATAAGAATGAAGCAGCAGAAACCATGTGCGATCTGTGCTGCCATAAGAATAAAGCGGCAGTGAGCATGTGCGACCTGTGCTCCCGTAAGGATGAAGCAGGAGTGAGCATGTGTGACCTGTGCTCCCGTAAGGATGAAGCAGGAGTGAGCATGTGTGACCTGTGCTCCCGTAAGGATGAAGCAGCAGTGAGCATGTGCGACCTGTACGAATGAAGTGGCATTGGGCATGTGCGACCGGTGCTCCTGTAAGAATGAAGCAGCAGTGATCATGTTTGACCTGTGCTCCTATAAGATTGAAGCAGCAGTGAGCATGTGCTCCCGTAATAATGAGGTGACAGAGTATGTGGTCCTGTACAAATTAAGTGGCAGTAAGGATGTGTGACCTGTGCTTCCGTAAGAATGAAGCGACGGAGAGAATGTGTGACCTGTACAAATGAAGGGGCAGTGAGCATGTGCGACCATATGTAACTTGTAGTCCTGCAAGAATGAAACAGCAGTCAGCATGTGTGATCTCTGCTCCTATAAGAATGAAGCGACTGTGAGCATGTGCGACCCGTTTTCCTTTAAGAATGAAGCAGCAGTGAGCATGTGCGACCTGTGCTCCTATAAGAATGAAGCGACTGTGAGCATGTGCGACCTGTGCTCCTATAAGAATGAAGCGACTGTGAGCATGTGCGACCTGTTTTCGTATAAGAATGAAGCTGCAGTGAGCATGTGCGACCTCTGCTCCTATAAGAATCAAGCTGCAGTGAGCATGTGCGACCTGTGCTCCTATAAGAATGAAGCGTCTGTGAGCATGTGCAGCCTCTGCTCCTATAAGAATGAAGCTGCAGTGAGCATGTGCGACCTGTTTTCCTATAAGAATGAAGCTGCAGTGAGCATGTGCGACCTCTGCTCCTATAAGAATCAAGCTGCAGTGAGCATGTGCGACCTGTGCTCCTATAGGAATGAAGCAGCAGTGGGCATGTGCGACCTGTGCTCCTATAAGAATGAAGCAGCAGTGAGCATGAACGACCTGTCCTATAAGAATGAAGCGGCATTGAGCATGTGCGACCTGTGCTCCTATAAGAATGAAGCATCTATGAGCATGTGCGACCTGTGCTCCTATAAGAATAAAGTGGCTGTGAGCATGTGTGATCTCTGCTCCTATAAGAATGAAGCGACTGTGAGCATGTGCGACCTGTTTTCCTATAAGAATGAAGAGTCTGTGAGCATGTCCGACCTGTGCTCCTATAAGAATGAAGCAGCAGTGGGCATGTGATACCTGTGCTACTATATGAATGAAGCATCTGTGAGCATGTGCGACCTGTTTTCCTATAAGAATTAAGCTGCAGTGAGCATGTGCGACCTGTGCTACTATAAGATTGAAGCGTCTGTGAGCATGTGCGACCTGTTTTCCTATAAGAATGAAGCTGCAGTGAGCATGTCCGACCTGTTTTCCTATAAGAATGAAGCTGCAGTGAGCATGTGCGACCTCTGCTCCTATAACAATGAAACTGCAGTGGGCATGTGAGGCCTGTGCTCCTATAAGAATGAAGCTGCAGTGAGCATGTGCGACCTGTTTTCCTATAAGAATGAAGCTGCAGTGAGCATGTGCGACCTGTGCTCCTATAAGAATGAAGCTGCAGTGAGCATGTGCGACCTCTGCTCCTATGACAATGAAACTGCAGTGGGCATGTGAGGCCTGTGCTCCTATAAGAATGAAGCTGCAGTGAGCATGTGCGACCTGTTTTCCTATAAGAATGAAGCTGCAGTGAGCATGTGCGACCTGTGCTCCTATAAGAATGAAGCAGCAGTGGGCATGTGCGACCTGTGCTCCTATAAGAATGAACCAGCAGTGGGCATGTGAGACCTGTGCTCCTATAAGAATGAAGCGGCAGTGAGCATGAATGACCTGTCCTATAAGAATGAAGCGGCACTGAGCATGTGCGACCTGTGCTCCTATAAGAATGAAGCATCTATGAGCATGTGCGACCTGTGCTCCTATAAGAATGAAGTGTCTATGAGCATGTGCGACCTGTGCTCCTATAAGAATAAAGTGGCTGTGAGCATGGGCAACCTCTGTTCCTATAAGAATGAAGCGGCTGTGAACATGTGCGACCTGTGCTCCTATAAGAATAAAGTGGCTGTGAGCATGTGCGACCTGTGCTCCTATAACAATGAAGCGTCTATGAGTATGTGCGACCTGTGCTCCTATAAGAATAAAGTGGCTGTGAGCATGTGCGACCTGCGCTCCAATAAGAATAAAGCGGCTGTGAGCATGTGCGACCTGTGCTCCTATAAGAATGAAGCGGCTGTGAGCATGTGCGACCTGTGCTCCTATAAGAATGAAGCGGCTGTGAGCATGTGCAACCTGTGCTCCTATAAGAATGAAGCATCTTTTTCCAGTGTTATTTTTTGAACTTTTTTGTTGTCTTTTTCGGTCACACAAATATTGTTGCAGTACCACTAGTCACCTCTACCAGTGGCACAAATTTTCCCATAGACAGCAAAGCAATAGTGCCCCTCCAGTTTGACTAAGCAGAAAAATAAAACGTTGCGAGCCACAATTGTTTGGTATAGACTGTCATAACGTGGAGGTGGCCATTGTCGGCAAAGCTAATTTAAGCACTGAGAATTTGGGGGATTACAGGCAGCAGATGTGAGGATTTAGCTGATAATACAGGCTGGATTGGGTCAGTGACAAAGCATTGAGGTGGGATAAGCAGGTTATAGCTGGGGGACAGGGACAGCTGAACGCAAAGAACTCTTTAGAAATTCACTCCTAGGTCCTTAGCTATCTATGCCATTCTTTCAAGACCAAAGCTGGTACGAAAATGCCTATTTGACCCATTTCTGTTCCTTCTGAACTCCGTCATATCTCCGTTGACAACAAAGGATCCTCTTTTTCTTTGACATAGGTCGAAAGAAAGTTGGCTGAACTTCAAACACACGTTGACATTGGAGTAAGGTTCATCCACCTTAGTCCAACGTCACCGGGAACCTTAAAGATCTTACAATCCCAAAGGCTTCACTTTTGTTCTACAGAGGCATGGGAGAGCTTGAGCTCAGGTATCTCTTCATCATTTTATGACAAAGTGACAACTCCATAACTGTTAGAGATAGTTGATGTCTACTTCCTGGACCAAGATACGAGAGGAAAAAGTCTTCAGGAGCATTTCTAGTAGACGTTTCTACCATGCAGTTTGGTGAGCATGTGTTATCTGGACGTATGATCCTAAGAACAGTTTTCTCTGATGGTCCTAAGGTAAAACAGTCCAGTACTGCACTTTCCTTTCCGTTAAGTCCCATGTAGATCATCTGCCGAAGCCTGTATGGTTGATTGACTTGGACCAAAAGGTGGTTGTCCAAATTCTAGGACCACATTTTACATTACATGTTCTATATCCAAAAGCTGAACATACTAGTGAGAGCCATCAAAATCAATTGTTTCAATCAATGGAAAAAACATTCTGTCCATTGTCTCCTACTCCCTGGAGGACCTTTTCTGTGGTCCTTCAGAGAATAGCTTGACTCTAGCTAATGGGGGTTGGTGGGATCTGAGTGGGTGATTCCTTCCACCTCCTACCAAATAACTACATTTTCCTTAGAAGGCATCTGAAAAGGGTTTGTGCAGAGCAGACCTCCCATCAAATTCATGGGATGACTGACTAAATTTCATTCCAGGTTCGCAATACTCCTATCCAACCAACACGCTCCTCTAATCATTAGGCAATGGCGTAGGTGGATGGATTGTGTCATCCTGATTTCCGGAATGGGTACATGTGGTTTGGCAGCCTGTAGACATGTGGTTTACTGCAGTTTATGAATGACATATGTCATGTATAGCTGGCACAGGTAGAAGGATTTCATGGATGACTTAACAATGATACAGTATTGTACGGTGAAGACCAAAAAAAAGAACAAGTTCTTCAGAAAACCCTTGTCCAACGTCAATGATGTAAATAATAGGGGTCTTTCTCCTCAGCTCCCTCTCGACTTCCACTCACGGTTCAGCCAAGCGTGTGTGTTCTCTATGGGGAGAGGGGAATGAGATGTGGCCTCACCATCTCTGATGGATGCTTGAAGATATTCTAGTCATCTGTGACTGGACTCTTCCTTAGACTGAAGTTGACCAAAGCTGATGACTACAGAAGGATAAACTGACCCTTATGAGAATAGGGATCTCCAAACTCTCCCTTCACAGAAGATATGAGAGTTATAAAGGAATGGCCGGACGATGTGCCCTATCCTGTGTGGCAGGAGATAAGATGCCGCCAGAATCCTCTGCCTATTGAATACATCTGCTCGCCTGGCTGAGCGTCTACGCATGTGGCAGATCAGGCGGACATCCCACAGCCAATAATGGCAGATCAGGCGGACATCCCACAGCCAATAATGGCAGATCAGGCGGACATCCCACAGCCAATAATGGTCCAAGGTGCATGGAAGGCTCTTTATCTGGCAAAAAATATCTTATTGTTTGCTGATGGCTGGTAAACGGTCTACACATCCTGTAATCTCCATGAAGCTAAAAATATTGTGTGAATTATACATCTTCTATATAGTGATGTAGGCCATACTGGTATAACCTGGGTATTGTCTGTTTATAATTATATATGTACAGCTGGTATAACCTGGGCATCTCCTGTATATAATTATATATGTACAGCTAGTATAACCTGGGTATCCCCTGTATATAATGATATATGTACAGCTGGTATAACCTGGGTATCCCCTGTATATAATTATATATGTACAGCTGGTATAACCTGGGTATCCCCTGTATATAATTATATTATATATGTACAGCTGGTATAACCTGGGTATCCCCTGTATATAATTATATATATACAGCTGGTATAACCTGGGTATCCCCTGTATATAATGATATATGTACAGCTGGTATAACCTGGGTATCCCCTGTATATAATTATATATGTACAGCTGGTATAACCTGGGTATCCCCTGTATATAATTATATTATATATGTACAGCTGGTATAACCTGGGTATCCCCTGTATATAATTATATATATACAGCTGGTATAACCTGGGTATCCCCTGTATATAATTATATATGTACAGCTGGTATAACCTGGGCATCTCCTGTATATAATTATATATGTACTGCTGGTATAACCTGGGCATCTCCTGTATATAATTATATATGTACAGCTGGTATAACCTGGGCATCTCCTGTATATAATTATATATGTGCAGCTGGTATAACTTGGGCATCTCCTGTATATAATTATATATGTACAGCTGGTATAACCCGGGTATCCCCTGTATATAATTATATATGTACAGTTGGTATAACCCGGGTATCCCCTGTATATAATTATATATGTACAGCTGGTATAACCTGGGCATCTCCTGTATATAATTATATATGTACAGCTGGTATAACCCGGGTATCCCCTGTATATAATTATATATGTACAGTTGGTATAACCCGGGTATCCCCTGTATATAATTATATATGTACAGCTGGTATAACCTGGGCATCTCCTGTATATAATTATATATGTACAGCTGGTATAACCCGGGTATCCCCTGTATATAATTATATATGTACAGTTGGTATAACCCGGGTATCCCCTGTATATAATTATATATGTACAGCTGGTATAACCTGGGCATCTCCTGTATATAATTATATATGTACAGTTGGTATAACCCGGGTATCCCCTGTATATAGTTATATATGTACAGCAGGTATAACCTGGGCATCTCCTGTATATAATTATATATGTACAGCTGGTATAACCCGGGTATCCCCTGTATATAATTATATATGTACAGCTGGTATAACCTGGGCATCTCCTGTATATAATTATATATGTACAGCTGGTATAACCCGGGTATCCCCTGTATATAATTATATATGTACAGTTGGTATAACCCGGGTATCCCCTGTATATAATTATATATGTACAGCTGGTATAACCTGGGCATCTCCTGTATATAATTATATATGTACAGCTGGTATAACCCGGGTATCCCCTGTATATAATTATATATGTACAGTTGGTATAACCCGGGTATCCCCTGTATATAATTATATATGTACAGCTGGTATAACCTGGGCATCTCCTGTATATAATTATATATGTACAGTTGGTATAACCCGGGTATCCCCTGAATATAATTATATATGTACAGCAGGTATAACCTGGGCATCTCCTGTATATAATTATATATGTACAGCTGGTATAACCTGGGCATCTCCTGTATATAATTATATATGTACAGCTGGTATAACCTGGGCATCTCCTGTATATAATTATATATGTACAGCTGGTATAACCTGGGTATCCCCTGTATATAATTATATATGTGCAGCTGGTATAACCTGGGCATCTCCTGTATATAATTATATATGTACAGCTGGTATAACCTGGGCATCTCCTGTATATAATTATATATGTACAGCTGGTATAACCTGGGCATCTCCTGTATATAATTATATATGTACAGTTGGTATAACCCGGGTATCTCCTGTATATAATTATATATGTACAGCAGGTATAACCTGGGCATCTCCTGTATATAATTATATATGTACAGCTGGTATAACCTGGGCATCTCCTGTATATAATTATATATGTACAGCTGGTATAACCTGGGCATCTCCTGTATATAATTATATATGTGCAGCTGGTATAACCTGGGCATCTCCTGTATATAATTATATATGTGCAGCTGGTATAACCTGGGCATCTCCTGTATATAATTATATATGTACAGCTGGTATAACCTGGGCATCTCCTGTATATAATTATATATGTACAGCTGGTATAACCTGGGCATCTCCTGTATATAATTATATATGTACAGTTGGTATAACCCGGGTATCTCCTGTATATAATTATATATGTACAGCTGGTATAACCTGGGTATCCCCTGTATATAATTATATATGTACAGCTGGTATAACCTGGGTATCCCCTGTATATAATTATATATGTACGGCTGGTATAACCTGGGCATCTCCTGTATATAATTATATGTACAGCTGGTATAACCTGGGCATCTCCTGTATATAATTATATATGTACAGCTGGTATAACCTGGGCATCTTTAGTGTATGCTGATGCAATCAGTGCAATGTGTATCTGACAGGTAAAAGATTTTAATTCACATAAATTCAGTAGAAGTAAATGTTAGGAATCACTAACAACACAACGTGGGCCAAGCCTGGATGGTTTTATAGACCTGTCTAGCTCATCACATAAAAGTCTCGTTTTATAGGGAATTATTCCTAACATGCCAAACGTCTTTGTTTTGTGCGGCTGCAGGTTCTGTACGGTATCTGATGGCGTAAAGTACAAGGGAGGTAATTAAACACTTACAGTGGGGCAAAAAAGTATTTAGTCATTCAGCAATAGTGCAAGTTCCACAACTTAAAAAGATGAGAGGCGTCTGTAATTTACATCATAGGTAGACCTCAACTATGGGAGACAAACTGAGAAAAAAAAATCCAGAAAATCACATTGTCTGTTTTTTTATCATTTTATTTGCATATTATGGTGGAAAATAAGTATTTGGTCAGAAACAAAATTTCATCTCAATACTTTGTAATATATCCTTTGTTGGCAATGACAGAGGTCAAACGTTTTCTGTAAGTCTTCACAAGGTTGCCACACACTGTTGTTGGTATGTTGGCCCATTCCTCCATGCAGATCTCCTCTAGAGCAGTGATGTTTTTGGCTTTTCGCTTGGCAACACGGACTTTCAACTCCCTCCAAAGGTTTTCTATAGGGTTGAGATCTGGAGACTGGCTAGGCCACTCCAGGACCTTGAAATGCTTCTTACGAAGCCACTCCTTCGTTGCCCTGGCGGTGTGCTTTGGATCATTGTCATGTTGAAAGACCCAGCCACGTTTCATCTTCAATGCCCTTGCTGATGGAAAGAGGTTTGCACTCAAAATCTCACGATACATGGCCCCATTCATTTTTTCATGTACCCAGATCAGTCGTCCTGGCCCCTTTGCAGAGAAACAGCCCCAAAGCATGATGTTTCCACCACCATGCTTTACAGTAGGTATGGTGTTTGATGGATGCAACTCAGTATTCTTTTTCCTCCAAACATGACAAGTTGTGTTTCTACCAAACAGTTCCAGTTTGGTTTCATCAGACCATAGGACATTCTCCCAAAACTCCTCTGGATCATCCAAATGCTCTCTAGCAAACTTCAGACGGGCCCGGACATGTACTGGCTTAAGCAGTGGGACACGTCTGGCACTGCAGGATCTGAGTCCATGGTGGCGTAGTGTGTTACTTATGGTAGGCCTTGTTACATTGGTCCCAGATCTCTGCAGTTCATTCACTAGGTCCCCCCGCGTGGTTCTGGGATTTTTGCTCACCGTTCTTGTGATCATTCTGACCCCACGGGGTGGGATTTTGCGTGGAGCCCCAGATCGAGGGAGATTATCAGTGGTCTTGAATGTGTTCCATTTTCTAATTATTGCTCCCACTGTTGATTTCTTCACTCCAAGCTGGTTGGCTATTGCAGATTCAGTCTTCCCAGCCTGGTGCAGGGCTACAATTTTGTTTCTGGTGTCCTTTGACAGCTCTTTGGTCTTCACCATAGTGGAGTTTGGAGTCAGACTGTTTGAGGGTGTGCACAGGTGTCTTTTTATACTGATAACAAGTTTAAACAGGTGCCATTACTACAGGTAATGAGTGGAGGAAAGAGGAGACTCTTAAAGAAGAAGTTACAGGTCTGTGAGAGCCAGAAATCTTGATTGTTTGTTTCTGACCAAATACTTATTTTCCACCATAATATGCAAATAAAATGATAAAAAAACAGACAATGTGATTTTCTGGATTTTTTTTTCTCAGTTTGTCTCCCATAGTTGAGGTCTACCTATGAGGTAAATTACAGACGCCTCTCATCTTTTTAAGTGGTGGAACTTGCACTATTGCTGAATGACTAAATACTTTTTTGCCCCACTGTATTACATAATATAGCAATTTCCTAGAGTCTCCCCTTCCCAACCCTGGAGGACACAAATAAGAGGGAGAAGCCATATAACAGGTGTATGGTCCACCCTCTTATGGGCAAAACAGACAGAAGGGAGGAGCTATGCCACATGGAGTCTGCTCCTCCTACTTTAGGGTAACAAATTTAGAGGGATACGCTATGAGACATGGAGTCTGCTCCTCCCACTACAGGGTGACAAAAGGGAGACGCTATATGACAATTAGTCTTCTCCTCCCACCCCAGGGTAATAAAGACAGGAGGGAGGAGCTATGTGACACTGAATCTGCTCCTCCACCACAGGGTGCCACAGTCAGGAGGGAGGAGCTATGTGACATGGAGTCTGCTCCTCTCACCACAGGGTGACACAGTCAGGAGGGAGGAGCTATGTGACATGAAGTATGCTCCTCTCACCACAGGCTTTCTATAGTCAGGAGGGAGGAGCTATGTGACATGGAGTCTGCTCCTTCTACCACAGGGTGACACAGTCAGGAGGGAGGAGCTATGTGACATGGAGTATGCTCCTCCCAACAGAGGGTGACAGGAGGGAGGAGCTATGTGACAAGGAGTATGCTCCTCCCACCACAGATTGACACAGTCAGGAGGGAGGAGCCATGTAACATGGAGTATGCTTCTCCAAACAGAGGGTGACAGTCAGGAGGGAGGAGCTATGTGACATGGAGTATGCTCCTCTCACCACAGGCTGTCTATAGTCAGGAGGGAGGAGCTATGTGACATGGAGTCTGCTCCTCCCACCACAGGGTGACAGTCAGGAGGGAGGAGCTATGTGACATGGAGCCTGCCCCTCCCACCACAGAGTGACAGTCAGGAGGGAGGAGCTATGTGACATGGAGCCTGCCCCTCCCACCACAGGGTGACAGTCAGCAGGGAGGAGCTATGCGACATGGAGTCTGCTCCTCCCACCACAGGGTGACAGTCAGCAGGGAGGAGCTATGTGACATGGAGCCTGCCCCTCCCACCACAGGGTGACACAGGAGGGAGGAGCTACGTGACATGGAGTCTGCTCCTTCCACCACAGGGTGACAGTCAGGAGGGAGGAGCTATGTGACATGGAGTCTGCTCCTTCCACCACAGGGTGACAGTCAGGAGGGAGGAGCTATGTGACATGGAGTCTGCTCCTCCCACCAGAGGGTGACAGTCAGGAGGGAGGAGCTATGTGACATGGAGCCTGCCCCTCCCACCATAGGGTGACAGTTAGGAGGGAGGAGCTATGTGACATGGAGCCTGCCCCTCCCACCATAGGGTGACAGTTAGGAGGGAGGAGCTATGTGACATGGAGCCTGCCCCTCCCACCATAGGGTGACAGTTAGGAGGGAGGAGCTATGTGACATGGAGTCTGCTCCTCCCACCACAGGGTGACAGTCAGGAGGGAGGAGCTATGTGACATGGAGCCTGCCCCTCCCACCACAGGGTGACACAGCAGACATACTATGGTGAGGTGCAGGTGATCCTCAGTGGACAGGGATCAGATGCAGCCAATATATAATACATGACATTTAGCAGCAGGCAGTGGCTAGCATCGGGTTTAACCCCGTGCGCCCCGGCGGGGAGCTGTGCACCGCGCAGGGAATGTGTGCTGGATGAGAGCGCAGACCATATAAGGCCGGCTCCGCTCACATGAGACGTCTCTACTATATAAGGGTATTGGTGAAATCCATAACCCAGGTGTAAATGGACCCCCTCCTCGCCTGTCACAATTCTCTCACATCCCCCATTCATTCTGTCTGCCCTGTCTGTTAATTAGCGGCTGGCAATTACATGTGGTGCTGGAGCAGGACATTCCTGCCTGTGGAGCCGCCGCCGCTGCCCCTGCCCTGCGCTCTGCAGCTATTCCTAGGAATCTGCCTCTTTTCTGGCATAGGGCGACTGTGGGGGACATCTGGGCTCTCACAATGCGTCTACCCACTGGGACGGGCAATGCGGACACGTGCAGACCACAGGGGTATAGTTATAGGGGAAACAATACAGTAGTAGCACCCAGTATGTGCACAGACAGATCCACTCCGTAACCCGCCTCAAAAAGCGCTAAATAAATTGCAGTTGCTTCAGGACTAAACGATGGCATGCCTTGAAGTGTCTTCCATCTGAAAAACTTGCAGGGGTCTCGGATGACTAAAAGACATTTATACCTTAAAAGTAAATATACCCTTAAGCTTTAGTTAAGGCAACCATTCACACTAGACAAAAGTTGTCCAAATCGACTGATATCAACAGGTATAGGAGGTCTTTGACACATAATGTCGGGGCAATGGGGATCCAGCAGGTCTGATTTTCAGATCCTTTTGTTCTCTAAGTGATAAGCTACCATCAGAGATTTCTATCAGCGCAGCTCTCTCATAGAGAACACAGGAGCAATCTCGGAAGGGCGAGTCTCTCAAAATATAGTTGTCAGCTAAATGATCGGACAGCTGTCTATAGTTTATGAGGGCTTTAGTCAAACACTTGTTTGGCTGACATATATAGTCTCATTCAGATGAGTGTATTTTCAGTCCAGCATACTGACCCTCTTTTATCACATGTAAGACATTAAAGATTACATCATCTACATTAATACAGGATCAAAACCAACATCAGTACATGAATACAACACCAAATCACTATCAGTACACTATCAGTACAGAAATACATCACCAGAAACACCATCAGTACAGAAATAAATCACCAGAACCACTATCAGTACATGAATATGTCACCAGAACCACCATCAGTACATGACTACATCACTAAAATCACTATTATAATGTACATGACTACATCACCAGAACCATCCTCAGCACATGTGGAGCGCCCCCACACCGCCGCAGGGCCGAGGGGTACCCGGAGCCGGGCCTCTGGGTCTCAGTCCTGGGGTTGTCACGGTGGCTAGACCCGGTCCGTGGCCCTGTCTGTCAGTGGGGGACGTCCGGTGCAGTAAGTGGTGTTGTAACGGTGCAGTTGTGGGGTGCAGGTCGCGGTAAATAACGAGGACACCAGGTTGCAGTCTCTTTACCTCATTACTGGAGATCTCTGAGTCCTCAGTCCAGAATACGGTTCACCAGGCTGCGCAAGTCCGGCCGGTCCAATGGCACCTCCAGAGTTCACTTCACAGGTGGAAATCGGTGCCTTCCTTCTTAGCGCTATGTGTTGTAGTCCTCCCCTGCTGTGCTTACGGAAAGTACCCCACAACCGTTGTGTCTGTTTCTTAAGTTCCCTCACAACTCGATTAAATGATGTTCTTCTAATCTTCCGTCCCTTCCTGATGTTACAGTTAGAACGGCACCTGTTTGTCGGATAGGCCTGGAGTTCTTCCGGGACCCTAGAGACGCCCCTCTCCCGCAATTGCCTCCCAAGACTTCATAGGTGATGTGTGTTAGACAGCCCGCCTTAAACTGACTGTCCTGCCGCTGTTTAGAGTATTGCTTGAAGCTGAATGTTATAATACTCCCTCGGCGTTCCGGCCACCGGTAGTGCGCCTCAGTAGGGTGTTGCTCCGGTCTTACAGCACGACCCCTACTGGAATTCTCCTATTGCTTGATCTCGTTTCTCACTCAGCACAATCTATCTCGCTTCTAGTCCTTTCTTGGGTCCCGCCGCTTCCCGGAGCTGGCGCGGACCCGTTACGTTCTTTCCAATGCCAAGCCTCTGTCAGGATCCCACCCCTGACAGAGACCCTACTGTCTCTTCCTCCACAACACCCTCTGCCACTAAGTGTTGCTTCGTCCAATCCAGTCAGCTTTCTGATCTAACTTCCTGCCTGACCCCCAGTTTACCCACTATGGTGGGGAGTGGCCTAATGAATAGAACCCTTAGCTCCCCCCGGAGGCCCGGCTGTGAAATGTATTGGTGTCTGTGATACCTGGTCAGATGAACTCCTTCAGTGCCATCGGACGCACCATAGCTCCCCATAGTGGCGGAGCCACAGTACTGCAACGACCAGGACTCTGGGGCGCTGCACTCCCCCCTGGTTAAACACAGTACTCCGGGACTGGGAAGAAAACAACAATACAAGTTTAGCAAAAAGACATACAATTTTGTTGAGTGCAAATAATAAGTATACTTGAACAGAGCTTCCCTTTATGGGAGGTGAGGACACTTGAACGTTACAAAACATGGTTAAATATTAAAACATTATAAATTACAGGCTATAAATAACTCCTGTTACCCAACCGGGTATTCTACTAAGCGCAAAAACTGCTGAATAACATTTTAACATTGCCCTTAAGGACATACACTCTGTATCCACCAAAGGCCTTCCTATAATCACATTATAAGGTAAGTTAACTTTTTCATTCTCCTTCTTTGAGTCTGCAGGACCGCCTGTCCTATCGGCACCAGACCTACTGCCTCTCCTTTCTGTTACAGGACCGTCCCGTTCAGCCAGGGCCTACCGCCTTTTCAACTGCTATACATGGTATAGAACATAACATACTTTCTGTTTTAGAAGCTTTGAGCCATCTACGTATAGCTCCTAGGAGGACTCACTACCTAACCCCTACGGGTTCACTTTCTGTCCTCTGTAACACATTACTAACTCTTTCTTAACTTTCTATGGAGGACTCAGGGTTTACCTTCTATCCCCATTTTCTTATCAACATTATCAACTTTCTTCTTAGATCATCAACCTTCATTAATACTTTCTTACTTCCGACTATGCAGGACATTCTGTCTACCCCTAGGGGCCTACTGCACCTTCCTTCTGTCTCTCAATCTTTCTTCTAAGGAACATTGTCAGCATTTCTTTACAGTTAACCAGTTGGATACATATAACTTTTACATGTAAGTATCATCATTTTCTCTTATCAAACATCATTGCTATCTATCAGTCTTAAAGCAATACCATTTCTTTAAGTGCAACACGTGAACATCCCCTTTAAGAGGGGACCAAGTCTTTAGGAGGTAGCATTTGTTCTCTAGCTACCAGTCCTTTCTCAGCAAAAGCTCCGGTATGGTATCTTCACAAAGAGTCTTTAAGTACAACCAGTAGGAAACACCCTTAAGAAGGTGTAAACTATTTACAAAGAAGAGTTTGTATCATGCACGGTCCATGATTACTGCAGTTCTTTCAACTTGTGCAAACTTGAGGAAAAATAAACAAACAAGAAGGATCCCTAGGAATTAACCCTGGACGGGTTTAGCAACAAACAATCAGGAAACGCAAACAGTTAAACCAAGAACTATATACATTTTCATTTTTTCCGAGGTTTGTTCTTATTCTGGCGGTCTTGGTCCCTGACCCCCGACTACTGTGGCACGGATACCAGCGGCAGGCCCCGCAGGGACCACCAGGTCACCCGGTGTCTGAATTTGAAGACTGACCCTGCTAGCGAGTTCGGGAGCTACTACAAAGCGCACAGTGGAGACAGTAACGAGATCTGGCAACTCTGGATCAACCATAATTGGGGCCACAGGCGACACTCCCTCAGGCTCACATCGCTGAACATTCCGGGCACGCCATCCTTGTGCGTTCCAGTGACGGGTGTACGTCACCTGGTCCCCTTCTCGCAATGGTTCGCCTTCCCGATCACAGCAGGGAGTTTCCACGTCATAACTAGCAACGAAGACGTCAGTCGATAGACCCGGTTCCTGTATAGAGCCCCATCCTTTCCTTGGGTGGAAGGCCGACACCATTCCTCGCTTCACCACATCTTTCCTGCCAGGCACAGACTCCTTGCGTTGCGTCTCCCGTTGTTCAACTCCATCTCGCTGTTTCCAGTGCTGGAGCACGCATTGATTGTACTGGTCCCAGGTAAGTATCGCGATGGTGAGACCATCCACCGGAACCCCATCCTGCTCAACCCAGGGGGTGTCCCACCGGAACATCACTCCGTCCGGGCCCATCTCTATGGGCTCCCCCCACCTGGTTGGTAGTGGCGGCAACAACTTCCCGATCGCGCTGGGGCCGAGGACCACCCGCTCGATGGTGAACGAAGGATTACTGCTGCGGGGAGGATCGGTCGCGGGAGCGGGATCGAGCGTGGGGGCAGGGATATCTGTCGTACCTGCGCCTGATGTGGTTCCACTGATGTCGATCCGGTCCGCTGACAAGAACGCTGGAGTCGGCTGCAGCCCGGACTGCGGCTCTTCCAATACGGTCCCCGGACGCGGCTCCGCTCGCTGTGGTTCCTCCTCCGCTGGCTCCGAGGTCGGGATTGGTGGACTCAGCTCCGCTATCTGTTCCAGGGGCTTCGGATCCTCCGGCTGCAGGGGACACGGGTCCGCCTCCGGTGAACGAGGGCAAACCGGGACTGCTCCTTCCCCGTTCCGGCACTCGCTGTTCTTCGTCATGGTCTGCTGATCGGTGGCAATGCATACATCGGACTCCGCCATTTCTCCAGGGCCTGGCTTCTCCGTCTCCTGCTTCCCGCCGTTGCAAATCAGGGGGTTGTCCTCTGTTTTGGGGCAGGTCATCTCTTTGCAGCCAGAAGCGCAGGGGGCGGTAGCCATTTCTCGCGCCACTCTGGAAGTCTCCTCCCATAGCACGCCCTCCTTCTTCTCTGGTGTAGCAATGGCGGCGGCTTTTGGCGGGAACTTCTCTGAGTCAATGGCAATACACAATCTCTTACAGTCCAAGCACAATAAATCACAGTTCCAAGGCACACATGACCTGATTCTTCAGGCTTAAGTAGATCCTGTTCGTGACGCCAAGTTTTGGAGCGCCCCCACACCGCCGCAGGGCCGAGGGGTACCCGGAGCCGGGCCTCTGGGTCTCAGTCCTGGGGTTGTCACGGTGGCTAGACCCGGTCCGTGGCCCTGTCTGTCAGTGGGGGACGTCCGGTGCAGTAAGTGGTGTTGTAACGGTGCAGTTGTGGGGTGCAGGTCGCGGTAAATAACGAGGACACCAGGTTGCAGTCTCTTTACCTCATTACTGGAGATCTCTGAGTCCTCAGTCCAGAATACGGTTCACCAGGCTGCGCAAGTCCGGCCGGTCCAATGGCACCTCCAGAGTTCACTTCACAGGTGGAAATCGGTGCCTTCCTTCTTAGCGCTATGTGTTGTAGTCCTCCCCTGCTGTGCTTACGGAAAGTACCCCACAACCGTTGTGTCTGTTTCTTAAGTTCCCTCACAACTCGATTAAATGATGTTCTTCTAATCTTCCGTCCCTTCCTGATGTTACAGTTAGAACGGCACCCGTTTGTCGGGTAGGCCTGGAGTTCTTCCGGGACCCTAGAGACGCCCCTCTCCCGCAATTGCCTCCCAAGACTGCATAGGTGATATGTGTTAGACAGCCCGCCTTAAACTGACTGTCCTGCCGCTGTTTAGAGTATTGCTTGAAGCTGAATGTTATAATACTCCCTCGGCGTTCCGGCCACCGGTAGTGCGCCTCAGTAGGGTGTTGCTCCGGTCTTACAGCACGACCCCTACTGGAATTCTCCTATTGCTTGATCTCGTTTCTCACTCAGCACAATCTATCTCGCTTCTAGTCCTTTCTTGGGTCCCGCCGCTTCCCGGAGCTGGCGCGGACCCGTTACGTTCTTTCCAATGCCAAGCCTCTGTCAGGATCCCACCCCTGACAGAGACCCTACTGTCTCTTCCTCCACAACACCCTCTGCCACTAGGTGTTGCTTCGTCCAATCCAGTCAGCTTTCTGATCTAACTTCCTGCCTGACCCCCAGTTTACCCACTATGGTGGGGAGTGGCCTAATGAATAGAACCCTTAGCTCCCCCCGGAGGCCCGGCTGTGAAATGTATTGGTGTCTGTGATACCTGGTCAGATGAACTCCTTCAGTGCCATCGGACGCACCATAGCTCCCCATAGTGGCGGAGCCACAGTACTGCAACGACCAGGACTCTGGGGCGCTGCACATGAATACATTACCAAGGTTAGTACAGCGATCAACTGCAATGTCAGATCAGCCTCATATATAATTGTTTCCCATTAACCTACAATTCCTAGTATGGCCTTTATAATGGTAAGGAGATGATGGAAGTTGTTGTCAACAGCCATCATCAAACTGCGGACAATACAGGAACCACCGATTGCTCAAAAGACTTTAGAAGTGTGAAACTCAGGAGACTGACTACGACGTCTGCTGTATTTGGTCAGCGCTTTGTGTGAATATGCTCCTGTCTCCTGAGCTGTGCACTTCTAAGGTGCCATTTGAGTGATTGATAGGGATCTCAGGACCTGGTCCCCCATTGATCTGCTCAGAATTAACAGGCCTAAAACATCTAAAAAAAATGCTCCCAAAGGTTTTGATACTAATTACGATGCTATCTACACAGGCTGTCAATCACCTGATGCATCTGATGCACAAGCAACATAGTCATTCATCGGGAGAAATTATTTTTCAGCTTACTTATACATCATCGCTCTCTGCAGCTCATCGCATAAACACGTGATGCCAAGAACAATGCTATCCTATGTGCACACAACGATGACGTCTTGTAAACAATCGTCCTGTGCACATGAAAATGCCAACAGCTCGTCTAAAAATGGCTATTAAATGACTGCCGATTGGCTTCATATAGTCAGTAGGCCATGATTGTCCAGGGGAAATGCGCCAGTAGATACTTAGTCTGCACACTATCTTCTCTTATTTAATATTCCCACTACACTGTCCTCCCTTATATACTATGAGCACCACACCATCCCACTGCTATTCTATTACTGCCACACTGTCTGCCCTTGTATATTATGATCACCACACCATCCCCTTATGAACTAGTTGTACCCACCACACATTCCTCCTTGATGAACTAGGACCTCCACACTGTCCCCCCATGTTGCCCCTCTTCACGCTGCTCCCCACAATGAGAGACCACTCTTCACACTGTCCACAAACACCACCCCTTCTCTATACGTAGCTGTTTCTTCACACTTTCCCCTCCATGCCACCCCACTCCATAATTAGCCAACTGCTCACACTGTCCCCCAACTCCATACTGAGCCACCTATTCACATTGCCCCCACTCCATACTGAGCTGTCTCTTCACATTGTCCCCTCAATCCAGACTGAGCCACCTCTTCACACTGTCCCTCAACTCAATACTGAGCCACCTCTTCACACTGTCCCTCAACTCCATACTGAGTCACCTCTTCACACTGTCCCCCAACTCCATACTGAGCCACCTCTTCACACTGTCCCTCAACTCCATACTGAGCCACCTCTTCACACTGTCCCCCAACTCCATACTGAGCCACCTCTTCACACTGTCCCCCAACTCCATACTGAGCCACCTCTTCACACTGTCCCTCAACTCCATACTGAGCCACCTCTTCACACTGTCCCCCAACTCCATACTGAGCCACCTCTTCACACTGTCCCTCAACTCCATACTGAGCCACCTCTTCACACTGTCCCTCAACTCCATACTGAGCCACCTCTTCACACTGTCCCCCAACTCCATACTGAGCCACCTCTTCACACTGTCCCCCAACTCCATACTGAGCCACCTCTTCACACTGTCCCTCAACTCCATACTGAGCCACCTCTTCACACTGTCCCCCAACTCGATACTGAGCCACCTCTTCACACTGTCCCCCAACTCCATACTGAGCCACCTCTTCACACTGTCCCCCAACTCGATACTGAGCCACCTCTTCACACTGTCCCCCAACTCCATACTGAGCCACCTCTTCACACTGTCCCCCAACTCGATACTGAGCCACCTCTTCACACTGTTCCCCAACTCCATACTGAGCCACCTCTTCACACTGTCCCCCAACTCGATACTGAGCCACCTCTTCACACTGTCCCCAACTCCATACTGAGCCACCTCTTCACACTGTCCCTCAACTCCATATTGAGCCACCTCTTCACACTGTCCCCCAACTCCATACTGAGCCACCTCTTCACATTGTCCCTTCACGAATGACATGAATAAAAATTAATGCAGCGAGCCTCCAACCTTTCCCACCAGGGGACAAAGGGAGTATTTAAAAAATAAATAATTGATTTTTCCTGGCAAGTGAGTGCCACTCCCTTACACCTGCCACCTAGTCACAGTCCCTCCATTGCCTAGTGGCAAATGCATCCCTCCACATGGTATTTGGGGATTTGGAACGCCCGCCAGGACCGTGGGTACTCGGTACCGGGTCCGGTACTTAAAGGGATGTGTCACGGCGGCGGCAACCCGGTCCGTGGACCTGGGCGCCCATGTTTAAGGAAAAGTCTTTATAGGGGTTTGAATAAAGTTTGCAAAATAATAAATGATCGTGACGCCACCTGTGGTATTCGGTCAGGGATGACCGATGCTGCGTAAAGGGGTCCTCTGGGGTGATGTTGTGGCAGCAGGGATGGTATACCTTCCCACAGGTAAAGCTGAGTCCCCAGGGCTACCTGTGTATAGATAGAGATGGTAGATAGTGTAGCAAGAAACGGAGGACACAGGGTTGCAGTCTCTTTACCTTTTTACTGTAGTGTTCAGGCAGCCGCAGTCCAGGGTACCAGATCACAGGTTCTGGTATGGTCCGGCCGGCTTGGAAGCAAGTTGGGAATCCCCCTAACCAGGTGGGATTGGAAGCCTTTCTTCTAGCGCGGTGTTGTAGTCCCTTGCTGCCTTAGGCCTCTCACAAGGTCCTCACGTTTTCTCTCTGTCCCCCTTTAGGTAGGACACAAACCTGCATGACAGGTGGCTCGAGCCTTTTTACACGACCCGGGCTCTCTGTGCTACTGTGTCTTCGGGTGTAATGGTGGACAGGTGACTTGAAATCCAGCTGTCCACCGGTTTCTGCTGTGAGACATAAAGTACTGCACAACCTTAGTCTTCCGGCTACCGGTATCTGCACTTCAGCGTGGAGGGAACCCAGTCGCAGCTCTCCTACAGCTCCTCACTCTCCTGTGCTTCTTTTCCTCCTTCACACTCTCTACAAGTTATTCTGATTTCCTTTTCTCTCTTTCCAGGATCTGCAGCACCTCACGTGCCTGCACTGCCCCTCTCTTTCTCTCTGCTCTGTTGCTCTGACAGACTGCTCCAGACTGCTGTCATTTGCTGCTCCCATCCCGCACCCCCATCCTGTCATGTGCTGTTCCCATCCTGCGCCCCCGTTCTGTCATGTGCTGCTGCCATCCTGCACCCCCGTTCTGTCATGTGCTGCCCTATTCTGTCATGTGCTGCTCTATTCTGTCATGTGCTGCTCCCATCCTGCGCCACAGTTCTGTCATGTGCTGCTCCCATCCTGCGCCACCGTTCTGTAATTTGCAGCTCCCATCCATATGCCCCATACGCTGCTCCATAAAGGTTGATGACCCCCATAAGATGCTCCATAGTATATGCCTCATATGCTGCTCCATTATGGTTGATGGCCCCCATAAGATGCTCCATAGTATATGCCTCATATGCTGCTCCATTATGGTTGATGGCCCCCATAAGATGCTCCATAGTATATGCCTCATTTGCTGCTCCATTATGGTTGATGTCCCCCATAAGATGCTCCATAGTATATGCCTCATATGCTGCTCCATTATGGTTGATGGCCCCCATAAGATGCTCCATAGTATATGCCCTGTATGCTGCTCCATAAAGGTTGATGGCCCCCATAAGATGCTCCATAGTATTATATGCTCTGTATGCTGCTGCAATAAATATAAAAAAATAACATACTCACCTATCGTCGCTGGGCGCCGAGTGCTGGGGGGCCTGAGCAGGCGGGGACACTGGCGCGCTGTGGGGGTCAGGATCCGGAGTTGCCGCTAGCTCAGGCCCCCGACACTTGCTATAGTCACCTGGCCCTGATCCAGTGCTGCATGCCGCTCCGTCTTCCGGGTCCTCTTGCTGTGACTGTTCAGTCAGAGGGCGACGCGCATTAAGCGCGTCATCGCGCCCACTGACCTGAACGTCACAGGCAGAGGATGTGGAGGACGGAGCAGCACGCATCACTGGAACGGAACAGGTGAATATTGCATACTCACCCTCCTGGCACGTCCCTGCTTCTCCGTTGGAGATCGCGGTGTGCGTTCAGTGCTTTCGCATACCGCGATCTCCTGGGAGCGTCACTCTGTGGGGTCCAGACTGTGCCGGCGCTTGCGCTTGTGCAGTCTATAAAGGCTTCGGACAGAGTGACGCTCCCAGCGTTATATTATAGATATCTATATCTAGGGAAGCTCCCCTGAAACCGGGTTCAGAGCTCCCCCTTCTGGCCTGGAGTAAGAACATGTTGCATGTTTGTGATTACCTGCTAAAAGGGATCCTTCCTCACTTCCAAGCATAACATCACTCTCCCCATAAGAAAAGCAATGCCACTGTAACAGCCAGGAACCTGGGGTGTTACAGATCCTGGTACGGAGTTTGAATTTGTGCCCAGAATTTCGAGCTGTCAATATAGGAAGTTCATTTCCTTACCATTTTCTAAACCTGATTTTGCTCAGGGAAGCAAAATGGGAACATTCTTGTTGATATCCATCTTTGTTAAATTATTTTTCTGGCTTTCTCCAAAAATAGATTTGAACCTTTTCTTCCAATTCTTTGCCATTTTTAGAATCTCTAGACGTTTAGTGGTACCAGTCCTGCTCCCAATGAAGACGCAGATACAGTTACACAGAAAGTACAGAAAACTGCTCTCTTTTAGCTCCATTTTTTTTAAGTTCCCTCTTTCTGTCCCAATAAAATAAGAGAAAGACAGAAGTCCAAACACCAGGGGGAATAAAATAAGAGAAAGACAGAAGTCCAAACACCAGGGGGAATAAAATAAGAGAAAGACAGAAGTCCAAACACCAGGGGGAATAAAATAAGAGAAAGACAGAAGTCCAGACACCAGGGGGAATAAAATAAGAGAAAGAAAGAAGTCCAAACACCAGTGTGAATAAAATAAGAGAAAGACAGAAGTCCAAACACCAGGGGGAATAAAATAAGAGAAAGACAGAAGTCCAAACACCAGTGTGAATAAAATAAGAGAAAGACAGAAGTCCAAACACCAGTGTGAATAAAATAAAAAAAAGACAGAAGTCCAAACACCAGGGGAATAAAATAAGAGAAAGAAAGAAGTCCAAACACCAGTGTGAATAAAATAAGAGAAAGACAGAAGTCCAAACACCAGTGTGAATAAAATAAGAGAAAGACAGAAGTCCAAATACCAGTGTGAATAAAATAAGAGAAAGACAGAAGTCCAGACACCAGGGGGAATAAAATAAGAGAAAGACAGAAGTCCAAACACCAGTGTGAATAAAATAAAAAAAAGACAGAAGTCCAAACACCAGGGGGAATAAAATAAGAGAAAGAAAGAAGTCCAAACACCAGTGTGAATAAAATAAGAGAAAGACAGAAGTCCAAACACCAGTGTGAATAAAATAAAAAAAGACAGAAGTCCAAACACCAGGGGGAATAAAATAAGAGAAAGAAAGAAGTCCAAACACCAGTGTGAATAAAATAAGAGAAAGACAGAAGTCCAAACACCAGTGTGAATAAAATAAAAAAAAGACAGAAGTCCAAACACCAGGGGGAATAAAATAAGAGAAAGAAAGAAGTCCAAACACCAGTGTAAATAAAATAAGAGAAAGACAGAAGTCCAAACACCAGGGGAATAAAATAAGAGAAAGAAAGAAGTCCAAACACCAGTGTGAATAAAATAAGAGAAAGACAGAAGTCCAAACACCAGTGTGAATAAAATAAGAGAAAGACAGAAGTCCAAATACCAGTGTGAATAAAATAAGAGAAAGACAGAAGTCCAGACACCAGGGGGAATAAAATAAGAGAAAGACAGAAGTCCAAACACCAGTGTGAATAAAATAAAAAAAAGACAGAAGTCCAAACACCAGGGGGAATAAAATAAGAGAAAGAAAGAAGTCCAAACACCAGTGTGAATAAAATAAGAGAAAGACAGAAGTCCAAACACCAGTGTGAATAAAATAAAAAAAGACAGAAGTCCAAACACCAGGGGGAATAAAATAAGAGAAAGAAAGAAGTCCAAACACCAGTGTGAATAAAATAAGAGAAAGACAGAAGTCCAAACACCAGTGTGAATAAAATAAAAAAAAGACAGAAGTCCAAACACCAGGGGGAATAAAATAAGAGAAAGAAAGAAGTCCAAACACCAGTGTGAATAAAATAAGAGAAAGACAGAAGTCCAAACACCAGTGTGAATAAAATAAGAGAAAGAAAGAAGTCCAAACACCAGTGTGAATAAAATAAGAGAAAGACAGAAGTCCAAACACCAGTGTGAATAAAATAAGAGAAAGACAGAAGTCCAAACACCAGTGTGAATAAAATAAAAAAAAGACAGAAGTCCAAACACCAGGGGGAATAAAATAAGAGAAAGAAAGAAGTCCAAACACCAGTGTGAATAAAATAAGAGAAAGACAGAAGTCCAAACACCAGTGTGAATAAAATAAGAGAAAGAAAGAAGTCCAAACACCAGTGTGAATAAAATAAGAGAAAGACAGAAGTCCAAATACCAGTGTGATCCCGGCCCTAGCGAGATAGATAAGTGTTTTCTAACATGGAAGGAGGAATGGTCTTATTCACTAAAGTGATGAAGAATGAAACATAAAGTATATTACAAAGTTGTAAACCTTTGGTACATGAGGTGTCTGTTTGTGTTCTCACGTCATAGAGCTGCGATTTGGTGTCCTGTGTGGAGCGCAGAGTACTATGATGTTGTGTCATCAACTCATTACTAGAATATATAATTTTGCAAACTTTCTGAATCGAAAACCCCAAATATCGTAAACCTCATATACAAAGATTTGCAGGACACTGGTCAAGATGCCAAATTGGTAGTCCAGCGCAGAGATCAGCCTGGAGCCGGTATTTCTGGGGCGACCTGGTGTGTGCATCATTCCGCAACGTTATGAATGTCACCCCAGGTCTGATGGATCTGTATCCTGTGAATCTTTTCTTTATAGAGAACCTGTCAGCATGATTTATAAATGTAAAGTAAAGTCATGGCCATAGCGGCGCTGTAATACGGATGGAATATGTACCTTTAGTGAAGAATTTTGCATGGTGGTTGTTCTTTATTCAGCATGTGAAGTTTGGGTGTAATATGATTTCGGTGCATAGGGGCAGGACTGTGGGTAGGGTCTCCGATTCTTGCCCCAGGCCTTCCGTCTGCCTCTGGTGTGTGTATGACAGGTCACTGCTTTTAGAGTGATCGGCCTCCGGTTTGATATTTAATACTGGCGCCGTCCTTGCTGAAGGAGGCACACGAGCAGATTGATCTCCCTGCGGTCTTCAAATAGCGGCGCCGGTGGCAGCAATTGTACAAGTTGACCTCCCGGCAGTTTTCAATAAAATGGTGAAGGTGGCGGCCCATGCTCAGATTTAGATCTCGGTACAATTAAATCTCTAAAGGACGTCATTGAGCTGATAACTTAACCTGTGCATGCGCCGCCACTGTTGCCGTTTTATTGAAAAGTAGATATCAATCTGCGCATGCACCATCACCGGTGCCACCTTATTGAAAAGTAAAGATCAACCTGCGCATGTGCCACCAGCAGTGCCACTTTATTGAAAAATAGAGATCAGTCTGCGCACGCGCCACTTTTTTGAAAAATAGAGAGCAATCTGTGCATGCGCCACCAGCGGTGCGACTTTATTGAAAAGTAGAGATCAATCTGCGCATACGCTGTCACTGGTGCCACTTTATTGAAAAATAGAGATCAGTCTGCGCACGCGCCACTTTTTTTAAAATAGAGAGCAACCTGTGCATGCGCCACCAGCGGTGCCACTTTATCGAAAAGTAGAGAGCAGCCTGTGCATGCGCCACCAGCGGTGCCACTTTATTGAAAAGTAGAGAACAACCTGTGCATGCACCACCAGCGGTGCCACTTTATTGAAAAGTAGAGAACAGCCTGTGCATGCGCCACCAGCGGTGCCACTTTATTGAAAAGTAGAGAGCAGCCTGTGCATGCGCCACCAGCGGTGCCACTTTATTGAAAAGTAGAGAACAACCTGTGCATGCACCACAAGCGGTGCCACTTTATTGATAAGTAGAGATCAACCTGCACATGCACCACCCACGGCAGGGACAGCGCAACATTTTAAAGCAGTAGGCAGGTTGGCGACAGTGCAGTGACCTGTCATGCAGAAACCAGAGGCTGGCAGAGGGCCTGGGGCAGGAGCCAAAGACCCTATCCACACAGTCCTGCCCCTATGCACCAAAAGCTAATTGTCTGAAAATTTCAAACGTGGCTCAATGAACAACCACCATACAGATTTCTTCACTAAAGGTATGGACGTAATCAATATTACGGCAATATTATGGCCATGCCTTTACTTTGCAATGCTAAATCATACTGACAGGTTCTCTAGAAAGGAAGTCTATCAGCAGGTTTCTGACACCTAATCTTTGAGCAAAAAAATGCAGAGACGGAGACCGTGATTCCATTTATTGTGTCACTTACTGTTTGGCTGTAATTTTAATATAATCCCTGTTTTGTCAATAGGAGATTATCACTACAGAACGAGTAAACCTGCTGCCATGTAGTCCTCTACATTCTTGAGCCCTGTATAACCCCGCCCCCACCACTGATTGGCAGCTTTCTGCTTATGCACAGTGCACACAGAAAGCAGCCTATCAGTGGTGTGGGCGGGGTTAAACAGAGCTCAGCATTCAGAGATCTGCTAGATCTGCAGCAGATAAAATAGGGATTTTATCAAAACTGCAGCAAGCAGAGCAGTAAGTGATACATTACTGCAATCAGGATCTCTGCCCCTTCATTATGCTGCTCCCAGCAAAAACCTGGTGACAGATTCCTTTTAAATCTAATAGGTATTTTTTTTTTATTTTTATGTATTTTACTTTTTTACAAATACTACTGGCAATTATGTGGCTGTGGCTTAAAAAAGTTCCATAGGATAAACAATAATGAGCATAGCCCAAATAATAGGGCGCTAATAAAAATAATACAATGCCTAAATAATCAGCTGAACATACCCCAAAAATACCAACATCCAAGACCCCCCAAAACATGAAAAATCCCCTTATATGCCACTATGATAGCATTGCTAATTGCTTTCTTTTTGCATTTTTTCAGACAGATCACAGTGTATACAGTGCAAACATATGTCATGTGCTGGGATCTGTCGGCCCAATGACTGCCATTGGCAAAACCAGGTACTGTGACGTTAAATTACCTACAGTGCTGAATACTCTCCACCCCGCACCTAAAAATCAAGGTTTTGTATAGAGTTTGATTTGGTGACTATTCCGTACACCATGGTATCTGCCGGGAAAATACTGTAACATGTGTTATCATTATCAATATAAAAACTAATTAACAAAAAAATACATTTAATTTAAAGATAATAACAAGTTAATCATTTGTATGTGCTTCCATGGCCAGAGACTATAAAAATACTCAACTTTTTTTTCAAAGTGATTAAAATGAAATACCGTATTTTTCGCTATATAAGACGCGCACCTGATTATAAGACTCACCCCCAAATTTGGTGAAGAAAAAGAGAAAAAAATATGGTAAACTCATGTTTTTATTATAATCCAAATTACTTCAAACAACCATTATCAATATATATATATATTATACAGTACCTTGAAAAAGTATTCATGCCCCCGTGAACTTTTCCACATTTTGTCTACAAACATAAATGTATTTTATTGGGATTTTATGGAATAATTGTAAAATGTAAAAGGAAACGATACAGGGTTTTCTAATTATTTAAAAAATGTAAATCTGAAAATTGTTCCATGAATTTGTATTCGGCAGCAAAATGGAAAAATCCAGCATTCGCAGGAAATGAGGTAAGCATATTAAAACTTTATTTTATTAGCAACATAGTTAAAAAAATGAGAAAAAATAAAAATCAAAACCTATAAAGAGAATAAAAAGACAAGGGTCTACGCGTTTTGACTGAGAGCAGTTATGCTCGAAACGCGTAGAGCTTTGTTCTTTTATCCTCTTTGTATGTGTTGATTTTTTTTTAGCTATGTTGCCAATAAAATAATGTTTTTATACACTTGCCGCATTTCCTGGGATGCTGGATTTTGCCATTTTGCTGCTATATCTACACCCAGAAGTCGGTCTTGACTCGAGCCTTCATGTACCACATCTCAATTCAAGGCATTTCAGCCCCTATTCAGAAAACACTTTGTAGGACCACCTTTCGCTGCAATTACTGCAACAAGTCTTTTGGGGTCTATCTTTATGAGCTTTGCACATCTACAGGTGACATTTTTGTCCCTTCTAATTTGCACACTCGCTTTCACTCAGTGAGATTGGATGAAGGCATTTGTGAGCAGCAATTTTCAAGTTTTTTCACAGATTCTCAACAGGATCTAGGTCTGGACTGTGACACACACATGAATATGCTTTGAGCTAAACAATCGATTGGAGCTCCGGCAGTATGTTTAGGGTCATTTTGACCTGCGAAAAAGGTGACCCTACGCCCCAGTTTCGATTATTTTACAGGCTCTAACAGGTTTTCCTCCTGGGTTGCCCTGTATTTCACTCCATCCATCTTCCCTGTCCCTGCTGAAGAAAAGTCTCCCCACAGCATGATGCTACCACCACGTGTGACAATGTTTTCAGAGTGATATGCAGTGATAGTTTTCCCACGCCTCACGTTTTGCATTTAGCCCAAAAAGTTCTACTTTGGTCTGATCAGAGCCCCTTATTTCACTTGCTTGCTGTGTCCCCCACATGACTTTTTGCAAACTGTAAATGGGACCTCTTATGGCTTGCTTCAAAAAAATGCCTTTTATCTATCCACTCTTCCAAAAAAAGCTAAATTTGTGGAACATACGACTAATAGTTGTCCTGTTGACAGATTCTCCCTCCTGAGCTGTGGATCTCTGCAGCTCCTTCAGAGTGATCATGGACTTCTTGGCTGCTTCTCTAATTAGTGCTCTCCTTGCTTGGGATGTCAGTTTATGTGGACGGCCATGTCTTGGTAGGTTTGCAGTTGTGCCATACTCCTTCCATGGTTGAAAGTTGTCCTGTTTAGCAGAGATGAGGGCTGACTTGAATCAGAAAGTTGCTTGTTTAAACGTAGTGAAGTCTTCCTGCGGGTGAGTTTTCTTCCAGCGCCGCTCTGTAAGCCTGAGCACCTGCAGAAGTTTTTCAGTGAGGTGGTTGTGCCAGGGTAATCGATTGATTTGACGCACTCTGCCATGCAAGATGAGGGGGGGGGGGGGGTGATCGATTCAATTGCTAATGTCAGTGAGGTGTTGCAGAGAAGAGTGGTACTATCTGAGTTGTATAGTGACTATTCCGTATGGAGGGCAGTGGTAGGAGAGTTTGAGAGATTGTGTGAGGTCTCCGCAGAGGTTTGTTAGCTGCTGGACTTTTGGCCAGGTGAAGAGGTCAGGGATGAGAAAGTGAGTAGATGGTGGTCAGAAAAGGTGAAGTTGTATAGGGAATAGAGGTAGGTGAAAATAAGGTTTAATGTATGTCTGCCTGTGTGGGTGGGTGGATGTGGAGGACCATTGTGTAAGATCAAAGGATCATACAAGTCGACAGGAGTTTGGAGACTGCTGACTGGTGGGTGTCAATGGAGTTGTTAAAGTCAGCTGTGATGATGGTGAGAATGTCAGCAGAGAGAAAGTGCAGAAGCCAGGTGGAAAAGTTGTCCATCAAGGCAATAGCAGGGCCCAGGGTTCGGTATATGACGGCCACTTGGAGGTGGGATGGTGAGTGGATATGGACAGAGGTGGGTAGAGGAGGTGGGATAGGATTGAAGTGCTGTTGTTAGAAATGAGAAAACCAATTCATCCACCATGTCTAATGTCAAGGCCAGGAGTGTGGGTAAACGTAAAGCCACCGTGTCAGCCATATTTCTGGGAGCTTCAGGAAGGATAGGTTTGCGAGAGGTGACTAGGGAGGAGCAGATCCGTGGAAGTTCAAGTTCTGATGCACGACCCAAACTTTATTCCAAAGTTGCATTTGGATGCCAGATCTATACCCAAACCAGAACCCAAAGTCCATTGTGTTTCTATTATACTTTTCCCCTGATTGTTCCACTCCTGGTTTTGGCTTACAAATACTGATGTAAAATACTGACCAAGTACTGAACGTGTGAACGTGGTCCTAGTGGAACAATAACTGTTAGGGCAAATGTTAGCACAGTGAAAAGTGACTGTGGGATGATGAAAAGGAAGGTGCGCTTGCTCAGCAAACAGTTGTAACTCTTATCTTCTGGTACATTTCTAATGTGCACTTATGGTCTACATTTGATGGAGATGCCGGAATAGACCATAGTCAGCATAGACCTAGGGCTCCAAGCTCATACAGCTTTAATCGCACATGAAAGATACTAAATGTGAACAGAAAGGAGGAGCCACGGGGAGAAAGGTAAGAAAATCAAAGGACAGGGATGACCTGAGTGATAGATTACAAACTGTGCTAGTTCACACAGAAGAGGAGAGGTTGAAAACGCCAACCAAAAATAGACAGATACAACGGGGTGAACTGGGATCAACACAGTCAATCAGTGTTGAGGGATGTTGTAATCTGGAAGCAGCAGACATATCTGTGAATGAGACAGATCAAAAGGTGGTGATGACATTGAAGGACATATAACATTGGATTACATTTCTGGAATATTTATAATGTGCGCTTAAAGGCTGCACTTAATGGAGCTGCACACATAGACCACTATCTATCAATGTATACAGTGGCATGTCAAAGTTTGGGCACCCCTGGTCAAAGTTACTGTTATTGTGAACAGTTAAGCAAGTTGAAGATGAAATGATCTCTAAAAGGTATAAAGTTAAAGATGACACATTTAGGAAAAAATAAATAAATATAAACTATATATATATATATATATATATATATATATATATATATATATATATATATATATATACAGTTCCGGCAAAAATTAAGAGACCACTGTAAAATGTTCAGTTTGTCTGATTTCTCTCTTTATAGGTATATTTTTGAGCAAAATGTAAATTGTTATTTTATTCTATAAACTTCTGACAACAGTCTCCGAAGTTCCAAGCAATACATTTTGTATTTTTTTTTTCTGACAAAGAAAAATGGTCAAAATTAAAACAAACAAACAAACAAACAAACAAACCAGTGCTTTCAGACCTCAAATAATGCAAAGAAAACAAGTTCATAATCATTTAGAAACAGCAATACTAATGTTATAACTCAGGAAGAGTTCAGAAATCAATATTTTGTGGAATAACCATGATTTTTAATCCCAGCTTTCATGCGTCTTGGCATGCGATCCACCAGTCTTTCACACTGCTTCTGGTGCAAAAATGTAAGCGGTTCTTCTTTGTTTGATGGCTTGTGACTATCCATCTTCCTCTTGATTACATTCCAGAGGTTTTCAATGCGGTTCAGGTCTGGAGATTGGGCTGCCCATGACAGGGTTTTGATGTGGTGGTCTCTTAATTTTTACCAGAGCTGTATATATATATTTCATTCACTGACAATTTTGCAAGTTTTTCCCACCTACAAAGAATGGAGACATACAGTATGTAGTTTTGATCGTAGGTACACTTTAACTGTGAAAGACGGAATCTTACAAAAAAAAACAGAAAATCACATTGTATGATTTTTATTTAATTAGTTAGCATTTTATTGCATTAAATAAGTATTTGATACAAGAGGAAAACAGTTTGGCACAGAAACCTTTGTTTGCAACTACAGAGATCAGACGTTTCCTGTAGTTCTTGACCAAGTTTGCACACACTGCAGCAGGGATTTTGGCCCCCTCCTCCATACAGATGTTCTCCAGATCTTTCAGGTTTCGGGGTTGTCACTGGGCAACATTGAGTTTCAGCTCCCTCTAAATATTTTCTATTGAGTTCAGGTCTGGAGACTGGCTAGGCCACTCCAGGACCTTAAAATGCTTTTTACGGAGCCACTCCTTAGTTGCCCTGGCTGTGTGTTTCATGTCATTGTCATGCTCGAAGACCCAGCCACGACCCATCTTCAATGCTCTTACTGACTGAAGGAGGTTGTTGTGCAAAATCTCATGATACATGACCCCATCCATCCTCTCTTCAATACGGTGCAGTTGCACTTTCCCCTTTTCAGAAAAGCACCCCCAAAGTATGATGTTTCCCCCACCATGTTTCATGGTTGGGATGGTGTTCTTGGGGTTGTATTCATCCTTCTTCTTCCTCTAAACACAGCGAGTGCAGTTGATACCAAAAAGTTCTATTTTGGTCTCATCTGACCACATGACCTTCTTCCATGTCTCCTCTGGATCATCCAGATGGTCAATGGTGAACTTCAAATGGGCCTGGACATGTGCTGTTGTGAGCAGGGGGACCTTATGTGCCTGCAGGATTTTAATGCATGACGGTGTAGTGTGTTACTAACAGTAATGTTTGAGACTGTGGTCCCAGCTCTCTTCAGGTCATTGACCAGGTCTGGGCCGATTCCTGACCTTTCTCAGAATCATCCTCACCCCACGAGGTGAGATCTTGTATGGACCCACAGACATACAATATTTTCTAATAATTGTGCCAGCAGTTGTTGACTTCTCACCAAGCTGTTTGCCTGCTGTCCTGTAGCCCATTCCAGCCTTGTGCTGGTCTACAATTTTGTCCCTGGTGTTCTTAGACAGCTCTTTGGTCTTGACCATGATGGAGAGGTTGGAGTGTGATTGATTGATTGTGTGGACAGGTGTCTCTCGTACAGGTAATGAGTTCAAACAGGTGCAATTAATACAGTTACTGGGTGCTGAGAAGGAGAGCTTCTTAAAGACAAACTAACAGGTCTCTAAGAGTCAGAATTCTTGCTGGTTGGTAGGTGATCAAATTCATATTTCACGCAATTTGATTATTTAAAAATCATACAATGTGATTTTATGTTTTTTATTTTTAGATTCTGTCTCTCACAGTTAAAGTGTACCTACGATAAAAATGACAGACCTCTGTAATTGTAAGTTTCCCCACTATTTGTAAGTGGGAAAACTTGCAAAATCAACAGTGTATCAAATTCTTATTTTCCCCACTGTATTTTAATCTTTTACATTGGGCAGATGCAAAAGTTTGGGCACCCTGCATGGTCTGTACCTAGTAGCAACCTCTTTTGAAAGTATCGCAGCTTGTAAATGCTTTTTGTACCCAGCGAAAAGTCTTTCAATTTGTTTGAGGGACTTTCATCCATTCTTCCTTGGACAATTCTTCGATTCCTGGGTCGTCTTCCATCCTCTGCTACTTTGAGGTCTAGCCAAAGATATTCAATGATGTTCAGATCAGCGGACTGTGAGGGCCATTGTAAAACCTCCAGCTTGCGCCTTTTTAGGTCGTCTATTGTGGATTTTGATGTGTGTTTAGGATCATTATCTATTTGTAGAAGCCATCCTCTTCCTCTTTTCAACTACCATTTTTTTACAGATGGTGTTTTGTTTGCATCAAGTATTTGTAGAAATTTCATTGAATCCATTCATCCCTCTACCCGTGTAATGTTCCCAGTGCCGTTGGTTGGAACAAAACCTCAATGCATGATTGATCCACCCCGATGCTTAAAGGTTGGCAAGATTTCCTTTTCCTGAAATTCTGTGGCCTTTTCTCCACACATACCTTTGGTCATTGTGGCCAAAGAGTTCTATTTTAACCTCATTGGTCCACAGGACTTGTTTACAAAATGCATCAGGCTTGTTTAGATGTTCTTTTGCATACTTTTGACTCTGAATTTTATGGTGAGGACGCAAGAGAGGTTTTCTTCTGATGACTCTTCCATTAAGCCCATATTTGTGCAGGTGTCTCTGAACAGTAGAACAATGTACCATGACTCCAGAGTCTGCTAAATCTTTCTGAAGTTCTTTTGCAGTCCAGTGAGGGTTCTGATTTGCCTCTCTAGCAATCCTATGAGCAGCTCTCACTGAAATTTTGCTTGGTCTTCCAGACCTTATCTTGACCTCCATTGTTCTTGTTAGCTGCCATTTCTTAATTACAGTTCAAACTGAGGAAAAAGGTTTGCTATCTTGTTATAACCTTCTCCTGCTTTGTGGGCCTAAACTATTTTGATTTTCAGAGTTCCAGGCTGCTGCTTAAAAGAATCCATGGCTGCTGTTTTTTATCGCAATGTTAGTGGAGGCTGGGTTTTTATAAAGCTGGGAAATGTGCAGCACTTAGCCTTTCCTAATGATGATGGTGAACGAGTCGCAACCCTAACAGGCTAATTAAGGTCTGAGAGCTTGGTCAAAGTTATTTGAGCACACAAATTTCCAAGGGTTCCCAAACTTTTGGATCCGCCCATTTTTCTTTTTGCAATTTTTAAAATATAAAAAAAAAGAAAATATTTTTTTCCCTAAAATACAATGGAAATGTGTCATCTTTAACTTTAGGCCTTTCATCTTCAACTTTTTTAACTGTTCACAATGACAGTAATTTTGACCAGGGGTGCCCAAACTTTTACATGCCACTGCAGATATATGCAGCATGATTATTATCAGTATATACAGTTGATATATCATTACTGTATACAGTGCAGGGTGATTATTATCAGTTTATATATAGATATATCATTATACAATGCAATGTGATTATTATCAGAATGTATAGATATATCAATATACAGTGCAGTGTGATTATTATTAGGGCATAGTGCACTAAAATATAACTTATTTTTATCCTAGAAAAATGTTATGTAAAGCCAATCATAAATTTATAGACGACCAGAACAGTGTATAAAGTGCTAGTGCTCAGTATAACCAGTGCTCATAATAAAAATTGGTTTGATCTCACCAATGTTCAGGGTTGGTATTTCTATTGCAGGCTTATGAGGCAGGAGCAGGAAAAAAGATGGTGGTGGGGAGAAGGGGGGGAAGTTTGTTTTCCTCTATCATTCTGTTGTGCTGCTGCATTGCTCCTGCAAGGGCAGTTCCCACGTGTAGATCTGCTAAATTTTACCCATAAGAGGTATGTAGCCTCCCTACGTGTTTCCTCTTCTGTTCGGGGCACTCATCTGGGGAGTATAAAAGGTATAGGGGTATATAAGAATAGAACTCTTACAGTGGCAAGTAGTACCGTGTTGGGTCTGACAATTTGTGTCAGTACCCATATGTGAGAATTGGTCTATATTGAGCGCACTAGCACTTTATACACTGTTCTGGTTGTCTTTAAGTTTATGGTTGGCTTTACATTATAATTTTATAGGATACAAAGAAAAGTTATATTTTACTGTACTATGCCCTCTCCTTGCTGAATTCTATTGTACCTACTGGGAGGTTTTATAGTGGTCGGTTACAATTACCGTACTGTGCTCAGCTTTCACTTCCACATTGTCATATTGAACCAATCCGATGGTCCACAAAAAATTAAAGGGATATTTACATGAGTACATCAGCAGAACCAAGTTTTGAGTATTTGAGAAGTGTTGTGAGAGTTTTTGCTCCAAAAAAATCTATGTGAACACACTCAAACTTACCTAAAGTTTTTGGCGCAGAAACTCAACCAATTCCTCCTCATAATCTCAAAACTGAATTTTGATGATTTTTCATTATTAACATGAAGCACGTTATGGATTGCTACATGAACAGAAGCACAGTCAGTACATGAAAGCAGTGCCAGAACCACCATCAGTACATAAATACCTTACCAAGCTAAGTACAGTGATCAATTGCTGCTTCGGGTCAGCCCCATAAACACTTGTATCACTAAACCTGCAACTCCCAATATGTCCTTAACAATGGTAAGGAGATTCTGTGAGTTTTTGTTACCAAGCATCATCAGATTGTGGACCATGAGGAACCACAGTATTGATGAGATGCAGGAAGAATACAAATAAACATTTACATCCAGGTACCTTATAGGTGACATCTTCTCTGATAGTTCCCATCCCTTTTGTCTCCAGGTATTACAGGCACCATAATGAGATTTCGTGTCCAGAGCTCATCTCTGCAGACTTCCCTGTTCCCGTCTTCAGCAGCAGATCCCATCATGGTGCCCCTAAAAAAAATTATCGTTATACTGCCCCATAAATAGACATATCTCCCATGCTGCATCCCTGAATAAAAAATTGCCCTTCAATGTGTTTTCTGTACAAAATATCCTCCCCACACTGCCCTTGTCTGTAAAGTCCCAACCACACTGTCCCTCTCCATAATGTCCCCACACAGCTCTGCTCCATAATATTCCCCCTACACTGCTCCTCGCCATCAAATTCTCCTTCACACACAGCTCCTCTGTCATATTCCTTCCGATAATGCTCCTCTCCATCATTGCCCCCCTACAACCCTCCTCTCCATCATATTCTTCCCGATAATGCTCCTCTCCATCATTCCCCCCCAACAACCCTCCTCTTCATCATATTTTTCCCGATAATGCTCCTCTCCATCATTCCCCCCTACACCCCTCTTCTCCATCATATTCCTCCCGATAATGATCCTCTCCATCATATTCCTCCCGATAATGCTCTTCTCCATCATTTCCCCATACACCCCTCCTCTCCTTAATATTCCTCCCAATAATGCTCCTCTCCATCATTCCCCCCCTACAACCCTCCTCTCCATCATATTCCTCCCTATAATGCTCCTCTCCATCATTTCCCCCCCTACACCGCTCCTCTCCATCATATTCCTCCCGATAATGCTCCTCTCCATCATTTCCCCCACACCACTCCTCTCCATCATATTCCTCCTGATAATGCTCCTCTCCATCATTTCACCCCCTACACGGCTCCTCTCCATCATATTCCTCCCGATAATGCTCCTCTCCATCATTTCCCCCCTACACCACTCCTCTCCATCTTATTCCTCGCGATAATGCTCCTCTCCATCATTTCCTCCACACCGCTCCTCTCCATCATATTCCTCCCGATAATGCTCCTCTCCATCATTTCACCCCCTACACCCCTCCTCTCCATCATATTCCTCCCGATAATGCTCCTCTCCATCATTTCCCCCCCTACACCACTCCTCTCCATCTTATTCCTCCCGATAATGATCCTTTCCATCATTTCCCCCCCTACACGGCTCCTCTCCATCATATTCGCCCCGATAATGCTCCTCTCCATCATTTCACCCCCTACACGGCGTTCCTCTCTGCCTGTTACGATACTGGTGTAGCACTGCTGGAATCCAGTGGCTGGAGGAACACAAGCAGGAACAGCAAGTGGTAAAAGAAGTCCTTGAAGATGAAAAAAGGATTTGTAGGAAACAATCTGGACATAGGTGAGACGAGTCTGAGTAAGACATTTTAAATAGCTGGAGACTGGAACTAGACTAACAGCTATACACAATACTCAAGCAAAGAGTGAGAGATCCATGCGGCTTTAAGTAGGCCCAAACAGGAACCACAATGGATTTCACAGCTTCAGAATCTGCCATCTTAGTAAAGGGCAATATCAGAACACAATAGCAGCCTCCGTTGGTAAGGAGTGGAATAGCAGCACAATTATCTAGGTGAGCAATATCAGCCACTAGAGGTTAAACTGTAGAAGGACAATAGGAATCCTGACATATTCCCCCCTTCACACACAGATCTTCTCCATCATACTGCCCTCCATACCGCGCCTCGCCATTTTATTCACCCCCTACACTACTTCTTTCCATAATATTCCCCCCACACCACTCCTCTCTGTAATATTTCCTCCCACCCACCCCACTCCTTTCAGAGCTATTCCCTCCACATCGCACCTCTCTATAATATTCCCCTCACATCGCTTCTGTCTCACAGTACCTTGGGACTATGGGACTAGGTCCCTAGAACTAGGGGCGCCCTAGTCTATCCCTGTCCTCCAGATTACTCCTGAAGGTGGAGGCGGCGGGTCCATGTGCCTTGCTATGCTACTATATAAACCCTTATCTGTCCCGTTCCTCACCCAGGGAGGTTGGAAGCTGAAGTGTATGTGATAACACTAACCAGACAAACAAGGAAAGATGGACAGGGATAAATGAAAATAACAATCATACAAAATATACTCACTAAATAAGAGCACAAAACACCAACCAAACTCCAAGCAACAAAGTCCTGGACAAATCTCCAAACGCCAACTCCATCCACAAACGACGCCTCCAACTCCAAACCAGGCAGTAAAAACTATCACTGGCAATTCCTAAGTGTCAGAGGTGAGCATATATAGCAGAAGGGAGTGGCCAACCCTGAACAGCTGATACAATCCAGGTAGGAAATCTCCAGGAGATTCAACTGAACAGATTAACCCTTGCACTGCCAGCAAAGGAACATAACTACACTGCTTAATAAGATGATGAAGTACTTCTAACCAGTGCAGGAGTTTGTGAAACCAGGCGCCATGATCTTCTGGCCTCTCTCTGTCGCAGTATCCCTGTTACAGTTTCTCTCCATAATATTCCCTCCCCGTACCACTCCTCTCTGTAATATTCCCTCACACATCCTACTTCTCTGCATACTGTGCCTCCGTCGTAATCCTCTCAATGTAACTTTAACCACCATCTTTTCTCCTATCATATTATATTTAATCCTCGGCACTTACTTTTTATGACGTGTCCTTGCCTCCTCTGCACTTTCTCCAACACATTTCCTCAGTAGCTCAGGCTTATTCCTTTAGGTTCAACCTCTTGGCCAGAACAAAATTTCTCTGCAGTCATTTACTTAGCAAAAATATCTAGCATAACTAGTCTAAAGTCTCGGTTTTCACCTTAAAGTCACCAATTTCAATGATCATCATTCTCCTTTTCCTCTGTAGCCTGAAAAAGTGATAACACTTTCAGTCTCAAGACTGTTCTTGCTTTTTATCGTGGATCATTTCAAAATGTCACAGACACTGACTTTGCTTGACTTGTAGGAGAGACGTACAGGTGGTTTACATTTGTCTTCTGTTTTCCCATGCTTTTGGTTCTGTAATTCAGTTCAGTTGTATCTGCTCACTCTTAGTGCTTGGGATTGCACTGACTTCAATCATTTGTTCAGAATTAGCCTGATCGTTGTCAGATTTGTCTTTAGTTTGTGGTGCCCTTCGAGCCTTGGATTCGATCATTGTCAGATTTGTCTTTAGTTGGCGGTGCCCTTCTAGCATTGGATTTGATCGTTGTCAGATTTGTCTTTAGTTGGTGGTGCCCTTCTAGCCTTGGATTCGATCATTGTCAGATTTGTCTTTAGTTGGCGGTGCCCTTCGAGCCTTGGATTCGATCATTGTCAGATTTGTCTTTAGTTGGTGGTGCCCTTCGAGCCTTGGATTCGATCATTGTCAGATTTGTCTTTAGTTGGTGGTGCCCTTCGAGCCTTGGATTCGATCATTGTCAGATTTGTCTTTAGTTGGTGGTGCCCTTCTAGCCTTGGATTCGATCATTGTCAGATTTGTCTTTAGTTGGTGGTGCCCTTCGGGCCTTGGATTCGATCATTGTCAGATTTGTCTTTAGTTGGTGGTGCCCTTCTAGCCTTGGATTCGATCATTGTCAGATTTGTCTTTAGTTGGTGGTGCCCTTCGGGCCTTGGATTCGATCATTGTCAGATTTGTCTTTAGTTGGTGGTGCCCTTCGAGCCTTGGATTCGATCATTGTCAGATTTGTCTTTAGTTGGTGGTGCCCTTCGAGCCTTGGATTCGATCATTGTCAGATTTGTCTTTAGTTGGTGGTGCCCTTCTAGCCTTGGATTCAATACAGCATTCATTTACCACAGCACTTAAACAAGTGGACACTACAAGATCCTTTGTCGGGTTCCATTTTTGCTCCATTACTCCCTTAAAAGATAATTTTCAGCCTAAATCCCCATTTATTTTATGTCATAATCGAATCTATTTTCCAATATACCTTAATTAAAAATTCCATATCCTTCCCTAAGTACACTATTTAACTGCTGTTTTTTTTGTTTACAACTTCCTTATTGATTGCGATTCATTTCAGTATCACAGGGATTCTCAAAGAAAGTGTCATCTAAGGGCAGTCATTATCGCAGTCCCTGCCCCCTCCCTGAAACAAAGTGTTAATAGTGACCTTCAATTTAGGAGCTGGACTAGTCCCTGCTCTGTCATTGTGCGACGTACACAGTGACAGTGCACTCTCTCACAGCTCTGATCAGTAGTAACAAACCAGCAACAGAGAGCACTGTCAGTGAGCATTGTAGGAATACCTGGTATGCAGAGATCAGTCTGTCCCCACAAGTGACATCCGGGTATTTGTCTTACAGTGCTCACTGCTAACAGTGTGCTCTGTTGCCAGCTTGTTACTACTGATTGGAGTTGGTGAAAGAGTGCACTGTCATTGTGTTCATTGTACAGTGACAGAGCAGGGACTAGCCCAGCCCCTGAAACTAAGGTCACTGATGACTCCATGTTTCAAGTAGGGGACAGGGGCTGCGACAGTGACCGCAGACTCTGCCCCCTGATGACATCTCATTTGAGTATCTCAGCATGCACTGCACCTTAGAGAAATTGCATCAAAATTATATACAAAAACGCAGCAAAAATGTGCACATTTTAAGCACCTTTTCCTTCCAACGCTGTTTTTTGCTGCAGAAAAATCTGATGGAAATACTAAACTTTTTCACATATCCATATGCTTTATTGATAACAGTCCTCCTTCTTGACTGGGAATATACAACACATCTTTTACTGGTATGAATAAATCCTGTTTATTTTTATTTGGTTTCCAGGTCCAGTATATTCACCTTCCATCAATATAGATTTTTATTTAAAGGGGACCTTTTTCTGATTTTTTTCAAGTTATCAGATATTTTTCTCTAGTGGTGTGTGGTCCCCTTGAATGAGTTACCCAACCATAAGCAGGCAGCAAAACAACAGAAAAATAACATGTGGATATCATAGTATAGGTTTCTGCCTGATCTGCTGGTGTAATCTCAATAGACACTGCTGGAAGATTAGAGCAAAGATTATTCACACCTTTTAGATAAATTCCTTGTGTGGTGAAAAGCAGCACAGCTGAGTTTAGCAGTGTCACATTACAAATTCTTACATCAGCTCTCCACTTCTCATAACACTCTGCTCTGCTGTAGTGCATCTTCCCCCACTTTTGCCACAGTTCACACCATTCTATTTGACAAGGATGGGTGGTCATCGGTCAGGATTTGGCCCAGAAGATGATATCCAGCTGCCGTGGGGCGAAGGGGAGAAGTCTTGAAAAATTAGGGGCAACACTTTACATACTGAATCTTTGCAAAAACTTCATGTATCTGTCAATAAAAGTTTAAAAACTTATGAAATTCTGATAATTGAACTTCAGTAACCAGAGAAATATCCGACTAAAAGATCGAAAAACACCAAAGCAGCAAACCTTGTAGAAACCAAAATTGTTTTCAGTCTCCAAACTTTTGGCCTTGGCTGTAGTGGGCAAGTTATGTTTTTGGCATCCTGTGTATAAAAGCTATTATCCAGGAAGTCTAGTAAGTAAATAATAATGCCCTGGTGCCTAGTGGGTAAATAATAATGCCCTGGTGCCTAGTGGGTAAATAATAATGTCCCTGGTATTTAGTGGGCTAATGAAACAGTAGGGAGTCACTAAGAAGCTTCCATGTCTCTTGTGTATATGATCGTCATAATAATAGTTTCTCTGCTGTCTGGTGGATAAATAATAACGTGCTCTATACCCTCTTCCCCACCAGGACTAGACTTGTGTCATAATTCTGTAAATCCTTCATTCTACTTGTGTTGCACTCATTGTTTTCTTATGAACATATGTCTGATACTAATTCCAGAATTCTTCAGGCTTTTTTGTTTTGTTTTTTTTCCTGCCACCCCAGTGGTATTTTGGGATCTTGATGACGCCCCTGTCATCTGTCTGACATTGGGGTGGAGCAAAACTGCTGTCTCTTTCCAGGGACAATCAGGAGAAATGTGCTGCATGTGAAATGGAGGAAATCATATGAAATAGTCGATAATGAGAATCTTGATGAATCATTTTTTTTTCTTTGCTTCCAGCTGAAAAATGTTTGTTGGGACGCTGCAGGTCATATAATTGCCAGCAGATATATTTAGGTTTATGCAAAACCAAAAATAGGATACAAAAAGTCCAAGGTATTTTCAGAGATCTGGGAACTCGGATCGCTCAGGATTCCCTGGTTCACATTTACGTGACACAAGTGAATTTCTCCAGCCATTTGTTTGAGTAGTCAGTGTTTTCTGAGGGCACATTTATAATTCTTGTCTTAGACCTGGATACTTAGTGTTTGTCTTGTGTGAACCTAAGAAGATTTGCGCACTACCTAGCTGTTTGAGTATGACAGTATGATGTGGGCGAGTAACGGGGCTGCTTGTGCTGCGTGTACGGTCCCTTTAAATATGGGATACAGTGGCCCTTGGTGGCCGAGTAGTTGCCCACCATGAGGACAGCTCGAGGAGACAAGTTTGCTGGCTAGTGTCTCCTAAAGAACAATGTACTTGATGGTTTCAAAGTCTCTTACATGGCACATGCTTGGTAGTTACAAAGAGGCAACCATTTGCATAGAGGTAGATGATTGGCAAAGAAATATGAATAGTAGACTGGTACTTGAGTCTCTTTACACCACTTGCTGGCAAACACCTCAGCAGCTCCCTCTGCTGGTCACCTCTCATGGCCGAAATGAACTGATGTAGCATGTCCGCCAATCTTCCATACTTCTGCGGCCTGTTCTCAGTATTACCCCATTATTGCCTCCTTTCTGATTTTTGTGGGGCCATACTTCCTCATGCACAGGTATCAGAATCATTCTCCCTCTGCTGTGGCTAGTCATCACAGTAATCATAATCCTATTCACTCACATTGACAAGCCTCTCTGCTGCCTTGCGGGGCGTCAATCCTCACCCTCTCTCTGTAATGGCAGTAGTTTTGCAGTTGGGCTGGTCTCCTTCACCTAGGACACACTAAGGGCAGCAGAACACCCTGGAGCATCTAACTTTACCCCAACCCTGGTGTGATGTAATTATATAGAGAGTGCTGCTCACCCCAACTTCTAGATAGCAGTGATGCAGACTTTCTCAGCTATACATTTTCTGCCAGGCTACTGTCAGGAAATAGGATCTTTTTATGGACACTGTCAAACTAGCAGAGTGGATGTGCAGTCCTGACCCCTACGCTAGCCTCTGCCCTTGGATTACACAGACCATCACCATTTTAGTTTATGGTGTGAATGGAAAATTTAAGGGTATTTTACTACGTGATACTCTCTGCTGAGCTTCAGCATCTTAGCCTATCATATGTGATACTCTATTCTTGAACTGCTGTATCTAAGTCTAATATATTTTATATTATCTAAGTTTATGACGTGTGATATTTCCTCCTCAGCCATTATATCTAACCCTGTCATGTGTGATATGGTCTTATAGATCTCGGCAGCGCTGCACCCCCATCATTAACCGGTCTGCGTACAAGGTCATGGGGTGTTCGCTGGTGGTGAGATGCTCTGCGGGCTCCTCTGTGTTATGCAGAGCATGAGATGGAGGATGAGCCCTTGTGTCTCCAGATATAGCAGAGCTGTGTCTGTGCCGTCGCTTGTCTGCTCCCTAGTTTGGTCAATTCCAGATCTGACAATGTTTGGGTTGGCAGAGCACAGAGAGTTTAGTGCATCAGCATCCTCACCATCCCACCCTCCTTCGCTCCTCGCCTTTCCTGCTGAATCTATACTCCATTACATCTGTTCCTGATCAATATACTCTTTTCTCTTATCAATCCTACTCCACTGCTCATCCTGCTCCCCTTGATTCCTCAACAGCCTCCCAATAGACCTGATCCTGTGATATTTCAGACCCCTTAGCTCTGATATTAGTGGGGTACTGTTGTTTTCCTTGTGAGGGACTGATACAATAGTCTCGGGTACTATTGTAATTCCGTCATCAAATATGGGGAGAGCGGCTCCGGTCATAGTCCTACACGAGACGTCTACATAGAGCGTGTCCTAGAGATGCTGCTGTGTGGTCCTAGCTGTCTGGCATGCTGTGAATGCCGGCAGGCATGCTGTGAACGCCGGCTGGCCCGCCTGGTGATTTCTCACATAGCTGACTCCATGGTTCACGCTAAGATTTACTGGGTCATTGTTCTTTTTATAAACCTCATAGACACCAGAATGATGCCCCCGAGGGCTTTAAAATGCCCCCTCCTCCTACGCATACCACCTACCCATAGTTCCTCCATTCCCACTCCTCCTACACATACCACCCATGAATAGTTCCTCCATTCCCCTCCTCCTACACATACCACCCACGCATAGTTCCTCCATTCCCCCTACACATACCGCCCACGAATAGTTCCTCCATGCCTCCTCCTCCTACGCATACCACCCACGCATAGTTCCTCCATGCCCCTCCTCCTACACATACCACCCATGAATAGTTCCTCCATTCCCCTCCTCCTACGTATACCACTCATGCATAGTTCCTCCATGCCCCCTCCTCCTACACATACCACCCATGCATAGTTCCTCCATGCCCCCTCCTCTTACGCATACCACCCACACATAGTTCCTCCATGCCTCCTCCTCCTACACATACCACCCATGCATAATTCCTCCATTCCCCCACCTCCTACACATACCACCCACGCATAGTTCCTCCATGCCCCCTCCTCTTACGTATACCACTCACGCATAGTTCCTCCATGCCCCCTCCTCCTACACATACCACCCATGCATAGTTCCTCCATGCCCCCTCCTCTTACGCATACCACCCACACATAGTTCCTCCATGCCCCCTCCTCCTGCACATACCACCCAAGAATAGTTCCTCCATTCCCCTCCTACGAATACCACCCATGCATAGTTCCTCCATGCCCCCTCCTCCTACACATACCACCCATGCATAGTTCCTCCATTCCCCCTCCTCCTGCGCATACCACCCATGCATAGTTCCTCCATTCCCCCTCCTCCTACGCATACCACCCACGCATAGTTCCTCCATTCCCGCACCTCCTACACATACCACCCACGCATAGTTCCTCCATGCCCCCTCCTCCTACGCATACCACCCACGCATAGTTCCTCCATGCCTCCTCCTACACATACCACCCGTGCATAGTTCCTCCATGCCCCCTCCTCCTACACATTCCACCCACGCATAGTTCCTCCATGCCTCCTCCTCCTACACATACCACCCATGCATAGTTCCTCCATGCCCCCTCCTCCTACACATACCACCCATGCATAGTTCCTCCATGCCTCCTCCTCCTACGTATACCACTCACGCATAGTTCCTCCATGCCCCCTCCTCCTACACATACCACCCACGCATAGTTCCTCCATGCCTCCTCCTCCTACACATACCACCCATGCATAGTTCCTCCATTCCCCCACCTCCTACACATACCACCCATGCATAGTTCCTCCATTCCCCCTCCTCCTACGCATACCACCCACGCATAGTTCCTCCATGCCCCCTCCTCCTACACATACCACCCACGCATAGTTCCTCCATTCCCCCACCTCCTACACATACCACCCACGCATAGTTCCTCCATGCCCCCTCCTCCTACGCATACCACCCACGCATAGTTCCTCCATGCCTCCTCCTACACATACCACCCGTGCATAGTTCCTCCATTCCCCCACCTCCTATACATACCACCCACGCATAGTTCCTCCATGCCCCCTCCTCCTACGCATACCACCCATGCATAGTTCCTCCATGCCCCCTCCTCCTGCACATACCACCCAAGAATAGTTCCTCCATTCCCCTCCTACGAATACCACCCATGCATAGTTCCTCCATGCCCCCTCCTCCTACACATACCACCCATGCATAGTTCCTCCATTCCCCCTCCTCCTGCGCATACCACCCATGCATAGTTCCTCCATTCCCGCACCTCCTACACATACCACCCACGCATAGTTCCTCCATGCCCCCTCCTCCTACGCATACCACCCACGCATAGTTCCTCCATGCTTCCTCCTACACATACCACCCGTGCATAGTTCCTCCATTCCCCCACCTCCTATACATACCACCCACACATAGTTCCTCCATGCCCCCTCCTCCTACACATACCACCTACGCATAGTTCCTCCATGCCCCCTCCTCCTGCACATACCACCCATGAATAGTTCCTCCATTCCCCTCCTCCTACGAATACCACCCACGCATAGTTCCTCCATGCCCCCTCCTCCTGCACATACCACCCATGAATAGTTCCTCCATGCCCCCTCCTCCTACGCATACCACCCACGCATAGTTCCTCTATCCCTCCTCCTATGCATACCACCCATGCATAGTTCCTCCATGCCTCCTCCTCCTACACATACCACCAATGCATAGTTCCTCCATTCCCCCACCTCCTACATATACCACTCACGCATAGTTCCTCCATGCCCCCTCCTCCTACACATACCACCCACGCATAGTTCCTCCATGCCCCCTCCTCCTACACATACCACCCACGCATAGTTCCTCCATGCCCCCTCCTCCTGCACATACCACCCATGAATAATTCCTCCATTCCCCTCCTCCTACGCATACTACCCTACGCATAGTTCCTCCATGCCCCCTCCTCCTACACATACCACCCACGCATAGTTCCTCCATTCCCCTCCTCCTACACATGCTGCCCACGGATAGTTCCTCCATGCCCCCTCCTCCTCCATATACCACCCACGCATAGTTCCTCCATGCCCCCTCCTCCTACGTATACCACCTATGCATAGTTCCTCCATGCCCCCTCCTCCTACGCATACCACCCACGCATAGTTCCTCCATTCTCCCTCCTACATTCCTCTCTGGCATCAGGAATGAATGATACAAAAGATTTCAGGGGCACACTGCGTATTCTTCACGTTACTGGCTCTGGTACAGGTGGGCAAGGTCCAGAAGTCACATGATCTGACATACGCCCCAGGTGGGCAACTGTGCAGGTGACGTGACTCGCCTACTTCTCAGGGGTGGTCCTGATCATAGGGAGTCCTCATGAAGTTCTGCAAATTGCTAATGTACTTTGTGCTCTGATTTCTCACCAATTCTGGATCTCTGCTGCCCTCAGTGAATGTTTACATACACAGGCTGAGGAAAAAAAACCCCAAAAAAGTCTAAACATTTTTGATAAATGTCTCTAATGCTGCTGTTCTCCTGGATCTAGAACTTTTTATTCTTGTACCTCTCCATTCCTGAGATGTGGCCCATCTTCCCTATATGGAAATCTGGTCTTGATAGTCAAGGGGGTGTGATCCTCATGAAGATGTCCACAGAGAATTGAGGACTACACCCACTTGGCTAACAAGTCTAGCTTTACATGTAGAGAAGAGAGGGACGATATCTCCGGAACAGGGAGGAGCAGGAACCAAAGTAAAACCTCACCAGATTCAGGACAGCGTTAGTTACACCAGATTCTTTTTGCAAATTAGAGGTTTTCTGTAAGTTTTATAGATCAAGTTGATCAAACCTACAGGAATTTACGGATTTACAGAAGACAGGTCTCCTTCCCTAACATGTCTCTTTTAGTAACTACTTTCAATTTTCCATAAAAAAGACGAGGTCTTCAGACATCTATTTCATGGACCGTACAAGGACCTCCGTGTCCAAACTGACCTTTGATCAAATTTATTAAAAAAAGTCACTAATAGTGCAAAAACAATGATGACTCGGGTCTTGGGTGTTTCCATTCCCCGTGTCGATGTGCTGGGTCCCTTCACAGTCTGATGCTATTAAAGGGTTATACCCTGCCA